>NC_138032.1:87354733-88007233 GCF_964106645.2 Podarcis pityusensis
AAAGAGCTGCTGAAAGCAGACCCCATGGCGTTGGAACGTAAGCCCATAACGAGTTAAGAAAATGAGGTGGTCCCAACTTTTCCTTTGTCTGCTGGGATTCTTCTTTGTCAACTTCCTGTTCACTTTGGCGCTGGCCAATATGGCGCCTCCAGCTGTTGCTGGGCTGCAACTACTACCATTCCTCTCCATGGGCCGCCATGCTGGCAGGAGTTGAAGTCCAATAACATCTGGGTGGAGGCACTGTGTCGGCCACCCCTGCTTAGTTTAAGGGCAGCAGCGAGGAGTGGTCCTAGTTTCCTTGAACCAGATATGAATCCACATAGAGTATGCCTGTCTGATTGTTGCTTGTGCAGGTAGATGATTGAGTCTTGTACAAGGAAGTGCCTCCTTCTCCTCTGTTACTCAGGTGGGAGTGGAGAGAAAGTGGCCACCCCAGAACGTTGCTTAGATGGGAAGGGGCAAAGGAGGTTTATCTGGCCTCTGCACTTAGGACAAACACCTTGATTCCTTCCCCCGTTCTTTTGCTAGAATTAGACCCATCTCCCCATTTTCTCCGCAGACACCTTTGCACCTTGCTGTGATCACCCGCCAGCCCAGGGTGGCTGGGTTCTTGCTGCAGGCCGGCGCGGACCCCACTCTGCTGGATCGCTATGGCAACTCAGTAGTGCACCTGGCGCTGCAGCTGGGGGATGAGGAGATGCTGAAGACCCTCCTCTGTCACCTCGGCTCCCACACCCTCCAGCTCCTGGAAACACCTAATTATTATGGTAAGCGACGGGATAGTTTTGGAGGCTCAGGCAGGTGAGAGGTGGCTGGCTGGTTTCAGAGTGAATGTCTATGAGCAGCTCGAAACAAGAGGGGAAGGCAGAGCATAATCTGCAGAAGGTGTGCTGTCTAGGGATGGGTGATATCTGGCTTTCAACATCACAATATATCACCAGCTAAATATCATGATATTTTGATATACCGTATTTTTCGCTCTATAAGACGAACCAGACCATAAGACGCACCTAGTTTTTGGAGGAGGAAAACAAGAAAAAAAATACTCTGAATCCCAGACACATTTCCCCTTACTTTTTAGGGAGGGAAAAAGTGAGTCTTATAGAGCAAAAAATATGGTATATATCTGCGGTGGCGGAGAGCCTTGCTGGGCCTCCCCGTGGGGGCAGAGAGTCCTGCCGTACCTCCCCACAGCGGCGGAGGGCCTTGACGAGGCTCCCTGTGGCAGTGGAGGGCCTTAAAATGTAAAGTAGTAGATCAAATAAAAATATTAAATAAACTTCCATATATTACATTTAATATATTTTCAAGTGATTTACTAGTCAAGTTGCATCTGCTTCCCCACCCAGAGGTCTAAGTGGAATCTGTGCATGCATAAGTTCAACTAAACTTTCTTCTTTTACTTTCCTGGGAGTAAGCCCCATTAAATTCAGAAGGGCTTGTTTGTGAGTAGACACATATTTGCTTTCACTGCTTACTGAAAAACAGCCTCCCTGTCATTCTTACATAGTACCCAACCTCCCATTTCAGCATAAGGCAGCCAGCTAAATCTTCTCCCCTCCATTTCCCCCTGACACAGAAGGACTCCCCCATCCCACCAATTTCTCTTTTTTTATCAAAGGGAGGGAGGGAGGGCAAGCAAGCATGCAAGCAAAAAGATAACGGTAAAGGTAAAGGGACCCCTGACCATTAGGTCCAGTCGTGGCCGACTCTGGGGTTGCGGCGCTCATCTCGCTTTATTGGCCAAGGAAGCCGGCATGCAGCTTCCGGGTCATGTGGCCAGCATGACTAAGCCGCTTCTGGCAAACCAGAGCAGCACACAGAAATGCCGTTTGCCTTCCCGCTGGAGCGATACCTATTTATCTACTTGCATTTTGACGTGCTTTCGACTGCTAGGTTGGCAGGAGCAGGGAGTGAGCAACAGGAGCTCACTCTTGTCACTGGGATTTGAACCGCTGACCTTACCGGCAAGTCCTAGGCTCTGTGGTTTAACCCACAGCGCCACCCGCGTCCCTAAAGGTAAAGGGACACCTGACCATTAGGTCCAGTCGTGGCCGACTCTGGGGTTGTGGCGCTCATCTCGCTTTATTGGCCAAGGAAGCCGGCATACAGCTTCCGGGTCATGTGGCCAGCATGACTAAGCTGCTTCTGGCAAACCAGAGCAGCGCATGGAAACACCGTTTACCTTCCCGCCGGAGTGGTACCTATTTATCTACTTGCACTTTGACGTGCTTTCGAACTGCTAGGTTGGCAGGAGCAGGGACTGAGCAATGGGAGCTCACCCCGTCGTGGGGATTTGAACCGCCGACCTGATCGGCAAGTCCTAGGCTCTGTGGTTTAACCCACAACTCCACCTGCGTCCCTTAAGCAAAAATATAGTCTCATTTAAATTAAAAAACACCCTTTTTAATATGGAGGTTAGCTATTTAGGGGAAACCAACAACATAATCACCACTTGAAAATACTCTCCCCCCCCCCTTTTTTTTCACTGGCAAGGGAAGAAAGAAGTGCTTTCCAGTTCTTTGTTTACTTCGCCTCTTGGGGTTGCTCCTGAATTGTCAGCAGGCTCTGCATAATTAGCTGAGCTCTAAGTGGAAAGATAACTGGAAGCTAAAAGAGTTTGCTGGTTTGTGTGAGGGCTTATCTTCTTTCTTACTGGTTAGGAGGGAGGAAGGAGAGAGCTTAACAAAGCTGGAGACATCAGTGCTTGCAAATTATCTGCAAAGTATTGAGCTACCCCCTGGGAAGCTGTTAAGTCTCCACCTTTTGTTCACGGTGTATATTGCCTAGCTGAAACACTTATTTCAATACCGGTATTCAAATTCAAGGATAAAGCGATTTTATTGCACAGCCTTAGTGCTGTCCCTAGAGGGGTTTCCCCAGCCGTCCTCAAAAGCAGCTTTTTGGTGCTTCGTTCCCACCAACCTTTGCTCCTTTGTTAGGCCTTTTCCCTGTGCACCTCGCCGTGAAGTGCAAGAACCCGGCCTGCATCGAGCTGCTTGTCGAGAAGGGAGCGGATGTGAACGCAGCCGAGCGGCAGAGCGGCCGGAGCCCTTTGCATCTTGCTGTGGAGATGGAGAACCTTAACCTGGCGACGTACCTGTTGAAGAAGGTATGCGGGGTTTGGCTGTGTGCAGTAATGGCTTCCCCATCCTTCTTCACATATGTGGGAAGGGGTGGCTCTGTTCTGAGAGCGCTTGCCAGCCTTTAATCCCGTGCCCTTTCTCTGTCCAGCTGGGAGCTGATGTGAATGCCCAGACGTCGGCCGGCAATACGCCTCTTCACCTGGCAGCAGGCATGGGCTCCCCCATCCTTACCAGGATGCTGATCAAAGCAGGTAAATCATCTCTCCAGGGTCCCTGGGACTCAGTAGGGCTCAAGGATTCCTCTGGGAGCTGTTGGGCTGCCCACTTTCTCTTCTCACCCTTCTGGTTTAAGAAGAGCTGAAACTTTGCATTGACCGAAAGTCATCTGACTTCCTACTAGGTATTTATTTCCACTTGATGCCAGACACTTATTTCCACTCATAGTTAAAGGTAAAGGTACCCCTGATCCATTGAGTCCAGTTGCGGACAACTCAGGGGTTGCAGTTCTCATCTCACTCTATAGGCCGGGGGAGCTGGCGTTTGCAGACAGCTTCAGGGTCATGTGACCAGCATGACTAAGCCGCTTCTGGCGAACCAGAGCAGCGCACGGAAATGCCGTTTACCTTCCCGCCGGAGCGGTACCTATTTACCTACTTGAACTTGACGTGCTTTTGAACTGCTAGGTTGGCAGGAGCAGGGGCCGAGCAACGGGAGCTCACCCCATCGCGGGGATTCGAACCACCAACCTTCTGATCGGCAAGCCCTAGGCTCTGTGGTTTAGACCCTATAGTTACTTAACAGCAAATGACCCTGCTCTTGCTTTGCATATCACTTGTATTAAATGCTTCCCAAAAAAGCAAACACTTGAGGGTCCATCCAGCAGATGACCTGGGTCATCTGCAGCCATAACTTTACTCACTCAAGAGGGAGCAGTTCTTACTGGGATGGGAGGTGGGGATCTTGGGACCCATTCCATTCCTCAGGAGAGGACCCTGTGCTCAGTTGCTCAGTTATAAGGGCTCTGTCTCTCTGTCATGTCCACTTATTTTTGGGTGCAGTCTAGGCAACAAATGTTGCATTAGTTGGACTGGGGTGGGGGAGAATAAGCTATGTAGTTGATTTCAAACGGAAGATGACATTGAATAAATATCCCAGACTTTTAAAAGTTTGGGGGAAGGAGAGGGTAGGCAACAAACTGGTCCAGTGAAAGATTGGAATTCAGCACTGACAAGCAGTAATGCTTTGGCTAATGGGACAATCTCTCATCTCCTCTACCCATGTGCTGCTCTGGGGGGTGTTCCTGTGCCTCCAGTGGATTTGGGGGAAGAGATGGGGGAAAGCCTGTTGCACTGGTGGGGAGTCCTTGCACTGGCTTCCAGTAGCAGAAAGGGTTTGTTGAATCTGGCTCTAAAATTCCAGAACAAGGCGCAGAACAATCACAAAGGGAGCTGCCTCTTACATCGCCTGATATACTTTGCCCTGTTTGAAGCATTATGCCAGCTGAACTCCCTGTTGAACTCCCCAGGGGCAGATGTCCTGTGTGAGAACGACGAGCCCATCTCGGCCCCCTCGTCTAACCCAGGCAGCGACGTGGAGTTGGAACAGGAAGAGGAGGAGGAATGGGTCATGGAGCTGGGAGAGGCCCTGGTGGAGCCGGGTGAAGACTGCATGGCTGAGCTGAAGAGCAAATGGCCTGAGAGGCAGGGGCGGGGGCACACGCCATTGGACTTGACTTCAAGCCAGAAGGTATGTAACGTTTTGCGGGGTTCAGATTGGACCCTTGCTGCAGTAGAGCCATTCCTAGTTGTAACATATGCAATGTTCTAGACCAGACTTTCCCAAACTTGGGTCTCCAGCTGAGAGCCAAGGTGGTGTAGTGGTTAAGAGCGGTAGACTCGTAATCTGGTGAACTGGGTTCGATTCCCCGCTCCTCCACACGCAGCTGCTGGGTGACCTTGGGCTGGTCACACTTCTCTGAAGTCTCTCAGCCTCACTCACCTCACAGAGTGTTTGTTGTGGGGGAGGAAGGGAAAGGAGAATGTTAGCTGCTTTGAGACTCCTTAGGGTAGTGATAAAGCGGGATATCAAATCCAAACTCTTCTTCTTCTTCCAGCTGTTGTTGGACTACAACTCGCATCATCCCCATCTAGCAGTACCAGTGGCCAGGAATGATGGGAGTTGTAGTCCAACAGCAGCTGGGGACCCAAGTTTGGGAAACCCTGTTCTGGACCAGCCTCTTCTGGACTGCAGTTCCCATCATTCCTGGCTGTTGGCTGAGGCTTGTTGTGTTGCCCTTCCAGGTGTTGTGAGCGACATTGTCCACCTCTGGATTATAGAGCGTCCTGCAACTAAGGCAGTTTGGATCATCGCCCACCTCTGATCATAGCTATTTGTAGCTCTCTGTGTACCCCTTTGCACCCCATGTTTTGTGATGGGACGGACCCCATCCCCATGCACTCAGCAGAAGAAACTCTTTTTTATCTCTCCTGATATAACCTGCTTAGGGGACAGTTAGAGGTAACCAAGGCTTCTTTCCTTCCAGGTGCGGGAGATATTGCAGCAAGCATTGCTGCAGAACCCAGAAAGGGAACAGTCTGCCGAGACTCCTGCTTCCAGGCAAGGTGAGTGAATGCTTCTTTTCTGCTTGGGGTCCTGCTGAGAAATAACCCCTGTGCATCATTTCACATTTGGACTAGGGGGCTTTGGCCATCGATGTATATAAAATTCCAATACATATTAAAATATATTTTATATTACTGACTTCCCATCCCATTTTCCGTGACGTTTTTCTTATCCCCCCCCCTTGCTGAACCCTGTCCTCCTCTCTTATTTAACATAGTCATAACACAATAATCTTTAATTGTTATGTCGCTCACAGTTCAAAACCTGCTCAGATTCATTTTGTAGTCTTTCTTCAAATAATCTGAAAAGGGCTTTCATTCTTCAAGAAAAACAGATGTCATTTAGTTCTCTTATTTTAGCTGTTAGCTTTGCTGATTCAACCTATTTCATTGCTTTACTTATCTATTCTTCTTTAGCGGGGGCCTTAGGTGCTGCTTTCCTGGTCGGGTGTGGGGAGGAGGCAATGGCTTTCGGGGCAGAGACAGGCGCCTTTGTGCAGAGAAGCGATCGCCTGTCATCCTCTGTCTCTGATTTCTCCAGGAAGCGTCCTGTCTCTGAATAGCGACACCCTCCAGAGTCTAGAGAAGCTTCTGAACCATGACTGCCAAGGGGCAGACTGGGCAGAGCTAGCCAAGAGACTGGGCCTCTGCAGCCTGGTGGAGACCTACAGAGGGGCAGAGTCTCCCAGCAGAAGACTTCTCCTGAGCTACGAGGTTAGTAGATCCTCCTCTGTCCCTTGCCCTCCCCCTCTCCTCTGTCACCGATTCCTAGCAGGTCCCCTCTGAACCCTCTAATGTTTCTCTCTCTTCCCCCCCCAGCTTGCCGGCGGCAGCCTCAAAGGTCTGCTGGAAGCGCTTGACTCCATGGGACTGACGGAGGGAGTGAAGCTACTGCAGAGACCAGAGACGTTCGTCAAGCTACAGAGTACAGGTACAGATACGGAACGTTAGGGCTGGGGTTGCAGAGACGGAAAAACTGCACCGTATAACTTGCTGACGGCTATCTCTGTCTGCCTCTCTCAGAGCTGAAGGAAGATAGCGCCTATGGGAGCCAGTCCGTGGAAGAGGAGCCAGCAGCCCTGCCTGGGAAGCTTCCACCAGCCTCCTCCCTGGAAGTCCCACCTCTCTTGCCTCACAGCCAGCAGGAGCAAGTGCACTGATACGAGAGAAGCCAGAGCCTCGCTGGGGGAAGGGTGATTTCGGACATGTGCCTCTCGGACCCAGGACTCGGGCATCAGGAGCTGGGAAGGCCGTGCAGAGCTCAGCGCAGCTCTGATTTTCACGGCTGGTCTGCACAATGTAGGAAGGACTCTGTTGCAGTTAGCTCAGCCTGCCTTGCATTCACCAGACCTTCACCAAATGTGGGAGATAGGGGTAAGCAGTTGTTTTGTCCTGGTGCCTTTTATCAAATTCTGGTCCAAGCCTGATCAGGACTTTGGGTCTTCTGCTCTTCCTGAGACAACCTTGCTCCCCGGCATCAGCCACATTACTTGTGATGGGTTAGGTTTTGTTGGACAATGAATGCTATTTACTCCTGAGCTCCTGGACTGCCCCACAAATTGGTCCCCTTTTAGTGCCTTTTTATAGTCCTAGTGATTCAGGTGCCTGCCTTCTCCTTGGGAATTAATGGCTCTACAGAACTGAATTTTCACCTGTGGCTTGGTAATTTGGGGCAGAATCCCCAAAATGCATTCGGACGAAAGAAACCCTACGTTTGGCACAACCCTTGTGTCATGTGAAGCAGGATAACAGCCCTTTCAGAACCTTGTGAACAGATCTGTTGCTTAATCCTACGATCTAATTTGGATTTGAGCAAGCCCTTACGTAATGGCTCATCTTGGAAAATTTGCTAACATGCAATTTTAACAATTGCCTATCAGGTGTCCAATCTGCACATTGTTTTCAAGCGACAAAGAATGCCATTCAATGTCAGTAAGCAGTTTCGACAAGTGAAGCAAGAAGGATGTTCTGGCCGTTGGTAGCTGCTGACAGTTGTGCTTCCTAGTCAAAGGTGTGTGATGGGGGAGAGTTCTTGCAATGTTGAGTAGCTAAAACTTTGATGTAAAGATCTGCAGTTAGGAATCCATGCTGGTTTGTTGGGGGAGTCTTCTGAGCTGAAAATTCAACCTTGGCTAAGAACCACCCCCCCCCCCCCCAGTTCTGTGAAGGGAATAAATGATGCAAATTTGCATGTACACAGCAAAGAGGCCTTTTCAGGAGAACTTAGCCCTTTGGATAGAAGAAGGAAACCGGCGCATCAGAGGACAAAAGTATCGAGTGGATGACTGACAAGTTCTGCCACAACAGCACTCCAATTTCTAAGCCTTTGTAGTTTTCAAAAGACTTCTGTCATAGAGAATAGACTTGTGCTTTGTGGATAATTTTTTAAAATAAATAAAAATCCCAGGGTGATTATGTCTGCATCAAAAGTACATTCATCACTGATGCTTTAGCTGAGACTCCTGCAATTTGCAGAGGGTTGGACTAGATGACCCTTGGGTCCCTTCCAACTTTATGATTCTATGCTGATTAATGCAATTTTCTAGACCCTTTGCCTTCCAGGTGTCCTCCAGACGTTTTGGACTACCTCTCCAATCAACCCCAGTGTGGTCCAAAAGAATCTAGAGAGCATAAGGTTAGTGAATGTTGTTTCAGGCTGTTAAGAAAATGTTCCATTAGTTTATCACAGGCTGTGTTTATATGTAAAACTAAGTCAAACCATTGTGAGCATGCTGGTATCAGAGGAGGAGAGTGGAGCTGTTTGCCTCCTCGGTCCATTTTAGCTTAGTGCAACATGGCAGTTTAGCCAAGGTTTTAGTGTGCTGTTTGAGCCCAGGTTTGTGGTTGAGCTTTATTTCCCTCTTGACCAGAGTTTCTGCTCCAAGATTTTGTCTAGGCTGCAGATGGTTCTTGAGGAGGAGAGCTTAGTCAGGACCCCAGCAAGTGACAGACAAGTGGCTGTTAGGCAGTAAGAATCTGGATTGGTGTGTTGCTGCGGCTTCTGGTATCCAAGAGCAGAGTTCTCTCTTCCAGGGATGATGCTCGGAAGCCAGCTTTCTTCCATAGCAGAGTGGTTTATATACGTGCCACTTTTCTGCCAGCCTTGCCTATTAATGTTAGGAAAGATTCACTACCAGAAAAGGGCTAGTTGAACGATCTGGCCCTTTCCAAGTACCTCTCCTCACCCACACGGCCCTGTATTCCATGCAGAATACAATAAGCCTTTTGAACTGCTTTTACGAATCATCAGAGTAAAAATTGGAACCGCCATTCTCTACCCCTCCTCCCAAGTTTTCAGAACTTGCTGTAACCTGCAAAAATGCTGCAGTGATCTCTTCACTGTCTTCACTTCCTTCATTGTGTTCTCTTACTGCTGTTGCTCTACTCTTCAGCTTCTCCTTTTATCCTGCTGTTCCAGACACACCTCCATTTTTGCTTGCTGCTTTATTGTGAACTCGGTATAGACTTTGCTCTAGTTCCTGTCTGATTCTTTTCATTCTCCAGTCTCTAACCCTGATAAACTCTGGGTAGCATCCAGGGAGTTGCACAAGTTGGAAGGCGGCCGGCAAAGCCATTTCCCTCCCACCCCTCTGCAGCTCCTTTTGGGCTGTGTTTCTTGGAGAATGGCAGCAGAGAGAGAGAGGGAACTGCCCTAAATTAGCTGGAGGGCTCTTGGGCCCTAAACCATATTTCACTGTGTTGGTATTAGCTTTGTAGAATTCTCTTCCACCCGATAGTTGCCTGGTTTCATCTGTTTCCTTCCTTTCCTAGTTGTTGTCACATGCTACATCTGATCCTTTCCCCCCTCCAGCTCAGCCCTTCATGGTGTCTTTCTTCAGGCCCCACCCCCCAGGTATGTCCATTTTGTTTGTATGCATAGCAACCATGCGTCTTTACTTCTTCTGTTTAGCTTTCTCCAGCCCCTACAGTATTTCACGTGTCTGAATAGTGGTGTGCCTTGTTCCCTGTGGCCATGGCCTTGCTCCAAGTAACTAGTTACCCAGTAGCTGCTTGACCTTTGCTCCTCAGCCATGGTAGGCAGTATGGCCAAATGGTCAGGGATGGTGGCAGTTGGGCATCCCAACGAGAGCTGTGGGGTCCCTACTTTCCACAAGGGTCAGGCAGCTTCCTGCTCCTTATGTAACCCAAGTGTGTTGAAAAACAAAATGGCCACCCTTCTGCCATGGCAGTGGCCCCCTCTGGCTACCTTTTTTCAGCTGGGTAGGAGCAGCTGTTGTAGTTGGTTTAGGACAGCAGTGTTAAGATGCTTTTGGCTCAGGGAGAACCAGGTCAATGAAGGTGCTTGAATAAGTTTTACTTAGGTAATTAAAGGAAGAAACTGTACAGAGCTCTTTAGGTTTGTTTTTTTACAGTCAATTCAAGAGCAGAATAAAAAATTGACACATTCAGAGAGTCAGTGCTGGAAACAGCCAGCCAGTCCCCTGCCCCCCCCCCTTTGCCCTTCTTTACATCTGCAGAATTTCCCTTTTGCTTTTGTCCCATTTCCGCCCGCCCCCCCCCGACTGTCACCTGGGGCTTTCTTTAACCCATCTCCTGCTGTTTTAAGCAAGTATTGGACCACAGCCTTAAAGCCCTTTGAAGTGACAAGTGAGAAGGAGCAGGCCGGCTGGGTGCAGCCGGGGGGGGGGGGTTGCTGTGTCTTCTTAAACCTGGGTCCCTGGCTGTTGCTGGAATACAACTCCCATCATCTCTAGCAACAGGCGGGGACCCAAGTTTGAGGAAACACTGGTTGAGGGGTGGAAATGCTCCTGGCAATTTCAGAACCCTCCACCCACCCTTGTGAGATTCATCTATATGTATTCTGGCTAGGACTATGGGCCACTCAGTTCTGGCCCCTGCATTGTTTAAGCCCCACATCAACTAGGCCAAAAAAGAGGCCAGCATGCTCATCATCCACAGTGATCTCCATAGGGGGGAGGAGGAGGGATTAGAGGGGGTGTGCTCTTGGGGGAGGGGGTCCCCCACCCCTACTATGGCTTTGTCAGGCTGCCACCCGGGAGGCATCCGTTGTCCCTGGTTACCCTGTTAGTGCTGGTCCCTTGAAGCCAAAGGGCAACCCCCCCCAGCCCCGATCTATAAGTGCTGAACAAGTATCAGGGGGACTTGAGACCCAGCTTGTGCTGGTGGACAGCTGCTGGTGGTGAAGAAGGAATTGGGCATCCATGCAGGAGTTGCTTGTGCTCCTGTAGGCAGCCAGTGCAAGCGTCGTGTCTGCAGGAGGGATCGGGGCCCTTGCCACCCCGAGCTCTGGGCCAAACGGTCCCTGCTTAAACGAAGCAAGTGTCTTTTTTTTAATCTGTCGCCAGTGTGATTCAGTGTTGCCGGGTACTAAAAAAATGTAAAATATTATCACAAAAACGGTAAGAAACGGGCAAGGAAAAGTGGGGGGGGCGGGGTTGCAGTGTGGAGGCAGCCAGGATACAGCCCTTTCCACCCCTTCTCACTTTTGCAAGAAATGGGGGTGGCACGGGGGGTGGGGAGAAAGGAAGGTTCTTGCCCGCTGTGTGTGGTTTGGAAAACAGCCCTGTGGTTTTTGTCGCACGAGGGTTTTTGGTCGCTTCACTCACGCACGAGACCAGGAAGGCTGCGCACGCTGAAACTGTGGTCGCCCCTCCTCCTGGATAACAGGCTCTGTCCCGCAGCGAAGAAGAGGCCTCGGGGCCTTCTGTGGCGCGGCTCCCGGCCACCGAGAACGAAATCATGCAGGTTTGTAGGACGGGCACGGCACCCTCCTGGCAGGCCCCTGACCCTTCTAGGACTTCTGCAGACCGCTGGCAGCTTGTCGGCTACTGCGCTTGATCCTGGGTCCCCCGCCGACTGGCTCCTGGCTCAGGGAAGGGATGGACTGCGACTTTTTGACACTGTTCTCTGCGCCGGCTGCTGTTTCAAACAGGGCGGCCTCTAGCACCGTGAGGTCCTCAGAGCCTGTCTTCAGCTTTGCCCGCATCAGGGTAGCGTAGATTCCATAGCGTGTTTTCTGCAGGGAAGGGAGACGTAAGAGGCAGCTGGTTTGGGGGGACCCCCTTTGCACATCACACCCCTTATTTAGCCTGTTTATTCAGATCCCACTTCTGAAGCTGGCCTGCGTGGCTCTCTGCCCTCAACAATAACCCTGAGAGGCAGTGACTGGCTGAGTGGCGATTTGAACCCTGCCCATCCATTGAAATACTGTGTGTGGTTCTTATCCCACTCCCCAACCCCCATTTCAAAAAGGATATTGTAGAGCAGGGGAAGGCACAGATCAAAGGAGTCTGAGCATCTTTCCTACACGAAAGGCCTAAACATTTGGGGCTAGTAAGTTTACATGGGAGAAAGACTACTATGTGAAGATTTATAAAAAAGGTGGGGGAGAGATAAAAATTCACAATCCTGAAACGCACGTACCTCAAAAAAGGGACAAACTGCTGGTTTGGGAGAATCAAGGGTGTTTTACACACAATGCATAATTACCCTAAGAAATCCAATGGGGTAGTCAGCAGAGAGAGAGATTGCAGCCAAAACACATTAAAATGTTTTCAAATAGTGTGATTAGACAGATACGGGGCAGGCTATGGCAGTGTTAGAAACTCAGCTATATAAGCTAAGCTCTATATGGCA
The DNA here is from genome assembly GCF_964106645.2 of Podarcis pityusensis. Taxonomy (NCBI): domain Eukaryota; kingdom Metazoa; phylum Chordata; class Lepidosauria; order Squamata; family Lacertidae; genus Podarcis; species Podarcis pityusensis. The sequence continues at coordinate 87,367,059 of NC_138032.1, forward strand.
CCTTAAGCCAAGGTTACAGTTGTCACAGCAGAATGTCTATTCGCCAGGGGGTTGGAATAGATGAGTCTTGGGGTCCCTTCCAACGATATGATTCTATGATCTCAACTACATTGCTTGACTGTAGCTTGTGCGTACAACAGTTTGCTTGTCCCAGTTATGCAAGGAGGAGAAACACACATGGTATGGACTAAGGCAGAGGTTTTAAAACTGGTCACGGGCCCAGAAATCTCCATGCAGTCGTAATTCAAGCTGCACCAGTAGCAAAATGTGCCTGGCTTGTTTCGGACAATGGGCTACAGGTGTCTCAGCAGCTGCTGAATGTAGCTCCAACTACAGAGGAACTGCGAGCAAGATTAAACTATAACCCATCATGTCAATGCAAGGATTTCTGCTTGTGCAGTGGGTCTCTGCCCCCTATGCTCTCCCCAAATCTGCTCCAGAAGGCTGGGGGGGGGGGGATGCAGGGAGAGGAGAGAGATTCCTTTCCCAAACAGAAGCCCCTGTGTCGCTGAAATGTTCACTTAATGCTACGTTGGGCTTCCACCCTGCTCTGCCTGCCAACGTCAGCTGCCTTGGGACATTTCTTTCCTGCCTTGACTGTGGGTTTCCTGGTGGGCTTTGGTCTGATCCAGGAAGGGCTTGCAAAGCATGACTGTCCCTGGTGCCAGGTCACCTCTCTCTGGCAAGTAGCCCCAGTATAGGACTGATTTGGCTGTAAAGGTGGCGCTTCCCTTGCGAGAACTTCTACCACCAGGCTGTGGTAAATTCGGGGGGGGGACCGGGGACCCGCCCGCTCCCTTACTGACCTCGAATATCAGGTACTCCTCCTTTTGCTTCAGCTCTTCGTACTCCTTGCCCTTGACCTTCTTCTCTGGCAGGGAGGAGCGGTGCTCAAGCAGCTCTGCTGCCATGGCTTTGAATTTGGCCTCATGACTCTTTACTTGCTCCTCCTGGGAAAAGGAAGGAAAGAAGTTCCCTTGACTTCAGCTGCCCAGCCTCACCATCTAACTTCCTTTCCCTCCATCCCCCTGCACCGCAACTCTTTTAAATTTGATTTGATTACAATCCCCTTTTCAGAGAGGCTGAGAAGCTGCTGGCATGGGCTTCTCCAGCACCCCTATTTCCCCCCACTGAGCTAAACATGTACAATGACTTCCACCCGCCCTTAAGTTGGTGCCTTCTTATGCTGTCTTCTGGAAGTCTCTTCCCCCCCCCCACCCAAAGATATGTAGACTGTGTATGACATCCCTGCCCCTCAAGGGAGCTCCTTTCTAAACATGGCAGTTCCTGCTCCATCCTTTGTTAGCCTTTAAGGTGCCCACAAGCCTCTTTGATCCTGCAACCCTACCACATCTTTCTCCAATTCCTCTCGGTGGCAGAGGCCTGGTCCTCCACTTACCTGAGACAGCCGTGTGGTGGAGCTGGGCAGCAGCGGGCGGCTAAACTTCTTCTGAGACCCAATAGCAGCTGGGAACGGGGGTGCGGAGAACATGGCTGCCACCACATTGATGCGTGTGATCCAGGAATTCATTTGCTCCGTGTTCCTGGAGGAAGATGCAAAAGATGAGGTTCCCCTTCCTTCCTAGCACTAGGACCACAGCTTCTTCCAGGTTTTGTATTAAAAAATGAAAAAGTGTTTTGTGTGTGTGTTAAGTGTGTATTTATGTGTCTTAACAAGGGACAGGCCTATATTTGGAACCAGACTAGGACAGGGCTGAACTAACCAAAGCATACTCTGTGACTCTGGAGAAACGCAACCAAATTGAGAAGGGGATTGTAAGTGGCTGGGACACTTAAGGAAGGAAAAAATTAAAGCAGAGGCAACTGGAGCAGATCTGAAGCAAGTTCTGCTCTGGTTAAGCTCACACAGACGGCTGAATCTGAGAAAAGGGGGCAGTGTGGGAGCGACAACTTCCCAGCAAGCCATTTCCCTTTCTCGCTCTCCCTCCCCTCTTGTCTGGATGCCCAGGGCTTTCAACATGGGCCCCAAGACGATCAACTTACTGGGCCTGGAAGAGGAAGACTCTCCAGTCAGCCGTTCTGAGGTAGAAGACGTTGGGCCTCTTGTTGTAGTCCGATGCTTGGGTGGCCAAGGAGTGGTGGATACTGATGGCATTCTTCAGTTCCTCCTCAGCCAGGGCCTTGCCAGGCTTGTACTCCTCCTGAAACGCAGGCAGGCAGACAGTGGGTGGGTCTGGTGAATTTGCTGCTCCTGACCCCAGCCAAAAGGGCATGGGGCTCTCCCTCTCCCTCGCATCTCAAGAGTCTGATCTTAGGTTTGAGTGTGATGTACCAAGAGGCTTCTAGGACTGCAGATTAGGACTTTCTGCACATCCACACCAGAAAATCCCAAATAAGGGGACCTCAGATCTGGTAGGCAGGACATTGGACTACAGCAGTTATACCATTACACGTTTCAGTTGAGTTTTGTGTGTATATATACGTATATAAAATTTGCATCAGCTTAATGTTTACTTAGATGTGTCATAATTGGCAGAAGGTGGGCATTTTTGTAAAAATGCTTGGAAAGCAGAGGAGCTCTCTGAAAGACTCTGGGTGGCATTTTTCTTCCCATTCATTATTGGTCTTGGGTTATGTCTTGCCATTATGTACTGCGATATCCACCCTGCCCATTCTCCTAACCAAAATTCATAAACACTCTGCCACAAACATATTAAACATCCACATTCGGGCAGGGGGATTCCTGTGCAAAATTTAAGTCATGCAGTTGTCTTGCTACAGCTGTCCAGTTCATTCCAATTAAGGCACGCAGTGCAGACCACAACTACCCAAACTGGCCCTTTCTTCTTTAGCAGCGCTCAAGGAGACAGTAGCTAAAGCACGAAGTGTTTCTGCTTAACAACGTTCAGGAATAAATGAGTAGTCCCTCGCTGCCCAAATGGAGCTCTGGAAGTATTGACAGATATCCAGCATTTCACAGGACTGCTCATTACAAGGGCGTGGGGGCATCTGTCCCTGTTAGCTTCCAGCAATATGAGTTTTGCGGTGAAAATAATTCCTTGATACAAATACGGCTTCTCGGATATGGCTGCTCTTGCAAGGCCATCCTCACAGGAGCCTAAGAAGTATCCCGATATATGAGGCCAAAGGCATATCTCACCCAGCATCCCATTCCACCCAATGTTCCCTACCAAATTTGAATCATGTTGCATCTCTTCTAACACCCTATGCCAGCCATGGGCTTCACCGCTTCCTGTTCCTTCCTCTGCCCACTGGCATTGACTGGCACCAGTGCCACATCTCTTCTGCAGCAGACTGAATCTGAATCCGTCCCAACTATTTGTCATCTCCCCCACAACCAAGTGGCTGCCTAAAACTGAATCTACGTAGTCATTGCTACTTGCTGCTTAGCTTCCACTAGGACCAGGGTTTCCCAAACTTGAGACTCCATCTGTTTTTCGACTACAACTCGCATCATCCCTAGCTTGCAGGACCAGTGGCAGCTCCCACAGCAATGGCCACCAACCTGGATGCCTTTAAGAGAGGATCGAATAAATGCATGGAGTAAAGGTAAAGGGACCCCTGACCATTAGGTCCAGTCGTGGCCGACTCTGGGGTTGCGGCGCTCATCTCGCTTTATTGGCCGAGGGAGCCGGCATACAGCTTCCGGGTTATGTGGCCAGCATGACTAAGCCGCTTCTGGCGAACCAGAGCAGCGCACGGAAACGCCGTTTACCTTCCCACCGGAGCGGTACCTATTTATCTACTTGCACTTTGACGTGCTTTCGAACTGCTAGGTTGGCAGGAGGTGGGACCGAGCAACGGGAGCTCACCCCGTCGCAGGGATTTGAACCGCCGACCTTCTGATCAGCAAGTCCTAGGCTCTGGTTTAACCCACAGCACCACCTGCGTCCCTCTCAAAATGCATGGAGAGGAGAGGGCTATTGAGGGCTGCTAGATACAATGGCTATGCTCTTCCTCCACAGTCTGAGGCAGCAATGCTTCTGAAACCACAGGAGGAGGGAGGGGTCTTGTGGTCGAATCCTGCTTGCAGGTTTCCCCAGAGGCAACTGTTCAGACACCGTGAGAACCCAATGCTGGACCAGATGTGCCGCTAGCCTGATCCTGCACGCTCTTCCCATGTTCTTTGTTTGCAACCCTTTGGGGAAATGTGCATTGCGTTGGCTGCATCAACACTGCCTGCCGGGTGGGGAATTTCTCTCCCACTGCAGTTCAGCCAGACTTCTGGTGTGGAAGCTGACATGTATGTAGGCCTGTGCCTTTGTAAAAAATGTGCACAATCATCACAATTATCTCAGGCTCGTCTTAAATTGGGGAGGATGATTCACCCTTCAATTTTTCTGGGTTAACAAAAGCAAGAAGAGTTGCAAGATGCCTCGAGAGTTCTAAAAAGGGAAATGATGCCGTTTCAGTTTGGATTAAGACCCGTAACACTTGAGAGGCCTACTACACAGGGCTATCGCGAGGCTAACTATAACAGAACCTGCAAAGTGTTTTGCAACCTTTAGCTGCTGCAGAGCAGAATCTGCGAGAATGCAGTATCCACATAAATTTTGCACGGCAGGAATATGAATGTTTCATGCAAGCTTAGTGTCCTGGTTTTTAATCCTCCAGACCCGGCCACCCTTGCAGGACCTAAGCAGTCCGGTGAAGTGAAGGGTGTCAAGACAGTACGCTTCAGTTAGGCAGAAGCGCAGCTCTTTCCCCCTGATATTGCAAGAGACACTCGTCTCGACAGCACTAAGGCAGATGCAATGCAAAGCGAAGAGACTGTCACAGCAGATGATCTTCTACATTGACTCTGGTCTGCGTGACACATGGCTGGACTTTCTGTGCAGTCTCACTTTCAGTTCAGAAAGGGTCTAAACAACATCCTGAGGACAAGAGAATATAATTTCTCTGGCCGTGTAGGAAAGCTCATGCTATGGGCAGAGTTGGGGAAGATGTCAGAAATTGCACATGTACGTAAATGAGGGCAGGGGCTTGAGATCAACCACTTGGCGGATGGGGGAGCAGGGAATTGGCGCGGAAAGGAGACTCCAAATGAATTCCATGCCCAGCCAATCTCAACACTCCTTGTCTTCAGTCCCAGCTTTCCTAGTCAACATTTCAGTTTAATGAACGGAGTTATTGGGAGCAGAACAAAACATGCAAAACCCATGGGAAAAACTGGGTTGGCTCCCTTATTCCAGCCAATGGAAATCATGCTTTAGTTACCTTCTGTAGATACAGGATCATGCCCTTCAGGATCGCGTGGAAAGTCTTCCACCCCCGCTTCCCTCTTGGGGCTGCCAAGGAAAAGGGAGAAGAGTCATTACAAAAGTTGGTGCTAGGCAAAGGCCTCGGTGGGAGGGGAGCAAGCTCAGCGGAGGCATGAATTTCTGGGGGCCTGGGAATGAGCACATTCTGTATGGGGGAGGCCTGGCAAGGACAGGACTGGTCCCATCCTGCTGTTTTCTAGGGCAGAGGCATCAAGAAGCTGTTGGATCTCCACTTAGAGGAAGCAGGCATAGCGAGTGGCTCCTGCCAGGTAATTCTGTGCTCGGCAACAGATACGAAGCATACAGGCACAGCATCTAATCAGATCAAAAAGGCATTAGTTGCCTGGGATTAGGAAGGATTTTGCAGGAAAAATGGAGGGCGCAGCGTGGGTGCATTCTTTGGGATGGGCCAGGTACCTTCACACCAGGCAAATGACTCGGTTCCCCGAGTGCTAACTGCGCCCTCTGAACCTGGAAGAATGTCCTCGCCTTGCACCCTGCTCCCCTGCCCCTAATTCAAAACCATGCCCAGACAAAGAGACCCAAGGGAATGGGCTGTCACCTGGCAGAATGAGCTTAGTTTATCCCCAGCAATCTCTTCAGTACAACCTTCCCCCCCCCCACCAACTGCTCTGTGCAACCTTCCCAGTGCCCTCTCTGAAGGTTATGCATGGTCCCATGCTGCCAGCCACATCTGGCACAAAATTGCAATGGTTTTAAAAACCCAGCAATCCGCAAGAAACAAAACAAAAATCCCCACATCCTGCCCCCTTGCCCCAGGCTAGAGATGTGCGGCAGCTTCTGCTATCCTTCCTGAGAAAAAGTCATGCTCGACTCGAACATTGCTGACCTGCTCCTTCAAGCGAATGTCGTTTGGACTCCACCCTTGCCTGCAATCCTATAGACACTTGAACTCAGTGGGGCTTACTTCTGAGTACACATGCATGTGGACAGAAATGCTTATGTGGCCCTGTTCAAAGAAGCTGAAGATAAACACCAAGAACACTGCTAAGGCAAATATGAACCGCCATTTATCTTTGGATAAGATGTTCTAAATCGGGTCGGCAACGTGTGGCCCATGGGCCAAATGCGACCCATGAAGCCACCCCTGAACTGAGCTGCCCACTCGGCGAGTCCCCCTAAACCAGCGCGGCGCGGGGACTTGCTGAGCAGCGCCAGAAATTGCGTCTGCACACACGCAGGTACTGGAAATCGTGTCTGCGAATGTCCAGATGCTGAAAACTGCTTCTACGCAGACGCGATTTTCAGCGTCTGGGCATGCGCAGCCGCGATTTCTGGTGTCACGCTGTGCCAGTCCAGGCCACGGACGATCTCCATGGGAGTGATCCAGCCCATGGCCGGTAAACCTTGCCACCCCCTGTTCTAAACCATACCATCACTGCTTTTTGTTTTTGTTTTTGAATTGCAACTTCTTCCTCACCAGATTTCTACTGCTGAAGCGGGAGATATTAAGACGCAGCCTGTATGTGGCGCCATCAGCACAGTACAGAAACCCATCCTAGACCCTTTAGAAGTGGCAGAGACTCTGCAAGACTGCACGAGGGGAAGAGTAACTTTGCAGAGCTTATACGAAACACTTTAAGGAACAGGGAAGGACAAAGGACTGGCTGGAATTTGTGAACGGAGCCCCTTTGCGACAGCAATTGCTGGTTAAAACAAACTCCCTTAGAATCTGAATCAGTCAGAAAAAATGGTGGGCTTTTGTTTCCTGCAAAAAAAAAAATGCAACTCCCTTTGAATTGTTTTGAAAGAAAAGAGGGGGGTCAATTTTAAATAGAGGGGGGTCTTTCCTCCTCATGTGGGACATGGACAAAGACTCTGGTGACCAACCACCTTTTCTTCCAGGTGCAGCGGACCTTCTGGCAGCCATAGATGTTTCACCACACAGTTCTGTACATGTGAGAACATCAGTGGCGGATCACATACTAGCCCCTCTGGGTTGTTTTTAAAAAATAAATAAATTACTGGGGAGGGTGTCTTTCTGCGGAAGCTTTTATGTAATAATAATAATAATAATAATAATAGTAATAATAATTTATTTATACCCCGCCCTTCTGGCTGGGTTTCCCCAGCCACTCTGGGCGGTTCCCAACAGAATATTAAAAACATGACAAAACATCAAAAATTAAAAACTTCCCTAAATAATAATAATTTTTTGCTTACACACTCCTTGGCAAAGCTGAAATATTTGCAAGGTGTGTTTCTTGGGCCAAAGACCAGGCAAGGATCCTGCCTTCAAAGGCGATGCCATTTTAAAAGTTTCCTCCTGCCTGTGTGGGGCTAAAAGGAAGCGATGCCCAGCATAGACCAGCACCTCCTTGCTCACTTCCTCATGTGCAGTCAAGTGCAGCCCGTGCCACTGCCAAGAGGAACCCCCTCATCGCCCCACACACCACCACCAATATGGTGAGGTGGAGCGGCTGACAGAGTGGTGCAGAGCTAACAACTTGCTCATAAATACAAGGAAGACAAAGGAGCTTGTGGTGGACTTCAGGAGACAGAAGAGCAACGTCCAGCCACTTTTGATTGATGGGGTCTGTGTGGAGAGGGTAACAACGTTCAGATTTTTGGGCATTGAATTACAAGAGGATCTGTCCTGGAGTGTCAACACAAGGGGGCTTGTGAAGAAGGCGCAGCAGAGACTGTACTTTTTGAGAATACTAAGGAAAAACCATCTTCCGCAGAAACTGCTGCTTGCCTTCTATCACTGTGCCATTGAGAGCGTGCTCACTTATGGCTTATGTGTGTGGTACGGAAGCTGTACTACCCATGACAGGATGGGGTTGTGCAGGGTTGTTAAGGCAGCAGAGAGCATTGTTGGCTGCCCACTCTCCACCTTAGAGCAGATTTATGCCACAAGGTGCCATAGGAAGGCACTGGACATAGTAAAAGATCCATCGCATCCTGGTCACTGTCTCTTCGAGCTCTTGCCGTCGGGATGGAGATACAGGACGATGAAGACAAGAATGAGCCGTCTTAAGAACAGCTTCTTCTCCAGAGCGATCTCGGCCCTGAATGGGAAGCCCGGACTTTGAAAGTCATCTAATCTCCCTTGCTGTATTATACTGTATTGATTAATTAGTGTTTTTATGGAGCAGTCAAGTAATTTCGTTGTCCCCGAATCGGCCAATGACAATAAAGATATTATTATTATTATTATTATTATTATTATTAATATCAGACTTACTCTTTTTGCAATCCGGCTCGGCGTGGCTCTTGCGCACGAGGAGGCTGTGCTTGTATGTAGCGATGCTGGGATCCTGCGAGAAATCCAGAAAAGGGTTGCTGCAGCTGCTGATGCGCTTGATGGACTTGGGGTTGGGATCTGCCAGTTCGGAAAGCGACTTGCGCAGTTCCTCTTCGTCTCTGCACGGCAAACAAGCAGCGTTTTAAAATCAGCTCAGGCCCCACACCGGTCCCACCAATAGTTCACCCTGCCTACAGTCCATAGAATCATAGAATCATAGAGTTGGAAGAGACCACAAGGGCCATCGAGTCCAACCCCCTGCCAAGCAGGAAACACCATCAGAGCACTCCTGACATATGGTTGTCAAGCCTCTGCTTAAAGACCTCCAAAGAAGGAGACTCCACCACACTCCTTGGCAGCAAATTCCACTGTCGAACAGCTCTTACTGTCAGGAAGTTCTTCCTAATGTTTAGGTGGAATCTTCTTTCTTGTAGTTTGGATCCGTTGCTCCGTGTCCGCTTCTCTGGAGCAGCAGAAAACAACCTTTCTCCCTCCTCTATGTGACATCCTTTTATATATTTGAACATGGCTATCATATCACCCCTTAACCTCCTCTTCTCCAGGCTAAACATGCCCAGCTCCCTTAGCCGTTCCTCATAAGGCATCGTTTCCAGGCCTTTGACCATTTTGGTTGCCCTCCTCTGGACACGTTCCAGTTTGTCAGTGTCCTTCTTGAACTGTGGTGCCCAGAACTGGACACAGTGCCTTGAACTGTGCCTTGACCATTTTCAAGAGGACGACAAGGAGGAAAGCCCTGCTGCAGGAAGACAAAGCCCTTTTGCTAGATCCTGGCTGCTGCAGCTGCTTCTTATAACCCAGGGGTGAGGAACCGGTGGCCCTCGCAGTTGCTGCTAGACCACAGCCCCCATCGTCCCCACCAACCAGCCTTGCTGCTTGTGGCCGATGGCAACCCATCAGCACATGGGAGGCCACAGGTCCCCCCCCCCCCATACAAGCCAACGGGGATATGAAACTGACAAGACGCATTGTTGGCATCTGAAACAATGGAGTGCACATCTGGGGGTGAAGTTAAATCACTGCCTTAGCAGCATCGAAGCAACCTCCCTGGAGTGCAAGCCTGAGCAGTGTGTCTGGAGGTCTTGGGCTGCCCAGTTGACAGGACGCCCTTCTCGGCCTCAATGATGTGGTCCAAAGGAAATCAGAGCAAGACGTTTGGCACCAGCCTGGCTGCAGGAGTTGCTGGAAGGAGGCGTACAAGGCGCCATCCAACCATCTTAGGTATTCTACTCTGGATCTGTGTAGGGCTTACTCCTTAGTCTTTTCTTCTCCTGACGATAACCCACAAGGCAGCAGAGGTTTAGGATCAATTATTTCCTTCTAAATGGGCTACTTTCCCAGGTGGATGAGCTCCACCTGCCTCCCACTTCCCTCTACAGCACACGCAGAAACCACCTTCTTAATAATAATAATAATCAATCAATTGACATCGCTTGTAGGGTTGCAAGAAGTTTTGAATTATATGAATTCTTGCGAAGAAGGACTAAGAAGGAGTTTATTTAAGATTTGGATTTTATAGCAATAACTATTAAATTAAAATGCAAAATCAGAAAGAAAGTTAGAAAACCATTAGTCGAGGTTGACGGAAGTCTTAGGCTATGATAGTCAAAGTTTGTTATATTGTATAAGATGGGATGTTATGTTTGGAAAACGTGTGCAAAACCAATAAAAATTATATATATAAAAATAGTTGGAGGGCCAAGTTTGGCCATGCCTGCTGTAGGGTCAAAAGGAACAAAATCTATTCACTGTATGATCCTTTTTTAAGTGTGGCGGGCATGTGGCTTCTTTTTAAGTCTTCGGTTTTCACCAAGACACATTTAAGGGATTTGCCAGGTAGAAAGGACCCTGGGAAACTGCTTTATACAAGAGTTAGACCACTGGTGCGTCTAGCCTGGTATTATACCCCACCCTTCCCAGTTCAGGAAACCGGGCTCAGAGAAGCTAACAAAACAATTCATTGATGCTACAAAAAACAGCGTAAAATATGGGATAAAGTGTAAATAACAATAAAATCAAAAATCAATTTAGGGGGAAAATCCATCCAATAAACATTGGATGATCACCAGGGCTAGCTGGCTAAATTAGTCCCACTTGGGCCAGCGAGGAGACCAGGGGAGAACCAGCTGTGGGATCCCAGAGTGGGCAATCTTCACAAAAAGGGGAGGGGGAGGGAAGGAAGGGGAACAAAAGATTAGACTTCTTGACGGTTGGACCCACTATTGCTCTTGTCCATTTAATCTGCCAGAGCCTGTCTTTGCATGTAGGTGAAGTCCCTAACTCACTGAGGGTTTGAGACTCATCGGCTACCTTCCCCTGGTTTAGCCGGGCAGAAAAAGTCAAAGAACCTAATTCTGGCTTGAAAGGGGAAAACACACACACACACACACACACACACACACACACACACACACAAAATAAAAATGGATTTTAAAAGTTAAGAAACTGCAGAACATGATTATCTAGAAAGAGGCAGCCTTTTGCTGCTTTCAAGATGAGTGTGTATGCAGACACTTTTGACTTAACCTTAAAAACCAAGAAAAAACTTTAAAAACTTTGATCCAAACTTTGTATGTATATTACTCATCATGTGAGTCAATGGAGGGGGGGTTGTTTTATTTTTAAAGAACTAAAATGATTAGTTGTAAGCATGCAAATGCCCTGTACATTACTTAAAACACAACCCACCCACCCACTACAGAAGTAGGGGAAAAATGCACAAAACTAATCTGACCACGGAGGAGTGGGGTGGGACGAGCTTTGTGGGTGGGGAATGTGTTGTTCATCGTGGAAGCTGAGCTGAAAGAGCACGGCGAAGAAAAAGCAATGCCTATACTGTAGGCAACGTTAGCCAACGATAACAAGCTCCCAGAGAGAGAGAGAGAGCAGAACAGAATTCCTGTATTGCAGGGGGTTGGTCTAGATCCGTGTTAGGATATATAAGCTAGTCAGCAAACAGCTCCTTAAACCAGGTTACAGATGCCAAAACAAAATGCCTAGTTGGCTTGAGCCGAGATAGTTTGAAAGCTGTCGTATTTTCAAGACGACTTTTTGGTTCCTGAAATTCATCCTGATTGTGCAGGTGAAATATAACAGATAGGATGTGTTGCTTGTGTGTGAAAGCAGTCAAGATGCAAGGATGCCCAGGCATGCACCTCCAGATGGTGGAGACATCAGGTGCCATCCTGGTGCCCAGGCATCTTCACTTGGTTGCAGGTGGCCGATTGCCAGGTGCAAAATGTCCCCAGTGCCTGGACTAGAAGACCCTTGGAGTCCCTTCCAACTCTACAAAATAGGATCCAAAATGCAGCAGTCAGATTGGTCCTAGAACAATAGGATCCAAAATGCAGCAATCTGATTGGTCCTAGAACAGTAGGATCCAAAATGCAGCAGTCTGATTGGTCCTAGAACAATGCAGCAGTATGACTGGTCTGCAGGAGCCACCCAATCCAGCTCCAGGTGGAAGTGAATCCACAACCTGATTGGCCTACAGGAGAATCCCGGAATTAGCCAATCACGTGCAGCCCATTGTGTAAATAATGTATATAAAGCAGATATTTTGGGGGAAACGTTAATTCCTCCTCACCATTATGAGCTGAACAAAGAGCATGAAATCCACTCTCAATTCTGAGTATATTTCACTCAATTTTATGATTCCCTGAACATAATAAACCTATCGGGTTTATCCATCTAATCAGTCAATCAAGCCATCAATCATCTATTGTCTTTCGTTTTCCCCACAATATTCTACTAAGCTATCATCTGCACACAGCCCACAGTATGGTTACGGCTCGGGAGGAGTTTGGGTTATCCTTTCTATCAGTCCCCAGCTTTGTTGAAATATAATCTTGGGGTCATAAAGGCCTCAGAGGCAGAGACTTGAGTAGCTGCAGTGAAGAACAGGAGCTAGGTTAAGTGCGAATGACCTGTCGCTCCTCTGCCTTATTTCCCAGCATCCTTCAGCAGAATCTGCTGCTTCTGCAGCCTTGGCGAAGACCTGCCTCTTATTTCAAAAGGAAGCTGGCGTTCTGCGCATCTCTTAATGCAGAAAGGCCTTGCAGCTCCCCAAGCATCAAAGGGAGCTCTACAGAAAAAAGAGAGAGATATTCGCAGATACAGAGGGAGGCGGCACGGACAAAAACCTGGCCACGAACGCAGAGATGAGAGTCGATTCTGTCTCCCCGCCCACAAAGGCACACATGGAAAAGGACCCGAAAGCAGGCTGGGGTGTGCGCACACAGTGACACATCCCTTCAGGGTTGGGGACAAGTGACGGGTCTCATGCGCCGTCTGCCTTGTGAATCATGCCTCGATACTGGCTCCACACCGCGCCAGGGCAGAGGGAAGCTGGCACACTGCATTTTCCCTCACAAACACAACGCAGACTTAAATGCATCAAGCCCAAGCCGAGCTGTCTCCATGGCGACAGCCTCGGCGATGCTGGCTTGGCGCCAGCGTTGCAAACCAAGATGATTAATTCCAACAAATCCATTGAACAAGTTGGTGGGGAGGGAAGCCAAGTGGGCAGATGAGAAAGCTAGCACAGCCCACGTCACTTCAGGTTGGCGGAGAGCAAATGCCAGAGTGAAGGGCACTCTGTTTGGCCCTGGCCCCCCCAATGGATCCTGTCCCCAGCTCACCTTTCAGCGCAGCTTTTGCTTCCGAGGGAACTAAAACATAGCACAGGGCCCAAATCGCTAGGTCTGACGGCTTCTGCGATTCATTGGATGATGGCAATCAATACTAACACTAATAATAATATTTTAAAAACTCTTATTTATACCAAATATGGGATGTTTCGGGTTCCATGATGGATGGAAGGCAGCACATAAATGTAAGAAAAGGATAAAGTAAATAATACGGAACTTAAAAAAACAAAAAGCTATATAGAAGTTAAAAAACAACAGCTAAGCCTGTTACCCACAGGTTCACAATCTAATAACCTTTACAAAATGCTAAGCGTGTTAGTAGAAACCACATCCAAGTACAGTGGTACCTCAGGTTACATACGCTTCAGGTTACATATGCTTCAGGTTACAGACTCCGCTCACCCGGAAATAGTACCTCGGGTTAAGAACTTTGCTTCAGGATGAGAACAGAAATCGTGTGGCAGTGGCACGGTGGCAGCAGAAAGCCCCATTAGCTAAAGTAGTGCTTCAGGTTAAGAACAGTTTCAGGTTAAGAATGGACCTCCGGAACGAATTAAGTACGTAACCAGAGGTACCGCTGTACAATAGTAATAATAATAATTAATAATAATAATAATAATAATAATAATAATAATAATAATAATTTATTTATACCCCGCCCATCTGGCTGGGTTTCCCCAGCCACTCTGGGCAGCTCCCAACAGAATGATAATAATAAAGCGGTAAAACATTAAAAACCTCCCTAAACAGGGCTGCCTTCAGATCCTTCAGAATAGATCCAAAAGCATGGCTGCCCCAGCCAATCTCACGTTATGGGGAGTTCTGCAAGTGCTCCCTGCGATATCCAAGACTCAGACCACTTAATGGCTTTATGGTTTATAGACAGCACCTTGAATTGGCTTGGAAACATATTGGTAGCAGTATAAGGAAGAGTGCCCTCTCATCATTTTAGGACTGTACTGAAACCCCTCACTATGTATCCATGGTTTACATGAACTGCGGGGTAATCACTTGGCACTTCTAAGGATTTATTTCTCTCTGCCGGTATCTTTGGTGGCAGCCGCAGGAAGTGTGCTCTTATTTCCTCCGGAGAGCAGCCGGAGAAACACCAGCATGGTCTGGACCAGCCACCCGCCATTTCAAGGATCCATGCCTTCAAATCATAGTTCATTGGTTATACACCAATGAACCTGTTAGAATCATAGAATTGTAAAAGGTGAAAGGTAAAGGACCCCTGGATGGTTAAGTCCAGTCAAAGGCGACTATGGGGTTGCGGCGCTCATCTCGCTTTTCAGGCCAAGGGAGCCGGCGTTTGTCCACAGTTTTCCGGGTCATGTGGCCAGCAAGACTAAACCACTTCTGGCGCAACGGGACACCATGCCAAGTGCCAGACCACACGGAAATGCAGTTGACCTTCCTATTTATCTACCTGCACTGGCATGCTTTTGAACTGCTAGGTTGGCAAGAGCTGGGACAGAGCTCACCCCGTTGCGGTGAATCGAACTGCCAACCTTCCGATCGACAGGCCCAAGAGGCTCAGTGGTTTAGACCACAGTGCCACCCACATCCATGGCTTGCCGTCGGGGAATCGAACCCCGGTCTCCTGTGTGACAGGTGGGGATACTTACCACTACACCCATGGTAGCTAGATTCATGAGACAGCTGTGTTTTGCTAGTAAAGGGACCCCTGATCATTAGGTCCAGTCATGACTGACTCTGGGGTTGCAGCGCTCATCTTGCTGTATTGGCCAATGGAGCCGGCGTACAGCTTCCGGGTCATGTGGCCAGCATGACTAAGCCGCTTCTGGCGAACCAGAGCAGCGCACGGAAACGCCGTTTACCTTCCCGCCGGAGTGGTACCGATTTATCTACTTGCACTTTGAGGTGCTTTCGAACTGCTAGGTTGGCAGGAGCAGGGACCGAGCAACTGTTGCGGGGATTCGAACCACCGACCTTCTGATCGGCAAGTCCTATATGTTTCGCTAGGTTCCATGGCAAATCTGAAAAAGGCTACTGAGTGCCTTTAAATTGCCTAGCACCTGCAAAGGGTGCTATCACTCAGCACCTCAGTCTTGCAACACAGCATGGATTCAAACTGCCGACCTTCTGACTGGTATGCCCAAGAGGCTCAGTGGTTTAGACCACAGCGCCACTGGCGTCCCTCATAGAACTGTAGAGCTGGAAGGCACCACAAGCGTCATCTAGTCCACCCTACTGCAATGAAGGAATCTTTTGCCCAACATGGGGCTTGAACCCACAACCCTAAGATTAAGAGTCTCGCGCTCTACCGACTGAGCTACCAAGTGTTCAAGAGCCCCCAACAAAGCAGTCCTCCCAAATTCAGGTGGTTGGTAAAGAGGAGCCCACTAAGGAAGGTGGTCTTGCCCCTCCCCTTGGTGGCATTCTGAAATCTTGTGAGGACCCTTTCCTCTTCTAGAAGAAGGTGTTTGGTGGTCAAAGCCATTGACTGCTTTAGTACCCCGACATACCAGGGGGTATGTTTTGTCTTAAATACAGTGGTACCTCGGGTTACAGACGCTTCAGGTTACAGACTCCGCTAACCCAGAAATAGTACCTCGGGTTAAGAACTTTGCTTCAGGATGAGAACAGAAATCGTGCAGTGGCGGCACGGTGGCAGTGGGAGGCCCCACAGGCTAAAGTGGTCTTCAGGTTAAGAACAGTTTCAGGTTAAGAACAGACTTCCAGAATGAATTAAGTTCTTAACCCGAGGTACCACTGTACCTGCTTACTGTCTATTTTCCTGTTTCTTGTTTTTACTGTCCCTGGTCTTTAAATCACTTTACATGCCACCTTGAGCTTCTTAAAGGAATGGCAGAGCATAAATTTTTCAAGCGAATAAATAATAAAAGATTAACTAACTGAAAAATGGCAAGATTTAGCAGTAGCGTAAAACATAAAGCAATGAAGGAAGGGGAAAGGAGTAAAAATGGCGCCCGCCTGAGAGATGCCAGAACTAAGTTCCTGTGAGTTCCGGCTGGGGAAAAAAAGCCCTGAATAAAACTATTTTTAAGTCCAGCAGCACAGTAATGTCACAAAGGGGCAAATTCCAGGCCTTGGAATTGACTGCAGATGCAGCCCTGACTTTTCCACAAAGAGGCAATGGACCCAGATAAATTCAAACCTAAGGGATTTGATCCAAATGCTTACTTCACTGCACTCAGAGCGAACATGTCTCAGTAAAGGACCTCCATTTTGCTATCTCCTCCACTTCTTTTCTCTCCAGTGGAAGTTGCAACTCTCCCGGAACCGGGGCTTCAGAGATTTGAGATTCACTGCCTTGCTCTCCGCCACCCTTCTAAGCGCTGCCTCAAATGTGCAGATTCTTAGTTCCACGTGTGAAGGCGAAATTGACAACGCAACTGTTTCATCCTGGTGCCAGACTTAGTGGGTTGAATTTACTCACAGTATTGGAAGAAGATTGGAAGAAATTTAAAGATTATCTACAGAAACATTGCAAAATCAAAGAATGTTAGAGTGATGATGGATTGAAATTAAGTGGTTTCTAGCTGCACAGGCGTTAAAGTTATATATAGACTAAGATTAAGGATTAGGCATAAAAAGGATAAAAGAACGGAAAATTGGCTATTAATAGATAAGAATTTAATGTTATACCATATTAAGATTAAGGATTGGGATTAAAAAAGAGGGAAAGAAATTGCTGGACAAACAAATTGAACTGGAATACAAAAGAGGGAGGTACGAGGAGGTCCAGAAAATAAGTAAATTCAAAAGTGGTTATGAAAAGGTGGTATTGTTTTTAACTGTTTTTTTCTTTTGTTTTTTTTTAATTTTGTATTGTGTATTTTTGTATTGTGTATTTTTCTTTTTACTTTTAATTCTCTTTTACTGATGTGTTCTGTTTTTATCGGAAACTTTAATAAATATCATTTAAAAAAAATAAATGAATTTACTCACAGTAGAACTATGAAAATGAATGGACCTGAGTTAGATGTGTCTATTAACTTCCACTCTGGGTGGGATGGGTATTGAATACTACCAAATAGTCCAAAATAATCAAACAAAACTTTGTAGGGGGAAGACTTCAAATGTGCTCCAAACAGATCTACTCCAGTTCTGACTTCAGGGGAGAGGAACCACTCTTGCTCCTTTCTAATTGATCAGAATACCTGGAGGCAGGTGGTACTTAGGGTAAACAAGGTTACATGGCAGGCAGGACTGCTGCTTTGCAGTTCCTTACTTGGGCAGGGAGGACGTGTGGGTGTTTTGGAGAGCGACATGAAAAACTGCATGTGAATTCCCCAGATTTGTAAACGGAAGGAAAGGGACACACTGATAATCTGATTTAAAAATGAAAAGAAACCCAGTTCACTCTTACTTTCTATATTGTCTTAACAATCTTCCGAAATGACTCACTTTGAGACTTTCTGGGTATGTAAACTCCTTTCCATCAGCTAGTAAATTATATGGTAAGTGGGGGGGAAATAACCTTAAAGAAATGCCTACAATCAGAGTGGGGGAAAGATATCTAGTAGTGTTTCCCCCCCCCCCCCGGCCGCCTTTCTGGAAAGAGGAAGAAATACGAGAATTGCTACGGAAATTCCAATGAGCTCTGAGTGAATATATTGGGGCAGTCATGCAAATAACCATTGGCCTAGTCATCAATGATGAATAATAAGAGAAGACAGATCTTTCTAATGTTTTGAGCATTAGAGTGATGAGTCTCACTCCCCCTCGGTGCCATTCCTACTCTGGCTCCCTCACCTGGAATTGTAGGGATGAAGATTGGAAAGCAATTGGTCTGCCCCAGCCCCCAACAGCTGCACAGCCTTGGAAGAAAAGCCCCTCCTTGCTGCGAACCGAGAGGGAGGCAGCCCCAGCGCAGAAGTAAGGCTAGCTATCGTGGGAGTAACTCATTTCTATGCACGAGTTAACATTGCGCAGGAGAGGGGAGCGGCCGTGGGGAACAGGATGCGAACGGCATGACTTGGCAGAAGACAGAAGATCATCCATGTCAGATGATCACAACGAGATCCAAACCTTCCCATCTTGCCAAACGTGTCGCTTTGCACCCGTTTCTGCTGCGCTGCAGGGTAGCAGGCGTTTCTCCTCCCTGTTCTCCTGGCAGGTGCTGATCATGTAACACAGTTCATTGCTGGGATTCGGAAACACGGGCCCAATTCTTGCTAGTCCAAGGGAAGAAAGGGGGAGCCTGAACTGCACTTAAGGAGAAGCACTGTTCATCGATACAACACATCTTCTCAATACACAGAAAAGGAGGTCGCACAGAGCTGGCGATGTTCCTGTTCACCCTGTAATGCTCCTTCCATTCTTTTGGGCTTGAAACGCCTCTCCTAACTGAAGCGTGTAACAGTTTCACTTTGCCCCTATGGCCGTGTTGGCCAACATACAGTGGTACCTTGGTTCCCGAATGGCTTGGCTCCCAAACAAATTGGCTCCTGGACGCTGCAAACCCGGAAGTGTTCCGATTTGCGAATGCTTTTCAGAAGCCAAACGTCCGACACGGCTTCTGATTGAGTGCAGGACGCTCCTACAGCCAATCGGAATCCGTGCCTTGGTTTTCGAACGGTTTCGGGAGTCGGATAGACTCCCGGAATGGATTAAGTTCGAGAAACAAGGTACCACTGATGTGCTAGCTTCCTTCTCTGGCTGAGATGAGGGTCCAGGAATCTGAGTATGCTCACCAGCTATTGGTTCTAGACCATAGCTGTCAACTTTCAGATTTGAAAATAAGGGATCAGCAGTCTCGAAAATAAGGGATCAGCAGCCTCACCTGTCCCGGGGACAGTCTATGGGATATCTAACAATCCGGGATAGCAGCGGGAAGCAGCGGGAAACGGTGCTGGAATAAGGGAATTTCCTGCAAAAAAAGGGAAGGTTGACAGCTATGTTCTAGACCACCAGCACCTTCTGTTCTCCAGCAGAAATGGTCCCAAAGGAGCTCAAGAGGAATGTCACCATCCCTATTCCCATCTCCTTCCTGTTCTACTGCTTCCAGTCTACTTGGATCTGGTCCCATGCCCTCCCCCTTTCCTAGATGCGACTGAAGCTTACTTGCATCACCTCGATTTGCATTTTGTTAGCATTTAGCTATTGCCCCTGAACCCTGTCAAGAAAGGCTCCTACAGTTTTCATCGTACTGGTCTCTGGAACTTCCACATACTGGAAGACAATGGTCTCCAGTCAGACCCTTTTGCAGATCTACTTTCTGAATGAAGCATTGAAGGTGGCAGTTGGAGGATGCAGTTATCCAATTAGGTCTCCTAGAATCCTGAGTGGCATAAAAAACACATGATATACGCACCACCATCAATTCCCAAGTGACGTCATCAAGCACGGCAGGTTGTAACATCATGGCTCAGTTCAGCTGTTTGTTTTCTTCTCTATTCTACCTACTGAGCTGAACCAGTCTGAATTTTCTCTCCAATCTCCTTAATTCTGCCTAGCTGTTCCTTCTGCCAAAATTCCTTCTTTGCCTCTCTCGGAGTTTCAGAATCAGATATGCTTACTGAAACACTGCTATCGTATTAATCCCACTGCAGAGACATCACATAGAAATGCACTGTACTTCAGCTTTCCAAACCTTTCATGCTGGTGACACATTTTTTAAGACACGCATCATTTCGCGACACAGAAATTCAGTTTTACTAGCAAAAACAGAAGTTAAACTAAACTCTTTCCAGCCCTGGGAGGAGCACGAGGTGCATTCGCGCAACACACCTACACACCGCAGCCAATACACTAATGTGTCGCGACACACAGTTTGGAAAGCTCTGCTGTATGTTGTGATCCAAAATGTTACACTAAAAAAATACTATTGAGGAACCCTAATAAAAATCTTTTTTAAAGTATGGTTGTATTCTGGGCAGGGGTGATATCCGCCCCATTCTGTTGATAGCAAGGACAGAAGATAAATGCATATGGTAATTTATCAAATGAAATCATTGCAAGTGGGGTTTCCTTTTCAGCCTCGGTTAGATTTAAACAGAGGTGGCTTGTGATAAGATCTAAAGCAGCGATATTGACTTCTAGAGATGACCGACACAGTTGTTGTGCGTGATGAAACACAAATTCAGATGACATAGTCACACAGTCGTGCATTAATGGGACAGTCACAAAGTTTTGCGGCATTCATCAAGATAAAAGGAAGTCCCTGTGAAACCCTCAAAGTCTTATACCACACCGCCCCCTAGGGTGGCCAAGAAAGAGAAAGAGAGAGGCCAGGACTTCTGCACCTTCAGAAGCTGCGTAGAAGAGGAGATCACAGAAAGTGTGATCTGATAAAATTCTCTCTTACATGCAGCTATTATAGCTGCAGGACCCCGTCCTCTCTATTTCACCTGGCCACCCCACTGCCAGCCAACTAGAAAATAATTCATCCCTTTACATTACTGATTCATTAGTAAATATTGGAGAAGCTATAGCATCTGTGTCTCTTGTAAATGCTTGCAACACGTGAGACGTGTATTTTTGAGATTATATGTTGCTTTAAACTGTTTTTAATATAATGTTTTAATGTTGCAACCTGCTCTGAGACCTCGGGGTGAAGAGTGGGTTGTTGTTGCTAACAGTATAGTTATACTTTTGCCAACAAAGGTCCGTATAGTTAAAGCTATGGTTTTCCCAGTAGTGATGTATGGAAGTGAGAGGTGGACCATAAAGAAGGCTGATCGCCGAAGAAGTGATGCTTTATAATTACGGTGCTGGAGGAGACTCTTGAGAGTCCCATGGACTGCAAGAAGATCAAACCGATCCATTCTTAAGGAAATCAGCCCTGAGTGCACACTGGAAGGACAGATCCTGAAGCTGAGGCTCCAATACTTTGGCCACCTCATGAGAAGAGAAGACTCCCTGGAAAAGACCCTGATGTTGGGAAAGATGGAGGGCACAAGGAGAAGGGGACGACAGAGGACGAGATGGTTGGACAGTGTTCTCGAAGCTACCAGCATGAGTTTGACCAAACTGCGGGAGGCAGTGGAAGACAGAAGTGCCTGGCGTGCTCTGGTCCATGGGGTCACGAAGAGTCAGACACGACTAAACAACAACAAATACTTTTAAGCAGTGCTTTTTTTCTTAAAAAATGTTTAGGGGTACTCTTATTTTGACTCAAGGAAATCACCATTTTATAGTTCAAATTGGGGAAAATAAATACAGTAAATGGACAAAAGTACAAAGATTCACAAAATGTTTAGGGGTATGTGTACCCCTGCATCCCACCCCCCAGAAAAACACACACACTGCTTTTAAGTATAAACAAAAAGGATCATAATAGCAAAATATTTAAAAAGAGAAAAGGGGGATATTATACTTGTGCATAAATATCAAACAGCAGCATTTGCATTCTTTGCCAAGTCTGAGATTAGAAGACATCTATCATTCGTGTGCCTCAGCCAAAATCAAAGAATATTGCTAAATTTTATATATTCTTTAAAAATTCTATGCCACGCTTCCATAGAATTTTCCAGGCAATTTAATTGTCCTTCAGAAAAACAAACAACACACCTGAGTAACAAGTTTCAAAAGCATTAAAATAGTGGATGAAAACTGGGCAGCAGTAACATCATCACAGTTAAACAGTGAATGCCTGGGAAAAGAAAGCGATTATTGCCATTTAAAAACCTGGTGCCCGAAAGATAGCAAAGTGCGTACCAGACGGGCCTCTCTGGGGAGAGAATTATCTAAGTAGGGCACCACAATTTAGTAGGAGTTACCTAGAATTTGGGGAAAATGTAATTAGGCAGACAAATTATTTGATGCTCTGGGATGGCAGAACTGAAGAAAAGCATGTTTTGGCTCATTAATCGGCCAGGGAACCAAGGACTGTTCAATTGTGTGGGTTTGAGTCTGCGTGTGTGTGTGTGTGTGTGTGTGTGTGTGTATATATATATATATATATATATATATATATATATATGTGTGCTCGCTTTGGCAGCACATATACTAAAAGATTGGAACGATATATATTTGTGTGTGTGTACACATGTACATTATTACAAGTGATTGTAAGCTGCCAAGAATCATTCGAAAGGCAAGGTACATATCAAATGAATAAGCTAGCCAGTTTGCAGGAGAGCAGAAAAGTAAATCAACTCCATCAACAGACCTACAGAACCATCAGATATTATCCAAAGGCAATAATAATAAATCCCTAGAGCACACTCAGAAGCAGGTCCTATTGTGCTCATTGGGGTTTACGCCTTACGTCTGAAAGTAATTTCTCAGTACCAAATAAATGAAGATTCCATATAGTATGTAGTGGAAACGAAGTGTTCTAGGATGACACTGATTTTTTTGCAATGGTATTAAAAATAAAAATCCAGACATTTATGTCTGCTTGAAAAACCAACCCTCCGAATGTCAGCAACACTGCAGGAATGGGATGGGATGAAAAAAATACATCTATTTTGTCTTATTACCTCTTTGTTCCTTTTGGATTTGTTATAATGTAACTAGATTCGAAAATACACTATCAAACAGGAACTGTATAATTCATGCCCAAATTAGTACCGGGATGGAAATCAATGCCTTGTTGGGGTTACTTTATTTACAGTTGCGGAGTTTCATATTGTAGAGTCTAAGTCTGGGAAGATGAAAGTAGAAACATCTCCCTTCAAGGAGATTCTTTTGTCATGGATGCTTTGAGTTGAGATTTCCTGCATTTAGGGGGTTGGACTAGATGTCCATCAGGGTCCCTTCCAACTCTACAATTCTATGATTCAACATTTATTTGTGAGAGCAGACTATAATACTTTAGATCAGTGGTTTTCCAATTATGTAGGAACCTCCTATTTTTCAAAAGCCAAGCATGGACCACCTACTTTGAAAATTTTGATAGATCTACGGTAGTTACCTCTGCAAAGCATTTTTTTGAACAAAACGTGGGGTAGCCCCTAACAAGCAAAGGATTTTAGGTATACTAAAAAATAAGAAAATCTGAACGATATCTGGTTTTCAACATTGTGGTATATCAGCAGCTAAACATCGTGATATTCTGATATATCATGATGACTGAAAATTGGAGATCAGGAGTAGGGGTGAAGGAAGGCTAACCTGGTGCGGGGTGTTGGGGCAAACTGCCTGGTGGCGCATGTGCAGCGGTGCTACGTACGGCACACGCACATGTGTCGCATGTAGTGCTGCCACCGGGCGGTTTGCTGATGGCACCCCTTGAGTCTCTCCTGGTATGACCCATGGAGGACCTTACGGTCTTCAAATAAAAACATCTTGGAGGTCCCGGGCCACAGGGAGGTTAGGCTGGCCTCAACCAGAGGCAGGGCTTTTTCAGCCGTGGCCCCAGTCTGGTGGAACGCTCTTGTCACAAGAGACTAGGGCCCTGCGGGACTTGACATCTTTCCTCAGGGCCTGCAAGACGGAGCTGTTCCGCCAGGCCTTTGGCCAAGTCACAGTCTGACCCCCTCCTTCTGTAATCCTCATAGCACTCTAGCCCAGTGGCTGCCATTCATTTGATTTTGAATTAATTTTAGAATGAATTGATTTTAGAATGTATTTCAATAAATTGATTGTGATTTTATGTAAACCGCGTTATTTTTACTGTTGTTAGCCACTCTGAGCCCGGCTTCGGCTGGGGAGGGCGGGATATAAATAAAAATTATTATTATTATTATTATTATTATTATTATTATTATTATTAAGGAGCAGCCACGAAGATCGGGTGTATAGGGGAGGAAAGGAAGCGGAGTCACCTCCACCACATGGTTTTAGTGGGTGGCAGCCAGAGAAGATGCACGTCCACTGTGGCTGCTGCTGCTTTCCTGCTGAGAAAAGATGCTCCACCCCAGTGCCAGGGGAAGGTAGTGCCACGGTGCCTTGAAGTGAGGGCGATCAGCTGCCCTGTTGTCCGTCAGGTCAGCGTGAGAGGAAGGCAGTGCCTCGCAACTGGCTGTCCTATTTTCCCTCAGCGTGAGGGCAGGCAGCTCAGATCAGCAGCGTTATCGGCTGAGATCATCCTGCAGTATTGGCAATGCCTTGAAATCGGCTGCCTTGTTCTCCCTTGTGCGGGGAGCGATATACAGTGGTACCTTGGGTTACATATGCTTCAGGTTACAGACTCCGCTAACCCAGAAATAGTACCTTGGGTTAAGAACTTTGCTTCAGGATGAGAACAGAAATTGTGTGGCAGTGGCATGGTGGCAGTGGGAGGCCCTATTAGCTAAAGTGGTACCTCAGGTTAAGAACAGTTTCAGGTTAAGAGTGGACCTCTAGAATGAATTAAGTTCTTAACCAAAGGTACCACTGTATTGCCGGGTCAAAACCGTTCTTGAGGTGTGGTTTCCAAACCGATTTTGGCCCACCCATTGAAAAACCGCACAGTGCTAAAACAACCATAACATTTGTGATATTACCATGCAAAAATGACAAAAAATTAGTTGGGGGGAGGCAAGGGATGGGGTCCCCGGACCCCTAATTGGGAATGACTGCTTTAGAGCCAAATTGAGGCTTAATCCAGACAAGACAGAAGTCCTTTTGCTTAGTAGGAACCAGTGCAGAGTAGGGTGTTGAGTGTCATTTTGATGGAGTCCAGCTTCAGCACGGGAGCCAGCTGCAACTCTTCCTGGAGAAAGCAGATCTGGGCCTTGAAATATGTTTGGAAATGGCAGAAGCTGTTTTGCCAGAATGCTGATGGGAGCCTGGGCATATTAAACTGATATAATAATCCAATTTTCACTGGCTTCCAGTTTATATCTGAGCCCCTTTCAAAGTGTTGGCTGTGTTTTTATACCTTTAAAGTTCTAAATGACTGGGACTGGGGTATTTAAAGAGGGATGCCTACATGATTCTGCTTGCCCACTGAGAACTTCAGTGAAGGCTCTCTTTTGATGTACTGGGTAGGGCTGGGCGCTACCTGATTTTCAACTTCGCAATCTATCACCAGCTAAACATCCCATTATACAGATATATATCACAGTGTCTGAAATAAGGATGGAGCTATGTAGAGGCAGTAGGGGATGTGGGTGGCGCTGTGGTCTAAACCACAGAGCCTAGGACTTGCTGATCAGAAGGTCAGCGGTTCGAATCCCCACGACGGGGTGAGCTCCCGTTGCTCGGTCCCTGCTCCTGCCAACCTAGCAGTTCGAAAGCACGTCAAAGTGCAAGTAGATAAATAGGTACCACTCCGGTGGGAAGGTAAACGGCGTTTCCATGCGCTGCTCTGGTTCGCCAGAAGCGGCTTAGTCATGCTGGCCACATGACCCGGAAGCTGTACGCCGGCTCCCTCGGCCAATAAAGCGAGATGAGCGCCGCAACCCCAGAGTCGGCCACGACTGGACCTAATGGTCAGGGGTCCCTTTACCTTTACCTTATGTAGAGGCACTAGCTGGCTTCACAGTTTTCCCTGCATTGTGATTTTGGCCAGTGCCTGCTCTTGTGATTCACTGCCTCCTGCATGAGGCAGGGATGAGCTGAGGCAACTGAGTCAACAGGGGCTGCAGGAATCGAGAGAAGCATTGGTTGGCTTCATGGCTTTTCCCACATTGTGATTTTTGCATAGCACATATGCATCATGTTACGCAATATATTGCCAGGTCAAAAATTATGAAACTGATATAATGATATGGACTTCAAACTGGTTTTGGATGATATATAAAGGTAAAGGTACCCCTGCCCGTACGGGCCAGTCTTGCCAGACTCTAGGGTTGTGCGCTCATCTCACTCTAGAGGCCGGGAGCCAGCGCTGTCCGCAGACACTTCCGGGTCACGTGGCCAGCGTGACAAGCTGCATCTGGCAAGCCAGCGCAGCACACGGAAATGCCGTTTACCTTCCCGCTGGTAAGCGGTCCCTATTTATTTACTTGCACTTTGACGTGCTTTCGAACTGCTAGGTTGGCAGGCGCTGGGACCGAACGACGGGAGCGCAGCCTGCCGCGGGGATTCGAACCGCCGACCATGCGATCGGCAAGTCCTAGGCGCTGAGGTTTTACCCACAGCGCCACCCACGTCCCTTGGATGATATATACTGGATGATTAGTTTGTTGTTGTGACTAAGTATTGACCACGTGACATGTTTGTTGTTGTTTTTGTTGATGATATTTAATAGCTTAATCATTGACCCAAATGGTCATCTATTCCACCCCCAGCAAAGATCTCAGAAACCCGTTCCACAGCAGCTTGGAGCAGGACTTTTAGTGTTGCTCCCCTTGTTCTATGGAATAGCATTCCCGTCAAAATAGGATAGGCACCCACTATCGGTGCTTTCTGGAGACATTTTTGTTCGGAATGGGTCCGAGAAATGGGTCTTTATAAGGCTACTTTGTATGGTTTTGGCTTCATCTTAAAAATATTTGCTGTTTATGAGTTTTAAACTCTCTTCCATTATCTTTAGTGTACATCGCCTTGAGATGTTTGTTTAGAATGTGATTAATAAGTCAATTATATCTTTATTTTTAATAATCATCATTAGGGTTTTTTTTCAGCTGAAACTCGCCGGAACTCAATTGCGGCACCTCTCAGGTGGGCGCCATTGGCATTCTAAGAGAACGAGGGAGGTGTTGATGGTAAGTTCCGGCAACTCTTTTTCTAGAAAAACAGCATTAATAATAATAATGATGATCGTGATGTAAGTCATGAGTCTACCCAACTCTTTAAAGTACTCGTAAATCCTGTGGAACAGCTTTTCCCAAACTAATGCCCTTCCAGATGCTTCCAAAATAATTAAATAAATGTCCATTTTAAGAAGAAAACACAAACACAGAACGGAGCAACAGAAAATAAAGCATAGTCAGCCTAACTAACCTTTTATTCTGGTTTAATCTGGGCAATATTTTTAAGCCACAGACCTACAAAACTGAGTTAACTACATTGGAACAGTTGGAGATTCCCACCAAAAACAAAGGACTTACTCCTGAAGACAGTGACCAAGAACGCAATGTGGCAGCTTCACACTTTTAAACGATGCCAGATGGAAACTGACTTAAGTTCTTGTAAATGGCAAAACTTCTTTCTCAAAACATTCACCACAAATTAGACACTTGCGCTCCGAAGACTTAACTAATTGCGAACCAAACCTATATGCAAGATTACAATTTCACAAAAGGACTGTGGTGTGCAGTTTGATTTTTTTTAACACTCAAAAAGCAACTGCAGAAGGCTGGAATCTTAAAGAGAGAACTGGTGGGTGGGGTAATTTTCCAGCTATTTCTCTCCCAGAAGAGGAAAAGATATGGGAACCTGTATCCTTCCCTCTTTGGGAAGAATAGAAGCTGGGTGGGATTAGGCCTAGGATTAAATTAGGATTTAAGTAAATAAATAAGATCAAGAATGCTAAGTTAATAAATTCGATTATAATTAGAATATTGTTTTTGAATAATGATATTGGAAAACTGCTACATTCAGTTACTAGGAAATTCAGATGGGAAGGATTTGAGGAAGTCAAGCAATATGTTTATAAGGTTGGAAGTTAAACTAACTAATCAATCTGTATTCTTTATATTTCTCTGTTGTTATTTGTTGTATTTGTTCTATTTCTTTCCTGTTTTTTATTTTTGTTTTTGACTCATTTGATATACAGTATGTGTTAAATGTGTAAGAAACTTAATAAACATTATTGGGGGGGGGGAAGGGATGTTGAGCAGAAAAAAAGAACTGAGTAACTCTTCCCCATCCACTCATTGCCTGCTTAAGATTGCAGCCTCCTATGGCTACTTTTCATTTAACAACAACAAAAACAGCAGCCTGACACCTCAGTTTGGTCCAAAACGAGTAATAGGAAACCCTAGGCACCCGCCTAGGTGGTTTAGAGTTGCAGGAATAGTCCTCGAGATAAAAATTTGACTCCTTTATGCTTGTCTAACACATATCAATGTTTTCCATCAAGGCACAGGCTGCATTCAGATGGGACGTTTATTGCATTTAGTTTTACTAGCTATAATGGGTTGGACTCGATGGCCCTTGTGGTCTCTTCCAACTCTATGATTCTATGATTCTACCTCTACCCCAATTTCTAACTTTCCTTTTATACTGAGGTACCTGTTTGCTTTATGGAACTGTGGCTTTCACCAGGGCATGTGAAATTTTGGACAGCAGGAAATAACCATTTTCCTGGAATACCACCCTAAATTTTGTCACGCGAGTAGCGGGTGGCATCATCGTTAAAACCACAGGAAAGTTACAACTGAAAGCTCCTGTGATCTTCCAAGGTAACAGGGTTGTAGATGCTTCCCCACCACTTTCTGGAAGCAGTTAACACAGAAGTGAGCCGTAAATTTAGAAGAAGAAGAAGAAGAAGAAGAAGAAGAGGAGGAGGAGGAGGAGGAGTAGTAGTTTGGATTTGATATCCTGCTTTATCACTACCTGAAGGAGTCTCAAAGCGGCTAACATTCTCCTTTCCCTTCCTCCCCCACAAGAAACACTCTGTGAGGTGAGTGGGGCTGAGAGACTTCAGAGAAGTGTGACTAGCCCAAGGTTACCCAGCAGCTGCATGTGGAGGAGCGGGGAAGCGAACCCGGTTCACCAGATTACGAGTCCACCGCTCTTAACCACTACACCACACTGGCTCTGGAAGTGGCCTTCCATAGTGTGTAAAAGATCACACAAAAAGCAAAAAAAAGTAATTGACAGAATTAAGTGTCATCTGAATGCAGCAACATTGCAGACAATGGAAAGAAAGTGATGGGACTGCAGTGAGCCTTCTGTCTACAACAAACCATTTCCCTTCATCGTCCCCCAGTCTTTTGCAGGAGAGCGATGTGGATATGCAAGAACTCCGAAAGACAAATACCAATTTCTCTAATTAATACAGGCAGGACGTTACACGCCTGCAGCATACTTATTGCACGTGCTTCGTTCTAAGGACAAGCTTGCCTTTTTCCTGCTATAAATGCTGAAGGTAAATGGCTCAGGACCGCAATACCTCAAGGACCGCCTCCCAGACCCAGTGATCATCATCTGTGGCCCACCTTCGGGTGCCTCCTTCACAAAAGGTCTGGAGGGTGGCAACACGAGAACAGGCCTTCATTATACACCTTTAGGCGCCAGGCAAAAATGTTCCTCTTCAGCCAGACCTTTGCTGATTGACACCCGATGCCCTTTTAGATGTTGTTGTGGGAGGGGAGATTATTGGCTTGTTTTCATTCTTATTTTTATTATGCATTCTGTGTTCTTTATAGTATGCTGTGAACCGCCCTGAGATCTACGAATGAAGGGTGGGATACAAATAAATAAATAAATAAATAAATAAATAAATAATTTGTACCCCGCCCATCTGGCTGGGTTTCCCCAGCCACTCTGGGCGGCTTCCAACAAACATTAAAAATACATCAAAATTGAACAAATAATGATGACAGCAAGAGATCAAGGAAGAGGAGAAAACAAGAGGCTGTTCAGAGAAAGGGAAAAATAAGCAGAGGTACTCACATAGCCCACTGTAGCTTTTCGTTCTTGATGGAGCTATACAAAGCCTGTGGAGAGAAAGTGTCGTCAGAATTTTAACCGAGTCATTACAAAGAGAAAAATGAGTGGAGTTCAACCAGGCGCCAGGGACAGTGCTCCCTCAGAACCAACTGTTATGTATTGAAATTCTCACCCTGGGCCAGCAGGGGAAACTGTAGATAGTTTTCACTCAGGTCCACATATGCAAATAAGGGATTGAAAGTGACGTTCAGTGATTGGATAGTTACAGAAAATGGTTACTGTTGCATTCTAGTGGAGCTCTATATAAGCAGGCTGGCTGAACCCTTCAGTTCAGTTCTGTTCTGGCCTGTGAATAAACAAGAGCTGTTTGAAGAATTGCTGTGTCGTCTGATATGTTCACCCACAACTTAACACCAACATTTCTGCTTCCAATCCAGACAGAGCAAATTCCTCTCCCCTCCCCTCTGCGCACTGTTCTGGGGGTCCTCGGACCCTTCCAAGGGGATTTGGGGAGGTCCCCGCTTCACTAGCATTGCTTTTTGTGCTTGCTTCCACTAGGGCAACAACTCAGCCCAATGTTCTTAAGATGCATATATCATTCATGTTTAGAGTAACGATAAGAGGCAACTCAGCATTTAATCCTAAACAGTGGATGCAGCCCAGTTTGAGATGTCAAGTGCTTGGAAACGCTAGTAGCCCAGTTCGTATGCATGGGAGTGAAAATTGTTCAGAATGTGCAACACGGTGATAAGAAGGGATTAGATAAAAGGGAGCTGAAGTGGGGGAGGGGGAGAATCAGGAAGGTCAACTGCCTCCAGGAAGACCAGAGGTTATTTTTTTTTTTTAAAAAACTAATCACAGAAGCTCAGATAAAAGATACGCAATCCAAAATCATGCTACAGATGAGTAGCAGAGGCAAACAAGCTATGGGAGCCAGAAAGGCAGTTTCCAGGGGTTAGCAGCGCTGAAAATTTCTCCTCCACAATCAGTGGGAATTGTAGTGTCACAATCTTGCACGTGCTTATGTGAAAGTAAGCTTCGCTGAAAACAGAGACTTTCCTCCAGGGCAGGGCCGTCTTACCCATAGGCGCTAGGGGTGTGGGGCACCCGAGCGCTGGGCTCTCAGGGGCACCAGGCTGAGAGTCCAGGGACCGAGAGTTGAGTCTGGGGTCTCAATCTCCATCGGTCGGAGCACTGCGACAGGCTCTTCTGCTCTGTGCCGTGAGTTCGGGGGTGACCGAACCAGCGAGACGCTGAGGCGGCTGGCCAGCTCGGCCCTCCTGCGCGCCTGGGACTGGGCAACCTGGGGGGGGGTGCCAGGCAGATCTTTGCACCCCAGCGCTGCATATGCTTAAGACAGCCCTGCTCCAGGGTCCTTGTACATACAATTGTGCTGCTAATTATAGTGTTTACCCTCATTAACAGGGAAGAAGAAGAGGAGGAGGAGTTTGCATTTGATATCCTGCTTTATCACTACCCGAAGGAGTCTCAAAGCGGCTAACATTCTCCTTTCCCTTCCTCCCCCACAACAAACACTCTGTGAGGTGAGTGGGGCTGAGAGACTTCAGAGAAGTGTGACTAGCCCAAGGTCACCCAGCAGCTGCATGTAGAGGAGTGGGGAAGCGAACCAGATTACGAGTCTACCGCTCTTAACCACTACACCACACTGGGAGATTGCAGGCTTACAGAGAGATCTCAAGAATGTTTACTCCGATTATAGAAGTCACAAATTTAATTAAAAAAAAAGATCTGTATATCATCAGCATATTGCTAACAATGCACCCCAGAAACCTACTTTACCAGATACAGGAAAAACGGTTGATCTGTTCTATGTGGGCTCACCAAAAGCACTGGAGGGAATAATTATGGGACTGGAAGTGATGGTCCTCAGCGCCATTTAGGGGGCTGGATCTAGCCCTCTGGTCAGCTGGCGGGTCTGCGGGCTGGATCGATTCTCCAAATGCAACTGCTTCGAAACCCCAACGACCCTGCCAAATGCCAAACTACAAGTGATGAAAAGCTTTCCTCCGCTTCATTTAAAGGGGAACAAAAATGTTTCCAAAGGTTACAAAAGAGAGCCCACATTTTTTTATTATTAATACCCAGGGCAGTGGATGTATTAGACCAGGCATCCTCAGCCTGCCGCCCTCCAGATGTTTTGGCCTACAACTCCCATGATCCCTAGCTAACAGGACCAGTGGTCAGGGATGATGGGAACTGTAGTCCAAAACATCTCGAGGGCCGAAGGTTGGGGATGCCTGTATTAGACTGATATCTGGAGCTCAATTCAGGTAAGGCTGGAGTTCTGTCAGTGTGTGGGGTCCTAAGCTGGACAGATGAGGCATGGCCTATTCTCCTTGGATTACATCCCCTCTGAAGGTGCAGGTACATAGCTTGGGGGCACGTCTGGAGCCATTACTGTCGCTTGAGGCTTATGTGGTAGCATGAAGGGCCTTCCATCAGCTTAGGCTGGTGGCCAAGCTATGTCCCTATCTGGACAGGGATATCCTTACTTTTCTTGTCTACGGAAATGCATTATAGGTGGGGCTGCCTTTGAAGACAGTTCAGAAACTGTGGCTGTGCCCCATCTGAGAGAGGTCCAGAGCATGGGTAGGCAAACTAAGGCCCGGGGGCCGGATCCTGCCCAATCGCCTTCTAAATCCAGCCTGCAGACGGTCCGGGAATCAGCGTGTTTTTACATGAGTAGAATGTGTCCTTTGATTTAAAATGCATCTCTGGGTTATTTGTGGGGCCTTCCTGGTGTTTTTACAAGAGTAGAATGTGTCCTTTTATTTAAAATGCATCTCTGGGTTACTTGTGGGGCATAGGAATTCGTTCATTTATTCCCCCCCCCCCAATATAGTCCGGCCCACCATATGGTCTGAGGGACAGTAGACCGGGCCGCTGCTAAAAAAAAAGTTTGCTGACCCCTGGTCCAGAGGGTGGCAACTCAAGAACAGCCCTTCTCTGTGGTGGCTCCTCATTTACGGAATGCTCTCCCCAGGGCAGCACACCTGGCACCATCACTGCTTTTTTTTTAGGTGCCAGGCAAAAATATTGTTATTCACCCAGGGCTTTGGACCTTAATTTTCTACCTATCTTTGAGTGGGGTGGAACCGGATCTGTTTAATCCGGATTAGTACTTGCGTGTTTTAGGATACCCATACTTATTCAGAGATATACAAAAAATACATGCCCATTACAAAGTATCTTTTTTATAATAGGCTGATGTAAAATAGCTACTTAGTCTAAAAAAAAAAAGCAAAAAAGGAGAAAGGAGAAAAGACGAGGGGGAAAAAAACTAAAGAGAGAATTAAGAATAAAGATACAGTATTCAGTCTGTAAGATCCAACCATTCTTCCTATAAACCAGTATTTTGCCCCATCTTCAACTCCAGCTACTACAAGTTCATTTTCTCTTTCACTCAAAAGGTCCGTAAGAAATTTCTAATCCTTAACAAATGCCAGTAATGGCGTTTTCTCTAATTTTCTTTAATTAAGCATGTTAACTTTGCCATCTCAGCCAAGTCCAAGAGTTTTATCAGTCAGTCTTCTATAGTGGGTAAGGCCGCATTTCCCCATCTTTGTGAATTTTTATATTTGTTTCCAATGTTCATTTTGGTAAGCTGCTTTGAGCTTCACTTTTTTGGGGGAGAAAAGTGATGAATAAATATAATAATAATAATAATAATAATAATAATATAATAATAATAATAATAATAATAATAATAATAATAATAATATTAATAATACTAATAATTAATATTAATATTGATAATAATATTAATATTATTATTAATATTAATATTGTTAGTTTTTTCTAAACAGAAGTCTGAAAGAGCAAAAACCATGGAGCAGCTTGTGTAAGGTTGCTGATAAGTAAAATGCAGACACCTGCAGGCCTTGCCCTCAAATATGGTAGGTTTTTTTTTTTAAGGAGGTGGGGTTACTCCCCAACGTACAGAAAAAAAGCAGACTTTAAAAAAGATATGCTTTAGGCATTTCAGTTATATTGAGTCTTTTAAAACTGGTTTAAGACAAGGCTAGCCTTTTAACAGTCAAAATACCACACACCTCTTACAAGTCAACCCAATACTTTCTATCCACACACACTGAATAAAAGCCTGCTTTTATATCTCCAAGGAAAACAAGAGCAGAAGATCTGAGAATAGACACCTGACCCTTCCTACAATTCCCATCAAGCCTGACTCTTGCTAGCTAGGGATGATGGGAGTTGTAGTCCAAAAACAACTGGAGACCCAAGTATAGGAAACACTGTAGGGCAGGCACGGCCAAATTCGGCCCTCCAGCTGTTTTGGGACTACAACTCCCTTCATCCCTAGCTAACAGGACCAGTGGTCAGGGATGATGGGAATTGTAGTCCCAAAATAGCTGGAGGACCGTATGGTCGATAGAGAGATTTATAAGCATGATAAAAAATTGTTTTTATATGTGACAACAGCAGCAAAAAAACTATTAGCCCAGCGATGGAAGCAAGAAGAACTACCAACAAAAGAAGAATGGCAAATGAAACTGATGGACTATGCCGAGTTGGCGAAATTAACTGGAAAAATTTGGAACCAGCAAGACCAGACTTTCCTGAAAGATTGGAAGAATGATATATTTGAAAGGCAATTGTAATCAATTGACATCGCTTGTAGGGTTTTGAATTATATGAATTATTGCGAAAAAGGACTAAGGAGGAGTTTATTTAAGATTTGGATTTTATAGCAATAACTATTAAAATAAAATGCAAAATCAGAAAGAAAGTTAGAAAATCATTAATCGAGGTTGACGGAAGTCCTAGGCTGTGATAGCCAAAGGTTTGTTATATTGTATAAGATGGGATGTTTTGTTTGGAAAATGTGTGCAAAACCAATAAAAATTATATATATAAAAATAGCTGGAGGGCCAAGTTTCGCCATACCTGCTGTAGGGTCAAAAGGAACCAAATCTATTCACTGTATGATCCTTTCTTAAGTGTGGCGGGCATGTGGCTTCCTTTTAAGTCTTTGGTTTTCACCAGGACGCATTTAAGGGATTTGCCAGGTAGAAAGGATCCTAGGAAACTGCTTTATACAAGAGTTAGACCACTGGTTTGTCTAGCCTGGTATCATTGACACTAAACAGCAACTTCCTATGGTTTCAGGCAGGGGTCTTTTCAAACCTGAAAGAGATGCTGGGGACTAAATTTTTACAGCTAAATTCTACAACTAGGCTAGGGCCTTCCCTGGGCTACAACTCCATTTTCAAGGGGGAAACTAAATCAGAGCTGGAATGCTCAACCATGGGTTACATCTACTATGCAGTGTTTGAACCTCAGATATATAAGCTGGGTACCAAATGGCTGCTTAAACCAAGGTTACAATTGCTGAAATTGAAAGTCTAGTTGCCATTTTTCGGCAAAACGGCTCTAAAGTCTTCTTTTTCAAATGATGGGAGTGACTGTGATTGATAGACTATTGTATTTTAATATACACTATTGTATTTTACTATTCTGCTGGAAGCCGCCCAGAGTGGCTGGGGAAACCCAGCCAGATGGGTGGGCTATAAATAATAAATTATTACTATTATTATTATTATTCTCAGGTAAACAGCTGGCTAGTTCAGATGACAACCTTGAGCTAGGTTAAAAACTCTAAGAACTTAAGGAAGGAAGGTCACTTGATCCAGGGCCAGTCCACATATCTATTGACCTATTCCGAGCTCTTTTTCTTAATGGTGACATGAACCATTCATAAAATAAGAATATTCTTCACAACTGTGAGCAGGGCAGATGGGTGTTAAGTGAAGACAAGCAACAACAGTTAACTGTTCGTTGCTCCTGCTCAGGCTAACAGCATTTAGGTTCCTGAAATTCATTCTGATTGCGCAGATGAAATATAACTGATAGAACTCTACAGGGTGGGGTATTAGTGTGTGAAAACTGCCCTAATCCAATGATCCCCAGGCATGCACCTCCAGATGGTGGAAATGTCAGGCACCATCTTGGCACCCAGACATCTTCACTTGGTCTCAGGTGGTCGTTAGGGGACCCCTGACCATTAGGTCCAGTCATGACCGACTCTGGAGTTGCAGTGCTCATCTCGCTTTATTGGCCGAGGGAGCCGGCGTACAGCTTCCAGATCAAGTGGCCAGCATAACTAAGCCGCTTCTGGCGAACCAGAGTAGCGCACGGAAACGCCGTTTTCCTTCCTGCCGGAGCAGTACCTATTTATCTACTTGCACTCTGACGTGCTTTCAAACTGCTAGGTTGGCAGGAGCAGGGATCAAGCAGCGGGACCTCACCCCGTCACGGGGATTCGAACCGCCGACCTTCTGATCGGCAAGTCCTAAGCTCTGTTGTTTAACCCACAGCGCCACCAGGTGGTCGTTAGCGAGGTGCAAAATGCGCCTGGCTAATTTCAAACACTGCTGTTAATGTTATGTGAACCTCTTGCACTTTGAGCTGAAATCACTCACAAAACCAGCTACCATCGTTAAATTCACGGATCCTTTCCTCCTCATATTTGAAACCTTGAAGAATTTCAACCAATGCACCATTCTGCCCCCCGGGAGATGAAATGTGCCGTCAAAAATAGAAGCAATTATATAGCTGCCCAGGATGAGGCTTTATGAACCGTAAGAAAAACAGCTTCATTTTTCTTCTCACCTGAGTTAGTTAAAAGCTCTTCATTAACTCTGGGCAGGCAGACGTCAAAAACTAAAGCAGCCACAGCTATATTGATGGGAGAGACTTTTTAGGAAGGTCACAGCCTTCTCTGGAAGAGCGCAGAACTTGCTGGCCTCACCAAAAATGTTCTTCCCTCAGCTTGGGGCAGGCAATTTCCAAAACCTCAGGGAAAGAGATAAACTGCTCTGAAGGTCTTGCTCTAGAACAGGGATGGGAAACCTGTTGCCTTCCAGATGCTGGAAACCTCATGGTGCAGTGGGTTAATGCACCTGGCTGCTAACCAGAAGGTTGGTGGTTCGAGCCCACCCAGCGATGGCTGTGGACAGGTTCCTGCATTGCGATTCTATGAAATCTAAGTCCTTTCACCCTGACCAGTGGCCATACTGGAAGCAGGAGTTCCACAACATCTGGAAGCCCTGAGGTTAGCCACTCCTGGCATAGAGGAAACATCTGCGACCCATCGGCAGGCTGTGCAGGATATGAGCAGCATTCAAAAGCAAGGCAAGGCAAGGCAAATATTTGGCTGAACAGTGAGTAAAGCAAAATCAAAGAGATAGACTTTCTCACCAGATAATTCACCCGTCTCCCTCACCCTGGGGAGAATGATTTGCAGAAGGAAAGGGATGCTGAACATCTCAATCAATCCACCAAGTTAGGGGTAATTGCATTCCTCACCTCTCAAGTAATGGCCTCTGTGTGATGAGGGGGGCGGGACACACCTGAGCTTTGCCTGCAAAGGGGAAGGATAACTCTAATGTTGTGGAGGTGTTAGCAAAGAGCTGGTGTTCTCTGAATCAGGCCCACATCAGCAGCTGTGGTTCTTTTCCTTACGCTTTTCTCCCTGTTTGTCCCAGAACCCGCATTGTCCTATATACTTCCACTTACTGAGATGTGGCTGGGGGAAATGACCAGGGGAGACAGGGAGGAGGAGAACACCCTTAAGGGAACTAATTAGCTGCTCCTGCTCTTCCTCCAGGAAGTCCCTTGCACCTACAAGGGATGGCTGGGGGACACATTTCATTGAATCACATACAGTCGTACCTTGGAAACCGAATGCCTTGGGAGTTGAATGTTTTGGCTCCCAAACGCCGCAAACCCAGAAGTGAGTGTTCCGGTTTGCAAACGTTCTTTGGAAGCTGAACGTCCGAAGCAGCTTCTGAGGTTTCCGACTACGTGCAGGAAGCTCCTGCAGTCGATCGGAAGCCGCGCCTCGGTTGTCGAACGTTTTCGGAAGTCGAATGGACTTCCAGAACGGATTCTGTTCAACAACCAAGGTACGACTGTAATTGCAAGTTAGAAGGCTCTCCAAATGGCCGTGCCTTCGGGTGAATTAGCAGCTTAACTACCGTATTTTTCGTTCTATAAGACGCACCAGACCACAAGACGCACCTAGTTTTTGGAGGAGGAAAACAAGAAAAAAAATATTCTGAATCTCAGAAGCCAGAACAGCAAGAGGGATCACTGCGCAGTGAAAGCAGCAATCCCTCTTGCTGTTCTGGCTGCTGTGATAGCTGTGCAGCCTGCATTCGCTCCATAAGACGCACACACATTTCCCCTTACTTTTTAGGGGGGGAAAAGTAAGTCTTATAGAGCAAAAAATACCGCACCCTACCTGGTCCTCGGGTGCTCCTTGGCCACACCCATCCCCCAGGCCACGCCCTTGGCCACACCCATCCCCAGGCCACGCTCCTTGGCCACACCCATCCCCCAGGCCACGCCCTTCACAAGCCCTGTAGGATGCCACCCTTGAGGGCTTCTTCCAGGCTGGAATGTGTCCTCAAACTCTGATGGTGCCTCTTGCCTGGATGGAAGTTGGAGAAGGGGCTTGTGTAGAAACTAGCCTACACAACTGCGGGGCATTTTTACTCCTCCGCCCACTTCTGGCTTTGGTCCTGCCCACCACTGACATGGTCCCTTCTCCCTCAAAGATTGCCCAAAAGCAACATGGGTCCTCTGCCTGAAAAAGGTTCTCCCCAAGCCTGTTTATATATATATATACATATATTGCTGAGAAGTGAACACGCTAGCCGTCGTTCCACGCGAATCCTCAATAGCTGCCGCTGAGCGTTGGGTGCCAAGAGCTGCTGCATGCTGGCAAACATGCTGGGAGGGGGCGGCTGCAGCTTCTGCCTGGAAGCAAAAACGTGCCAAAAATCTCTATGCGCGTCAGCTGAGTGACGGAAAGCACCGAGCCTCCAACTGCTCCACACTTTCATATGGAGTGCGCCATTAGGCTTCGTATCCTTCCCTACCCCACCCCCTCAAAAAACACCCCCTACTCCCTTGTATGAACAGAACTGAACGCTCACACACACATACAAAGATAAAATAAAAATTAGAAGAAGTCCAAATCCCCAACTAACTGGACCATAAAGGGAAAGGGTAAAGGGACCCCTGACCATTAGGTCCAGTCATGGCTGACTCTGGGGTTGCAGCGCTGATCTCGCTTTATTGGCCGAGGGAGCCGGTGTTTGTCTGCAGACAGCTTCCAGGTCATGTGGCCAGCATGACTAAGCCACTTCTGGCAAACCAGAGCAGCGCATGGAAACGCCTTTTACCTTCCCGCCAGAGCGGTCCCTATTTATCTACTTGCACTTTGACGTGCTTTCGAACTGCTAGGTTGGCAGGAGCAGGGACCGAGCAACGGGAGCTCACCCCGTCGCGGGGATTTGAACCGCCGACCTTCTGATTGGCAAGTCCTAGGCTCTGTGGTTTAACCCACAGCGCCACCCGCGTCCCATAACTGGACCATAAAGATGAATGGAAAACTAATCAAATAGTGTTGCATCTCTTCATAAAAATATTGTGGCCCAAAGCAGCTCTGAAGCAGGAAAGAAAGAAAACTTGACATGGCCACTTTTATTTTGAAGACAGGCAGCTCTGCGTTCAGCTGTTGAGTTAGAGAGCTGACCAAACAGCATATCCAAACCTCCCAGCAGAGTTTAGAAAAAGCAGGAGGGAGAAAAGGGCACCCCCCCCAACAAAGTCAGGAACCTCCCATAAACTCCCCTTCATGTTTGTTTTGTGCCCTATAAGCCACTTTTTCCTCCAAGGAGCTCAAGGTCCAGCATGTCGTTCACCCGTTCCTCATTTAATCCCGCAAACAACCCTGTAAGGTAGGTTAGGCTGAGAGCGAGGCAGTGACTGGCCCAAGTGGGGATTTGAACCCTGATCTCCCAGGTCTGAGTCCGACACTCAAACCACAACACCACTCTGGCTGTCTTGCAGCTCTCTCCCTCTGAGCTGAACTGTGGTGGGAAGCAAAAAGAAGGGGCAGCAGCAGCAGCTCCTGCCTTCTCCTCTTTTAAGCAACGCAATATGGAGTACCTAGGCTGGAAAGAATGTTCAAGTTGCCACTGCTATCTGCGCGCTCTCTCTCTCTCAGTGCAGCTTAGAGGGCTGAGCATGCAAAGGGAAGACACCTCATCTTTGCTGGTCCAGGTTCTCTTTCTGGGTGCTGCAATAGTGGGGATTCAGCCCAGCCAGCCCAATCCCTCTCGCTGAGCCACCCAGAGGGAGAGCAAGCCAGAGGAAGGCAGCTGCTAACTCCGTACAATCGCTCAGCTTAGTTTTCTCTAGGCAGCAAGGACAGGGCAAGGGGTGGTTGCTGCTGCCAGTTCTCCACCCCAGCCCTCTCTTTCTCTCCCTCTTGGCAGGGCAGCAAGGAGGGCTTCCCAAGTCCAGCCCAATCCCCAATGATGCACCACCCAGAGGCAGACTCCGCACACAAATTCCAAGCTCCTAGGCAGCCCCATGGACCCCGTTTCTCCGCCAGTGCTGCTACCCACTCCAGACTACAATGAATTATGACCCTTAGCTCAGAGAACAAAATAGAAACCCCTTCATTTCCGAATCTCCCTTTCCCCAGCCCCATTTGTCAAAGGACAAAATGTACAAAAAGACTACAGAGGTTTTGCACGATGCTTCCAGGTAGAACCAATATCTTAATTAGCTGCAAACTAATTTTTCTATATCTTACAGCAACCAGTTAGCAGTGTGCAGGAATTTCTCGTTCAGAAAACGTAGGAGCTGCGAAACGAGAAACTTTTTTTTTAAAAAAACCCACACACCACTGATTGAAAAGGACTATTTACGTCAGCACGATTCGTACCAAGCCGCCCTGCCCATCGCCCCTGC
This sequence comes from Podarcis pityusensis, assembly GCF_964106645.2. NCBI lineage: Eukaryota > Metazoa > Chordata > Lepidosauria > Squamata > Lacertidae > Podarcis > Podarcis pityusensis. Next base: position 87,407,411 of record NC_138032.1, read on the forward strand.
GCGAAACAAATGTACCCGAAGGCGTGCACCCAGAGGTGTGGGTGTCGATGGGAGCTACCCAGGGCTGTGCGTGGGTTTGCCACATGACATGCCTACTCTGACTCGCAGGATGCAAGACTGTATGGGCGACGGGGGCGGTATGGGCGACAGGAGCTGCCATCCTCTGCGCACCTGCCCGCTGCATTTCTAACTATACGTGCGTAAGGTGCAGCCGCGAGTCTGCAATTGGCCCCGAGACGAGGAGGAAAAGCAGGGTGGGGGAGAGAGGGAGAGGCGTCATCCGTGCTCTGCTTTCAACTCATGCCCGTTTACACCTGTGGGGAGGAAGCCTCAGGTGCCACGCGGCCCCAATCGTGTGCGCAAGAGAGAGAGCGCAGGGGCAGCCAAGCCCCCTATGCCTGGGCGTTGCTGGGTGTGCAGGGATGCCAACTTGAATAAAATATTTGGGGGGGGGGGCGAGAGAGTAAGCCCCGCCCTGCATAATAAATCACAAGACGCCGTGCACGGACAACATATGAATGGCAATCCCAATCAATTTTGTGGGGGTCGGCCCCCTCAACTATTTTATTGGGGGCCCCGAAGGGACCTGCGCCCCTAGGAATTGGCTCCTACGAATATTTCACTGGAAGGGGTGGGGAAAGGGACCTTAGTCCCTAGGAGTTGGCTCCTATGGCTGGGCGGGAGCGCGTGGAGCGGAGAAGCGAGGCCGGCGGTGGCGCAGACGCGCGCCACGATCCGGCTTTTTCCGACGGCAGTACCCGGGGCGAGGCTCCCTCCGGCGGCGGGCTGCCTCCTTTTCCCCGTTGCCCACCCCACCCGGCGCCGCTCGATCCCTTACCGGCTGCTTCTTCTTCCTGCGACTCTGCAGGCGGCTGACCACCAGGTCGGTGTAGAGCACGGGCTTGAGGGTGCGCGAGCGCTGCGGCCAGCCGTAGCAAAAGGTCTCCATGCCGCGGCAGTTGCGCCCGTAGCGCACCGAGCACATGGAGCGCGAGCGGAGGCGCCCGGCGCTGCCGCTGCTGTTGATGCTGTTCACGCCGATCATCGCGGCCGGTGCGCGGCTCCGGCAGGCCGGCTGCCTGGCCGAGAACCTCGCCTCCCGGGAACGGGGCTCCGCGAGCTTGAAGGCGGCGGAGCCTCCGCCCTAGCGCAGGGAATCGGGGCCCGGCTCCGCGCAAGGGCTGGCGAGCGTCTCCCGGCTCCCGTCTCGCCCTCTCCGCAGCGGCCAACGGCGGGCGGGGAGCGCTGCGCAGCCAGGCGAGCGGCGCGCCGAGGAGGCTGCCGGAACGCAGGGGAGGGGGAGAAGAGAGGGAGGGAGGGGACTGCGATCGGAAAGGGGGAGGGCGGCGGCGGCAGCGCGGCTACACGTGCGACCTCCAGAGTCGCGCTTGGAAGATGGAGGAGAAGCGAGCGCAATGCCGAGGGAAAAGGCGCGCGCTGCGGGGAGAAAGGGAGCCCTTTCCCAAACGACCACCTTGTTGCTAAGCCTTAGCGGGGGGGGGGGGTAGCCAGGTTTTTCTGCCCCGGGTGCAGCCTCCAGAGGGGCGCCATGGAGGCTCCCAACCTCTGCCTGTGTATGCAAATATGTGGGGAGGGTGCCAAACTGTGGGAAAGAAATTCTAGTTTCGGCCCTGCCTTGTTGCAGCGCGGGGCTTTGCAGCTGTATAGCGCCTTTCCTGCAAGACAGACCCTTGTCTTGCAGGGTTTCGGGACAGTTCGGGCCAAGCATGCTTGCTATAGGCCATGGGTGCCAACTTGAATAAAATTCGGGGTGGGGTGGGGTAGAGAAGCCCTACCCTGCATAACTGATCACATGATGCCGTGCATACACACTATTTGAATGACAATGCCCATCAATCTGGGGGGGGGGGCAGCCCATTCAAATATTTTAGGACCTCAGCCCCTAGCAATTGGCTCCTATGGCACATAGCTTTTAAAAACAAAAGGCGAAGCAAGCAAACAGGTGGTGCACATTTCAATGTTTGGGGCAGAAGCGCACCCCAAAAGACGGCAAAAGTGGAGAGGAAACTTCACAAAATGGCAGAGCTGTGGATTGCCCTCACCCTCGCATTTTAACAGGTACAGTGGACGGGTAAAGCAAGAAACACTCGCCTGAAACAAGACAAAAAGGGAGGTACAACAAAGAAAATGGTACCCTCCCTTCCCGAGGCACTCATTTCATTTGCTTCTTCCATTTGTTTCCAATAAGCCAACTCCTGAGACACTTGTCAGCATTTGCCATCTAGAATGGCAGCCGAACTTAAACTCGAATCCTTGCTCACTGGGTAACCTTGTGCCAGTTACAGTCTCTCAGCCTAACCTACTTCATATGGTAGCTGCGAGGATAAAATGGGGAGTAGAGAACCATGCATGCCCCATTGAGCAACTTGGAGCAAAGCTGGGATATAAATAAAAATAAACAATACTCAGTTCAGCTGGGGCCATTGCAAGGGATTTCAGAAGCTCTGAGCTACCACACTTTGCAATCAGACCCAATTGAAGACACAGCCAGGATTCTGCCACAACACTTTTAACTATCCCAGCTGAATTTTTTGTGGGAGGTGACTTTTTTATTATAATTTGCATAGACAATGTGGAGGGGGAAACAGCCAAGCAAAATAATGGCACGTCTCTGCTTTTTATCCAAGTTCTGGCTAACACAGCTGTGCAAATGCCCCAAAGGTTTAGGCTCCAGGGAACATGCAGTCCCACAGTGCCTGAGCCTTGGAAACACTATGGATCCATCGTTCCTGAGCTTATATGAGCAACTTGAACGAGTTTAAGGTTAGGCAGAGCCTTTATACTCTTTGTAAGACACCCAAGTCATGTGAATTGCGGTGGAAATGGTGCAGAATGCAGCTGCCAGTTTATTAAATGTGGAAGTCTGATGGAATCCTCATTCCATGGAACACTGATCCCAAAGCTCTGAGCTCAGTCCCAAGTTGTTACTAATGGTTTACTGCATGCTAAGCTAGGGATGATGGGAATTGTAGTCCTAGCTTCCCAGCTAGCTAGGGGTGGTGGGAGTTGTAGTCCAAAAACGGATGGAGACCTACGTTTGGGAAACTGTAGTTTACCGAAAGCCCTAAACTGCTTGGTAGCCAAATATCTGCTGGAGTGCCTCCTCTGATACCAGCCAATTTGATGCATAAAATTGGTGGGGGAAGGTGAGGCTCTGTTTGCAGTCAACAGCAGGATTTGGGGAGAGGGGACAAATGGGAGGACCGTCTCCATGGTGGAGCCCAACTTCAGAATGATCCCCACAGAACAGCCAGGCCTGTCACCCTCACTGCTAGCTTTCAGACATCAATAAAACATTTTTTTATTTACCCAGGCTTTGCAGTGTGACAGTGCGATGTTTAATCCTTAGTAGCAGTATCTGGTTAGTGTTTTAATTACCTGTTAATATGTTTCATGTTATGTGTTTATCGTAAATCCATATTACCCAATGACCCTGTTCCCATTCCCCCCCCCCCTCCTTCGGCTTAGATTTTAATCCAAGCTGGATAATAAATCCAGTCAGCCAGCCTGCTCTCAAATCCTCACTTACTCCATGTGTCGGCGTGAACTGATGGTAGAAAACTGAGTGAGGTCTTCCATTTCCCAATCTGTTGTTCTAGTTGCTTTGCTTAGCAATGCAAAGTAGCCTCTGGGAAATAATGCAATAGTCCTTGTAAACTAAATTCCAATGTGCTCTTTGGCTTGGTGCATCTCTATGCGGTGCTCCTAAAGGAGGAGAGGGGGAAATGGAAGACCTTTCTGCTGCTTGGGGTAGGAAAAAGGGGGGATTATTAAGGGATAAGTAGGGTGGGGGAAAGGGCTGGGTAGATAGGGGGATGAGTTAATGACTCAGTGGGGTGGGGTAGAATTCAGGTTGTCTTGGGGAATGAAAACTCATCCATTGCTAACGGAGACTGTATCAGCAGATGCCGACAAAGCTCAGTTTGGTCAGGGAGACTCTGAGAAAATGGAATTGCAAATTAAGGAATGATGAAGGTCATTTAAACCCAGTTTTGGGGGAATGTCTTAGTTGGTGGACTAACTCAAGGTTTTCACCGTGCTGCAGAGTTCTAAAAGCCAGCCTTGTGGACTTGATTAATATAAAGAAATATGCATGAGAAATTGTTTGAAAAATATATGACATTTCAAGGAGCACTGAAAAGCAGATACAAAAAAAAAAGTGGGGTGGTTGGGAGGTGGTCAGGAAAGTGAAACGTAACAGTTTCAGCTAAGTCAGGGGTAGGCAACCTAAGGTCCGTGGGCTGGGTGTGGCCCAATCGCCTTCTCAATCCAGCCCATAGACACCCCAGGAATCGGCATGTTTTTACATGAGTAGAATGTGTCCTTTTATTTAAAATGCATCTCTGGGTTATTTGTGGGGCATAGGAATGCGTTCACCCCCCCCCCAATAATCCGGCCCACCACATGGTCTGAGGGACGGTGGATTGGCCCACGGATGAAAAAGGTTGCTAACCCCTGAACTACCGTATTTTTTGCTCTATAAGACTCACTTTTCCCCTCCTAAAAAGTAAGGGGAAATGTGTGTGCGTCTTATGGAGCGAATGCAGGCTGCACAGCTATCCCAGAAGCCAGAACAGCAAGAGGAATTGCTGCTTTCACTGCGCAGCGATCCCTCTTGCTGTTCTGGCTTCTGAGATTCAGAATATTTTTTTTTCTTGTTTTCCTCCTCCAAAAACTAGGTGCGTGCGTCTTGTGGTCTGGTGCGTCTTATAGAGCGAAAAATACGGAAAGTTGTACTGGAGATGTTGCATTGCATTGTTCCATACAACACCCCAAGGTTACAGATTTAGCATATCTTACAGGGCAGGAAGCAAATTGCATTTTGTCACTGGAACCTGATGCAGAACACTCCATGTCTGCCAGTGTGCATCAGTTAGGTGCTTGCAAGAGCCAAGCATCGCCAGCTCATACAGGAAGCCATGGTGCAGATGAAAAGCTGCTAACATCTTCTATTTGGTTTAGGAAAAGCTGTTCTTTTTAGTGCAGAGAGCTGAAGGAACAAGAGATCTGAAGCCCGAGTGAGATGTTAAAGAGAGATGTGTGGGCATCACTGATCCACACCTCCCCAGTAATGTTGAATTGAAAGCCTGTGCTGTGTAACGTTATCATATTAGTGTGTTCCTGTTCTGCAACGCTGGCTCCTGCTCAATAGACTGAGAAAATGCTAACTTGGATGATCACATCTCCCTGCCCCCCCCCAGCTACGCTTTACTGGTGAGACATGTTTTGATGGTACCCAGTGCATTTTCCTGCAGCAAGCACACTGGTCCTGGTGCAAATGTATGCTAGCAGAGGAATGCAGAATCATTTTCAACCCTAGGTCTGCATTCCCTTCTGAGCTACCTTCCACATGCCGGTAGTGGGGAGGCAAGAAGCAACAGTGGGCAATGCGACAGGTGTGGATTTTGCCGTTTCTATACACACACTCACCCACCCCTCTCTGGCCTCCATCCAGGCAAACAAAAAGCACGATCAGGGTTCAAGGACAGCGCTAGGCCAGTGAGGTGTGTGGTTAGTGTGTGTGTGGCCTGAAGAGATAGATCCCCGATAGGGATGGCCTGGAGAGAAGCATTTGGCTCCTGGACCAGGTGTTCCCCATCCCTCTGCTGGAAGGATGAAAAGAGGAAGTGCTTGCAAGGGGCAGTGTGGTGCAATGGTTAGAGTGTTGGACTAGGGCCTGGGAGAGCAGGGTTCGATTCCCCACTCGACCACGAAGCTCACTGGGTGAGCTTGGTCCATTATAAGAGAACAAGGAAGGTGTTCATGGTGAGTTCCGGCATCTCTTTTTCTAGAAAAATAGCACTGGTTGTGAGGATGAAACAGTGAGGAGGAGGAAAACCATGCATACTACCTTGAGATTCTTGAAAGATAAATGCAACACATAAATAAAACATGGGAAAAGCACCAAAGTCATGTGCCCTTCAAATGGTAATGCTTCCTGAAGTGAGTCTGAACTGCAGTGGACCCAGCAGTGTGTGGACAGAATCTGGAGGATCCAAAAACTTTTGCATGCCAGGCTCTTGGCACCTGCAGGAAAGGTCACTTGATGTGAGCAGAGCAAGAAAACGAAGCTGCATTTTATGATGACCGGTAAGGCACAAACAGGGATGGTCAAATTTCAAGGATGCAATCCCACCCAACAGATATAATTTAGTATAACTTGTCCACAAAAGGAAGTTCTAGGCAAACACAGGTCCACTCAACACCTTGTCTTTGGTTGTGACTCTCATTTGGGCCCCAAAGGTGGGGAAGGGGAAAAAAAAAAGATTTGGTTTAAAGAAGCAGCAGAGAAACTGCTTTTCTGAATCCAGTGAGTCAATCTGGGTGTTTGGGAACACCTGGGATATCAGGTGATTTGAAAGTGAATGTCTTTTCAAAAGATGAGTTCCAGGTGTGTCACAAACAAGTGATTATTCTTCAGAACTGAGATGCCTTCCTTCCAAAGGTATCCCTGCTTCCCCAGAGCTCAGGTAGCAATGGGCTCTCACCCAAAATGTGCCCAGAGCAACAATGGAGAAAAAGCTGCACAACTGCAACTGCCCAAGCCCAGCCACACCAGATTGCAACAGTTTTTAGGAGTTACATTCTTCTTCTTTTTTTTTTTTTTTAATAAAAAAAGTCTGTCAATGGGAAGCACTCCCACTGCTGTGTCACTAAAGGGCAGAAGCCCCCGGGGGAGCACTTCAAAAAGGCAGCCACAGGGTCACCTACAATAATGCATCACTATCTCTGCTTATAGGGGATGCGGGTGGCGCTGTGGGTTAAACCACAGAGCCTAGGACTTGCCGATCAGAAGGTCGGCGGTTTGAATCCCCGTGACGGGGTGAGCATTCAAAAGCACGTCAAAGTGCAAGTAGATAAATAGGTACCGCTCTGGTGGGAAGGTAAATCGCCAGAATCGGCTTAGTCATGCTGGCCACATGACCTGGAAGCTGTACGCCGGCTCCCTCGGCCAATAAAGCAAGATAAGCGCCGCAACCCCAGAGTCGGCCACGACTGGACCTAATGGTTAGGGGTCCCTTTACCTTTACCTCTGCTTATATTTTCTTCCTAATTCTAAAAATAAAAAAATCTTTCAAAGGATGTGTCCAAATATACGAACCAATTGTTGCTGGCATCTGTCTGTCTCAAGAGACAATGGAATGTGCCTCCAGGGAAGAAGTCAAACCCCTGCGCTAGCAGCGCCAAAGTGTGTATGGAGGTGCTGGGCTGCCCGGATGACAAGACCCCTGCCCTCTTGGCTACGCTGATGTGGTCCAAACGAAAGCAGAGTAATACGTTTGTCACCACCGCGATGGAAGGAGCTGCCAGGAGCCATACAAGGTGCCATCCAACCATCTTAGGGACTCCACTCCTGATTTGTGCAGGGTTTACTCCTTAGCCTTTTCTTCTCCAGGAGATATCCCACAAGGCAACAGAGGTTTAGGATCAGAGTTTTCCTTCTCCTAGATGGGCTACCTTCCCAGGTGGACGAGCCCCATCTGCCCCTCATTTCCCTCTATGGCAAATGCAGTAACTGCTGCCTTGGCCATTGGACCCACTATTGGTCTCGTCTGCTCAATCCGCCACAGCCTGTCTTCCCAAGTCCCTAACTCACGGAAGGTTCGAAGCCTATCAGATGCCCTCATCTGGTTTGTTGGCCAGTTGAAGCCACTTTCCAGGGCACAGGTGCCAACGCCCTGGAGCCCTGGGTGCCCAAGCACCCACAAAATTTGCCATGAAGAGGCTGAGCACCCACAAATTTCGGTGCCAGGGCCATGCACGCTGCACGGCACTCATGGTCCCGGGCACCCACGGTTGTGAGGCCAAGTTGGCAGGGTGTGGCCGCTGTCGCCTACGGACAGCTTCTAGGAGCCACAGGTGAGTGCTGATTAGAGGGTGGGGACCAAAAGGGTGGGCAAACAACCCCTGCAGGAGCACAACGTATCTCCCACCAGAGGTACTACCGCTCCCCTAATACCCCATACACCCCAGCATATGGGGCGAAGAAATATCCTGGCGGAAGGGACCGCTCTTAGGCAGAGGCTGTGACCAGCAGCTGAGAGAGACCTTGTGCTCCTACGTCCTTGAAGCACTATTGAACTATGAATCAGAAGCTATTCTAATTTACTTAGCCTCACTGTCTAAGAACACCATTTAGCTGACGCCGAGAAGGTCAGCGACCGTACCGTCTTGGTACGTGTGGGAGAGCAGGGACGGGGGGTCCTCTTCGCTGCTCTAATTGTGGAAAGAGTGATGATGGAAGAATTTCAGGCTTCTACTCAGACGCCTGAATCATGCCTGTGATGCTCTTGCTCCTTGCTTGCCGAGGGCAGATGAAGCCCCTTGCTAACTGGCTGTTTGCACAAGTTGTGTCAGTGCGTGCAGGAGTAGCAGGAGATCTGAGCAGGAAGCCATTGCAGGGCTGCATCGCTAAGCCAGCAAACCTTTAAGAGATGTCTGGCCTGTTCCAGGACCTCTGCCAGACAGAAGGAAGAGGTGCAAAGCTCACCCACCCACCCACCTCCTTGGCAGAAATGGCTGGTTGCTCAACATGCATTTCTTTTGCATATTTCTAACTCACCTTTCTTAGAAAAGCCAATATAATTTTCTCAGATTCCTGGGATCCAGTGCCAAGGGATACAGCAGCACCCTTCTTTTCTTATGCAGAACAACTGTGGTGTGTTCTACAGTCAGGGACACCCTCCCTCTCCGGTCAGCCATTAACCTCACTGGGTGACCACAGGGCAAATACCAAAACTCTCAGCCTAACCTGCTTCACAGGTTGTGTGGATAAAATGGGGAGGGGGAAGAGAACCATGCATACCAGCCCGAGCGCCAAACTGTGTGTGTTCAGGACATCCCTGACGGGAACAGGTCCTTGCAGAATTAAGTGGGGAAACTGAGGCATGGGTGCTACAGAAAGCACATAGCAGCAGATCTGTATATGGAATACAAACTGCTTCACTGCTTCCTAGACCGATGTGCTACTGAGAAGATGAAACTGTTTCTTTCTGTGCGGCACCATGAGACTGGTGTCAACACAAAGATGAACAAGCAGAACAGAAGAGGTTGTCCTCTGACACTTGCACTGTGTGTACTGAAACACTGCTTCTTGCGAAGAGAAAAGAACAGAGAAAGCACACGGGTGCAAGGGAGAATAAAGGCCGTTGTCTGCGACATGCTTGTTTCGTTCAAGCCCTGGCTGCAAGATGGGATCCGTAGGCAATCACACCTTCCCGCCCCCAGTATACAACCACGCTGAAGCAAGAGCAGTGAGAATGGTTCCCGAATGCGTGCTTCCTTCTTCCCTCCTGAATAACTTTGATTTTTGCTTATTTTCTATTAGGCTGTGAGCCTATGCTCAGAACGGTCTTATTTTACGATGCTGTATAGCTCTTAGAAATGGGTCGCGGGTGGCGCTGTGGGTTAAACCACAGAGCCTAGGACTTGCTGATCAGAAGGTTGGCGGTTCGAATCCCCGTGACGGGGTGAGCTCCCGTTGCTCGGTCCCTGCTCCTGCCAACCTAGCAGTTCGAAAGCACGTCAAAGTGCAAGTAGATAAATAGGTACCGCTCCAGCGGGAAGGTAAACGGCATTTCCGTGTGCTGCTCTGGTTCGCCAGAAGCGGCTTAGTCATGCTGGCCACATGACCCAGAAACTGTACGCTGGCTCCCTTGGCCAATAAAGCGAGATGAGCGCCGCAACCCCAGAGTCGGTCATGACTGGACCTAACGGTCAGGGGTCCCTTTCTTTACCTTTTTATAGCTCTTAAAAAATATGTGTGTCAGGGGGGGGGGCAAGCGGTTTTCATAAGTGTTTATTAATAATAGCGATCTCATTTTGTTTCGGATGATGCATGAACATGTCACAATAAGTACCGCCTTACGAAAGCATTCCTTTCTGCGTGAGGTGGGAGGGATCGTTCCCCCCCCCCGAAGTGAAACCAGGTACTATTTTAGCAAATAGGTGTATCCAGGAGGATGCCTAACTTCTTGTCACCAGCTGCTCTCTGTAAAAGCCTCCACAGGCTGTTTTCTTCCCAGACGCACCTCCCCCTTCCACTTTAGGAGCCCAGCTGTAGGGGGTAGTAGTTAGTATCCCTTCTTGCCTCCTGATTCTCCTCTTCAAAAGCTTCCCTTCCTCAGATCTTAGATTAGTGATATGAAGGAAATGAGTCGGAGGGGTTTCCCCCCATAAGGTCTAGTTCTGCCCTAAGATGGTACCTGCCACCCATAGTTCCTGTACATTCTTGTATTGAAAATAATTAACAAATGCCCTTTGAAAGAGTCACCTTTTAATTGCTCCATAGCAAGTTAATTGGATAAATGTTGTAGCCCTACTTATTACAGTTTTTGGCTTTTTATCAGGCTCAGCCACCGGAGGAGTCGGGAGAATTCCCGTTTCAGCAAAATAAAGACTTCTTGGCTATGTCTGACACCATATTTCCCCCTATTATATATTGAGTAAGTTGACAGGAAAGTGGCCAGGAAATCGCAGCAGCGGAGCAGCAGAAATGCATATTTGAAATGTGACATTTGAACCACATCTTGCAAAGACCTCCCCTCACCCTCCAAGATCTTCTAAAAGGTGTTTGGGTGTAAATTTGTATGTTTTGGTGTAAATTTTCAGACACTGCAAACATGCATTTCTTCATCTGTTACCTAATTGCGTCACCCAATTTTAAGGGCAGCCCAACTTTCTGACAGCAGGGGGAGTCTTTGAACAGAGCTGCCCTTGGGCTTTAGGGTGGCTGAGTCAGGACCAGCAGAGCTCTCTGTACCTCTGCCTTACCCCTGTTCTTTATCTATTTGCCACCCCTGATTAGCTCAGTCCCCAAGCAGTCTGTTTCTGAAGGGCTAAGCAACTTGAAAGAGCACCCCTCTTTCCAAACTTTGTGAGCTGGTGCCCCCTGTAACTTCTTCAACCACCACCACCAGCACCCCCCCATGGGAAATTCAAAGAGAGCCACCAGCCATTTATCCTATGGGTAGGTTAGCCCTGCAGGACACAGAAACTCAGGTCATTGGGAAGTTTTGGCAGACACAGTATGTGCATTTTCAAAGGAGTCTTCCCCAATACAAGGCCTGCATTTTATTTAGAGGTGGGGAGCCCTGAAGAAGCCAGAGGTTTTTAGGGTTCTTAGCCACATACTAGATTCCACGAAGGCAGTGACATAGCATGGGTTGCCGGTGCCCGGAGTGGGGCAAGTGTTGCACCCCCTTGTGGACTGGGCAGCAGGGATGGAGGCATGCATCGGTGGGGGGGGGGGAGACTTCCCACCTCTGGTGCTTTCCTGCCTTCCTCTCGGCCAGGCCAGATGGCACGTAGGTGGCGGTGGCGAGGTGCGGGGCTGAGGGGCTGAGGGGCATGCTGGCAGGCACCTGAACCAGGAGAGCTCAGGGCTGTCCTCGCGTGTCCTCTGTTGCCTTCCAGCCATGGCTCCCCACTGCTGGCAAGCCCAGCACCAGGAGCACTGAGAAATTCTGGGCCCGGGGCCACCCTCCCCCATGCTATGCCACTGCATGGAGGATTCTGTTCACTTTGATAACTACCAGTGCGCATCTTCTGGGATTCAGTGTGGAGAGTAGAGATCCTCTTCTGTTTCCAAGCACAGCAATCTCATAGCCATATCGCAGAATAAACGTCCTGGCTTCAGAAAGCCTCTGTTTGAAAACGTTGCTGGCCAGGACAATGGTGCCATTTCTTCCTATTCAAATGGCCTCTCTTGGATTGAGGAGTAGGGAAGCCCCTATCGGCCTGGGCAATTGTCCCAGAAATAATGCCATGCAAACAGATACCACAGCCTCTCCTTGCCCTGCACAAGAAGAGCTCTTAAGGGATTTACCTTGAGCAGTTCCCGGGGGAAGTCACTGCCTTCGTTGAGTCCTTCCAGGTTCCCAATGAAATCCAAGCAGGACATCCGCTTCCCAATGTTCTGTTGAGGAGGAAAGGGGGAAGGAGTAAAGAGTGACAGAGTCATGAGAAACAGAAGCCATGAAGTCAGATTTATTAGGTTAAGATGTCAGAAGATATGGTGATAAGTGCTGGGTTGTATAGCATTATAAAATAAAAATGCTTAGGCAATGTAATGGAGGATAGGTGTCCAATGATGGCTTTTAGCCATGGTTGCTTAACACAATCTACATATCTTGATGCAGTGTGGGGAGCTGAGGCGCAGTGTTGGAAGACATTGCTGTATGGAATGATGGGAGTATTCTGTCCCATTGTCAGAGGGGAGGAAAGATTCAACTGTCATTCTGGTCACCTTCTTTATGTGAAATTCGGCTTGGGTGTGTAGGGATCTTGTCCTTCATCCAGGGACGCAGTGTGGGAAGGGCCAGGGGGCCGTAGCCCCAGGCGCACAATTTTGAGGGTGCGTAAACAAAGTGCCCTCATGCAGGCTCCCCGTCCCACCCTGCTTGCTGTCAAGGGTCTCTAGGCGGCCCTGAAGCCTGGCCTGGCCGCCACGTCTTTGACCCCCTTGCTGAATGGCCGCCTGGCCAGCATTGGGGGGATCCTCCTGGCAAGGGCCGCATCGGCTGGGCGCCCCCCTGTGTAGGTGGGTGGGTGGGCACAGCAGTGCGGCCCCGTGAACCCTCTGTGCAGGGCTGTCTTAAGCATATGCGGTGCCGGGGTGCAAAGATCCCCCCGGCGCCCCCCCCAGTTGCCCAGTTCTAGGCACGCAGGCGGGCAGAGCCGGCCGGCTGCCTCAGTGTCTCGCTGTTTCAGTCGCCCCCAAACCTGCGCCGCAGAGCCGCCTGCAGCAGAAGAGCCAGCCACGGTGCTCCGACCGACGGGCGGGCTCTTCCCTGGACTAGGGCCCCGGACTCTCAGCCTGGCACCCCTTAGAGCCCGGTGCCCGGGTGCCCCGCACTCCTAGTGCCTATGGGTAAGATGGCCCTGCCTCTGTGCTGGCAGCATCGGTGGCAAGGGCTGGGCTGGTGTGGCGGGTTTTGTTCGCCCCTGGTCCTGCCCAGCACACATGCCCCGGGCACTGGCAAACAACGCAACGCCACTACCTTCACCTCTGGCTGCAAAATGTACTGAGCTGATTCTGGCTTGGAAGCATTTGGAGACCTTTCTAAGTCTTAGAACAACCATCTCTTATTCTGGGATGCTGCAAGTATGTATGCATGTATTATACATACATCAGCCAATCATTTCCTCTTGCCTTTGTGTTGGTCATCTTTTGCCACCCATTCTTTTCAGTCTCTCACCTCTTTCTCCACCCCCCATGCTTACTTAATTTTGTCCCCATCCTTGTTTACAACCCCCCTTCTCTTAAATCACCCCTTCTATTTTGCTGCAGGGACATGGAGCATTGTGCCATATTCTGGAAGGTGGCTCATTGCGAGCCAACCCTCCTCTGCACCCCCTTCCAGATTCAGAATCAGGATGTATTTCAGCAAATGTCATTATTCTGCTTCTGAGCTAGGTCAGCTACTGGCATTTTTAAAAATCCCCCATGTTCCTTTGATTTGCCATGGGGAAATTGCCACTGTGTTCTGGGCAGCAGGGAGTTCTAAAGGAAGGTTGTAGGAAGCAGAACAGGCATATTTGGCACACAGGGGAGCTTCCAGACAATTGCACAATCTGGCTGCGACAATACACCATAGCTCATTTAGCTTGGTAGAAAGCCTTCCCAGCTCAGCAAAGGACATTTTCCTGCATAGCTGCCTTGACGTATGTCAGTAAAAGGCTTTCAGCATACCAGCTAGAGAGTGGGAGGATAGAAGCACTTACATGGCCGTGGAGGTCTGTATTTAGGAGCATCAAGGCGCAGGTCAGAGTGTGGGCTCCATCTGTAGCACAAGCACCAGAGAGAGAGATCATCAGCCCCCCATCCAGCCACCCATCAATTTAGCAACCCCTTTTGCAGCTCGGCAACTTTCTCTCTGCCATGTGTGCTTACATGCTCACATAGAGGAGGGAGAAAGGTTGTTTTCTGCTGCTCCAGAGAAGCGGACACGGAGCAATGGATCCAAACTACAAGAAAGAAGATTCCACCTAAACATTAGGAAGAACTTCCTGACAGTAAGAGCTGTTTGACAGTGGAATTTGCTGCCAAGGAGTGTGGTGGAGTCTCCTTCTTTGGAGGTCTTTAAGCAGAGGCTTGACAACCATATGTCAGGAGTGCTCTGATGGTGTTTCCTGCTTGGCAGGGGGTTGGACTCGATGGCCCTTGTGGTCTCTTCCAACTCTATGATTCTATGAACCATTCCAAAATTTACATGAAATAAAAGAGGCCTGAAGGACTGCTTCTCTCCATATGAGCCTACCCAGACCCTGAGATTGTCCCCTGTGGACCTTCTTTGTGTGCCTTCTCTACAAGAGGTCCAGAGGGCAGCAACATGGGAACGGGCCTTTTCTGCGGTGACTCCCTGTTGGTGGAATGCTCTCCCCAGAGAAGTTTGCCTGGCGCCTTCATTACACACTTTTAGGTGCCAGGCGAAGATGTCCCTCTTTAACCCGGTCTTTGGCTGATTGACACCCGATGCCCTTTTAGATGTGTTGTGGGCAGGGAATTATTGGTTTGTTTTTGTTCTTATCTCGATTATGCATTTTGTTTTTTATTTTGTAATTTTATGTTGCGAACCAGCCTGAGATCTACGGGTAGAGGGTGGTATACAAATTTAACAAATAATAATAATAATTTTAAAATGTAAGTTAAGAAAATAGAGCTTGATCCCAGTGTTACAGGATTTGGCCATTGGTTTGTGGCTTGATATAGGTAAAACAGCATTCTTTAATAGAAAAAAATGTCTGAAGTGGGCAAACCTGTTTCTTTGTTGGGTTATTCTTTGGGTGGGGGGTTGTTGCTTTTGCTGTTTGTTGCTGTGTTATGCATTTTTGTGTTTTTATAGTGTAAACTGTCCTGTGATCCTCAGATAAAGGGCAGTATAGAAATTTAATAAATCATCATCATCACTGGTCAAAAGCTTCCCCAATGTGGACCACACCGGAGCTAAAAAGACTCTTTTAACTAGCTCAAAGGGTTGGGATAGCTCAGTCGATAGAGCATGAGACTGTTAATCTCATGGCCCCCCGTTGAGCAAAATATTCCTGCACTGCAGACTAGATCAGTGTTTCCCAACCTTGGGCCTCCAGCTGTTTTTGAACTACAATTCCCATCATCCCTGACCACTGGTCTTGCTAGCTAAGGATGATGGGAGTTGTAGTCCAAAAGCAGCTGGAGGCCCAAGGTTGGGAAACACTGGACTAGATTACCCATGTGGTTCCTTCCAACTCTAAGATTCATAGCCACATGAGTGAACATTTGGAAGGAAAGCAACACGAGGTTTTGGCACACCGCAAGTGACTGAAGCAGTTATCTCCTATATCTACATATTGCCCAAGGAGTTTAGAAGGGGGCATTTGATCTTAGAATTTTCATTTAAGATGAGAGAAGTTGCTTTCCTAAGCCCTTCCATAGGCACCTGAGCACCTGCTGTCACTTTCAGAAAGGGGCATGTTTTAAAATATTTATTATGCAATGTTCATCTTGGTTTTAAAATTCAAAAGAGTGTTGTCTTCTTCTCAAGCGCTTTCAGCTTCGTGCACAAGTCAAACACTCAATATTAGCTCTTGGGTGAATCATTGTGTTTTCTGTGTATTCCTGGTGACAATGTGAGCTTCCATAGCAGCAGCTCATTATGCTGTGATTCAGGCAACCATTCATTTTGTTAGGCACGTTGCTTGATATTTCATCAATGGGAGCTAATGGATGGGAGGTTGCCCCTCCCCCCCTCCCCAGTTGATAATCTCTCTGTGTTTTTGAATGAGCTACCCAGACAGGCTGTAGGCAGCCTAAAAACTCAGTGCGGGGGAAGTTTTATCCCCAGTTACACAATATGCTTTACCTGTACTCATTAAGGCTGTATTAATTACAATAAAAATGATCATTATTACTGTTACCTGCACAGGCGCTGTGGGGACAGCAGGCCAGGTTGGAGTTGCCAGAGCATCCTTCAACTGCCTTTCCCTCTATTCTTCACCTCTTCCTTTTCATCCTTCTATCCAGCCCAACCTACTCCCTCCCTCCTTCTCACAACCCTTCTGATCTTTGGAAATTCAGCTTCTTGGCCTTCGCTTCCCTTTTGTGAAACAGCAACCCCATGAAGCAGAGGTTTTCAAACTTTTCAAGTCTACAGCTCCCTTGACCAACTACCGTATTTTTCGCTCTATAGGATGCACTTTCCCCCCTCCAAAAATTAAGGGGAAATGTGTGTGCGTCCTATGGAGCGAATGCAGGCTCCTTGGTTTCAGCGATAGCAACAAAAAGCCTCTGAAGCGCAGAGGGAGCGCTCCCTCCGTGCTCCAGAGGCTTCGCGTTGCTTTCGCTGAAGCCTGGAGAGCGAGAGGGGTTGGTGCGCACCGACCCCTCTCGCTCTCCAGGCTTCAGGGATAGCCGCCTGAAGCCAGGAGAGCAAGACTCTCCTGGCTTCAGCAGAGAGGGAGAGCTGCGCAGCGCCCCTTCAGCCAAGTGGGAGGAGAAATGGAAGGGGCTCCGTTTCTCCTGCCGCTTCGCTGAAGGGGCGCTGAGCAGAGAGGGGGAGATTTTTTTTTCTTGTTCTCCCCCTCTAAAACAAGGTGTGTCCTATGGTCTGGGGCGTCCTATAGAGCGAAAAATACGGTATATTCTTTCTGCGACATTCCTGTGGGGCTCAGGAGCCCAGTTAGGGCCCTTGCTTGCAGAGCTGGCAGCCCTTCACCCTTTTTTGAATGCCCTCCCTTGTAGAGTGTTCCCTCAGCCTCCTCTCTTCTTCCCTACCCTTGGGAGTCCTCTGGGCAGCTGCAGCTGCCACCCCTGGTCTCTGAGCCAGCCCCCCCTGCCCCAAAGAGAGGCACCTCCTCACACTGCCCCACAAGGGCCTAGGAAGCACTCCCTGGCCAGCCCCAGAGGCGCCATTCACCTGGGGAGCTTGTAGCTGGGGCTGCTGCAACAAACAGCTGTGCAAGCCTTTGGGAGGCAGAGATACAAGAGGGCATCAGAGGAGGGAGGGAAGGAAAGAGGGATTGAGGCCAGTGTTGCCCGTGGCACCCCTGACCATCATTCAAGGCACCCCAGGGTGCCATGGCACGCTGGTTGAAAACTACTGCCACGAAGCATAGAGATGCCTGCTTGTGGCACTGCATGAGACGTCTCTGTGAACAGAACCAACTTTTTGGTCCAAGAACCTCAGCCGCCCCTTTTCTCCTAGTTTCACAATTATCTCACCCTCAGAAGAGATGGCCTTGGGGTTGCACTCATAATAACGCTGCGAAAAATGAGCCAGGACTCTCTCCCGCTCCTGAGTCTCACCCATGAGGGCCAGCTCCTTTAGAAAAGATCTGGAAAGGAAACGAAGTGATGGTAACTCCTCAAAGCAATACCCATTGCCCTCTGACATTCTGATGTTTGAGCAGAGCACCGGAAACCTCTCTTCCTTCGGAGGTACGAAGTTTAAAGCAGCATTCACAGTGCTGTTACCACGGCCACCTGATCGTCCCATCTCTCCCTTCTTATTAGGCACTGTCGACACCCAGGGACGACGCAGCACCCTTGTATCATCTTCATTTAATTTAAAAAGGTAAAGGGACCCCTGACCATTAGGTCCAGTCATGACCGACTCTGGGGTTGTGGCGCTCATCTCGCTTTACTGGCCGAGGGAGCCGGCATACAGCTTCTGGGTCATGTGGCCAGCATGACTAAGCCACTTCTGGTGAATCAGAGCAGCGCACGGAAACGCTGTTTACCTTCCCGCCGGAGCGGTACCTATTTATCTACTTGCACTTTGACGTGCTTTCAACTGCTAGGTTGGCAGGAGCTGGGACCGAGCAACGGGAGCTCACCCCATCACGGGAATTTGAACTGCTGACCTTCTGATCATCAAGTCCTAGGCTCTGTGGTTTAACCCACAGCGCCACCCACGTCCCGCATTTAATTTACATGCCTCTTAATTGCCAAGGTGGTTCGCCAAGAGGTTGATAAATAGGAAACCAGTTGCAAAGAATAAAAGCACACGCAATTACAGTGGTAGTGCTCTGAGGGGTTACATACGCTTCAGGTTACAGACGCTTCAGGTTACAGACGCTTCAGGTTACAGACTCCACTAACCCAGAAATAGTACCTCGGGTTAAGAACTTTGCTTCAGGGTGAGAACAGAAATTGCATGGCGGTGGCGCGGTGGCAGCAGTGGGAGGCCCCATTAGCTAAAGTGGTGCTTCAGGTTAAGAACGGTTTCAGGTTAACAATGGACCTCCAGAACGAATTAAGTTCTTAACCTGAGGTACCACTGTACAATACCATACCATCCAACATTCCTCAGGTGAAAATAGGGACCTTTCTCACCCCCTCAACTGGCCCTCCTTGACCCCCCCATTTTTGTATCTTCCCCCTCAGAGCACTTCCACCACCATGACACCAATGGGGCACAGCACACATGTCCTCCGCAGTCCTGGAAAAAAACCCTTAATCCTGATTTTATTTTATTCTTTGGCAGACTGACAAAAAGAAAAAGACACACCAATAAATAAATTTTAGAAAGGGGCAAAATTAGACACGGATGCACAAAGCATTTTTTTTTTTTTTTTTTAAATCAAGACTCCTTGTACTCCACTCCACCTTTCTTCTCGCTCAGGGTGCCCCTCCCTCTGCATGCCCCTTGAAACTGGTGTGTTGCTCAGGACTGGGCCTCGGCGGCTGTAGTCTCTCATCCTCCTTCACCCACCCTCCAGAAGCTGCCACGAGCTGCCCAAGAGAGGAGGCTGGTAGTGGCGGCCATGGAGAGGCAACGGGACGCGCCATACAGCTGCCACTACTGTCATCGCCACACAGGACAAGCACGGGCTCACCCTCTTCCCCAAACTCGGCACTGGCAGGGGGAATAGGGACATTCCAGAATCAAATCAGAAGCTGGGACGGCTTTCGTAATTCTGGGACTGTCCCTGGAAAACAGGGGCAATTGGAGGTTATGCAATGCATGATCCAACTACTCAATCTGAACATTAAAACAGACATCCGCGGTAAAAATGGACAGTAAGAGAAACCCACTAGCACAGGCAATGGAGTGCTGCCAGCCTGCGGGCTTGTGTGGGTCGGCAAACTAAGGCCCGGGAGCCGCATCCGGCCCAATCGCCTTCTAAATCCGGCCCGCGATGGTCCAGGAATCAGCATGCTTTTACATGAGTGGAATGTGCCCTTTTATTTAAAATGCATCTTTGGGTTATCTGTGGGTCATAGGAATTTGTTCATCCCCCCCCCAAATATAGTCCGGCCCCCCACAAGGTCTGAGGGACAGTGGACCAGCCCCCTGCTGAAAAAGTTTGCTGACTCCTGCTCTAGACTAGGGTTGCCACCTTTGTTCTGGCAAAATATAGGACAGGACAGAACAGGGTGGGGCGGGGCGGGGCAGTTGGGAGGCGATTCCTCCCCCCCCCCCAAATCCGGTGCTGAAGCAACTTCAAAGCAATCCAGTACAATCTATTGCAGACTAACAGGACAGCGCTTCTGGAATCTGTCACACACACATGAATTTGTAAATCTGTGCTTTGCCAGCTGGAGATTAAATACATGACTTTTCACATGCCCTTTCAAAAAAACGCATGCAATTGAAGAGGATCCCTATCTTGGTGGGGGTAAGACCTGAAATACAGGACAAACTGTATCAATACAGGACATAACATTTTACATTGAAATATGGGACAAGCCTGTATTATACAGGACAGGTGACAACCCTAGCCTAGACACACTTCGAAAAAGAATAATTTGTACATGCCCTGCCTAAGTCAGGCCCCCTTCTTAATGGAGACCACCCACTATGCATTGTGGCCTACCAAGAGAAAGACCCCACCCCAAAACCGTGTTTTTGCAGTTCCAGGTAGGCTTTAAAAACAGGAGGCTTATCCAATGCTGGTGAGTTACCATGAACTTCTTTGAGGTTTCTACACAATCAAGAAGTGTATGAATTTTATGAAACAAAGAAAGAAATGGCTGGCTTCATAAAAGGACAGATGAAAGTACGTGAGTGCTGCTGCATTCTTTAAAATGCAAATACAGTGGTGTCTTGCAAGACGAAATTAATTCGTTCCGCGAGTTTTGTCGTCTTGCGATTTTTTTCGTCTTGCGAAGCACGGTGTCGGGAAAGTTTTGGAAAAGCTTCAAAAATCACCAGTCTTTAAAAACCTCAAAAAAGGCTACCACATCGCGTTCTATGAGTTGCTCCTCAAAGTCAAGTCGCAACTGTATTAACGGTGTTAATAAAAAGGAAACAAACTTGCAAGACGTTTCCATCTTGCGAAGCAAGCCCATAGGGAAAATCGTCTTGCGAAGCAGCTCAAAAAACAAAAAACCCTTTCGTCTAGCGAGCTTTTTGTCTTGCGAGGCATTCGTCTTGCGAGGTACCACTGTAAAGGGTAATCCTGAAACCAGTCTCACTGCTGCTCCAGAAGGTTCCATTTCCCCTTGAAGTTCTACTAAACTCCCCGCAACCCTCCTTACAGATTTCTGGAGATTTCACCCCTAAACACTTACCTAAGCGCTTGATCCAGACTCATTCCAGTGAATTCAAAGAACTTGAGGTACTCGCTTGCTACCATCTTACTAAAATCGTTACTGGAAAGGAGAAAGGTGGCGGGTGGGAGATAGATAGATAAATTTTAAAACGTGTATATATAACACAAGAGAGGCACAAACACGGAGGAGATGAGATCTCGGGGAACATCAGGGACACCGCAGCAAGGGAAGAGGAAGGCAGAATTCTTGAGGCAGAATACACACCACTAGGTCCGCAAGAAGCATGCACAGGTTTTTGGCGAAGGACTTTGTCATGCGCCCCTTTATGTGCCTTAATCTCTCGGGAGAGCTTTTATTCTCCCGTGACCATCTGCATTAGGAGCAGAGGCGCATGTGGCGAGTGCGAATGTTCCTGTCAGGCCTAGAGGAGACAGGCCATCCCTAGGGCATAACTATGTGGGCCACAGAGAAAACGCCGCCTTCCTAAGAGTGCCTGGTGATGAAGGCAAGCTAGCCAAAGCTTTGCTTGTCATTCTGGAGGGAAGGCTGCCTTTTGAGGGTTGTCCTCCTCCACAAGACTTCCCTGTGCTTAGGGTGAAAGCAGGCTGCTGCATTCCCTCGGGGAATTAACAAAGCTCTGGGGGGAGAATCTTTTCTCCTAATACCCACACGTACTTCTTCCCCAGGTGGCGGGCCACGTCTGCCTTTTTGAAGCCATCCAAGTTGTAGAGCCTCTTGGCCAGGCGTTTAGCGGCCTCCAGATCAGCCTTGTGCCCATTGGAGAGGGTGTCTGTGCTGCCCAGGGCGAGTTGCTCTGTGCTGTCCATCTCGGAATCAGAGTCAGAGACCAGCTGGCTGAGAGGATGTTCACTAAAATGAAACAAACACAAACACACACAGAGAGAAGCTGTCACAGAAGCCTTTGTGCTCTTGCCCTTCCCCGAAGGTGCTTCTGAATCAATCTGTGCCTTCCAGATGTTTTAGACCACAACATCTGTCATCCCCAGCTAGTACAGTTTTGCACCTGGAGGGCACCAGGTTGACAAAGGCTACATAGAGAGGAGTTGGGGCATGTGCAAACTGGTTCAAAGTCCATATCAGGATATTGGTTTCATAATTTTTGACCTGGCAATATATCACGAATTGTGATGTGTGTGTGTGTGTGTGTGTGTGTGTGTGCTATGCAAAAATCACAATGTGGGGGAAACCGTGAAGCCAGCCAATGCTTCTCTCGATTCCTGAAGCCCCTGTTAACTCTGCCAGCTCATCTCTTCCCTGCCTCATGCAGGGAGCAGCGAATCAAAAGAGCAGGGGCTGGCAAAAATCACAATGCGGGAAAAACTGTGAAGCCAGCCAATGCCTCTATATAGCTCCATCCTTATTTCAGACATTGTGATATATCAGTATGTTGTGATGTTTAGCTGGTGATATATCGTGATGCTGAAACCCAGATATCACCCAGTCTTAGGCGTGTATGTGTGTGACGTATGCCGATTGGGACTGTGGAAAATTGTTATGTACTGAGTTGAATAGGATCCAAACTGCAGCAGTCTGATTGGTCCTAGAACAATGCAGCAGTATGATTGGTCGGCAGGAGCCACCCAATCCAGCTCCAGATAGAAGTGAATCCACAACCTGATTGGCCTACAGGAGAAGTCCGGAATTAGCTAACCACGTGCAGCCCATTGTGTAAATAATGTATATAAAGCAGATACTTTGAGGGGACTTCCATTCCTCCTCACCACTATGAGCTGAATAAAGAGCATGAAATCACTTTGCGACTCTGAGTATATTTCAAAAATACTGTTCTGGTTACTATTATTCCAAACCAGAGGCTAGAAGGAGCAGCGTGGGTGACAAAAGTATTTGGTATCCTGAAGGATCTTTCCCCTGCCACTCCCAGTTTTGTGTTCCAGGGCTAAAGACATCACCAAAATGATATCTGGAAGCCAGAAATCAGCAGGCAGCAATTTTGGAGGCCCCCCCCCACCATTTAAACATGAAAAGAAGTGGTTCCAATTGGAAATGTTCCACCTGTTTGTATGAATGAACTGGTTCAAGGAGACAGGAAATGGAAAATCTCCACTGCGTCTGTGGAAGGTGTTGTCATTTTTTCTTTACAACAATCCTGTGAGGTAGGTTCGGCGGCGAAGTTGCAATTGGCTCAAGGTGAACGATGTCAATGTGAATATGACACCTACGTGTGCGGCGAGATCAAATGCGAGAGAAGCTTTCTGACGTAGAAGAGGATGTTCCTATTCTCACTGAAGAAATGTTGGGAGGGGATGGAATTAATTGGCTCCGCTTGGGTCTGGGTCTGGCTCCCAGCTACAGTTTGGGCTCCCTCCCTTCTGCCTTACCTGTCACAATGGTCACCAGCCCCCCCCCCCCATTCCCACCTGGCTCCACTATCTCTGGCAGTTCTTTCGTAGGCAGGAAGATGATGAGAACTATGTAGCCTTTATGGATGTCAAGGCGGCATTTGATAAACTAAATGGAAAACTTGTTGTGGGAAAAGTTATCCAGAACCAATCTGACTACTCTTACCCTAGTTTTAAAATGTATATTCTGCCACTACTCTAGTTGTGTCCAAGAGCAACATCCCCCTAAAGAACAATGTGTATTCCTTTTCAGATTACCTTTTTTATCAATTGCATGATTTATGATTGTCAATCCTGAAAACGCTAATCTAATTCTAATCTAAACTCCATCCAAAGCTCATTTTTGGAACTGAGGTTTTGGGGATATAATGTTCTTTCTGTGCCAATAAAGAGAGTATTAAATGCTATCTTAAGCACCTGTGGGTGTTTAATTATTGGATTAAAATTACAAAGATGACAACTGAGAGCCTCCCTAAAGTGTGTGTGTGGGGGGGGGGGGGGAACGCGCCTCATTCTGGTCCATCCACATGAACCCAGAAATTCATTCAGATGAGCCACTGGCATGAACTCCCACAGAGCCTGGACTTTAACTTGTTTATGTAGCAGGATGTCTGTCTGTTAGGAGCAGAAGAAATAGCACTGTGGTACAGAAGCAGTTTTAAGTTTTAACACAAACTGGAGAACTGCTTGGTAGATCTTTTACACATCTTTATATTTTCAGCTAGGCATAGATATAGATATAGATATATAGATATATAGATATATAGATATAGATATAGATATATAGATATACGTAGATACACCCACCCACCCCAGATTTCGAAAGAATATGCAAACTGGCCAAGCCAGTAGAAATCAGAATGGCTTTTGACAAATGATAGTAAAGACACCTCTTGCTGATTACGGGCTGGCAAAACCCATTAATGAAAATGTGTTGATTGCAAGATCAGCGCTTCTACGCTAATTCATTCTGTTCCAACCAGTATGATGTTCAGCTGACTCTTCTTCTTATGCTGGTTTAGCCGTTCCATCTTAATTTGCAGTTTGTTTCTATATAGTCTATGGTGAATACAGCATTTTCATTCTAAATGTTGTAAGAGAATTTGCACAGCATCTCCCTAAGCTTCCTTTCTCTGCAGCTCTGCAGCTTGCTCTGACTGGTAGCGCTGAGTTTATTATAGATCCGGAAGCGGTTGGCTCTGCGTGTCAAAATATTTCCTCCCAGCCCTCAGGCCATCGTCCCTGGTTTCGACAAAAGCCAGCCGCAGACACTGTTTCCAAATCACAGGACAGGAAAGCACTGGCTTTGCCCCTTGTTGGGGAGAAAAGTAATTATTGGTAGCTTGCTTAGCACAAGGAGAATTACCACTTTATTAGATTTCAAGCATGAGATTCGTGGGACGGGAAGGGGCCTCTGCACGTGCGCAGGCTGCAGTAAACGTCTCTCTGATCACTGGCAGAGGAGAGATTGTGACTTGAGGGCAGGAGACAAGTGAGGCTGTGGAGGGTCCTCAGAACCTCTGGAACCAACAAGACCACTCTCCTAGGCAGTAACAACCCAGATAGAATCACAGAAGTGTAGCTGGGAGGGACCACGAGGATCATCTAGTCCAGCCCCCGGCAGTGCAGGAATCCTTCACCCAACATGGGGCTTGAACCCTCAACCCTGAGATCTCATGCTGTACCGACTGAGCTAGGATATCAGAAGTGTGTGTAGTGGGGTGTTAGGGGAAGGGTAGTGGGGGACACATGCTCTTTCTGGGGTAGTTTGTCCACCTTTGGTCCCCATCTTGCACTCCGCTCTCACCTGTGGTTCCTAGAAGCTGTCAACATGCAACAGCAGCCACACCCTGGAAAATGCCTTTGACTGGCTGGTTAAACCAGGTGAGGGTCTCAGACCCTTGGTGAGTTATGGACTTCCCCTGCATGCGAAGATAGACTCTGGTGGATTGAGTGGATGAGACAAATAGCAGGTCAAGAAGGTGGCTTCTTCATGTGCTAGAGAGGGAAGTGAGGGGGCAGATGGGGCTCGTCCACCTGGGAAATTAGCCCATCGTGGAGAAGGAAAACTCTGATCCTAAACCTCTGCTGCCTTGCGGGATATATTTGGGAGAAGAAAAGGCTACACAAAACTGGAGTGGAGTCCCTAAGGTGGTTGGATGGTGCCTTGGGAAGGAGGCACGAAGCTCTGGAAGAGTTCCACCTCTTTCCCAAAGTTGGGGAAGCTTTAACTAAGCTTTGGGAAGGAGGTGGGACGACTCAAGGACCATGTCAGACCCCGTGTGTTGGACCATCGTGATCAGTACCCTCCCCCTTCGCTTATTGGACTTGCCAACAGGAATATTGGTGTGGAGAGATGCAAGTTTCGGGAGGAGCAAAGGGAAAGGCTGCTTCTGCTACTTCCATCTTGCACAGCCCTCCAGGATCCCCCTCTCCACCTCCATCCCCTCCATATCTTTCTCCCACTCCTCTTCCAGTTGCTCTCATTCCGCTGCCATCTCCCAACGGTCCTGCTTAGGATTCTGCTGCCAGACCCTCCTTGTTGCTAGGCACCCCCTCCATCCTTCTCCTCGTTGCCATGGCACCCACTGTTAAGGTAGGCAACAAGCAGGAGAGAGCAGTGAGCAGCAGCAGAGAGCCAGTTCTGGTAACTAACCCATCTTTATTAATTAACTGGCGCTGTGCCTGCCAATAGGAAGGATTGTGATTACTCTCTCCCGCAGATGTCCACGGGAGCCACTGAGGGGGTCACAAGAAAAAGCATAGGGGCTGAATGAGAGGCAAAGTTGCGGCAGGAGCCAAAAGTTCCCCTGGCCCCACATCTTGGCTCATCCAGAGCAGGGGCAGGACTTGCTTCCCCACTGAGAACCTTCCCCAACGCAGCTAAATTTCTTTCCCCCTCATAAGTCATGAGGGAACCACTGGGTGTGTGTGGGGGGGGGGAACAGAACGGGTTGTCTCAGGGTCACAGCGGAGGCGAAGACAAAACCTGCCTCCCACCTCAGCAGTGATTTACTTCCTGTTGCTGACGGCTGCTGTTCACTTCTGCGGCAGAAAATAAAGCAACTTGCGGGCAGAACTTCAGAGAAGCGGTGGTGTGCGGGGGAACCACAAATGAAAAGGCTAGCCACAGGGCAGACAGGTCTTCATCTGCACTATGCATTTCATAGAGTCATAGAATTATAGAGTTGGAAGGAAGCACAAGGGTCACCTAGTCCAGGGGTCAGCAACGTTTTTCAGCCGTGGGCCGGTCCACCGTCCCTCAGACCATGTGGTGGGCCGGACTATATTTTCGAAAAACATATGAACGAATTCCTATGCCCCACAAATAACCCAGAGATGCATTTTAAATAAAAGGACACATGCTGATTCCCGGACCGCCTGCGGGCCGGGTTGAGAAGGCGATTGGGCTGCATCCAGCCCACGGGCCTTAGGTTGCCTACCCCTGATCTAGTCCAACCAAATACTGGACTTGAACCCACCACCCTGATTAAGAGTCTTATGCTCTACCAACTAAGCTATCACTATACAAAAAATGCTCTTGAGCTTTTTTTCTACAATCAACCGGTATACAGTGGTACCTTGGTATTTGAATGACTTGGCCCGAACAAATCGGCTCCCAAACGCCGCAAACCCAGAAGTAAGTGATCCGGTTTGCGAACGTTTCTCGGAAGCCGAACGTCCAACGCGGCTTCCGTTTGAGTGCAGGAAGCTCCTGCAGCCAATTGGAAGCTGCGCCTTGATTTTCAAACGGTTTCAGGAGTTGAATGGACTCCCAGAACAGATTAAGTTCGAGAACCAAGGTACCACTGTATCAATTATTTTGGGGGCGAGGGGGAGAAGCAGTATGATAACACCTTGAACAGGGTTCCTCCAAAGAATCCTGGGATTCTTTGTTTGTTAACGGTGCTGAGTTTTTTTTTAGGAGGCCCCTATTCCCCTCAAAAGGGACGTGGGTGGCGCTGTGGGTTAAACCACAGAGCCTAGGGCTTGCTGATCAGAAGGTTGACAGTTCGAATCCCCACGACGGGGTGAGCTCCCTTTGCTCAGACCCTGCTCCTGCCAACCTAGCAGTTCGAAAGCACGTCAAAGTTCAAGTAGATAAATAGGTACCACTCCGGTGGGAAGGTAAACGGTGTTTCCGTGTGCTGCTCTGGTTTGCCAGAAGCGGCTTAGTCATGCTGGCCACATGATCCGGAAGCTGTACGCCGGCTCCCTCGGCCAATAAAGCGAGATGAGTGCCGCAACCCCAGAATTGGTCACGACTGGACCTAATGGTCAGGGGTCCCTTTACCTATTCTCCTCAATGAGGTACAAGTCCCAGAGTGGTTTAATGATCAACCCTTCTTCGCAGGGAACTCTGGGAACTGTAGCTGTATGAGGCAAATAGCGGGTCTCCAATCAACTCTCAGTCAACACCCTTAACAAATTATAGTTCCCAGGATTCTTGCAGAGGGAGGAGCCAGGACTGTTGAAAGTGGTATGATACTGCTTTAAATGATCTCATCTTATGTGGAGGTTACATGATATCCTCCAACATTTTCCCAATGAAAATGTCCTAAGGAAAAGCGGGACATTCAGAAACCGGGATGGCTTCTGTAAAGCTGTAACTGTCCCTGGCTATCTCAGGTACAACAAAATCGCATAAGCCCATAAAAACATTTTTAAAAGCCCAGCAAATCCCTCCAACATCCTCTGCAACTCTCTCTGGCCTCCTCTGACCTTTCTCCAGTCACTTCCAAAACTCTCTGCGACCTCCCCTGCTCTCTCCCCACACTCCACCAACTCCCCAACCACACCCAAACATTTTCCTAATGGTACCCCGCTGCCCGCCAGGGAAGACGGGTGAGTGAAGATCTACATCAGGATCTGCTGGTCCTAAGGATCCTGCCGCCTGAGGTGGTTGCCTCACCATGCCTCATGGGTGGGCCGGGCTGGAACACCCATCAGTTTTAAGCTATGTTGCCTGCCGTAGTAGAGGCCAAAAAGTGTAGGTTCTCAGAGTACAGATCAAGCCAGGTATGTAAATACACACTGGAAAGAACACAGTTAAGTCCATACATCCATGAGATGGGCTTAGGGATGATCACTATACATCTCCAGCAATAAACAGTCCATTTAAAAACTAGAAACCCCACACCCATAGATGTGAATGGGTGTTTCCATGCCTTGCGTCCTTTCAAACACTTTTGCTTTCAAAACTTATATCAAACCTACAACCTTGGCGTTATCAGCATCAAGTTCCAACCAACCGAGCTATGAAGTAGAACCATGAAGCACCCACACTTCACTGGCTCTAGAGACATTGTGCTCAACACAACGGAGGATAACAGACTTGGAAGGGAGTCATAAGTCGGTCAGTTAAGCCTTCTTCTTAAAAGCAGGATTATCATTCCACCAGCAACACCTTGCTTTCCTAACCATCCAGCGTCTGCAGAGCAAATACCCCAAGGAGGAAATAGCTCCAAGCAGGTGGCTGATCATAATTTTTGTGGGCACAAACCAGCTATGGATTAATCCCAGAATCTGTACTCTTAAAAAAAGAGAGTACATTTGAGCACCTATAGAGCTTATTTCCCTTACCACAGAATAATCACAACCCTCCAAACAGGAATAAAAGGGAGGGCCCTGGATCTCAGCTTCCAGAGAAACTTGACTCTTGCAACTTTTCATTATGATCTATAAATACCAAATCCAACATAGCACCATGAAAAAGCAATTTTGCACGTAGGAGGGCAGATATATGGGGTGGGGGAGAAAGAGAGAGAAGCTGGGAAAAGAGGGTTGAAAATGTACATTTCTCATTGAGTCAGTAAACCTGTTTTTAGGCTGAACGACTTCAGACAAAGCTCACATGACCGAATGCCCTTACATACAAAAAAATAAAATATGCCACACGCTGCAACAAAATGTCGAAGTATCTCTCTGTGCTTAAGAGGAGTGTTCCTCTCCAGGGTTCCAGCCATCCTGGGATAAAAGCCTTTAGCTCCTCTTCAGGCTTCTTAGAGAAGAGTGAGCTTATGGAAGGCAGAAAGGGAAAGGGATCCTTTCCCCCTCTTCTCTTTTGGGGTCCCAGGCTGGTGGACACAATCCCATTCTGCCCACTCCATGCATTCAATGAAAGTGCTTCTTCTCACGTGAGAACTGGGCATCCGAGTACTTTCACATGCCCACATAACATCCAAGCTTTATTTCAAACCCGATTGTTTTAAAGGGACATTTAGTCTGACTGGTTTCTAAATAACATTTTAAATGGAAAAAAATAAATGGGGGAAAAATATGACTCTTCAGTTTTAAAAGAATTATTGTTTTTTTAAAAACTGTGACGACATCTGCCGCTCTTTGAAAAAGCATGCCTGCATGAATCTCCCTTTGCAGAGACTGTGCAACCACAGGGAAGCAGACTACCTCCAAAGGAATTTCCTGCTTGCTTCCTCACACCTTGGGAAAGGGAGAAGCACAGTCTGCATGTTAGAAAACAGACTAGAATCCATAAATACAGGGAAGAGGATGCTGTAAGATCTCTTGGCCGGCAGAGGTAAGATTCCCATAACACTGTGAGCATGATCAATGCGCTGCTTGAAAAACAAGTGATACATCACCCTCAGGAGAGAACGGCAGGCTGGAGAAACGAGATCCAGTGCCAAGCTGCTAGCCTGCAAATGTTCTGGGCTATGGCTAGAGCTCCCTCCAGCTCCAGTCAGCATGATCATAGAATCATAGAATTGCAGAGTCAGAAGGGACCCCTAGGGTCATCCAGTCCAACCCCCTGCAATGCAGGAATCTCAGCTAAAGCATCCATGACAGATGGCCATCCAATCTTTGCTTTAAAACCTCTGAGGAAGGAGAGCTCACAACCTCCCGAGGGAGACCGTTCACTGTCAAACAGCTCTTACTGTCAGAAAGTTCTTCCTGATGTTTATTTGGACTCTCCTTTCTTGTATCTTGAAGCCACTGGTTCGAGTCCTGCCCTCCAGAGCAGGAGAAAACAAGCTTGTTTCCCCTTCCATGTGACCGCCTTGAGGTATTTGAAGAGGGCTCTTATCTTTCCTCTCAGTCTTGTCCCTTCCAGCTGAAACATCTGGCAGGCTGGCCTCTGTTCCGGGTTGACACCTTCCTTTCACAAAAATTCTGGTACTTAGAGCTAAGGGTCTCTGAACATGTACAGAGGCCTTTTCCTTTGTGAAGAGAATGTCGCTCCACATGTCCTGAAAGAGCAAAGGCTCAGCCTCTGCTCAGGCACGCAGTCACACAAAACGTACCCGAAAGAGGTTCTAGCCCAGTGTTTTCCGAACTTGGATCTCTAGCTGTTTTTGGACTACAATTCCCATCACCCCGACCACTAGTCCTGCTAGCTAGGGATGATGGGAAATTAAAAGACGCCTGCTTCTTGGGAGAAAAGCAATGACAAACCTAGACAGCATCTTAAAAAGCAGAGACATCACCTTGCCAACAAAGGTCCATATGGTTAAAGCTATGGTTTTCCTAGTAGTGATGTATGGAAGTGAGAGCTGGACCATAAAGAAGGCTGATCACCGAAGAATGGATGCTTTTGAATTATGGTGCTGGAGGAGACTCTTGAGAGTCCCATGGACTGCAAGAAGATCAAACCTATCCATTCTTAAGGAAATCAGCTCTGAGTGCTCACTGGAAGGACAGATCCTGAAGCTGAGACTCCAATACTTTGGCCACCTCATGAGAAGAGAAGACTCCCTGGAAAAGACCCTGATGTTGGGAAAGATGGAGGGCACAAGGAGCAGGGGACGACAGAGGACGAGATGGTTGGACAGTGTTCTGGAAGCTACCAGCATGAGTTTGACCAAACTGCGGGAGGCAGTGGAAGACAGGAATGCCTGGCGTGCTCTGGTCCAGGGGGTCACAAAGAGTCGGACACGACTAAACGACTAAACAACAAAGTCCAAAAACAGCTGGAGACCCAAGTTTGGGAAACACTGCTCTAGCCACATCTATGATCTTGTTATTATGGGATGGAGCACTATGTGGTAGCTGGGAATATCGTCGGCATTCATATTCTACGGCTTGGAAATATGTATATCCATGGCTCAGAATGCTCACCTCAAATAAAAAGTAAGCACTGCAGCCCCTAAAGTTCTTCTCTGGCTCAGATTTAAATTTAAGCCAGAGAAAGAAAACGTCCTCCCTTTGGCCCATTTCCTTGCTGCTTTTGGGCAATTCAGTTCTTTTCTCCAAACTGCACAGACATCTCCCTTGAACAATATTCTGCAGTCTGCATGAGAGGAGGAACTTATCCTAAAGCTGCAGCTGCAGTCAGCTTAAACCCTGATCCTCATCATCTCTCTCTCTCTCTTTGCCCCAAAGCAAGGAAATTCAGTACAGTAAGTGGAAGATGCCACCTACTGGGAAAAATAAATAATTGCATGGGAAATGGGAGAAATGGATGGCAGACCGGCAAACAACTTCTTGGCTGGCATCTCGAAGACAGTTGCAATTTATAGATTTTCACATTCCCAAGATGATACACCTCGCTCCTCATTTGCACATCAGACCAAACTTGCCCTGAATGTTCACACACACAGATTACGCGAGATCACAGTTCTTTGCACAAGCCAATTCGAATCCGCATTATATTCCAATGTGAACAAGTCCTGCTGAAAAAGATTTTTTTTTTTTGCAACAGGGTTAGAAACCAGCTCAATTTGTTAGCACCTAACAAATAAATAAATCTGGAAAAATATTTATATTCAAATCATACTACTGTGCATTAGAGGGCACAGAAAACTGTCACATTCATGAGTCTTGCAAACCATATGTCTTGTGAGAGCAGTATGCTCTGGTAGGAGAGCATTGGCCCCAAATCACAGAGAGGCAGAAGCTCTGAGCCTTTTCAATGAACATTGCTGGGAAAGCCTGGCACTGCCCCACCAGCCTTAGTCTAGGCTGAATCGACAGAAGTATAGTGTCCCGATCCTGTAAAAGTCCCGCTCTATTCTGCCTTGGTCAGACTGCACCTGGAGTCTGGTGTCCAGTTCTGGGCACCACAAGTTAATTAGGATATTGACAAGCTGGAACACGTGCAGAGGAGACAACCAATATGGCAAAGGGTCTGGAAAACAAGCCTTATGAGCAACGGCTGAGGGAGGTGGGTATGTTTATCTTGGAAAAGGGGAGACTAAGATCTAAAGGGCTGCCACATGGAAGAGAGAGCAAGCTTGTTTTCTCCTGCTCTGGAGGGTAGGAACCGAACCAATGGCTTCAGCTTACAAGAAAGGAGATTCCAACTAAACATCAGGGAAATCTTTCTGACGGTAAGAGCTGTTTGACGGTGGAATTATCTCCCTTGGAAGGTGGTGGACTTTCCTTCCTTGGAGGTTTTTAAGCAGATGTTGGATGGCCATCTGTCATGGATGCTTTAGCTGAGATTCCTGCATTGTAGGGGGTTGGACTAGATGACCCTTGGGGTCACTTCAAATTCTACGATTCTATGATTCTAGAATTAGTTGGATCTGCCTGTGATTGTCTCTGGCTCTGCCTATCATTGCCTGCAGTTCTAACTACTGTTTGTTTCCCTCTCTTGCCCTACCAAGTCCCAATGGGCATCAGCCATCACTGCCTGCTGCCACCACTGGCTTTGCAATTCTGCTCAAGCCACACACCTTAGGACAGGCACAGGCAAACGCGGCCCTCCAGATGTTTTGAGACTACAATTTCCATCATCCCTGACCACTGGTCTTGTTGGCTAGGGATGGTGGGAGTTGTAGTCCCAAAACATCTGGAGGGCCGAGTTTGCCTATACCTGCCTTAGGATCATTGTGAAACTGTCTCACTGTCCATAGAGCGGGAATTTATAATCATCACCCTTATCGTCATCATCATCTAGGCACACAGTAAGAGATTTCAAAAAGTAAAATGAATAGCAACAACTTGGCAGGTGGACAGTGCGGACAGGATCCTTTCAAAAGCATATGATAAATAGCATCAAGGAAACATCAGCTCAGGTGAACAATTGAGCCAAGCTTGCATGGGGGGAAACCCCCACTGTGAAACAGCAGAAGACCGTGTTTTTCACAGAGCTTTAAAAACCTGTCAAAACAGCAGCTTTCACAAGGCTATGAAAATGCACCACAGAACTCTGGCAAAGAGCGATACGCCCCATTGTAAGACAACATCTGTCAGGTGCCTAAAGATCATTTTCTAAAGGTCTGAGAGGAAGGGTCGTGGATGTTCCCTTCATCATCCTTGCCAGTTTGTGAGATGGCAGAGTTGTTGCAGAGTCCACAGGTAAAATAAAAGGTCAGCTGGGATCCTGAACCACCCAACCATGTTATCTCATATACCCCCTGGATAGAATTAGCTTCATTCACTCACCTTATGATGGAGGCCAGGGGAATTCCTAGGCTGTCGTCGGAGTGACAGGGACTCTGTAGGCTGCCTTCCCCACCTTGTCTCGGCTCCTCCTCTCGCTCGGTCCAGGGGGCATCCGTGGCGGAGCTTGTCCCAGAGTCTGGCTCCAGGTGGGCCAGGGGGGCGAAGTTCTGCTCAATGAGCTTGGCACTGTCTCGAATTTGCTCTTGTACTTCCGGGGTGAGAGTTGGGAGGTCGAAGGTGAAGTACGTTCCGCTGTGCGTTTGGGCCGGGGAGGACAGGATGTCAATGGAGTCGAGGCTGGTGTAAGAGGTCCCTTTGGCTCGGTGAGACTCCATGATGCTCTCAAAATGCCTGCTGAACGAATCCATGCCATCCCTGGAGAGGCTGTGTCCGAGGAGAAAGGGCACTGGGGACTTGAGCAGCCCTTGGGCGTCTCTGTTGATGATCCTGGAGATTGGGGATGAGGTGGTGAGAAAGAGGGAGGCACAAGTTGCAGAGAAACAGACACAGCAGTCCTCAACTCAGGGAAGTGTCTTCTACCCCACTGATCAGAAGGAGAGTCTTCCCAAAGGGGCAGATAGCTCTTCCTGTGATAATTCAGGAAATGCTTCCTTAGCCAGCAGCATGGGCATAGCCGGGGGGGCGGGCAGGGAGGAAGCTGCCCCTCCTGAATCAAGTAAATAAATAAAATAACTAAAAGTAGAAATAATCAGAATATTCTAGTGATTCTTCTTGCGGAAAGTACCGTAATGACCCGGCTAAGGTAGACAATGAGAGGGGAGCATCTCAACGGGCTGTGCTTACTGAAAAACTGCATTGGGGAAAAAAGGAGTACCGGTAAATTGAAAAGGAAGTACTGAAAAGATTTTCAGCAAATCCAAGAATACTTGTTTAGATTTTTAAAAAAGATGAAAAGGTGTGTTCTTTGTAATTTTGCAAAATATACCTGTTAAATACATGAAAGGGACTTTCCCTGGTGTTAATTTTTTATTTGACTTCCTAGTTTTCAAGTGACTGAATATTTTGACAGATTTTTTTCTGAGCACTTGGGGTCAGAAAAGAAAGTAATTCAAAGCAACTGTTGTTGAGACATTTCATTCCAAATCTGCTAGACAGAGCAAGACATAGGATGATGGCAGGTGGGTGTCCTGCCCACCCCCCAATAAATCCTGGCCATGGTCAGGAGCTAACCAGAGTCAGCCTCTCTTCTGCCAAGCTAAGGCATAGGGAAGATCTATGGATTCTGGCGCTCCTGTTGGGAAGGGAAGTTTTTGAGGTCTAGCCCAATGGACTGGTGTGTATCTGCACTGAGCTTCTTCTGCAAGTTTTGCTGGGACTAAATCCCGTTTTGCTTAGTATATGCAACTGATAGCCCACACTGGCCCAAGGGCTTTTGACGAGTAAAGACAATGTTCTTTTCAGTGGCGCTACCTGCAATTCTGTCTTTCTAAGAAAAAGAGGGAACCTATCCAGTTCCATTCTTCTCCTCTGGCAGAGAAAGTGATCTCTGCAGTGGCTCCTGGCTGCTGTGGCCCCACCTTTCCTTTTAGCTAAGAGGAGTGGAAAGGATGGAGCTGCATACACTCCAACATTTTGCCAATGAAAATAAGGATGTCCTAAATAATAATAAAGGGACGCGGGTGGCGCTGTGGGTTAAACCACAGAGCCTAGGACTTGCTGATCAGAAGGTTGGCGGTTCGAATCCCTGCAAAGGGGTGAGCTCCCATTGCTCGGTCCCTGCTCCTGCCAACCTAGCAGTTCGAAAGCACATCAAAGTGCAAGTAGATAAATAGGTACCACTCCGTTGGGAAGGTAAACGGTGTTTCCGTGCACTGCTCTGGTTCGCCAGAAGCGGCTTAGTCATGCTGGCCACATGACCCAGAAGCTGTACGCCGGCTCCCTCGGCCAATAAAGCGAGATGAGCGCCGCAACCCCAGAGTCAGTCATGACTGGACCTAATGGTCAGGGGTCCCTTTACCTTTTAAATTATGATGATTATGATTATGATGATTATTATTATTTTACTATTTATACCCCACCCATCTGACTGGATTGCCCTAGTCACTCTGGGCAGCTTCCAACACATATAAAAACACAACAAAACATTAAACATTAAAAAACTTCCCTATACAGGGCTGCCTTCAGATGGCTCAGGGGTCGGATAACTCCATACCCTCTGATGAAAACAGGGACATCCTAAGGAAAAGCGGGACACTCCAGGATCAAATCAGAAACCGGGATGGCTTCTGTAAATCCAGGACTGTCCCTGGAAAACAGGGACACTTGGAGGGTCTGGAGTTGTGCATTTTTACCCAGATTTGCCTTGAGATATGATTTGTCTCCAAGCCAAGTGCACACGGCATGTGTCTACCATTTCAGTATTCTGGAGCTGTGTTCTTTTGGCCTGCATAGCTGGTCATCCTTCTCTCATGTCCCTGAGAGGCATTTTACTCTCATAAACTCCATCTCCCCCTGTGGTTACCCCTTTTTCTCCTGACACCACACTGCTCTTTCAGAATTCAGAATCTTTATTTACATCAACCACTAGCCCTAGCAATAAAATAAAATGAAATGTACTGAAGATAGAGGTAAAAACTTAACTATAGAAAATACATTTTGGGGGTTTACATCAATAATCAAATAATAGATCATATTCTAATTGCCCCCACTAAAAATCTTGCAGTTTTTGCTGTCACCTGATCTTCTTGATCTGCTAAAAGAAAAGGACACAGTAGCAGTGGTTGAGTGACAATAATAGAGGGGTAATAACCTCACTCCTCAAATCTTTATAAAGAGTGCAAGCCAGAAGCACATGAGCCACGGACTCAATACTGCCATCTCCACAGGGACATAGTAGCTTTTCTGGTGGAATTTTTTGAAATCAACCCTCAAATAGAGCCAAAGGCAGTATATTCTATCTTGTGAAAGTGTGTCTGTATTTTGGAATTGTTAAATTTCGCAAATAGGGTGCCAAAGTGTCAAAATGACTAGTTGGAAAATAATCATACCACAGACAAAATTTCCTTATTGTGGCCAGATTATTCTGTCGCTCAATATCATATAGGTGTTGTCTAATTAAATTATTTGATTTACTGAAGCCCAGGGTTAATAATTGTTGTGGTGATAAACCAGGAAAGTAAAGATTTTGGTTGACAATTTTAGTCCAAGCCCTCTCGTGACAACCTTGCAATACTAAGGGTAGTAGACCAGCGGGGTTTAAATTTAGGCAAAGCCAATGGTTAAATGTCCTACACCAAATCTGTAATTCATAGAGGGGAGGTCAGGACACTGCTGTTTACAAAAATGTTCTCCCTTTTGGAAAATGGTGCAGAGTAAGCCATGGGCATTGAGCAGGTTTCCCCTTTAAAACAGGTGGAAAGAGTGGTTCTTAACCCTTCCTGACACTTTTATTCTGCAGTTGCTTCTTTTGCTTTTGCAAGCAAGTTGGAAATAGGGGATATTATTCCGGTCATCGCTAGACTTCTCTCTGACCTCCTTTTTTTTACACCCCAGTCTTTCTACCTCTAGGCACAATTCTGCCATCAAAACTATTCACATCTCTCCATTGTTCAAACCATTCAACTTGCCCTTCCTCAAATCCTTTCAATGGCTTCTCTTCCCCTTCCGCCAGACTCAAAACTCCCTGTGTGCTTTGACAGCTCAGCTGCCGACAGAGGGAGTCACTATACAGGGATACCGTTGCCTAGACAGGGATCTTGCTGCGCCGAGACAAGGCTTTAAAATCCTGTCAGAATCTGAAGTCTGCTGAGACTACTGAGATCAGCACACTTTAGCGTGTATGGAGCATTTTCATGGAGAGCTGAGATTTTCAGGGTCAAAAGGAAGGAGCCACATCTGACGTAGCTGGAGAAAATGAATTTCAGCTGCTTTTTCTACTCATAATCAGTGGAGTGTAGAGTCTGCAGCAAGGAACAGGGTTTCCATGGGGAGTAATAATAATAATAATAATAATAATAATTTATTATTTTTACTCCGCCCATCTGGCTGGGTTTCCTCAGCCACTCTGGGCGGCTTCCAACAGAATATTAAAATACAATAGTCTACTAAACATCAAAAGCTTCCCTAAAAATGAAATATGCAAAAGGTGAATTTATCCCCTACTCTGCCAAGACATGCCTGTGGGTATACCAAGAGTCAGAGCTGGCCTAAGACATTTTGGCACCTGAGGCAGACCACAAAATGGCGTCCGCCTCCCCTGTGAGGGAAGAAGCGGCAAGTGAAGGTCTACATCAGCAACAAGTAAGGAATAAAGATCGACATTGAGATCTGCTGCCCCTGTGGATGTTGCCATCTGAGGTGGTCACCTCACCTTGTCTCAGGAGCTGGCCTATCCTGCTGAGAATCTTAATAAATATTCCCTCCCCATGGGCTCAGGACAGGTTAAGAACTCTTTTTTTTTGCGAGGATGGAGGGCATACCCAATAATACAAATATATGTGTATATTTGATCACAAGTAATTTACCTCATCTTCAGTTGCTGAATGCCAATCCAAATAGGAAAGTCTTTCAACATTCCCAGAAGGAATTTAATGGACCTCTAGAGAACAAGAATTCCTTAGTTTCCAAAACCCTACACCCCCCCCCGTGTGTGTGTAATTAGATGGTTAGTGCAGGATTCAATTAAGTTGTTGTGCTTGCATAAGCCAGAGCAAGGATTCCTGCTAGTGCAATGGGGCTTCCTCCCCCCCCAAAAAATTCCCCTGTGTACCTCTGTACCCTCCTCAAATCTGCTTGGAGAACCTCCAGAACAGCACACAGGGAGGAGGGAGGCGATACCGCCCTGAGACCTTTGGGTATAAAGGGTAAAGGGGACCCCTGACCATTAGGTCCAGTCATGGCCAACTCTGGGGTTGCGGTGCTCATCTCGCTTTACTGGCTGAGGGAGCCGGTGTACAGCTTCCGGGTCATGTGGCCAGCATGACTAAGCCGCTTCTGGCAAACCAGAGCAGCACACGGAAACGCCATTTACCTTCCTGCTGGAGCGGTACCTATTTATCTACTTGCACTTTGACGTGCTTTCGAACTGCTAGGTTGGCAGGAGCAGGGACCGAGCAATGGGAGCTCAACCCGTCACGGGGATTCGAACCGCCGACCTTCTAATTGGCAAGTCCTAGGCTCTGTGGTTTAACCCACAGCGCCACCCGCGTCCTTTGGGTATAGGGCGATATATAAATCCAATAAATAATATTAATAATAATAATTCCACCTTGCAAGCAGAAATGTTTGCACTGATGACACCACCTCCTCAGTACAACACTGCATTCCACCCTTTGTCTTGCATCTCAACATCATTTGTTCATTGAGTTTTCCCAAAGTAACCAGGTAGCAACCTTGCCATTTGTTCTGTCCTAGCTTCTGTTTTGTTGCCTACCTTTTCTCTGACCTGATTCGTGGCAATTGTTTTAAGTTAAAACGCAACTGCAGCCTAGCCTGTCCAAATCTCACAGTGCTGTTGAGATTTGCCAGAACCTTTAATTTTCTGCCCCAGCCTCTGTCACTTTAAGTGGTTGGTTCCTGTTCACTGACATAACCAGCATTTCCCTGAATCTGCCTGTCCGCCAGTAACTTCAAAGAGGGACAAGTTTAATTATTGTACTTTCCCCTTGCGGCCAGAACAATTGTTTTTATTATTATTATTATTATTATTATTATTATTGAGTTTTTATGAGCTGAATTTTGCCACTGTGATACTGAAAATGAAATAATTAATGAGCAATTGATCTGGCTTCAAAGAGGACACAATTTTCTCTCTCTCCCTTTTACTTCTGGGTTAATGTTTGAGTTTAGACAAAGAAGATTCCAATGAACTCCTCTCACATGGGAAATTCAGGGCTGATTCGGGAACATCACCCATATGAGTGAAAAGGAAGCTGTCAAAGTGCTAGAAACAGAAGCTACTTCAAAGAAGAAACCAAAGGGATAGCTGCAGGAAGAAGGGTGCATTTGCCCAAAAGAATGGATATATAATAGATTCTTGCCGATGGAAATGGACACTGTGAGATTTGCGTTATCGGGAATATGCTGTGTGGAACAGCTCTTCTAATTTGCTGCAGCTAATTGCAGACAACCAGTGCCTTTGAGGCACCAAAGTGTCGCAGTATTGAAGCAACACAATGGGAAGCTGCTTCGCTCCGCCTCCACTTTGTGTCCGAGAAGTTCATAATGACAATTGTCACCAGCTTCAATGGCTGAAAAGGTTCCCCAGATGAGCTTTGGCAAGACCCAACCCAGCCTTAACAGGAAAGAAGTAGCTTTGTATGAAGAGACTAAGTCAAACAAGTAAAGCCTATGCTTCTCTTGCTATCTCGACCTCTGTAAGAACAAAACCAGACAATATTGCTCAATACAAGGGACAAGCTTGGTACTGACCAGTCCAGAGAGACCCTCACCTCTCCTGATGCTGTTGGATGGCTTCAAATACCTCGTCGTCTTCAATGTCCTGTGTCTTGTTTCTCAGACACTTGTCACCATCTTCTCTTGTGTCCTGAGCAAAGGGGTCTCCTGGAACAGGACACCCTTTCCCCAAGATTCCCGTGAAACTTGGATTGCTCTCGCTGTCTTTCTGGCTCTCGATGGCTGAATCCGCTTCATCTTTCTCAGCCAATATATCATCAATGTTGGTCTCGTGGTAGCACCTCAAAGGGACAGAATCCAAGTCAGTCTCCGAGTACTTTATGGTTCTGCGGATTATTCCCGTTTCACAGTTTCCAGGTTTTGCACTGCCTGGTGGAGCCATCTCAATTTCCACCTCCACGTGGCACAAGCTATGCTCGGGTCCCGTCCAATCTGGCTTTGGCTGAATCTGGTGGTTGGATTTCTTGAGCTGCTGAGGTGGAGGATCAGGTGCGTTATGAGGACGCATCCCTGGAATAGAGAGATCCCGGGTTACAAATAAAAACTACTCACTAAGTCCTGGCAGATGCTGGATCTCTGAACCTTACATGAGAATCATGGAACTGACAAAGAAATATGCCATATGTCAAAGGGGGGAAAGGGTAAAGGACCCCTGGACGGTTAAGTCCAGTCGAAGGTGACTATGGGGTTGCGGTGTTCATCTCGCTTTCACGCCGAGGGAACCGGCGTTTGTCCACAGACACCTTTCCAAGTCATGTGGCCAGCATGACTAAACCGCTACTGGCACAACGGAACACCGTGATGAAAGCCAGAGCGCATGGAAACGTCATTTACGCTCCCGCCACAGTGGTACCTATTTATCTACTTGCCCTGGTGTGCATTTGAACCGCTAGGATGGCAGGAGCTGGGACAGAGCAATGGGAGCTCACTCCGTCGCAGGGATTCGAACTGCCGACCTTCTGATCGGCAAGCCCAAGAGGCTCAGTGGTTTAGACCACAGCACCACCCGCATCCATATGTCAACACCTCTGGTTGTACAGTACAGACTGTGTATCCCAATCAGACAAAGAGAAAAATGGAGAAGAAAAACGAAAACAGACAGTGGAAGGAAGGAAGGAAGGGGCAGGTTCCCCCACATTCTAAAGTGTTTAGCATTTGTTAAAGGCTCCATTTATTTAGATTAATCCCAATTTGCTTGCACAAAGCTTACGGAGAGGTCAGACAATATCTGGTCATTACTGGGCATTCAATTCAACTTGTTTATGGGGAGGTTATACACCAATGAACCTGTTAGAGTCATAGAATTGTAGGGTTGGAAGGGACCACGAGGGTCATCTAGTCCAACCCCCCCTGCAATGCAGGAATGTTTTGCCCAACATGGGGCTCAAACCCATGATGCTGAGATTAAAAGTCTCCACCAACTGAGCTATCCCTTCATCCTGATTTGCCAAGTGTATGGTAAAGCTTATTTCTGAGTAGACATGCCTTAAGCTGGAGTGGGGAAGACTGTTTTGAATTGGGTAGGATGAGCAACAATGGTTTGCTCCTTTCTCTCTCTTACTTTAAATAGTTTTTAAAAGTTACCACTCTTGACAAAGATGTATTTTTTATATTTGCAAGAGCACAGTTGGTGGCTGCCATCATCATCTCCCAGAATATTCCTGAAGTGACACTGATTTTCTTTCTTTCTTACAGTTTAAACTTTTAAAGGAGAGGGATGGGGTTTACTTCAGGCAACCTGTTTATTCAGCATTCATTCTAATTTGCTTTGCACGGAGCTAACGCAGTGGTTAGACTATGTCTGGCCTATACTGAACATTCATCCTGGCTTGTTCACGGGGTGTTTCCACACCTTCCTATTGGTCAATCGTCCATCTCACACTTTTGAGTGCATTTCCCTGTCACATTCCTAACTGCAAAAAGTCTGTCCTTTCTTTCTTTTTATAGTGAATTTGTTGTGCTAGAGCAACAGAGTGCTTTAGTGCGCTTTAATTGAGCAAACCCAAATTTCTGCTGTGAACTTGAAACCCTCCCACGAAATAGTGACAGCTTAGAGACAGATGGAGAAAGCAAGGGGTGGGGGAGAGGAGATGAGACCACCACCACTTTCTGCAATGATAAGCACCCTTAAGCCAGGCATGGCCAAACTTGGCCCTCCAGAGGTTTTTGGGACTACAGTTCCCATCATCCCTGACCACTGGTCCTATTAGCTAGGGATGTTGGGAGTTGTAGTCCCAAAACAACTAAAGGGCCAAGTTTGGCCATGCCTGCCTAAGCCATATGAACAATTTTGTCCCCCTCCAAAAAAGTCAATGAAATCTGCCTGCAACTTGCCCTTGTATGGGCACCTTTTCCAGCCCTACTTTAAAGGTATCCCTAATATATTTTAACAATCTGCGTACGCGGTGTTATGTATTCCCCCCCTTCAAATAAGAATTTAATTTATCTCAAATAAGAATTTAATTCCACCTTTTAACTTCGTGATTATTTGTGTATCAGCTAAAACACACATTATTCAATCGTCATAACTTCCTTGAAATTGAATAGTGCTTGGGGAGTAATCAGAGTTCTAACTCCAATTTCACAGACTGTTAAATCTTTTAAGGACTGTGGGGGTGATGGAAAAATCATAAGCAGAAGCTCTTTCTGAAATACTTCCCCCCATTTTTTATATTTATGTTTTCTAATGGACTAACTGATATAATTGAAAAGATTGATAGGAAGGAAAGCATTTATTGTTCCTTTTCCTAATTAGTTCTTCATATCTGCAAATTCCCCTTCTTGCTTTTAATCATTTTAGTCCATTGGAACCAATTCTAGCATTCATCAAGGTCCATCCCAAATTCTTCAATGTCAGTGTTAATTGTCTTAACAGATACGCATTTCATCTTGCAGTTTCTTCATCTCTTTCTCATTACTGTTTGTTTGTTTGTTTGCTTGTTTAAATCAGGGGTCGGCAAACTTTTTAAGCAGGGGCTCGGTCCACTGCCCCTCAGACCTTGTGGGGGGCCAGACTATATTTTGGGGAAAGAATTGAACAAATTCCTATGCCCCACAAATAACCCAGAGATGCATTTAAAATAAAAGGACACATTCTACTCATGTAAAAACACGCTGATTCCCGGACTGTCCGCGGGCTGGATTGAGAAGGCGATTGGGCCGCATCTGGTCCCCGGGCCTTAGTTTGCCTACCCATGGTTTAAATAGCTCAAGACTGGAAAAAACATCTTAGCTCACTGAAAGACCATATTCCCTCATACAAACCTGCCTGGGTCTCTGAGAAGGGGGCGGGGGGCGGCGCTTGACAACTTTGGAACTCTCTTCCTCAGAGAACCCAGACTAGTTCCCTCTGTGCTATTCTTCTGCCGACAGCTGAAGACCTTTCGGCATTTGGGAACTGACTGATTTTATTGAGGGGACTGGTGCCATGTTGTGTTTATGGTAATTATCTATATGTTTTTAATAGCTATCAGACACACACAGAGTTGTTTTTTAACGACCCCCATATTTAGTTGTTCTTATTTTATCTTTATGGGACACGGGTGGCGCTGTGGGTTAAACCACAGAGCCTAGGACTTGCTGATCAGAAAGTCAGTGGTTCAAATCCCCACAACGGGGTGAGCTCCCGTTGCTTGGTCCCTGCTCCTGCCCACCTAGCAGTTTGAAAGCATGTCAAAGTGCAAGTAGATAAATAGGTACCGCTCCGGTGGGAAGGTAAACGGCGTTTCCGTGCACTGCTCTGGTTCGCCAGAAGCGGCTTAGTCATGCTGGCCACATGACCCGGAAGCTGTATGCCGGCTCCCTCGGCCAATAAGCAAGATGAGCAGCACAACCCCAGAGTCGGTCACGACTGGACCTAATGGTTAGGGGTCCCTTTACCTTTACCTTACCTATTTTATCTTTAAGACGCCTTGAGTCCCTGTCAGGGTAAAAAGCGGGGTATAACTAAAGAGATAATAACAACAATAATCATCTCTACTTGATTCTAGATTCAGGTAGGTAGCCGTGTTGGTCTGACGCAGTCGAAATAAAAAATTAAAAAATAGTCCAGTAGCACCTTAGAGACCAACTAAGTTTGTTCTAGGTATAAGCTTTCGTGTGCGTGCATACTTCTTCAGAAACACCGAAACAGAAGTCACCAGACCCTTATATATAGTGGGAGGGTAGAGTGGGGTTTTTCTCAGACGGGTAGTAGGAGATGGTTGATTGGCTCAATCGGTATGGTAAACCTGCTGACAACAGTTAACAACTGCAATTAGTCAATACCCCACCCCACCCCACCCTCCCACTGTATAAAAGGGCCTGGTGACTTCTGTTTCAGTGTATCTGAAGAAGTCTGCATGCACACAAAAGCTTATACCAAGAACAAACTTAGTTGGTCT
This sequence comes from Podarcis pityusensis, assembly GCF_964106645.2. Taxonomy (NCBI): domain Eukaryota; kingdom Metazoa; phylum Chordata; class Lepidosauria; order Squamata; family Lacertidae; genus Podarcis; species Podarcis pityusensis. The sequence goes on from NC_138032.1 coordinate 87,451,393, forward strand.
CTAATGTGCTACTGGACTATTTTTCTAATTTTTTATAATCTCTACTTGAGACTTTATTAGTCAGTTTTAGGCTAGATGGGCCAATATTTATGGATGCAGCATTAGGCAGCTTCACACAATCAGCCTGCAGGAAGGGGGTTAAGAAGCACCAGGCGGAATCAAACAAAGAGCAGGGCAGGCTCTGGTGCTTACTGATAAAAATATCTTATCAGTAAGCACCCGCTCTCCTCTTTGTTTGAAGGTTCATGCAATCACTCTGCCATGTCACATACTTCCCTGGTGACTGAGGTTGTGCACGGATGAGGCCATTCCTTTCTTTTACATTGCTCCACTTGGTCGCTGTATGTTTGCGCACTGTTCTTTGTACGGGTGCAGTCAAGAAAGATGTGCATCACTCACAAGTTTTGCTCTGCTGGGAAGCTTATGGGTAGATTTTTGGGGATGGAAACGCTTCCATTTGCTCCCTTTTGTGCCTGCAGCCTCTTTTCCTTTTTTTGTCTGCCCACAGTCACAGCATCCGCTTGCAAGGAAAGGTTCTTGCCCAGCTTTTCCCAACTTGGTGGCCTCCTGGTGCTTTTGAATTACCACGCCCATCAACCCCTGCCAGCATGGCCATGCCAACTGGAGCTTATGGGAACTGTGGCCCAAAACCAAGAGGGTACCAGGCCTCTCATGTAACACTGTCAATCTCTTAGTTAATATTTCCCTTCCTCACCACACAGTGACCTGGTTTGCATATCACTGCTAAGTCAGAGTATGGCTTACTGTGACTTCACAAATGGCTCCCAGAGAGTAGCTCATCCCTGCTTCACTCCTCCCCTGACTTTTGAGGTTAGTGCAGGATGGCAGCTAAAAGGTAAAGGGACCCCTGACCATTAGGTCCAGTCATGACCGACTCTGGGGTTGTGGTGCTCATCTTGCTTTATTGGCCGAGAGAGCCGGTGTACAGCTTCCGGGTCATGTGGCCAGCATAACTAAGCCGCTTCTGGCGAACCAGAGCAGTGCACGGAAATGCCATTTACCTTCCCGCTGGAGCGGTACCTATTTATCTACTTGCACTGTGACGTGCTTTCGAACTGCTAGGTGGGCAGGAGCTGGGACCGAGCAACGGGAGCTCATCCCATCACGGGGATTTGAACCGCCAACCTTCTGATCAGCAAGCCCTAGGCTCTGTGGTTTAACCCACAGCGCCACCCGTGTCCCTAGGATGGCAGCTAGGCTACAGTTAACTTAACATTTTGCCCAAACTCAGGATCATTCTTGTAACCGTAGGAGGAACTCTGGCTATGGATTGTGGTTAAGGTGGAGAGATACTTAGCCATGCTCTGGGTTCAGACGATGCACTAAACCAAACCTTGGCTTAGCTGCTGCAATTATTTAAAAAGTCCAGGAAGGAACAAAGTGGCTGCAGATTCCTCTTCGAGAGGCAGCACTAAGCCATGGTTTGTCTTAGCATGATGTGCAAACGCAACCACTGTCTATCCAGACACTGCAAGGAACGTATTCCATGGGAAAAGAGACCTCTCTCCATTTTTACAGAGCTTGTTGTTGTTGTTGGTAAAATTTGTATACCACCCTATACCTGTAGATCTCAGGGTGGATCACAACCTAAAAAGCTGTAACAGAGTCAGAATGTGGAGCACCTCCAGCAGGAAGTATAGAGTGTATCAGTTGCTTCTGGGGCATATCCCAGGAAAAATAGCTGGAGAGGACGCTATGGAAAACCACTTCCAGCTTTCCTAGCCCTTAGGCCCTTGCACGTAATATCCCAGGGATGGACCTATGCAAAAGGAGGAGTTTCTCAGGATCTCTAGCAAATGGTAGGTCCACTTCCTCATAGGAAGTGAATGCTGCAATTCACATTTCAACACCTACAAAGGGTTGGATGAGGGTCCCCCTGTTCATCTCAGGTCTTTCCCACAGCTACCTCTGCCTTGTTCCACACCCATGCATTCGACTCTTCTCTCCTTACATATTTTCCTTGTTGAATTTCAGCTTAACACCACCCAACCAGCAGCCCAGCTAATGAGAGCCCATTTTGCATTTCAAGCCTGCTATCTAAGGGTGCACGTCTACCGTTCCTGCGTTGTCTGAATCTGGCAGCCACACTGGACATTGCTTTATAAAAGTCAGCAACCGCCAGCATGCAAATGCGCCCCTGCTGTGACTGCATCCACAACAGTACCGTATGTGGAACCTCCGCCAGGACACCGTTTTTGAGGGTCAAATGCTGAAGAGATGCTGATTTTCATATATGCAAATGCTCTCCCCTACCAGTACTTGCATCGAGCTCATTACCTGTTCCAGGAGGGTCCAGGGAGCCATAGAAGAATTCCCACTTAGCCTTGGCGATGCGCTGGGCGTGGGCTGAGCTCTCTCGGGAATATGCCCATGGACTCCCCTGTAGAAAAGAGAGAGAGAAAATGCTTATTTGTGAGGTTCCTTGCATGGGATGGAGGAAGATGTAGGAAGAAGGGGCAGAGGAGATGCCATTCCTGGCAAGGAAGGGACTCTGAAGTACCTGGTACTGGGACTCCCCGCTCTGTGGGCTTCTCCGGAGCGCTGAGATGTCGTTGGAAGGGCTGATCATGCCGTTGGTAAGGGAGCTGGAGAGGCAGTTGGCATTGAGAGAATGTGGGCTCCCGTTGCCCAGGCTCAGGGAAGACTGTGCTCCCAAAAGGAACCTGTTTCCAGCCAGGAGAGGGTCCGAAGCAGATGTCTCCAGCTTCAGCTTATGACTAAGGTGCTCCTGGCCTTTACCGCTGAGGGCCAGTGGGGCCTGTTCCACAGCAGGGCCAGTACCAGCCAAGACAGACTCATTCGTCTTCACTTTGATGCTCTCGTTTGCCTCTTGAGCGACAGGCTCCGGGGACGCTGCGGCGTTATGCTGTGGGGAATGCGGATTTTGGGCCATGGGGCAACCGCTTCCCTGCTTCCTTGCCGGGCTTCCAAAATGGAGGGCTTCCCCGAGCTCCAGACTCCTGCTCAAGCCACTCTCCTTCCTGGACTCCACCAAAGGGAGGCCATTCAAAGTTTTGACGCTGGCCTTCTCGATGAAGCGGAAGGTCACCACAGAGCTTTGACCGCCGGGGGCTGAGGCGACCAGGGGGATGCGGCTACCTGGAGAGCCCAGCGAGGGCGGAGGCCTGCTCCTCAGGGGTGTGCATGGAGCTGTCACTCTCCCTGAGTTGGGGCAGTTGCTGTTGCCAAGGTAACCCATCTCCGTGACCTTCCGGATGAGGGAGCCGGTGCTGTTATACATGCCCAGTTGGGAGCGCTTGGCCTCCACGGTGAGCCCCTTGCGGAGGAGGTGGATCCTGCCGGCGTTGAGGTTGGGCGTGAGGCAGTGCTGGGGGTTCAAGGCAGCAGGTTCTGCATTCTTGGACGGCGACAGCCAAGGCCTCCTCTTCAGCTCTCGGGCAAAGCGCTGAGGGGACATGGCATGGTCTCCCTCAGGATGGAAGCACATGACTGCTCCTGCCTGGGACATCCTGGAGCAGGCGAAACAGATTCGGAGCCGAACGGGGAAACGTGAGGAGCAGGAGCAGAACTTCCCAAGCAGCGCTGAGGTAAGAAATCCAGCGGGAGTAAGCCCTGAAAGCGATAGCAAAAAGTCAGAGGTGAGGATCTCAGTGGCACATTTGATTTAGAGGCACGCTGAGATAGGGAGGGAGAGCTTGCGAACTGAACCTACATTGCAGGAGTCCCCAAACAAGGCTAGAGAACAAGGAGCAGGGAACGAGGGATAGCTCAGTTGGTAGAGCACAAAACTCTTGATCTCAGGGCTGTGAGTTCAAGCTCCGCATTGGCAAAATATTCCTGCATGGCAGGGGGTTGGCCTAGATGATCCTTGTGGTTCCTTCTAACTCCATGATTTTAAATTTAGAAGGGGGAAAAAGGAAGCATTCTTGTGAATGAGTTACTTTGAAATTGCATTATGTTGTCCAGTCATCCCGTTCTTGGAAAAATCTCTAAAACAAAATGATTTTATTTTACTTATTAAAACATTAATAGGCTGCTATTTCATTCACAAAAGCAGTTTACAACAAAAAATGCATAACACCGCAGAAAAAAGTTAACTACAGACATCAATTAACCAGTGCAGAAAGACGTATTCTAAGTTGGCTGCATAGGCCTGGCAGAGTAGAAAAAGGTTTATATATTGTATTTTATTGCCTTTTATACCCCACATTTCCACCAAGCAGATCAAGGTGACGTACACGGTTCCCTTCCTCCCATTTTTATCCCCACAGCCACCCTGTTAGGTGGGTTCGGCCGAGAGGTCCAAGGTCACCCAAGGAGCTTCGTACCCGAGTGGGAATTTGAACCCTGGTCTGACACTCTAACCACTGCAACTTACTACAGGCGTTCGAAAGTTTAAACAGAAGGTGCCCGCTGAACCTCTAGTGACAAAGTGCCCCACAATAATGGGCCAACGATACTATTCCTTGTTATCAAGTGAGCCTCGCCAACTCGGGTATAAAGGCTCAGGCGATTCCTGAGGTAAACCTTGACCTAAGTTGTTCAGTTATGCAGATAATGTTTGGAGAAGCCTTATTTGATTAATAGAGTACCCGGCCTCTAGTGGGCAGGGCTTTTAAGCTGCAATCTAGAATCTATAACCAGCTCCTCCGGGTTGTCAGTTTTTTCAAAATAGAGGTTAACTGTCACATACCTTAAGGGGTTTCATTTCTCTCAGCCAGTATGTTACTATGCTAAATTTCTCTATTAATGCTTTGTTACACACACACACACACACACACACACGTGAGCCATTTGCTTCACTGAATGAAAAGACAAACTAAAGAAGGAGAAGGTGGAATATCTTACACTGGGTGAGTAATGAGATATTTCCTTGACAGGAGGGCTGATTTTTGTCACCCCACCCCTCCACAAGACAGAGAACAGCAAGAATGGGAACCATGTTTTTCTTTGAACAGCTGACTGCAAGACAGCCATCATTAATTTTGCCACAGGTAGTTAATTCTATTTTAAAAAATATAATTTTTTATTAAATTTTCCATTTTAACAATCCAATCCGATCACATTAAATATTCCAAATTATACAAATACATATCATATAGTCCAAATATTCTGCAAAATTATAAATTTTTATTGGGACTTCCCATGCTTCAAGTTCGGGGGGGCTCTGATCATCTCATATCTTTACTGCCTTGAGTTTCCGATAGTTAATTCTAAGTTTGTGAAACTCTAGATGGGGGAGGGGGAACCCATTAATCTCATACCCTCCAACGTTTCTCCAATCAAAATAGGGATGTCCTATTCAATAATAATAATAATAATAATAATAATAATAATAATACCCTGACCATCTGACTGGGTTGCTGTATCCACTCTGGGCAGCTTCCAACAGGATATACAAAAACAACAAAAACATGAAACATTTAAAAAAACCTTCCCTATACAGGGCTGCCTTCAGATGTCTTCTTATAGGTTGTATAGTTACTTATCTCCTTGGCTTGGGAGTCATGTAACTCCATACCCTCCGACATTTCTCTGATGAGAATAGGGACACCCAAAGGAAAAGCAGGACATTCCAGGATCAAATCCAAAACTGGGAGGGCTTCTGTAAATCTGGGACTGTCTCTGGAAAATAGGGACACTTGGTGCTGTGATGTAGTATCGATCTCAGGGAAAGAAAGAGCACACATGTACCATTCATCAGATATGAGGAATGGCGGCATGGTTATTTTGCTCCTCCAAGTACTCAGGTTGGGAAGCTGATGAATAATAATAATAATAATAATAATAATAATTATTATTTAGTTATACCCCGTCCATCTGGCTGAGTTTCCCCAGCCACTCTGGGCGGCTCCCAATCAAGTGTTAAAAACAGTACAGCGTTAAATATTACAAACTTCCCTGAACAGGGCTGCCTTCAGATGTCTTTTAAAGAGAGGATAGCTGCTTATTTCCTTCACATCTGAAGGGAGGGCGTTCCACAGGGCGGGCGCCACTACCAAGAAGGCCCTCTGTCTGGTTCCTTGTAACCTCACTTCTCGCAATGAGGGAACCGCCAGAAGGCCCTCGGTGCTGGATCTCAGTGTCCAGGCTGAACGATGGGGGTGGAGACGCTCCTTCAGGTATACAGGACCGAGGCCGCTTAGGGCTTTAAAGGTCAGCACCAACACTTTGAATTGTGCTTGGAAACGTACTGGGAGCCAATGAAGATCTCCCAGGACCGGTGTTAGGTGGTCCCTTATGTGAAGAGGCTCTCTCCACATAGAAACGACATTCGGCATGAAGTAGCCATGGAGAATATCTTGAACTCACCCAACATATGTTGGTGCTTGAGGCTTATAAATGAGAATGGGTCCTCCGCCTATCTCTAGTGGGTCCATACTAATGGTTGTGTAAAGCTTCTGTCCATTTTAGTGGGATGTGCTTGTGCAGGAAACACTCCCAGTGTAGTGTGCGAGATCTGTCTGCCTCCCACTCCACCTCCCCAGATCTTCTCTCTCCGCCTCTGACAGTCCCAACTACCTGCAACATTTTCTTCAAGATGGCCCCGAAGATTTTAGCCAGAAGCCGCCATAATAAGCTGCCCGAACGTAAAGAGGCTTTGTTAAAAGTGAGGGCAAGGACCAATTACTCTCATCATTCAGCACAGAAAGAGCAAGAGATTATGGGATAGCAGTAATGGGCTTTGGCAGCATCTGGCAAAAAAAGGGGGTGATTAAGAACCTGCTCAGCAGTAGATGGCCTCCCCAGCAAGTCACAGCAGGGATTAATCAAGACCTCCTATTACTTATGGCACAGAAAGCTCATCAACAGGACAGTAGAAATGTCGGGATCAGCATCTTCTCTGGTGGGGGAAGGGATGAGCAAAGGAGGATGCTCACGATAGCCACCTTGCCTGCCGATAGTAGAATGTGCTTTATTTTTCTTTATTAAAGGCCAGTCTACAATATTGTTTTCCATTGGATTATTGGAAATCCCATTGAATCGTTCCACCGGCATAAATCTGGGAAGTGAAGCGCTCTAAGAAGTGAGACATTGCTAGTGCCACAAATGCACACCAACTAAATCACTCTGGACCACAGTAAGGGGTCACAAATTCAGCTGCTAAACAATTCTGAACAGGAATTGGCACCAGTACCTTCAGAAAACTGATGGGCTTAGTTTATGTCCTTTGGAGGGAAAGTGCATCTAAGACGAGGCGTGGTTGTATGCCATACTTCTTGTTCCCGGTTTCTCCATAAAGTCCAGTTTCTATGCCCCAACCCACTCTCATTGCGATTGCAAAAATCACAGGTTCCAATATATGATTATGGTGGTGAGACTTTTATATGCACAAAAATGGAAAGACACGTCATTACCAACAATGGAGGAATGGTTGTTAAAATTATTGGACTTAGCTGAGATGGCAGAATTGACATGTTTCATCAAAGAAAAGCTTTTGCTAACATTTGCTAAAGAATGAAAGCTACTTATCGACTTTTTGCATGAAAAAGAAAATGAATTAACGACATTTGGGTTTGTGGATTGAAGATATTGTTGGTTCATAGAAAGTAGTTTTGCTGGGTGTTATATTGGAATGGATGAATTGAATAACTTATATATAGCTGACAGGTGAAGAACTGGAAGTTCTTTATTTTCTTAACTTTTTCTCCTTTTCTTGTTTTCTTTCATTAATTTCGCTCTCTTTCTCTTTTCCCTTTATCATCCCTCTTTCTATCTTTCTTTTCTTTTTGGTTTGGGTTCTTAATTAGATAAACTTTTTAGTTCCGATAAAAACAGATATTTGATAGTAATCTCTGTATCCCTTTTTCCATATTCTATTTTTTTTAAAAAAAGAGATTACAAAAATCAGACTTAATATAAAATTGGGCTCTTTATAAAAGTTGTACTGTGAAAAGAAAGGAACAATGCAGTAATGGCTTCATGTACCAGGGGCAATGAGGAAGAATACAAAACACATGTGCCCAACAGCTGTGGTACCTGGAGACTTTTGTAAGTATTACTTGCCTGTTTTCAAAGTCTACTTCTACATCTACAGTATTAGAAAATACCCCTATGGAAAATATGGAAAAGAATTAGCAGGAGAAAGAACATTTGGTTTGGTGGCAGGACATGAAGAAGAACCAACAGAAGTGGAGAAGAGAGATAAATAAAGGACAAGATGGTGTTGGAAATCTTAACTTGGAATGTAAATGGACTCAATAAAACTAAATGCAATAAGATCGAACATGTGGTAAAAAAGTTACATTTGGATGTGATCTGCTTTCAGGAAATGCATATTGTGAAGATACACAGAATAATTCTGATCAATAAAAGATTGGGAAAGGACCTTGTGGCCTCTGACGTAGGAAAGAAGGGAGGCGTGGTAATGTATATAAAACCAGAATTAGATCAAAGCAATTATTTAAAGATGAGCAAGGAAGAATATTGATAATACAGATAACATCACAAGGAGAAAAAATAATGTTAATAGGCGTATATGCACCAAATGAGGAAAAAAACCTGACTTTTATAAGAGACTTGAAGAAATCCTATTTAAATATTTGAAGGAAAATACAATCTTGATGGGAGATATGAACGGTGTAGCTTCCCTGGAATGGGACAGGACTACAAGAAGAAGCGATACAAAAGAAGGGAAGTTACCCAACAGGCATGGGGGCAGAAGTGATTGCACACAGAGCAACTGTGACGAATTCACAACACACAACTGTGCACCTGCAATGTCCCATTCGCTTTTGTGACCACACTTACCAGTGCAACCCTATTGCCTCTCTGGGATCTTTGCTGTATTCAGGTGCTGGAAATCCCAAACCCCAGCACTGAACATTTCTTCTGCCCACTTGCCAGTTCACAAGGCAGATGCTAGAAGAATGACCCAGTGGGTGGATGGAGCTGTCTAGGTCAGGCATAGGCAAACTCCGACCCTCCAGATGTTTGGGACTACAATTCCCATCATCCCTGACCACTGGTCCTGTTAGCTAGGGGTGATGGGAATTGTAGTCCCAAAACAGCTGGAGGGCCATATCTAGCCATGCCTGCCCTACAGTGTCTCCAAAACTTGGGTCTCCAGATGTTTTTGGACTACAACTCCCATTATCCCTAGTTAGCAAGAGTCAGGGATGATGGGAATTGTAGGGAAGGGTCAGGCATCTATTCTCAGATCTTCTGCTCTTGTTTTCCTTGGAGATATAAAAGCAGGCTTTTATTCAGCATGTGTGGATAGAAAGTATTGGGTTGACTTGTAAGAGGTGTGTGGCATTTTGACATATTTCTGTTAAAAGGCTGGTCTTGTCTTAAACCAGTTTTAAAAGACTCACATAATATATATCTGGAGGGCCGGAGTTGCCTATGCCTGGTCTAGGTTGAAGGTGGGAACTTTTTTTCCTGGGAAAGTGGTCCTGGAGTTATTGGATTATTGTCTGTCCGTCCCCCGCTCAAATCCCCATAGACTTTTTTGTTCACAGCTGTAAACAGTAATCATGGACCACTAGAGATAGACAAAATCACTGGGTTCCAAAAGATTATTCCAAAACAATTTTTGATTTCTCAACACCACAGAGTCAAAACCTCCTTTGGGAGGTTTAATAAAACAGACAAACATTGGAGGCAGGGGTGGGGAAGTGGTTTTTTTATCTAGATCCGCATTCTCCCAGGATAATCTCTGAGGCTGCATATTGGGGTCACCTTGTCATTCTCCCTAATAGCCACCTCATTCTCCCTCTTTTCCTGTCCCAAATTTTCTCTGCCTCCTCTTTTCTCCACAGCTGCCACCCCAACAAAAATCACCTCCCCCTGCCCTGTGCGGCACTTAGCTTAGAAAGAAGACCCCCCCCCCACCAAATTGCCACTTGGTGATGAGTGGCACTGAGGAGAAGAGGCCACAAGACCTGACCTGTGGGCTGCTGGCTCCTTCTCCCAGACTGAAGCCTAATCCTAGATCACAGCAGCTGAATTAGCAATTTATGCATATAGTTATAATTCATTGTTTTCATTTTACTTTTGTAATATGCTGAGGACAGCTGTCAGTCAAAAACACAGCACTGAAATGTAATGTGGTGTGAGATAAGCCTGACACCTTGCGCTGAACTGGGAATGGATTTTTTTGAGGATCCAGGTTATTAGGTCATTAAAGGTCACAGTGCTAGCTTCTAAATGGGGTGTACAGTGGTACCTCAGGTTACAGACGCTTCAGGTTACAGACTCTGCTAACCCAGAAATTGTACCTCAGGTTAAGAACTTTGCTTCAGGATAAGAACAGAAATCGAGCGGTGGCGGTGCAGCGGCAGCGGGAGGCCCCATTAGCTAAAGTGGTACCTCAGGTTAAGAACAGTTTCAGGTTAAGAACGGACCTCCAGAATGAATTAAGTTCTTAACCTGAGGTACCACTGTATCTAACTAGCTTAGGTGGGTCTACTGTTTTGCTGCTGTGGCTCCAACAATTTGAATAGAAATCGCATAATTTCTTTATAAATAATGGAAATCTCCTTAGTTCTGTTGCCAAGCCCAAAGGTCTACCCTGTACCTTAATTTCTAGGAATCGTTAACCAAAGAAATGCACAAATTAAATCAGAATTACATATGAATTACCCAGAAGCTTTTACTGCCTTTTAATGGACATTTATGATAAATACACAATACAATTCCTTAAGTTACTCCTTACCCCATTTAAGCACCTTGCCTTGCTTACATGCCCAGTTCTTAAAGAGAATTTTCCCACCCCAGGATTTCTTAAGCATGATAGGGGCAAGTGTGTTCAAGGAAAATCCACCCTGAGCCAGAGGGGAAAGCTTAGGTGAACGGATCAGCCGACTGGAGCATGACTGCTCCTGTGAAATAACAGCCACCACTGATTTTCCCTTTTAAATTTGGAATGGGATCTTCCTCCCATTGTATATGGAGGTGTTCTTATTGGAACCATATTTGCATAGGAGACCTCCACAGCAAAGAGCACCTATCAACAGATTCAGCCGTTGCATCAACTGCACCCTGTTTTGGATAGGGATAGCTTGACCACTGTGATTGACACATCGGTAACCTCACATTTGTACTACCATAATGCATTATATTTGGTGCATTCCTTGCAGCTGGTGAGGAATACTGCTGCCCGGGGAATGAATGGTGCTAAGGCACTGGCTGCCTATTAGCCACCAATCCACTTCTAAGGCCATATTACTCACATACAGTTCAGCCAGCCTGGATAGCTTAGTCAGTTAGAGCATGGTGCTGATAAGGCCAAGGTTGCAGGTTTGATCCCCGTATGAGACAGCAGCATATTCCTGTGTTTCAAAGGCTTGGACTAGATGATCCTCAGGGTCCCTTCCAACTCTATGATTCTATCTGTGTGCAATCCTGACCCCCACAAACTCCTCATGATATAAAACCCTAAGCAACTCTGGACCAGGTTATCTGGAAAACTAACTTCCCCTCCATTGCCCAGTAAGGGCATTATGGTCAACAAGTGGAACCTAGACAGTCCTACCACAGCTTGCTGGTTATCAGCCTGTGGTGATGTGGACATGGGCTTCTCCACTGATGGCACCAGAGCTGTGGAAGGCACTCCCTGCTGAAATAGGAGAGACTCCATTTGTGCTGGCATTCCACCGACTTCTGAAGATGCACCTATTTACATAGGCATTCCCTTGATCTCTTGACCCAAGTCTCTTGTGCAGTGCAGTTTTAATAGGATTGTTTTACTGTACTGCATATTTTAAAAATGGCTGGTTATATTATAATGTTTTAATGGGATTGTGTTACTGTGTATTTTGATTGCAGCATGTTTTTAATTATTGTGTATTTTAACAATGTTGTGTAATTGGTTTTTATGCTTTGTGAACTGCTTAGAGGTCTATTTGGGCATTACACGGTATACTAAATTCAACAACAACAACAACAGTTGTCCTGTTCTTTACAGGGAAGCTATGCTACAATTTTTTAAAGCCTTAACTGGTGTAAATCTGTGCTTTAGGCGAATGCACTGCACACCTTGGCCCTACCCTCAGGACAGTTGTTGTTGTTGTTGATACTATTATTATTTAAATGGGTATACCGCTCTGTACCCGCAAGTCTCAGGGTGGTTCGCAACAGAAAATCACAATATAAAAACCACAAAATTCATATTGAAAATAAATCAAGAACAGCCCAATAATCTCCCCTCCCCAACACATTTTAAAAGGAAATTGGATGACGATCGGCCAAAGGCCTGGCTAAAGAGGAATGTTTCTGCCTGGCACCTAAAGGTGTATAATGAAGGCGCCAGCCAAAACCTCCCCAGGGAGAGGTTGACTGCACTAAATAGGAACAGAGGTCAGGTCTGTTAGAGTCATGGAGGGATGTACAGGTATTCCTGGTTCATTCCCAAAGGGGTCAAGGTGGAGTGTGTCTGCTGCATATACGCCATACATTCAAAGCACCCTCCCCTCCCAAGAAACCTGGGAAGCGTAGTTTACCTCTCGCAGAGCTACAGTTCCCAGCACCTTTAGCAAACATAAGCCCCCCAGGATTTGTGGGGTGTGTGTGTTGCTTTAAATGTATGGTGCGTATTCAGCCTTACCTTTGGGCAGGCAAAGGGAAATCCAGAGATAGCAGTAACCACAGGTGCGCTCAGCAGAACATTTTGCCTTGTTTTGTTTTTCCTACAAAGCCCCAAGGGAAACTGCACCATTTATGGGGTGGGGCTTCTCCCTGGAACAGACAAGAGCAGCACTTTTCCACCGGGAAAGCTGGAACCCAAAATCCCAGCCCTCAGGGGCGAAAAAGATGTGCTGCTAGGAGCACCTGCAGTTGCCACCACCCCTTCAGGAAGGCAGAGGCTCCCAGGATTAGGGCTGACACTGCTTGTAGTAGTCACCTTGATCCTTTCAGGGTGAGCGGGGAGAGAAAGAGAAAGATGAAGAGGGGACAGCATGCAGGAATGGAAGCAGGAGAAGCAGAGTCAGAAACAGAACACCGCAGCCACTTTAGATTTTCCACGGATTTTTTTTCACTTCTAAAAATGCATTGTTTCATAGGATTAATTAGAAATGTAAGGAATGGATGCAATACCCATAAATAAGGAAGTTTCAAAGTTGCTGTTTACTTTTTCAGATAACCATGTCTCTCTCTTTATTATAAAGGAACATGGGGTGCAGCCTAGCACTGAGTTGGACCACTGGTCCATGTAGCCAGGGGCGTAGCATTGGGGGTGCTGGGGGGTTGTGGCCCAGGGGACACAATTTTTGAGGGGGCACAAACCAGGCAACTCCACGCAGGTGACCCCAGCACGGCAAGGGCTGGCGCTCCCTACCCAACACATGCACCCTCCTGCCTGGCACACACCCTGGGCACCTGCAACCAATGCTACGCCACTGCATGTAGTTCAGTATTGTTGACGCTGAACAGCGGTAGCTCTCCAGGGTTTAAGGCAGGGGGCATTCTGGCCCACCGGGAGATGCCATGGATTGAACTCAGGTATTTTCTGAAGGCAAAGAAGATGCTGAGCTACAGCCCTCCCCCCAATGAATTCAGTAGGATGGCAACTGCAGACCTGGGCTTCACCTCTGGGCATTTTGCAGAAGGTGAGAGCAGGTTGTACATATATAGCAGGACTGTACCTTGGCATGACTGGGGTTTCCAAGCATCTCACACAGAGATCAGTGTGCAATTCTGCCTCCCCCCACCCCGCCCCCCACTGCATGCATTGGACAAACATGTGGATGCAACATGAGAAAGGAGTTCATACCCATGAAATAACTATATACATCTATGCAGATCTCTTTGGTGTGAACAGCTTTCCTGTTCTACATTTTGTTCTTGCATTTGAATAATGCAAGGTGGAGAACACGTCACTGAATTGTCAGGTCTTAAAATATGTACAGGTATCCCCATCATTCATTTGAATATAACGACAACATTCGTGTAACCATTCTAAACACACATTAGAGACTAAAACACAGTTTATCAGAAAATACTCATGACTGCACTGTAAGTGTGCTTTGATTCCACCCCTTCCACCCTGTCAACTATTTCGGTGGTTGTTGGAAAAACTTTGATATACTTGTGAAGTATATCCTACAATTAAGATGTTGCTTTGTTGGTTTACTTATAAGTCAAATAAACACACCAAGTCAGATTCAAAGCGATTTGGGGCACCGGACTCCCCCCCCCCCCCGGAAAACCCACATCATTGAGTAGAGTACATGTTTTACAGCAGGGAAAAGACTTCATGATAAGGTACCAAACCCCAAAGTATCATTTAAGTTCTGCTCAAGTATGAATAATACCTTGCCCAGCACACATTGTGGGCACATCTGACTGCACTCATATGCAATCCTGAGACAAGCTCATACTGCTTAACTCTCCACAGATGAATCTCAAAGCATCACCATCCTCCATATACGCAACCCCACAAACTAGAGTTACCCTCCACACATCAATATGGGAAATATATAGGAAGAAATCCAGTTTTCTTAAACCAGGTCTTTAACCAAGCTGATTAGGATTTCCAAATTGTATTATGGGGGTTACCATCAAGGGAGTCTCTTGAACCAGGCATAGATGAGACGGCAGCACACAATGAAAGAAGAAGGGTCACACACAGAACACAGCATTCCTGGACTTGGGCATAGTCCTTTGCCCTTGCTACCTCACCTCACCAAGCCTGGCCTCCGGCCAGAGTGATATTTACAGTTCTGCCTGCCAGTCCCTCCCACCTGCCTACTGGGAGACACGCAGCTGATCCTCACCCCGGATCGGCCCAGTTCTCTTGGCTCAGCAAGGATCAGCTCTGAATAGATGTGACATCCATCTGTACCAGGAGGGAATGAGCTCCTGGAGAATCCAAGAGACAGTAAACAAGTTCCGAGCCACTTTTAACCCTTAGGCTCCAAGGCTCAGAGAAAAAGCCAAGCAGGTGAAGGTGGCCCTTCCAGGGTCACGATGGGAGAGAGCGTCAATTGATGCAGGTTAGGTTTAAGTTGGGGAGGCAAAGGGAGCTTTTTTCATGACTGTGATGGTATCTTGCCAAGGCAACTGTTGATATGATCAGGAACACACCTAGCAGATAAGTAGCAGGACAGGTCTGGTCTTAATAGCTATATAATTAATTCTGCCTTTGATAGTGTGGCGGCTACTGCGCACACGAAGTCAAGGATGGGTGCTGGGGATTGCTGTTTCGAGAAGGATGGGCCTACCTGCCAGGATTCTTTTTAAAACCCATTGGCAACATATCTACAGTACACACTCATCTTCTTATTAGGAGACAGGGTGTTTGTATCTCCTGGGGCTCTTGTGTCCAGGCT
Source organism: Podarcis pityusensis (assembly GCF_964106645.2). NCBI lineage: Eukaryota > Metazoa > Chordata > Lepidosauria > Squamata > Lacertidae > Podarcis > Podarcis pityusensis. The sequence continues at coordinate 87,466,650 of NC_138032.1, forward strand.
TATGGGGCTCAGCTCTTTCTGCTCAGAATGCAAATGTCAGAGATGTACTGAGTAGCAAACTGAATAGCTTATTCTGCCGTCTGCTTTGCACCTCCCCACCCTCACGCTTCAGGCAGGCTGTCCTTTATTTTTAAAATGCCATATGTAATTCAATGACTTAAATGTATGTTCATCCCCTTAATTTAAAACAATACATTTCTTTGGGGGGGGGGGATTGCTTCAAGGAGTGGTGGGTGAAGAGGAAAAGGTGGCTTTCTGGCATCTCCAGTTCCAGGAAAATGCATAGATGGCTTCCTGCAAGTATTTAGAACCAATCTCTCTCTCTCTCTCTCTCTCTCTCTCTCTCTCTCTACCTCCAGCTTGATATGGAAGAAAAGATGGCACATTTGAAGAAAATATGTTGAGTGCACTTTCGCAGCATAATTGCCACCACTCCAATTATGTACAGTTATATGAGCCCATAATCTCTTTTGTAGTTGCTGGATTTCTCATTAGAAGCTCCTGCTGTTTCGTTTTCCACTTCAAGCAAAGAAGCCATTTGGGATGTACTAAGCAACTGTCCAACTCTATTGAGTCACCTACCCAGGTGATGAACATCAGGGCTGTTTTGAGCTGTACTCGTGGTTGCTTATGAGAAAGATGCCAGCACGCCTTGAGGCCATCCTTTTCATCCAGGAAATGAGTCTTAGCATATTTGTTGATTCTGGCAAGAGCATTGATGGGCTCAGCCCATGACAACATCAGATGCCCGAAGCAACTACCTTTGTAGGTAAAGGTAAAGGGACCCCTGACCATTAGGTCCAGTCGTGACCGACTCTGGGGTTGCAGCGCTCATCTCGCTTTATTGGCCGAGGGAGCCGGCATACAGCTTCTGGGTCATGTGGCCAGCATGACTAAGCCGCTTCTGGCGAACCAGAGCAGTGCATGGAAACGCCGTTTACCTTCCCGCCAGAGCGGTACCTATTTATCTGCTTGCACTTTGATGTGCTTTCAAACCACTAGGTTGGCAGGAGCAGGGAGCGAGCAACGGGAGCTCACCCCGTTGGGGGGATTTGAACTGCTGACCTTCTGATCGGCAAGTCCTAGGCTCTGTGGTTTAACCCACAGTGCCACCCGCGTCCCTTACCTTTGTAGGTAGATGGTAGAATTCCCAAGCTGACCCCGAAATGGCCTGGAAGGAACGCAGCTGGTGCCATGGTCCCTATCACTCCAGGCTATACACCACAGCGTGGGTGCTGCTCATATCCTCAGCTTGCTCTGGACACAGGACCAGTGCTCTTGCACCATATCCTACTACTACAGCAGATCCTTCTGACAGAGCTGAAAGCTGGGGGTGTCAACTTGGAACAAAATATTGGCCCAGGTAAGCCCTTCCTGCATAATTGATCACATGTTGAAGTGCACACACATCATTTTGAATGGCAATACCCATTGACTTTGGGGCAGGGGTTGATCCCCTCAAATATTTTATGGGGGGGAGGGGCTGAAAGCACCTTGGCCCCTAGGATCTGCCTCCTCTGCTGAAGGAGCTCTGGGGGGGGGGGGTCCCCAGAGCCCCTTCCCACGGCATTCCCCCTGATTTGCTGGCAGCTCTCGAGGTGTCTCCCGTGCATAGATCTCAATCTTTCTGTACTCTGCTATTGCACAGATGGATGCAGACGTGGCCCCCCTCACCCTGCTCTCCTCCACAGAGCACGGTCTAAGCAGCTGGGTGCAAACTTCCCCGATCCTCTACCCCACCCCACCTCAATAAACTCGGGAGCAGCCCCTCCCGCGCAGTCCAGGCATGATTTAACCATAGCAACCCCTCCCCCTTGCAGGTGGATGCAGGCAGAGCATCTTCCAGCTACCACAAAGGCTGCGTGGAGAACGGGCAGCTTCTCTCTCTGTACCCACCAACCCGTGCAAGGGTGCCAACTTGAATAAAATATTGGGGGGGAGGGAAGGAAGCCCCACCCCGCACAATCAATCACAAGACATAGGGAGCACCTACCATTTGAACGGCAATACCTATCACACGGGGGGGGGGGGAGCTGGACCCCACAAATATTTTATCGGGGGGTTGGCTCCTATGCACTCTGGGGATTCCCTATTCATGGAGCTTCGCAAGACTCAAGGACCTCACCAGTACTGGGAGAAAGAGAGAGAGAAAGGGAGGGAGGGAGGGAGAGAGAGCCCCCCCCCCGGCGCTGCTTGCCCGTCTGCAGCTCCCTCCCTCCCTCCATCTGTCCGTCTCTTCCTCGGCAAGCTAATTCCCTGCTATTCTGGAAACGCAAAGCCTCGCCTGCCTGCCTGCCCGCCTCTCCCCGGTGCGGATCTCCGGGCGCAGCGCTCGGTGGCCGGGCTGCAAGAGACAATGACGGGCGTCGCGCTCCGGGCAGCCCGGGGGAGCAGCGCAGCGCAGCCCAGCTCGGGCGCCTTTGTCTCTCCCTTTCCCCGGGCTCCACTCACCTCTGGCAGGCTGGTGCTGCAGGCTCGCTCGCTCGCTCGCCTCCTCCTCCTCCTGAGCCCGGGCGAGGGGCCGGCCCGCCCCGCCAGGAGGCGTTTTGTATGAGGCTGGTGGAAGGGAAGGTGCCGCAGCCGCTCCGCCCCGCTCAGCGCGCGCGGAGCCACCAGCAGGTAGCGGCCAGCAGCGCCACGCTTGGGCCGCGGAGACCCCGCCCTACCCGGATGCGCCACGCCCACTCGGACACCCCCCCACTAGCAAGGAGCCAATCAGTGGCCGAGGTGGCAGTCTGGACCCTCCTCTCCTCCCCCCAGCTGCTAGAGCCCCGCGGTGCACGGGTAGCAAGCCAAGGTCAGCAGCGATGCCCAACAGTAGAGGGCAGCTCTTCTCCCTGCCTTTGCCTCTGACCCACCCCTTGGCCTCATGCTCTACCAACTGAGCTAGCCGGCAATGTCTCAGAAACTTCTTCAAGGGATGTAAGAAGGGCTGCCCAAGGCTCATGTAGACCAACCCTCTGCAATGCAGGGAATTGCCTCTCCTATAACTTGAAGTCATTGGTTCAGGCCCTACCCTCCAGAGCAGGAGAAAACAAGCTTGCTCCATCTTCCATCTGACAGCTCTTGAGATATTTAATGACCACCGTATCTCCTCTCAGTCTCCTCTTTTCCAGGATAAACATACCCAACTCAAGGTACTGTATACCTAGCCTAAGAAGCTGCCAATTGCTCCAGGACATGTTGTTGTTGTTTAGTCATTTAGTCGTGTCCGACTCTTCGTGACCCCATGGACCAGAGCACATCAGGCACTTCTGTCTTCCACTGCCTCCCGCAGTTTCCTCACACTCATGCTGGTAGCTTCGAGAACACTATCCAACCATTTCGTCCTCTGTCGTCCCCTTCTCCTTGTGCCCTCCATCTTTCCCAACATCAGGGTCTTTTCCAGGGAGTCTTCTCTTCTCATGAGGTGGCCAAAGTATTGGAGCCTCAGCTTCACAATCTGTCCTTCCAGTGAGTACTTAGGGCTGATTTCCTTAAGAATGGATAGGTTTGATCTTCTTGCAGTCCATGGGACTCTCAAGAGTTTCCTCCAGCACCATAATTCAAAAGCATCAATTCTACGGCGGTCAGCCTTCTTTATGGTCCAGCTCTCACTTCCAGGACATAGCTGATAACATGTTCTCTCTCAGCTATAGGATCACTGTCCATGGTTCTGAAACTTAGTTGAAGATTTCTCTCCAAGGTGTTGATCCTGCTTTGCTTCACCTTCCTGTCTCCTTGAAACATTGTGGTTGTCACCCCATGGGTCAGGACAGCCCAAAACAGAGAGGAAGTGGAGCAAAACAACAAGGAAGGCTTGCATTGGAGAGCCCAGCAGCCCAAGCTAGGGTGGGTCACAATCATACCATGGAAACAGCATATGACAGAAATATCACAGGTGCATGGGAAGGAATGGATGGGGAAAGCTCCAAGCCACTGTCCTGTAAATGCATGCTCCTCCCACTGGAGAACAGTTCAGAAAGCTCAATACAATGTAAAACAATCACCAAATACCCTGCTCCACAGCATGGTCAATGAAGCACTTGCTGTCACATGCCCGATTCCATGCTTCTGCATAGGTTACCAATGACAGAAATCTCCAATTAACCCCATCACAGGCTTATAACAGGTCACTTGGGGGCAGATTGGGCAAATAGCACCCATCAATACTGCCAGCCATGATACCAGCTCCTGAGCCCACCCAAATGCTGAAATAACTTGACTTACCTTCCATGACTGAGGCAAACCACACAGTCTTGCTGCTAATAAATTCCAGCGTAACCCCCATTGTTCATCTTTCGAAGTTAGTTTCAAATGGCAGGATGTTGTGTTCTGAAATTGTTCTAGTCTCATACAAAACAAGGTAAGTCTTTTTCCAAACCTCTGCATAAATTTGTAAGAACGCATATGTAAAAATCTCTGTCCACCACCTCCCACTTGCCATCATAACACATTACCTCTTTTGCAAATGTATTTTATTTTCACTGTGGGACATTGAGGACGGGTGATAGAGGGGAATATTGTTAACCTTTCCCCATATTGTTCCCCCAAAGCTGCTATTTACCCTTCAGGGGAGATATGTAGATACAGTATCATATACACATCATATAGTTGTGACCATAATCTTGTAAATCATCTCCTTAATTAAATAAAAGCATTCTTCTGGCATATTTCTTCCCTATCCTTTTTGTTCAACATTGCATTCAGATTCCTCCGCCCCTCTTTCATAGATACACTGTATTTTCTTACCTCTCACCTGGGATTAAAAAATAAATAAACCCCCCAGAAATCAAACTTTTAGATGTAATATTCTGTGCCCGTATGATCTTTCTCCATTTCTGCAAAGCTATGGGAAAGGTAATGAAATGATGCATCCAAAATTTAAATGATAAATTTTAGCTGATTTTAAGCCCCCCAATATTAAAACATTTGTCTCAATCTGTCCTCTTAGTACTTCTGCTTCCAAAGACAAGGCAGCTGACAACAGAAGAGAGGGTCTTTTTGTGGTGGCACCCTGCCACAGATATCCGACTGGCATCTTCATTGTTAAATTTTAGGTACCAGTTCTTAAAACTTCTTATTTGCTGAAACTTCAATCAGTATTTTTCTTGCTTTTATCAGCTGATGAATTTCATTAATAGATACTGCTTTTTTAAAAATGCTGCTATTGCACTTCATTGGGTTGCTGTTTAAATCATTTTTTAAAAAAATAAGTATGCTGATTTGGAAACTAACTGCATTTAAAAGCATCATATAAATCTTTGAGATAAGTTATTTTGAGGCTGGCCAAACCTAGAGCAAATGCAGGAGGGAATAATAGCTTCTATTTTTATTGAAGACTTATGTGGAGTTGTTATGGTAACTGCACATAAGGCAGCAGAGAGTACAGTGCCCATCTTCCTTATTTCACTCCTTTCAGCTAAATAAGCATTGTGGATTTATGCATGTGATGGAGACTATAATGCAGCTGCGCTGTTAGTACACAGTCCCATATTTGGCAAGAAAACGATAAAACCGACAGATTCAACTCATCAGAGCTGACTTTCTTTTTGCTGCCCCCTTTATATCATGTAGACTCCACATCTATTCATTCTTGTAGCAATTGGAACTTCCCACCTGAGGCTTCACGATGTATTAATTGTGTCCTACTGGACAATGTATCCTCTTTTTCATCACAATAATGCATATCTAAGGCTTTATTGGGGAGTCGGAGCAGGAATTTCCTTCATCAAAAAGGACCTCTCTGCTTTGAAAGTTCCACATCCTCAGAAATTGGTTTCCCTGTGACCGGTGATCTTAGTCTTGTCTGCAGCATGTAGAAATTCTCAGCATCTGTGTCAATATCTGCAGTGGAGCTTCTGTTTAGCATTCATGGTAGCCATTCTGGGTGGTGGTGTATGTGTGGCTTCTACTTACATACCCAAGTAAAAAAACCCAGTTCTGGGACTTTGGCTGGAAAAGCTACTGTGGTGCTGAAGGAACAGCTCCAGAACACATGGGCAAAGACAGCAGCCATCAATGGCCACTGCCCTACATGGGCATTTCCAGGCAGTCGAGAATATGCAGCAGTTTCCAAGGTACTGTGGTCAAATCAGATGCTGTTTTCTGGGGAAATGTTTCTGTCGCAGGGATATGGTATTTTTTTCAGCACTTAAAATGGGATGCTGTGTAGCTCAGAAAATACAATTTCTCTCTACTCCCGCCCAACCTCCTTTGCTATTGTCAGTGCCATATGGAACGTGGTTGCATGGCTGTCACAGGCACATATTAGAATTTATTAGATAGTTCCTCTCATTCTGCTACAGAATATTATTTTGCACACCCAATAATCTGAAATTACTGTAAAAGCCCTGGGATCCATTATATATGGCTTCATCAAGGAGCTAAAAGTTCTGTTATCTTCGGCATCAAGAATTTTGTAGCGTGACTACTGAATTTATAATATCATTTTCAAGGCTTTATATGGTACCAGCTCCTGATGCTGATTCGCAAGACTTTGCTTTCTGTCCTTTCTGGACCAGAACATTTGTCTTGGGTTGAAGATAGCCTGCCCATGGAGGCACTGGCGTACGATCCTGCCTGACATGAAATGTGAGCAATCACTCTTATTTTGTCAGAAATCATTAGGGCTAGGCTCTGGAATCCTCAGTTGTCTGCAGCTGCCTCTTCTGGGTGAACCACAGAACTGCTGCTTGGAGCATTTCCCAGACTGGCTTCACCCACCCAGACAGTCCACTGGTCTCTCCTAGATAGAAAGAGCTATAAAAGGTTTCTTCTCTGGACTGAGGTTTGGTTAAGGAGCCGTGGTCCTCTTTACGGTTTTGTGTTCCAGTGAATTCTCTTTGTTCTGACTCTCAGCTTGATCCTGCAGTTCTGTACACAGCACAACTCCTGGCTCTCCTCTTACAAGTGTACACTTCAGGTTTGTATAAAGGTTTCATGGAGTGCTGTTGACTCTAATACAATTTGTGGTGATGTTAAAGGAAGTGAGTGATTTGTCTATTACAATGTCATTTTTTTCAGCCCCTGAAATGTCACAAGGCACTTAATGAATCTGAAACCTTGTCTCTGTTCATGGGAAGATCTTTGCAAAATGCGTTATTGACTTGCCCTCTTCAGAAGAATCAGTCAAGTCCTCATATTTGATTATCAGCTTTAATGCTGAACTATCAATGCAAGAGACAAGCTTGCTGCTGTGTACAACCAGGGGGATGTTTGCAAATGTTACAGTTGATGAACAGTTAGTGCCATTCAAAGGAAAATGTCAGGGAGGCAATATGCTGTCCAAACCTCCAAGATACAGTATAACATCCTGGTTTGTATTGCAATTCCAAAAAAATAATATGTTTATAATGCATTTGATGGCTGAAAGGCACTGTTCCTGGCAACTCTGGGTTTTCAGAATGTTTAAACTGTTTTCAGATTTTTATTTTTTTAATAAAATGTTTCATTATTGAAAGGTCTGCCACCCTGGGCTGCTTTGGGAGGAAGGGCAAGATAGAAGCTGAAATCATACTAATGTATAGAGAAAGTACACCAACTGCTCAAAACACTGGCCAGATAGTGGCTGAGAAACTAACAACACATTTAGAGCATTCTGAATGGGATACAACAACTGAAAACTTTTTTTTATAACCAGTGTGCCATTGGTTAGGGGATAAGCTAATATAAATCTAACTCTAGTTGGCCCTTTGAGAGAATTTCTGGTTTGATTGTTGATATTTTCAGAAATGCCAACAGCAGCAATTCTAGTTTTCAGGAAGATTTGACATTTGTAAGTTATGTGCCAGGGAAAGAAAGGACAGCGGTTATCCTTTTCTCAACGCAACAATTTCAGACCAGAATTTCCAAGCCTGAGATAGTTCTTTTATTATATTAAAACCAAGTAGGGTGTGGACACAGGTGACCAGATGCCAAACACACTTCCTCTTCTTAAAATATGGGGACGGGGGGCGGGTTACTGCCTGCTTCTTAAACTTAGTGCTGTGGTCTTTAATGGTCTTTAAGAATTAAGACTCTAATTATTAGGCTGTAGTGGAATCATAGAATTGTAGAGTTGGAAATGGACCACAAGGCTCATCTAATCCAACTCCCTGAAATGCAGGAACCTTTTGCCCAATGAGGGGCTTGAACTTACCACCCGGAGATTATGGTAAGTGTCTCATGCTCTACCAACTGAGCTAGCCGGTCACAGTAAGGTGAATTATTTGGGTCCCAAATATCTGAGACTGCATCCTTCCCTACAGGCCCTCTCAGGCATTAAGATAAGCAGAGAGGACCCATTTGGTAGTTCTGCCACCCTCAGTAGTTCAGGGGGTGATAGCCCAGGAGACAGCATTCTCTGCGGCAGCCCCTAAATTGTGGAATTCCTTCCCCACAGAGGTGTGTGCCCAGCATCTTCACAATACAGCTTTCCATGAATGCTGAAGGTACACCTGGCCTTTGACATCTGAGAGATGTGTTTTCAGGAACCCCCCCCCCCCCATTCTTGTGACTGCAATAGTTCTGAACTGTTTTTAATTCTGAATATTAAATTGTTGCAATCTGCCCTGGAACCTGCTGGTGAAGAGCAGACAATTGATTAATTGCCTTAAAAGAGCCTGGGTGCCAAAGGGGTCAACCTAAAAATTTTGTGGTGCAAATATGTTTTCATTGTTTCTGTGTCTTCTTTATGTGCAGATGGCAAAACCATATCTCGCCACTCTGTAACCTTTGGGCAATTGAAATACAGTCGTACCTTGGATCTCGAACGCCTTGCGAGTCAAACATTTTGGCTCCCAAACACCGCAACCCTGGAAGTGAGTGTTCCGGTTTGTGAACGTTCTTTGGAACTTGAACGTCTGATGTGACTTCTGTGGTTTCCAATTGGCTGCAGGAGCTTCCTGCAGCCAATTGGAAGCCGCGCCTTGGTTTCTGAACATTTTGGAAGTTGAACGGACTTCCGGAATGGATTCCGTTCAACTTCCGAGGTACCACTGTATTTGGCTCCAAGGTTTCATCAACTGAGAAAACTGAAAATGCTCATGTAGTAAAGCATGCATGGAATATGTAATGCAGTAAAACACACATGGAATAGGTAACAGCTGCACTACAATCTTTCTGGCACCAGGTTACAAATTTTGGGTGTGGCCTCTTCTGCTTCAAGTATTATTATTATTATTATTAAATTGTTTTTCTTTGAAAGGGATTATGTTGTTTTCTCATACATTGGTACTTCGGGTTACATACGCTTCAGGTTACAGACTCCGCTAACCCAGAAATATTATCTCGGGTTAAGAACTTTGCTTCAGGATGAGAACAGAAATCGTGCAGTGGTGGCGCAGCAGCAGAAGGCCCCATTAGCTAAAGTGGTGCTTCAGGTTAAGAACAGACCGCCAGAACGAATTAAGTTCTTAACCCAAGGTACCACTGTATTGCGATTTTATGATTGGACACACTGTGCTGGAATGCCCTGGAGGAGTTTAGAATCTTTTTAAAAGTAATTAAAAATGAACGGAATTAAATAGAAAGATATAAAACACTAATATTTAGAGGAACAATATATTGCAGGGGGGTGGGATTTGATGACCCTTGGGGTCCCTTCCAACTCAACAATTCTATGATTCTATGAATGTAAATTGTTGAGCAAGGTTGCTAAGTAACAGTAATGGTGACATGTCTTCCATTGTGACACCTCCCCCTGCTGGAACACTTGTCAGATGTCTTTGGAAAAAGCAGGTATTTGAGCAGACTTAAGAGAAAGTAGTTAGGAAGTTACAGCCCATCCACACTTCTGTTTGTCCCGTGATTTCAAGTGGTTTCATGGGTCCAAGAGGCTGTTTTTGGTCCCATCAGCGCCCCCCCCCCCAGATGTTTGTTCCAATTCAGCAGGAAACAGCGGGTTTTCCAGGATAAAGTGATGGGACAAAACCCCCCCATCTCAGATCTGTGACTTGAAATCAAGAGACAAACAGGAGTGTGGAGGGAGTTATTGGGTTAGTTACGTTAGATAGTATTTTTATTAGCTAGAGCTTTGTGGCATTAGAGGGGGAATTATACAGGAAAAAATCACATCTCTTAAAATGTAAGCTGAATTTCTTTGTGGTTTCTGTATTCTGATTCTGTCACTACCCAGGAAAATTCAGAATCCTAGGGGAACATCCCTCCCCAATCATGGCTGGATTATTCTCAAAACATCGTTTTCAGGACCAGCTTACATGCTTCAAGTGAAACGGCTTGCTTTCTCCTTCATGGGCATAGTCAGAAGAAAACCATATCCAAGTTTGGGAGGGTCTTTTGACAAGCTATTCTCAGTGGACCCAACCCCATGTTGAACTCTTCACAAGTGTGACAGCAAATTCATGTTAAGTCTGGACGTGTCAGGTGTCCCAAGTTTAGTGCGGCGATATAGAGAATTAAGACACCAAACCCCCAGTTCCTTACCACCTCCTCACTCTGTCTTAGAGCAATCTAAGTATTTGTTTTCGGAGTATTTGTTTCGGGAAGAAAGAAAGCTCTGCAGAGATGGAGGAGGATTTTGGGCATCGCTGCTGAAAGCATAAAGTCTATCCCTTGGCCTGTAAGGATGAGTCCACGTCATTTTTGAGTGGCCTACTGCCCCAGGGATGGACAGGACTGGCTCAGATCCTTCAGGTGAGAACATTACCTGTGCTGATGGAGAATTGTTGTGATGCCAGTGAGAAACTGGCTAATTGGGTAGGGAGGAGGCATGTCTCTGATTCAAGAAAACTTCAGCGGACTGCAATAGCATCCCGTTTGAAGAAGATAGATAAGCATTTATTTTTACCTATTTTTCATGAGCAAGGCTGCTTGATTCATCCATTTATTTGCCCCCAAAGGGGTCAGAGAACAAGCAACGGGCATCAAGCATCTTCAAACCAGGGAAAAGGTATGAACAACAACAACAACTTTCCTCACTGCTTTTGAGTTGAAATCCTGGCACTTACAGGGTCAGGGTGGTGCAGAAGTTACAGCAAGGGTCACCAAGTGACCAGAGGAGAAATGACTGCTGGTAGGAGCACAGAGAGAAGAAAAGCCATGGCACACCTGTAACAGCAAAACGGGATGCCTTCCTCTGCCCCAGCTGCAATAAAGCATGTCTCTCCTGTATTGGTCTCTACAGTCACAGCAGGCGCTGTAACTCTCCAACAATTTGACTTTACCCCCGATGGTGCACTCTTTCATTGTCTCTTGAGACAGATGGATGTCACTATCTCACCCACCATTGGCATGCAGCCCCTGGAAAAGTGGCCACTCAGTTCCCCCCACCCTGCTTTAATACCACAGTCTAGTGTCCCTGGACAGCAGTATGTCCAACCAGTAACAAAAGGGAGCGGCAAAAGGGAGAGTTCACGCTCTTTCTAACCCAACTCCTTTTTTTGTGTGAAATATATTGCTCCCCTTTTAAATGCCCACTTTAAAGTCTGACTATTTAAATGCCTCACTCACTGGATCATCACCTCGTCGTGGTGAGTGGGCTTGCACGTTCCTATGATCCTTGTGAGTGAAGCTGACGGGAGTCTCGTACTCTCAGCATGGTCACCCAAGGCAGTAAGCTCAAAGGGGAGGAGCTAGACAAAGAATGATCCAAGAAGTCTTCAATGGCAGAGCAGGCGAAAGATAATAAGTGGCATGTTATAATGGCTGTGAAGGCGGATGAAGGCTGTAGCAGATAGGAATCTACGGGTTGTTGTAATACTCTTGCCATCGGAATAGAGCCTTAATGTGAAGACTGTGCATTGGTCAGCGTGCACTGATCTACACACACAAAGCAAATTCATGCACAGACGTCTTCCAAAAACTCATCCTGAACCCAAAAAAGTCCCATGACGATTGGCAAATGGTAACGGGGGAAGCATGAAATCTGAAAGCCCCTAGTCATGAACTAGCACATGGGCGGTGGATACAGATTCAGTCATTCTGACTCAAGGAATGCGGCAGTTGAGTATCTTGGCAGTTGTATCCATGACTGAGCAGTCCTATTTAGGATCTACTCTGGTCACCCCGAAAAGGGGGAGAGGCTAGAAAAGGTGCCTTTATATATAAAAATCTACCTTCCATTTTCCCTGACTGTGCCCAGTGGGGTCACTACTCAGCGGTCATAAAAGACAATTGAGCTTTGGAACATGGAATATACGGACTTTGTTGGATAACATAGATAATGAGCATCCCGAACACAGGACTGCCATCATTGCAAGCGAGTTGTGACGTTTTAACATCAATATTGCAGCGCTTCAAGAAACTCAAAGAGCAGGAGAGGGACAACTGAAGGAAGAAAAAGGAGGCTACACTTTCTTCTGGAAAGGTCTACCTGAACAAGAACGTCAAATACACGGAGCAGGCTTTGCTATCAAAAACAATCTTGTGAAAAGTCCCTACTGGAATTAATGAGTGACTTTCAACCCTTCAAATAAAACTCGCCAAAAACCAACAGGCTACTATTCTAAGTGCTTATGCACCAACACTGGATGCCAATGGAGACATTAAAGAAAACAATTTACTCTCAGCTGGATACCATCCCATCAGAGATGCCTAAGGAGGATATCCTCCTGGGTGATTTTAATGCAGGAGTTGGGCAAGATTTCGATCTGTGGCCTGTGACTATTGGTAAAGAAGGAAATGGCAACATTTGGAATCTTACTTTAGACTATATGTGCAGCGCACAACCTTGTTATTACAAACCCACTCCTTCAACAAAATAAATAAATTTATAAAGCCCAAGCTATCTGGAAGACTGTATTCCCTCATACGAACCTTCCTGGGTTTTGACATCTTCAGGAGAGGCCCTTCTCTTGGTCTCACCACCCTCACTGGCATGCTTGGTAGGGATGCGGGAAAGGGGCTTCTCACTGGTGGCTGCTCCCAGAACTACCTCCCTGGAGAAGCCAGACTGGCTCCTTCCTTGCTGTCTGTCCTTCTGCCAGCAGTTGAAGACCTTCCTATTACAACCGGCCTTTGGCAACTGACTGCTTTTCATAGGCGAAGCCGGGAGGGCAACTGTCTCCACCTAAATCAAGTAAATAAATAAAAATAATTAACTAAAAGTAGAAATTGTAGAAAGATTTTGACAGATTTTTCTGAGCAGTTGGGGTCAAACGAAAGTAATTTAAAACAACTATTGTTGAGATATGTCATTCCAAATCTGCTAGACAGAGCCGGACAGAGGATGACAGGTGGGTGTCCTGCGCCCCCCCATAAATCCTGCCTATGCCTATGGTGCTTTTAATAAAAAGGTTGGTGCCGTGCTGTTTTTATTATAATAATTTGTATGTTTTCAATAGATCAGACACACACACATACAGAGCAGACCCTACAAGTGTCCATATTTTCCAAGGACAGTCCCGGATTTACAGAAGCCATCCTGGTTTCTAATTTGATCCCGGAATGTCCCGCTTTTCATCAGAGAAATGTTGGAGGGTATGGAGTGACATGACCCCCGAGCCAAGGAGATAAGTAACTATACAACCTTTAGAAAACACCTGAAGGCAGCCCTGTATAGGGAAGTTGTTTAATGCTTTATTATGTTTTTATATATGTTGGAAGCCTTCCAGAGTAGCTGGGGCAACCCAGTCATGTGGGTGGGGTATAAATAATGTTGATGTTGATGATAGTTTCACTGGAGAAATGTTGGAGGGTATGACACAGGAGCAATAATTTAAAAGCAAATACATATGTTGAATTGCTTTTTAATGATTGTTTCCTTCCCCGTCCATGTTTTTAGCTTCCCTTATTTTATCTGTAAGCCGCCTTAAATCCCTGTAAGGGGAAAAAGCATAAATAAGTAACAACAACAACAACATTTCATATTAAGAAGAACTGGATGGGTTACTCCTCCCCCTCTCACGTTTTTGGCTTCCCTTATTTTATATCAGCTGCCTCGAGTCTCTGTGAAGGGGGAGATGCAGGGTATAAATAAATACGTAATAATAATAATAATAAATTTCACATTAAGACAACTGACTGGGTTTACTCCCCACCCCATATGTTTTTAGCTGCCTTTATATTATCTGTCAGCTGCCTTGAGTCTCTGTGAAGAAATGGGAAAGGCAGGGTACAAATATTGTAAATAATAGTAATAACAATGATAATAACAACTCGCATTAAGACAACTGGATGGGTTTGCTCCACCCCTCCCTATGTCTCCAGCCGCCTTTATTTCATCCTTGAGTCCCTGTGAGTAATTAAATGCAGAATACTGGCGGTAATGATACATATATATCAGCAGGACAACCTGGGCGGGTTTACTCTACCCTTCATAGCTCTATGCGCGCGGTCCTTCCCTCCCGTCGGGTAAGGAAGCGGCGGAGGCCGCAAAAAAGAAGCGACGCTTTCGACGCCCGTGACGTCACTTACGCGACGGTGGCTGCGGCTGTCTGTCTGACGGTGCACCTGCCGGCAGCTCAGAAGGATGGAGCCTCCGGGCGGAGCGCGGCACTCGGGGCCGGCGGGCGCCAGGTGCGGAGAGGCGGGGGATGGGCGTCTGGACAGTGAGGGGGGGGGGTCTGGGGAGGAAAATAAACCCCTCCCCACCGAGTCATATAATAGACCTGCCTCGGTGGGGGTGGAGAGAGCCGGTGGCGCGTCTGTCTGGTAACCGGAAGGTGGGCGGTTCGAGCCCAGGCAGGGCAGGATTTTCTGCATTGGGGGGGGGGGGGGTTGGGCTAGATGACCCTCCCAGGGAACTCCCCCCACCCCTACTCCTCAGGTTGTACAATGCTAAGTGGAGATTTGATGGGCATCCGTCATGGGTGCCGTAGTGGAGATCCCTGCATCGCGGGGGGTTGGACTAGATGACACCCCGGTAAAAGGTAAAGGTAAAGGGACCTCTGACCATTAGGTCCAGTCGTGACCGACTCTGGGGTTGCGGTGCTCATCTCGCTTTATTGGCCGAGGGAGCCGGCGTACAGCTTCCGGGTCATGTGGCCAGCATGACTAAGCTGCTTCTGGCGAAGCAGAGCAGCGCATGGAAACACCGTTTACTTCCCCGCCGGAGCGGTACCTATTTATCTACTTGCACTTTGACGTGCTTTCGAACTGCTAGGTTGGCAGGAGCAGGGACCGAGCAACGGGAGCTCATCCCGTTGCGGGGATTCGAACTGCCAACCTTCTGATCGGCAAGTCCTAGGCTCTGTGTTTTAACCCACAGCGCCACCTGCATCCCTGATGACACCCCGGAGCCCCTTCCAACTCCACAGTTCTATGAATCCCAACCTGGCCAACCCACCAGGGTGGTTGTGTGAGGGGTGTGTCCCGAGGAAGGGATGTGGGCACTTGAGGACTTGCGTTGCTCTCAGTGCTGGATTTACGTATAAGCTAAACAAGCTGTAGCTTAGGGCCCCACTCTCTTGGGGGGCCCCAAAAAAATTAAAGGAAAAAAAAAACCCCACTGGATGTACATTTCCAAGATATAAGATAAAAAAAAAGAAATTAAATAAAACCTACATACAGCAACAGTGTTTTGTGTTGTGTAGGCTCCTATGATGTAAGTCACGGGCCCCACCTGCTAGCCTGCTCCCTAAAATATCACTGGTTTGCTCATTTCTATATATAGAGTGCCTGCATTCTGCATGTCCAAATGGCTTTAGATACCTATTAGGTCCATAAATTACCATATAGCATATATTCAAGACAAAAAACAGCGACAATTGGTTGTTGATAAAGGAAAGCTGGACATATAAAGGACCCCATTACCTTCAGTAGCTTAGGGCCTCATCAAATCTAAATCCGGCCCTAGGTGAGGACAAAATTTTGGGTTAAATGATGTCACCTCAGCTAGGAGACCTGTGCAGGTGACCTGCCCGCACTGCCCTAAATCCGGCACTGCTCTGTAGGTGGGTGACATCCAACCAGGTGGCGCGTTGGAAGATGGCCGACAATAACATCTCTCTGACCCATACGAGGTAATTAAGAGGCTGCTATGGGAAGTATGCAGTCTTCCTACCCCCCCAAGGAGATGGGGGGGGGCTGCCTTGCCAGCGGTGTCCACAATGCACCCCCTGATCCGAGAGATGGAGGTGCCGGTCACTTGGCACGAGCCCCCGAGGAAGTCAGATCTTCCTGACGCCGATTCCAATCAGCGTGTGCTGGTTAGCTTCAGCTCGGAATTATATTTGGAAACATACGATTGGAATGAAGCTGAAGCACATACATCAAGTAACGCTCGAGAGATAAGACTGCTGATTAATGGATCTCCGTGACCGGGAGTGACGGACGGATAAGTAAATCTTCTGATGAATCACCATTAAGAGACTGTATGTTTGGAATGAAGGGGGGGGTGGAGGAAAAAACCTTTTTTCTTTGCACGATGTGATATTAATAACCCTTCACCCCAGATAGAAACAAGATCGTTGTGTTTTACTAATCACAAGCAGGAATTCAAGAACTGTGTGGGATGGATTATAGCTGGAGAGAGGATTGGTGAACGGTGAGAACGGAGGAAAATTTTATGACGCAGTTAAAAAATGGTATCTCGCCAAGACAGGCTTGCCGGAGAAAGAAGGACAGGGGGAGGAGAATCAGGACCATTGGAATGAGAAGGAATGTTGGAATGCAATCTTGACCTGACAGAGCCTCCTGATATACTTGGCAAGTCTGAGAAAAGTAAAGGACAGACCGAAGATTAATTTTTTTCATGGAAGCGTTGAACAGCAGCTGTCCCTGAGCGATATGATATTTGGAGAGTACAAAACCCACACAGAGGATGCCTGTTTTTAATCTGCTTGTGAAAATTATCAGAGATCGTAAAGAAAGGAATATACGATAACAACAAGAAGATGAAGAAAGTAATAAAGGACTATCTGGATTGAACTGGATAGAACTGTTTAATAAAAGCAGCAATATAAGTGATGTTTAGACTCGTTCGGAGCTTTGGACTTGTTCGGAGCTTGATGTATGGGTACCCCCAACAAAATTTAAAATTCGGCTGTATAATTTGGAACTAATGTGATTTGGATAATGTGATGTGATTGGCCTGTTAATAAAAATTATTTTTAAAATAAAATTTATTTTACTTACATATATTTATCTATCTCAAAGTTCACACGCTGCTTGATTGTTAAAGTGGACTCCCCTGCCACACTCCTTTTTAAACAGCTGCTTTCTTGACTTCCTTTTTTTATTATTATTCCAGAAAGCAGTTATTGGACCTGCCCTGGGAAGACATCCTCTTCCCCCACATTCTCTCGTATCTCCCTCTGAGGCAACTCCTGAGCCTGCAGAGGGTCAGCAAGGCGTTTCAGTCTCTAATTCAGCTTTACCTCACCAACATGCGCTGCTTTGATTCTAGGCAGGTATGGGTAATGGTGTGCATGTGGTAAGAATGTGTGCATTCAGTCACATGGCAGAGTGAGTGTGGGGCTGATTGTTTTCTGTTTTGTTGTTTTTAATATAACAATTTAGCAAAAGATACTGAGCGGCAACACCATCACTATCTGCCGCGCTTTGTGAAATTAGTTGTAGGTGCTTGGATCAAGCTCTCTGGTTTCTCAATTAGTGTTGGGAATAAGTCAGTGTAAGATAAGAGTTAATATTCCTGGTGCTGAACTTTTGAGCTTCAGCAGTGAGTTTGTTCAATAATTGATCCTGGGCAAAAAAGAATTTCAAGCCTAGCTGTGCAGAAGAAAGCAGGGTGGCACGAGAGACAATTTATTTCTAGGAAAAATAAACTGTTATCTGATCCTTATTCTACCAGATTTTTGGATGTAAAATATAGCTTGAAAGTTAATAGTTTTACAGGGATATTTGGTCATATAGAAATTTTCACATCTATATGTGATGTGAGCGTTGTGTACGTAAAGTTGGTGCTTAAATCTCCAATTATGCATATAAACTTCACAAATTGACCTTTTTTTTAAAAAAAAAAAGCATTCTCCAGATTATAACAGAAGTTTCTAGAAGAGTTTGCTTACTTTAACGCACTTAAGCCTGTAGTTTGAACTCTCCAGAGGAGTATGCAGAGTCCAAACAGGAATAGTTACTTTATGCAAAGTAATTTTAGGATGGTTAAAATACTCTTGCTCCCTTCAATTTTTTAATTATTATTTATAGATATTATCTTTCTGTAATTTACACCCTGTCCTTTAATGCCAATTGCATTTATTAGCTCTGCAAACAAAAATTAGGGCTGGAGGAGAGCGCGCTTGGAATATTAAAATGCTGTAACAACAACCCATTTTGTCTTCTTGCCTATGGCAGGTGGGACCAAACATTCCGAAAGCTGCATTCTGCATCCTGCTAAAAGACAACGAGGTGTTGCAACAGCTGGCACTACAGAACTGTTCTGATTGGCTGTCTGACAAGGAGCTGCTTCCTGTGATTGGCCAGAACCACCATTTGCAGCAGATTGAGTTGAATGGCTGCGTGCAGCTGAGTCGCCATGCCCTGGTGGCCATCTCTTTGAGCTGCCCCAATTTGCGCCGGCTTTCTCTGGCTCATTGCGAGTGGGTGGACAGCCTCTCCCTGCGGAGCCTGGCTGACCACTGCAAGGAGCTGGAGTCCCTGGACCTTACAGCCTGCCGGCAGCTGAAAGATGAAGCCATCTGTTACCTTGCACAGAGGTGTAACAGACTGAAGTCCCTCTCGCTGGCTGTCAACGCGAATGTGGGTGACGTAGCAGTGGAGGAGATTGCCAAAGCCTGTCCCGAACTGGAGCACCTCGACCTCACAGGCTGCCTGCGGGTCAAGAACAACTCCATTAGGTAACAGTTGCACACATGGAGTGCAGCAGTTGCGTGTGTATTTAATGCGTTTGTATCATGCCTTTGCGTTTGTATCATGGGACACGGGTGGCGTATGGGACACGGGTGGCGCTGCGGGTTAAACCACAGAGCCTAGGACTTGCCGATCAGAAGGTCGGCGGTTCGAATCCCCTCAACGGGGTGAGCTCCCGTTGCTCGGTCCCTGCTCCTGCCATCCTAGCAGTTCAAAAGCACGTCAAAGTGTAAGTAGATAAATAGGTACCTCTCCAGCGGGAAGGTAAATGGCGTTTCCGTGCGCTGCTCTGGTTCGCCAGAAGCGGCTTAGTCATGCTGGCCACATGACCCAGAAGCTGTACGGCAGATCCCTCGGCCAATAAAGCGAGATGAGCGCCTCAACCCCAGAGTCGGTCATGACTGGACCTAATGGTCAGGGGTCCCTTTACCTTTACTATACCAAAACTACAGATTCTGCAGCTTGAAGCCTAAATTTCTCCAACCACAGTAAATGCAAATTCTACAGCATCGTGGGCTTACAATTTGTTTGCACATATCATTTTGGCTGGGCCAATTTTCAGAGACCAGATTACTGGTGTTCTGAAAGGCTACTTGGAGACTTGTGGGCTAGCAGAGGTAGGGAAAGCCATGGGGAAGAACACTAAATACCCCTTTCCTTGATTATCAGAGACTTTACTCTGCCCCTCCAAGGGTATTTACAGCCACTTCTCTTTTTACGATATGGAACATCTTCTTGTAACCTTGGGCCAAGCTGACTAATTTACAAGACCACGTTCTGTCTTGAATTTCTGTATCAAAAGAACTGCAAAAACACCACACGTTGTACAGCAGTTATGTAACTTAATCCCTAGCAGTCTTTCTCTGCTATGATAGGCAGAGACAATTTGCTGGATATTATCTGGACAGTAGTAGAGATGAGGGATGGAGGTTTTTTGCTGCTTGCTGTTGAATTTCTTGCAGGATTCCTACAGGTATTGACTCTAGGACCTTCTGAATGTAAAATGTGTGCTTTATTGCTGTAGCCCCACCTCATCCCAGCCAACCCTAAAGGAATATCATGTTGGTTTGGGCACTCTGATTCTGGCAAGGGACTGCGAACTTAAAACTTCTTGCATCTTCTCTTTTGATAGGACCTTGGCAGAGTACTGCCCCAAGCTGCGTGCTCTGAAGGTGAAGCACTGCCACGACGTGGTAGAATCCAGCCTCAGCATCCTTCGCAATCGTGGTGTGGAGGTAGACGTGGAACCTCCACTACAGCGCGCCCTGGTTCTCTTGCAAGATGTCGTGGGTTTTGCCCCTTTTATCAATCTTCAGATCTAATGAAAGCAAGGCACTGTCCAGTGGTCCCTGGTGGCCGCCTGCAGGAAGACCTGTCGGATACTGCTGCTGAGGAGCTCAAGAGGCAGAGAGGGTTTACGTCTCATCCCTTCAAGCCGGGCTGGTTCTGAGCTACCAATACCCCTTGTTGGGAACCTGTACGCGCATTAGAAAAACAAACCCACTTGCATCACAATGGACAGCAAGGATGTGTTTTGATGCATCCTGGCTAACAGATACATAGCATGTACGTTCAAGGATATTCTAGAGTTGGATTTTGGGCTTGCTGCTTTGAAGTGACTGCTGAAAGGCAGTTGCATTGATGTTGAACCCATTTTACCCAACTGCACTTCATGTGGACCTCCAAAGATAAATAGGGATTTTGGGGTGGGTGGGCGGGCAGAATGTATAATCACTGGAGAGTAAGGTTGACAGCTGGCAATATTAGTACAACTTCCTTCCTGCTTTGAGTTGAGTCTTGGAGAAGTCCTCACCCTCCTAGAGAGAGTGGGGAGAGATCCTTCAGGTGTGCAACAGACTGTTGTGCCCTTAAAGGCTTCAGGGTAGATAGGGGAGTGCTGGTACCAGAGTGTTGAGAAGAGTGGCATTCTCCAGATACCCTCCTGCTTTTAAGGGCAAATGTGGACCACACCTGTGCTGGTGCATGTAGCTTCTTCTGTGTATGCGGTTAAAGGGGGGATATTTATTAGATTCTCACCTTCTAGCAGCGAAAGGTAAGAATTGGATGAACAAGTGAAATTCTTAGAGCCGATCTTTTAGAAACCAGTCGGAAAATAGCTTTCTAAAAGGAAGCACACTTTTTGACTCTGTAGCAGTCATGGAAGCTAGCTTTACTGTGTTAGGCGAACGTGATCATACATTATGCACAAATTTCAAATGACTTGTCATAAAACAACACAAGCAGCACACTAGCATAGTAAACTCCTGTAAGGAAAAGGACAGAGCAGGAGGAGCAGCAGCAGCTCCTACAGTCACCATAGGCCCTGCTTCTGTATACGGAGAGTTAGTTCTCAAGCATGTAAACACAAACTTCTAATTCTAAATGTCATCCCCCAGATAAATAGGCAGAAGGGTTTCTTCGCTCTTGGCTGGTAGATGGTGAGAAAACGGCTAAAACGAGTACCCAAGCAGAAGGCATGTGATGGACTTGAGTGGCCCTTAGTGGAATTTATATTTCCTGGCTGGCTTGAGACTGATGTACGTTCTCTTCATTTCTTCACTCTCTGCCTTCTTGATATCCTTGTATCGTTCCCCTTTTGTACTTACTACCTGATTGTCAATGTAGCGAATCATCTTCTTGGGAGCCTAAGGGCAAAGGACAAAAACAGAAGCTGAGTTGTTTTCCAATCTGAATGGGCTGTTTCTCTGTGAATTGGTTGGTGGAATAGTTAATTTCTTGCACAAATTACTGCACTAACAAAAGGCTCCTGGGAGCTCAAGATGACCCATCCACAGTGGAGACTGGCTGCTACATCTTTGCATGACTCACTGGAAGCTTGAAAGACCAGAACACACACGGCCTCTGCTGGGAATTTGGCTGTGGTTGCATTATTTAATGACCTACAAGACAGAGACGCAGCAGAATCTGCTGTTTAAACAAAACGTGTGCTCAGAAGAGTGACATACATAGGGAAATGGCCTCTCTTCATGCGGAGTGTCTTCAATTTCGGTGCAGAAAATGTGCTTCAGTTATACTTTGGGGAATACTATACTGCATGTAAAGGACTCGTTCCAAAAGGGCTGCTGTGTTTAGATAGGAATTCATTGCAGGGGGGGGGGGGCATCCTCTTTGGGGTTACAGTAACTTAAGATGTAGAGCTATACATCTTGCTGTATTCTAGAAGGGTAGGGACAGTACTTGAGTGATACACTCTGACAAATCACCGTAAAAAGAGGGTAGCTTGCAGGATGTAATTGGATTCTTTTGCTTGAAGTTATTTGCTTTTATGAACAGTTCTGGAGGACATCTAACTTGTGATCTCACTTAATTGAAGAGACTGAGGGATGTTGGATTCTGTGGGCTGGGTTCCCTTCCAGCTATTTGTTTTTCATAGGGCCCTCTCCCACCCCACCCCCCAAAAAATCCTGTGATATGAAACCTGGCCTCTTGAGTTCATGGAACTCATACAGAGCAAATAGTTTTTCCTACCATTTATTTGAAAGACCCCTACAAAACGTGCCTGTCCCAGGGATTCCTTTCTAAAGCAACTATATCTGGAAAAGCATGGCACTATCTGATTTCAGTGCCCGGATGAATGCTTACTGAAATCTACTATTGCCAAGTCCTGTGTGTACATAAAATAGCCCCGATGACGTTGGCATCTGTTGCAGTTTACTAAAAGTGAACACAAGGGCAGTAAAATGGGGCTAGCAATAGTCTGGTGCTAGAGACGTTGCGATGGGGGGTGGATGCAACTTTTTAAGCTGTTGTCCACCCCCCTAGCTCTGAGTGGCAAATGTGCTCTAAAGCCATTTGTCTGCTTTTTGCTGGTTCCAGGTTAGATGCCCACAGTTTGTCTGCCTGACCTCAAACCACTGTAAATAATGATACAAATCAGTGAGGCTGGGTTATAAATGTTCTTTCCCCTATTTTGGCTATTGGCTTGCATACGTTTGTGTTGCTTACCTCTTTGGGGGGTGCTGGCCTGTGTGTTTTCTGATCCTCTTCGTTATCTACCATCATGTACCTAAAACACACAAGAAATGCACAAAGCCCTCTCGAGAGGTGGGTCTTTTAGGAAAGTGCAAAATGCTTTGGTGGTGGAAAGTTTCCCCTTCTTCCTTTGGAGAAAAGTTCCCACCCTGTTGGTTTTAAAGTTTGTTATATAGATGACACCCCCTTTCCCACATGGCAGAGCCAGATGTGCGATCTACAGATGTGCAACTTAAATTTAGCAGCCAGTTCTGCCGTGTAGTGCTGATTCCATTGACTCATCTGTGGTAAGGATGCAGATGAAACAGCATATAGATTTTTAAATAAAAATGCCTCCGCAAAGCTTTGTGACTCTACCTTTTTGCTGTTGTCTCCCCCACTAGGTCCTGCTGTACAGAAATAAGTACCGTATTTTTTGCCCTATAAGACTCACTTTTTCCCTCCTAAAAAGTAAGGGGAAATGTGTGTGCGTCTTATGGAGCGAATGCAGGCTGTGCAGCTATCCCAGAAGCCAGAACAGCAGGAGGGATTGCTGCTTTCACTGCGCAGTGATCCCTCTTGCTGTTCTGGCTTCTGAGATTCAGAATATTTTTTTTCTTGTTTTCCTCCTCCGAAAACTAGGTGCGTCTTGTGGTCTGGTGCGTCTTATAGAGCGAAAAATATGGTATTTTGATCATCTAAGGTCAAATGTAGAGAGAGATGTAATCTTCTTCTTGATAGTACAGCTGGACCTGTTTTATCCTCTCACATTGTTCAGTTTTCTTTCCAGCCACAGAAATTCAATATATCGGAAATACAGTGCGTCTTGCACTATAAAGAGAGCCCAACAGGGAATTGGGAACACACCCAACTCCTTTCTCTTGACCGAGACCCATTTAATACAGTCCAGGATGCTTAGAACAGTGATTTTGTTTGAAATCCATTGGTTAATTTACCTATTTAAATCAGCCTGGATAGCTCATCTGGTTAGAGTGTGGTGCTGATAATGCCAAAGCTGCAGGTTCAATCCCCGTATGGGACAGCTGCATATTCTTGCATTGCGGCAGTGGCGCCCACCCTGTGGAACGCCCTCCCACCAGATGTCAAGGAAATAAACAGCTGTCTGACTTTTAGAAGACATCTGAAGACAGGCCTGTTTAGGGAAGTTTTTAATGTTTGATTTTTTATTGTGTTTTTAATATCCTGTTGGAAGCCGCTGAGTGTGGCTGGGGAGGCCCGGCCAGATGGGTGGGGTATGAGTAATTAATTATTATTACAACTACTATGGGGGGAAGGGTTTGGACTAGATCATGGGTAGGCAACCTAAGGCCAGGGGGCCAGATGCGGCCAAATCGCCTTCTCAATCCGGCCCGCGGATGGTCCAGGAATCAGCGTGTTTTTACATGAGTAGAATGTGTGCTTTTATTTAAAATGCATCTCTGGGTTATTTGTGGGGCATAGGAATTGGTTCATTCCCCCCACCCCCAAATATAGTCCACTCCCCCAAGGTCTGAGGGACAGTGGACAAGCCCCCTGCTGAAAAAGTTTGCTGACCCCTGGACTAGATGATTGTCAGGGTCCCTTCCAACTATACAGTTCTATGAAATATAATGTTTGGCACTGATGTTAATTTTTGGTGTCCCAAGCTCATATCGAAAAAGGCAAAAATTGTCAGAGTTGCCTTGCGCTTCAGGCTTGCACCTAGCAGTCATATTTAGTAGCATGAGACTTGGCATCTGTGCCCCCTGCTGAACGACATTAAACTGCAGTAGAATAATGTACACTAATAATACTAGCACTTATGCTGTGTGTATAGGGACGCGGGTGGCACTGTGGATTAAACCACAGAGCCTAGGACTTGCCGATCAGAAGGTTGGCGGTTCGAATCCCCGTGACGGGGTGAGCTCCCGTTGCTCGGTCCCTGCTCCTGCCAACCTAGCAGTTTGAAAGCACGTCAAAGTGCAAGTAGATAAATAGGTACCACTCTGTCGGGAAGGTAAATGATGTTTCTGTGCGCTGCCCTGGTTCGCCAGAAGCGGCTTCGTCATGCTGGCCACATGACCTGGAAGCTGTACGCCGGCTCCCTCGGCCAATAAAGCGAGATGAGCGCCGCAACCCCAGAGTCGGTCACGACTGGACCTAATGGTCAGGGGTCCCTTTACCTTTACCTATATTTAAATCAGTATTTGCATTTGACACATCACCATCCATGCCTGGGGTACTGCATTCACCGGGGGATAATTCACTGTTGCTACTGTTTTACGGATGGAAAGCTGAACGTTCAGGGAACAGGCCTGGAATGTCTCTTATGGGGCAGACCCCATATATAATCCCTTGCTGGTGGCTACAGCCCTGGCAACGCTGACTGCAAGGAAGCTCTTTCCCAATTACAGGTGACACACACATATTTCTAGAGCTGGACTGAAAGCCAAAATCAAGCCTGACCACTTTGAACCACACTTCCTGAATTGATTTTTGTGGCTTGTTACTTACTTCTCCAAGATAAATTGCTTTAATTCGCCTTGCTTGGGTGTCTTCTGGGATCTTGAAGCTTCCTGAAAGGAAAGAGCAGGACAGGAAACGCAGAAACAGAAATACGAGAAGGTGAGACTCGCATTCAGCTGTTGCCTGGGGAGTATTAATACAGTTTAGACTTAGAGAATACTGGATATTTGTGAGCATCATGATCCCAGCAACCAGTTTCCATAACTGCTGTTATGCAGGGAAAGCTGAAAGGTGCCTTGTCAAAAAGAAAAAAAGAGTGTGATCTAAAGTTTTTGAGGTCCATCAGAGAACTATCCATCCCCTGCACCAGGTTCTAAAATAAATGTATTACGTGCCAGGCTGTTTAAAGCTTGATTATAACACAGAGGTAGAGACATCACCTTGCCAACAAAGGTCCGTATAGTAAAAGCTATGGTTTTCCCAGTAGTGATGTATGGAAGTGAGAGCTGGACCATAAAGAAGGCTGATTGCCGAAGAATTGATGCTTTTGAATTATGGTGTTGGAGGAGACTCTTGAGAATCCCATGGACTGCAGGAAGATCAAACCTCTCCATTCTGAAGGAAATCAGCCCTGAGTGCTCACTGGAAGGACAGATCCTGAAGCTGAGGCTCCAATACTTTGGCCACCTCATGAGAAGAGAAGACTCCCTGGAAAAGACCCTGATGTTGGGAAAGATGGAGGGCACAAGGAGAAGGGGACGACAGAGGACGAGATGGTTGGACAGTGTTCTCGAAGCTACCAGCATGAGTGTGAGGAAACTGCGGGAGGCAGTGGAAGACAGAAGTTCCTGGCGTGCTCTGGTCCATGGGGTCACAAAGAGTCGGACACGACTAAATGACTAAACAACAACATAACACAGAGGTAGGAAAAGGACATGGTATATTGTAGGAGTGGGAAGGCTAAGATCAATCTGAAAGAATAGGAAATGCTGGAAAGGCTCCAACTGCACACACCGACAGATCTTGAACTAATCAAACCTTTAACATTTTAAAGCAGAGCTGGGACACCTTTGTTTCATAGGCTGAGTGTGGCCCCTCAGGTGTCACTCTCAGGCCCTTGGGACCATCCCTAGGCCATGCCCCTCTCCAGTCTTGCTCCGTGCTGTTCTTGTGTGATGTTTGCATGGCTGCAACACAGCCTTTGAAATGTGGTAAGACATCGTTTGCCTGGATGGATATACGCACATGCATCGCAACCTCTGGCTTTCCTGGCACGCGGCATAGACTGGCACCTGTCACTCTGCTTGCTGTGCAACCTCTGGAAGGAGGAATGCAGCTTGAGAGCTGAAAAGGGTTCCCCACTCTTATTTTAAAGGTTTTATGGAGGAAATCTGTGTTCACCAATGATAAAGAAAGCGGAATCACACACAGCTTCTGAACTGAAACGTAGACTTTCTAACAGGCTACGATTTGAATTTTGATTCCCAGCACAGGTGGAATACTTGACAGTTCAGTCCAGAAGCTCCTCTTTCACCTGGCTGAAAATGACCTGGTTTCTCCCAGTCTGCTTCCTGGCATGGCACAGCTATGGGACAATACCCGATTCTCTCCCACTTGGGACTACAGTGGTACCTCGGGTTACGTATGCTTCAGGTTACAGACATTTCAGGTTACAGACTCCGCTAACCCAGAAATAGTACCTCAGGTTAAGAACTTTGCTTCAGGATGAGAACAGAAATCATGCCCTGCTGGCGCGGCGGCAGCAGGAGGCCCCATTAGCTAAAGTGGTGCTTCAGGTTAAGAACAGTTTCAGGTTAAGAACGGACCTCCAGAACGAATTAAGTACTTAACCCTAGGTACCACTGTACTGCAATGTGCTCTACGTGGGGCTACAGGGAGACTCGGAAACTACAACTAATGCAGAACACAGCACGTAACTGGTGATGGAGTGGCCACTGGGACCATATAACACCAGTCCTGAAAGACCTACAGTGCTGGAGCTGACCTTTAAAGCCCTAAATGGCCTTGGCCCAGTATACCTGAAAGAGTGTCTTCACCCCCATCGTTCAGCCCAGACACTGAGGTCCAGCTCTGAGGGCCTTGTGGCAGTTCCCTCATTGTAAGAGGTGAGGTTACAGCAGGGAACCAGGCAAAGAGCCTTCTCGGTAGTGGCACCTGCCTTGTGGAACACCCTCCCATCAGATGTCAAGGAGATGAGTAAGTACATAAGCTTTAGAAGACATCTGAAGGCAGCGCTGGATAGGGAAGACTTTTGATGTGTAATGTTTTATTTTGTTTTTATATGCGTTGGAAGCTGCCCAGAGAGGCTGAGGCAACGCAGTCAGATGGGTGGGGCATGAATAATAAAATTATTATTACCTGTATGGTTGTACCCAGGGTGTTGAGTTGCACCTTCTCCTCTAGGATGAGCTGTGCTGCTTCCTCCAGGTTCCCCAAGGCCATGCCTAGAGCCTTTTGGGCTTGGCTCACCGTGCAGGATGGAAACATCTCCAGAATCACTTCCACTGGATCACCATGTGTTTCCTGGTCAAGACAAGGAAGAAACAGAATGAATCGTAGAGTTGTAAGGAACAACGAGGGTCATCTTGTCCAAGCCCCTGCAATGCAGGAATCTTTTGCCCAACCTGGGGCTTGAACCCACAATCCAGAGATGTTCTAGCAACGGAGCAAACATGTATTTATTGCAACCCCACTCTGCAAAGCAAATCCTCTCGGTTTTTAGGGAAGTCATCAGCTGCGATGGCACGGCGGACAGAAAAAAAAGAATTTCACAAGGAAATCCACCAACCAGAGTTAGCTGAAGAGGCCCCTAAAGTTGAACCTCCCAGTCCATACCTCTGCCGGGGCTCCCTCGACCAGGGAACACGACAGCCTGTTGTCCTCAGACACACTTGCTCCCTCTTCACGAACATGGGCCGTTGCTTCAGATTTTACATGGCTCCTGCTCTGCATAGTGTATTCTGGAAGATGCACAACACCTTTAGACACAAAAGACCCTAACAGACCCATCTACCTGCCACTCAAAGAGAACAAGACAATTTGTACCGCTTTATTATTTATTTTTATTAAATTTTCTGTTTTACCACACAGTGGTACCTCAGGTTACAGACGCTTCAGGTTACAGACTCCGCTAACCCAGAAATAATACCTCGGGTTAAGAACTCTGCTTCAGGATGAGAACAGAAATGGCACAGCAGCAGCGGGAGGCCCCATTAGCTAAAGTGGTGCTTCAGGTTAAGAACAGTTTCAGGTTAAGAACAGACCTCCGGAACAAATTAAGTACATAACCAGAGGTACCACTGTATAAAATATTAATTTAAACCACCTTAAAATATCAGTGACTTCCTGTCTTCTTTTTCCATGGTTCATTTTGCATAACATAAATCCCTGCATATTTTATATCAACTAAACCATTCAGTATTCAATTATTGCATCCATCAAAACTTAAACTTTACACTGTTTATCTTAATGCTACCAACATTTTCAAACGTACACAATACCCCCCCATATATTCAATATATGTTTTCCTATCTTCTTTTAAAGTATGTTCCTCTTGTTCTCTTATTATATAAGTTAGATCCACAAGCTGTGCATATTCTATCAGTTTCAGTTGCCATTCTTCTTTGGTTGGGACCTTGCTCGTTTTCCCTTTTTGGGATAACAAAACACGGGCTGCAGTAGTGGCATACATAAATAACTTTTTTGACACCTGGGAATTATCCCCAACAGAAAGGACTCGGGTTTTTTTGGAAAAGTGCTTTTAAACATCTTTTTCAATTCATTATAAATGATTTCCCAGTAGTCTTTTACAGGTCCACCACATAAGAAAGAACATACCCTTTACAGTGGTGCCTCGCAAGACGAAATTAATTCGTTCCGCGAGTTTTGTCTTGCAATTTTTTTCGTCTTGCGAAGCACGGTGTCGGGAAAGTTTTGGAAAAGCTTCAAAAATCACCAAAGTCTTTAAAAACCTCAAAAAAGGCTACCACACCGCGTTCTATGAGTTGCTCCTCGAAGTCAAGTCGCAACTGTATTAACGGTGTTAAGAAAAAGGAAACAAACTTGCAAGACGTTTCCGTCTTGCGAAGCAAGCCCATAGCGAAAATCGTCTTGCGAAGCAGCTCAAAAAACAAAAAACCCTTTCGTCTAGCGAGTTTTTTGTCTTGCGAGGCATTCATCTTGCAAGGTACCACTGTACCTCATTGCATCTCCAGCACTTATCTGCTTCAGTCTTATACATCTTAGCATGCCATGTGAAACACTGCCTAGGCAGTTTTGTATTTATACTAGACACACTGTGTTTATAGCATAGCATATCTAAATGATGTCAAAATGGACCGTGGACCTCTCACATTCTAAAGCTGCACATATGGGCGAGGTAAAGGTAAAGGTAAAGGTACCCCTGCCCGTACGGGCCAGTCTTGACAGACTCTAGGGTTGTGCGCTCATCTCACTCTAGAGGCCGGGAGCCAGCGCTGTCCGCAGACACTTCCGGGTCACGTGGCCAGCGTGACAAGCTGCATCTGGCAAGCCAGCGCAGCACACGGAAACGCCGTTTACCTTCCTGCTGGTAAGCAGTCCCTATTTATCTACTTGCACCCGGGGGTGCTTTCGAACTGCTAGGTTGGCAGGCGCTGGGACCGAACGACGGGAGCGCACCCCGCCGCGGGGATTCGAACCGCCGACCATGCGATCCGCAAGTCCTAGGCGCTGAGGTTTTACCCACAGCACCACCCGCGTCCCATATGGGCGAGGTAGCCTGGCTTAAATGAGAAGTTGGTGGCACAGAACTCTACACAAGTGTTTTCATATATCCAGTGTCATGTTTCACCGTGAAGACACTGGCTTGTCTCTTCTGGCACTATTACAGTGGTACCTCGGGTTAAGATCTTAATACGTTCTGGAGGTCCGTTCTTAACCTGAAACTGTTCTTAAAGCTAGTTCAACTCTTGACATCTCCAGTTACCATCATTTGCAAGTTTGATTTATTACCTGCCCCCCACCCTAAGCGCCATATATTAAATACAACTTTAATATAGTAATCAAGTATTAAAAGGTCAAGCTAAATATTATTAATTATTATTATCATTCACTGAATTTGTTGGTTGCTTTCTCTTGCCGAAGGCAACTCAAAGCGACTCACAACCCAAAAAAGATTCAAAATGGGTGGCAAAATGCCAACTGTGCTGGTTTTTTTTGTATTCCTCTAGGGCCAGGGCCCGGCGTCTTCCCACCCACCCAAAATCACTTTATGCTAAGAAATTATGTGTGGTATCCAAGACCCTGATGTATCTTAATTCTACCTCCTCTTATTCAGTGTGCTACAAGCCTTGTATTCCAGTTAGCCTTTTGGACAAGACCTTTAGCCAGACAACACTGCCTGTCACCCGGGTGCTCATCTCATGACTTACGTTTACTGCGGGCTTCATGGAGCCTTTCTGAGAGAGAAACCATCATTTCACAAACGTTGCTACTGCAAGAAAAGGACAGCGCATTATTGGCAGAGACCAGATTGAGGAGAAACTGGGAAATTTCCTCTCCCATCGAAGTATCCTGTTTAGTGGTGTGGCGTTTGCCCTCCTAGGTGTGTGACATCATACTGGGTTCATAAGAAAAGGGTCAACTAATTGTAAAATGACTAACCTATAGGAACCCAAGGGGAGGAGTTAGAGTTTGAGTTGTTAAGAAGTCAGTCTGGAGTTAGAGAAGAGAGAGGGAGGATAGGTGTGTGGGTTGGGCTACTCTGATGTGAGAGAATCTGTTAAGAGGAGTCAGTCAAACAGTTGAGATAATCAGTCAGAAGGTATTAGGAAGGTATAGACTGGTAAATATTATTAATTATTATTATTATTATTATTATTATTATTATTATCAACAACAACAACAACAACAATTTATTTATACCCCACCCTCCCCAGCCAAGACCGGGCTCAGGGCGGCTAACAACCAGTAATAAAAACAAGTTGATTAAAATACAATTTAAAAGATTAAGATACAACATTAAAACATTAGGATGCAGCCTCTTCACAGGAGGAGAAAGGAAAAAGAAAGAGGGGGAGGGAATCAAAGTGATTCTAAGCCAAAGGTCAGGTAGAACAACTCTGTCTTACAGGCCCTGCGGAAAGAAATCAGATCCCGCAGGGCCCTGGTCTCAAGAGACAGAGTGTTCCACCAGGCTGGAGCCAGAGCTGAAAAGGCCCTGGCTGTGGTTGAGGCTAATCTAACTTCCTTAGGGCCCGGGACCTCTAGGGTGTTGCTATACAGTGGTGCCCCGCAAGACGAATGCCTCGCAAGACGAAAAAACCCGCTAGACGAAAGGGTTTTCCGTTTTTCGATGCGCTTCGCAGGATGAATTTCCCTATGGGCTTGCTTCGCAAGACGAAAATGTCTTGCGAGTCTTGAGATTTTTTTCACTCCCCCCCCTTTTCTAAGCCGCTAAGCCGCTAATAGCCTTTTAGCCGCTAAGCCGCTAAGCTTTTAATAGCCGCTAAACCGCTAATAGTGCTAATCCGCTAAGCGGGTTGCTTCGCAAGACGAAAACACCGCTAGACGAAGAGACTCGCGGAACGGATTGTTTTCGTCTTGTGAGGAACCATTGTATATGGACCTTAAGGTCCTCCGTGGGGCATACCGGGAGAGGCAGTCCTGTAGGTATGAGGGTCCTAGGCCGTGAAGGGAAACCATAAACTTGTTAATGCTTATAAATAAACTTGTTTATTTGGTTTAATGTTAACAACTGTCTGGACTCAGTGTGTACCCGAGAGTAACGGGTTGGTGGCAGCGGGGAAGCGAGCACAGTGGTGGCACAGGGATCAATAGACTGTCAAATGTCCGGGGATCCTGTGTGATCGCCACAAGCGGAGACACAGGTAAGGAGAGCAAATGCCAAGGAGACTCTATTCATCGCCAAACATTCCAAAATGGCAAAGGAATGCAGACCAATATAATTTGCAGCCACATGATCATTCTGAATAACATCAGTCAAAATGCTTTGTTCAGAGCCCAATGTTTGAAATCTGAAGGACTGAAGTAGTGATGGGAAAACCTAGAAGGACTATACGATGATGATTGTATTACGTGAGACCTCCTATTAAGACATGAGTTCATAAGGCATGGAAGTTCAGTAATTCCCAATGGAAAGAAGACAAACTCCCTACCAGAGAGGAATGGCAAGCTAAACTGATGAACTACGCTAAAATGGTAAAGCTGACTGGAAAACTCAGGAACCAAGAGGACAAAAACTTTCAAAAAATGGGGGAAAATTATAACTTATATAGGAGACCACTGCAAGAAGATGGAAACATTAGCAGGATTTGAAACCAACTTGTTTGTAACAAATACCATGGATAATATGGATTGATTTAAAATCTAGAATATGGAATAATATGCAGTTGTAAATGTTGACAAGAGGACCTATCGAGGGGATGGGGAAGAAGTCTTGAGATTCAGAGTAATCTCTATATATGGATATGCATTTGGATGTTATAAATTTGTATCTGTAAAATCAAATAAAAATGATTTTTTTAAAAAAGGAAGTTCAGTAACCCCCCCACCCCCCGAAAGTTAGAACACAAGTTCAGAAACTTGAAGGCAGGAGACCTTTGTAGGGATGACCTGCCTATTATCTAATTTGTCTCCAAATTAACCAGGGACAAAGTTGGAAACAAAAGATTGACACTTGCTGTAAAATTAATAAGCCGAAATTCTCCACCAGTGAAATCTAGAAAATACGAGCAGAAGGAGATCCAAATGTTGACGACAGCAGAGCAAGACTCTGACAGGTATGGCCTAGGCAGCACATATCAGAAGAGCTCACTCACTGAGCTCAGGTGTGATCACATCTTTTAAAAGCAGTAACATTTACCTGTTGATTTCCGCAAAGCCAGGGACGTACGCTCCCATCATTTCCATAAAGGTGTCCATGTCAAAATTCTCTTCAAACGACTCGTGGGACCCAAGCCCTTCCAGGACACTTGCCATGTAGGAGAAAACAATGTCATCCAGACCACTGGGGGGGTGGGGAAAGGAAAGGAAAACAAAAAGGTTATAGAAACCGGACAAGTTCCATTTGCTTGTTTATCACACCCTGTTGGATAAAAGCCACCTGATTCCTTAAGGTGAACTGCAGTTAATGTTTCATTTAGATTTCTTCCCCAATCAGCTTTATAAAACATGTTTATGTTAAAAAGCCATGAACAGAACAATAAAAAATATTGGCAGTCCTTTTTGCTATGTTGTTGCAGCGACCCAAACATTTTGAATCTTGTGAACAATGTGCTTTGTTAAGTCACTATTCAATAAACACTCTGCAGTTTTCTCCCCACCCTAGTCAGATTGGCCAAATGCCTGTTGATGGCATTCTACCATTGCACTGTGGAGAGCGTACTAACTTATGGTCTGTGCGTGTGGTTTGGGAGCTGCACGGCCAGGGAAAAAACAATGCTATCCAGGGTTGTAAAGACTGCAAAGAGAATTATTGGGTGCACTCTTCCCACCTTAGATCAAATCTATGCTGCCAGGTGCCATAAGAAAGTGGCAGAGATAGCACATGATAGTACGCAGCCCGGAAATGATCTCTTTCAGCTTCTGACTTCTGGAAGAAGGTATAGGGTTATAAAGGCCAGGACTAGCCGCCTGAAAAACAGTTTCTACGCTAATGCAATTCTGGTTTTAAATGCAGCATAAGGGGTCTCTGTAGTATAGTGTTTTTTAAAATGGGGTTTTAGAGTTTTTAGGGGTTTTTGAATGTCTTATGTAGTTTTGTAGTAGTTTTATGTAGCTTTTATGTAGTTTTATGTAGTTTTATGTAGTTTTGTGGTAGTTTTATGTAGTTTTAATGTAGTTTTATGTAGTTTTCAATTTCATTGTTCCGCAAGGGACAATGACAATAAAGATATCGTATCGTATCGTATCGTGAGGGATGATGGGAGCTGAATTGCAACAATATCTGGAGGGCTACAGATCTTCCAGCCCTGCTCTAAACTCTTCACCATTGGCCAGGTATCTCCAGAGAGGACTGAGAACGAAACCTGTCTGAGTCAGCGTAGACCAAGGTTTCCCAAAGTTGGGTCTCCAGCTGTTTTTGGACCACAACTCCCATCACCCCTAGCTAGCTGGACCAGTGGTCATGGATGATGGGATTTGGAGTCCAAAAATGGCAGGAAACCCAAGTTTGTAAAATCCTGGCATAGACAATACTGAGCAAGATTGACTAATCCTATGAGGCAGCCTATTAAGTCCCTATGGAAAAGCTTTTGCTGCAGCCAGGAATGTATTTTTTTATTTTTTAAGAAAACCTTTGATTCAAAGGCAAAGCCAGAAATTAAAACTGGAAATCCATCTTCAACAATCTCTTCAGCCTCTAGAATAATTCAACATTTGCTGCCTGCTCCCCTGCTCTACTTCCCCAAGAATGAAACTTTTAAAAATAACTATTTAAAATATCCACATCAATTATTATTTACAGTTCATAGAAATGGAAGCTGAGGGATACTATTTCCACATGAAGGTTGGCTCAGAAATGTACAGTTACGCCGTTTATGTAAAATACTGGGTTTGCCATAATTTGTGTGTCTATAAAATTAGGATTTTTCATTTTTTAAAGGAAAGAGTCTGACCTTTCCTGAAGTCCAGCGTGCCAGGTAAGCTATAGACAGAAGGAAAGCTTACTGGTGAAGAATAGAGAGGGGAGCAGATAATTATTTTGACACTTAAGCTTCTCCCACGAGACATTTAACAATTATGCAATTATTTTTCTACTGTAGGCAATCATAGCAATTAACAAATTATTAATTAAATGTTACATTCACCATTAATGACGATATCATCTGACATCTATGAGTACAACTAAATAAAGACTGAGGAGTACCTATGGAAGTAAGGTAAAGGTAAAGGGACCCTTGACCATTAGGTCCAGTCGTGACTGACTCTGGGGTTGCGGTACTCATCTCGCTTTATTGGCCGAGGGAGCCGGCGTACAGCTTCCAGGTCATGTGGCCAGCATGACTAAGCGACTTCTGGCAAACCAGAGCAGGGCACGGAAACACCGTTTACCTTCCTGCCAGAGGTATCTACTTGCACTTTGAGGTGCTTTTGAACTGCTAGGTTGGCAGGAGCAGGGACCGAGCAACGGAAGCTCACCCCCTCGCGGGGATTCGAACTGCCAACCTTCTGATCGGCAAGTCCTAGGCTCTGTGGTTTAACTCCCAGCTCCACCGTGTCCCTTTACCTATGGAAGTAGGAGGATCAATAAGCCATGATGACATTCTAATACTGTGAATAAGACCCTCTTTGAAAAGCATCAGAGAAAAGGGGGAAAGGAAAGGAGAAAAGGAGGTTGCACCCATAAATTAATTTGTTTACACATCCAGCTTACTCAGCCATAACAACTTGTTAAAATTATACACTCCATCACTCTAATTTTCTACAAAAACAAAACATATCGAATCCCCACAGTGCTACAGCAAGCCAATTTTGGCTTTGCTCCAATACAGTAACTAAAAATACTCATTATGTAAGGTTTGTGGTTTCAGAAGAAGGAAATCTTACAGTTGGACAACAGGCACCGTGAAGGCCGCGCCATGCAGTTTCAGTTTAGGAACTTGGCTTCCGTAAACTGGATTTGGAACTGAAATATCACCATAGAGGTCCCAGAGACACAAAGGCTAGTAGATGCCAGCCCACTCTATAACGCAGTTGCGACACACTGCTGATGAAAATCCACACAGTGATTTCACATGGAAAACATGACACGCTTCTGTATGGCTGTCCTAGACCCAAAGTGAGATAAAACGTACCTCAAGTCAGCACCCGGGATATGATTCTGGATGAAGACTGACAAACTATCTTGGATTATTCTCTCCGGCTGCATTTCCTTTGAGGAGTGGGTCCTGGGGAAGAGAAAACACACACACACACACAAAAAATTCCAAAGTGCAAACCGACACAAGCTCCAATGCATAATGCTGAATTTGCAGGCCAAAATACGAGACGTGCTCCCTCTGCCAGATCAAGGCACCACTCAGATGATTTTGTACTGTACAAAATCTGAAATGTGTCAAGAAAAATCACAGGCCCCAGCAGTTCTTCCCTGGGGAAGCTACTGATTTTGAGCCACGGCCTCAGGTGAAGGAGAAGTGGAATATTCCAGCCAGCGACTCAGCTTAGAGCCAAATTCTGCATGATCAATGCATGAGTGTATTTAGCATAGCAGGTGGGTTTTCTCTCTTAAGCCACCAGGAGTCATGATCAGGATCATGCCCCACTGCATGCAATAATAATAATAATTTATTATTTCTACCCTGCCCATCTGGCTGGGTTTCCTCAGCCACTCTGGGCAGCTCCCAGCAGAATATTAAAAACACGATAAAACATCAAACATTAAAAACTTCCCTAAACAGGGCTGCTTTCCGATGTCTTCTAAAAGTCAGATAGTTGTTTATTTCCTTGACATATGATGGGAGGGCATTCCACAGGCGGGTGCCACTACCAAGAAGGCTCTGCCTGGTTCCCTGTAACCTTACTTCTCGCAGTGAGGGAACTGCCAGAAGGCCCTCGGAGCTGGACCTCAGTGTCTGGGCTGAACGATGGGGGTAGAGACGCTTCTTCAGGTATACATGTGTGTCTAGGAATACAATCTTTTCCCAGTCTCCTGTTGAAAAGCACCCCCTCACCCCCACTACGGACACCAATAGTACTTGGTGTGTGATTTTCATCAGGTAAACATTACATAAACTCCCTCCGCCCTGGAGTCTCAGTCCCACCTGCAATTTATTTAGCTATAGATGAAAATGTTTCAGGGACAGAACTGCGAGGTAGGAATAGCACATTCAAGCATTTGTTTTTGCTGGGCTCGTATCGGGATGATGTGATTAGAGCTGTCAAAGGCTCCATACGTAATCATTTGCGTTCCAGATGTTCTGGAATAACGACAATGATCTGTCTTGGCGCACGGCGGCAAGAATATCCAATGGAAAGGAAGGAGTACCAGGGGAGTAAGCGCATTGATACGAATGAATGGCGTTTAACTAAAACCATGTGCAAGTACCACAACGGTAAGAAGGATTTTGTGTCCTGCGTTGTAAAGAGTGCCACAGAATACTTTCCCTAGCATGGCAGTGAAGTCATGGGGGCAGGGGGGGTGGAGAGAAAGGTTCTCACCAACTTGGTTTCTGCATGTCAGGCTGCCCTGAAAAGGAACTAAAAGAGGACCAATTTACAAATATGAAGGCAAGCAGGACCATAAAGAAGCTGGATATTTCTGCAGTCTGTTGCAAAAGCACACACACACAAATAATTATCATAATATTAGTAACCGCCAAATAGATATGTGTGCTTTTGTAATAATTTGGAAAGGGTGTCTGAACAGCCTCTCAGCATCCTTCGCCCAGGCAGGATGGGGGAGGCCATCATTAGGCCAAGTAGGGCACAGTTTTAGGCAAACTAGTTTTCTTTCGCATTTGAGAAAGGCAATTTAAGATCGAGGCGCTGCTTTTTCTTGCCATTTAAAATAAATTTTGCAGCTTCAAGTTTTCATTCCGCCCCCCCCCCCCCCCGTAAGGCTTTTGAAAATCGAAGTTAGCAGGGGAGGGGGGCGTTTTGGGTGCGCGCGCGCAAGTATTTAGCTTCGCCTAGGGCGCAAAACAGCCCCGGCACGACGCTGCCGGGAGAGCAGCAAGGGACTCCGCCGGAGGGTGAATGCACTCTGCACATGCTCAGGAGGCGGCGCAAAAAACGACGACAAGCAGCTAAAGGGCTTCTGGAAACACTCACTAGGGGCGTGCCTGCCTGTAGGTCTGTCTGTCTGTCCGTCCGCCGGGCGACCTGCGCGCCTCCTCCGCCCGCTCCCGCGTAGAGATGTTGAAAGAATCACGTGGTTCCGAATCCTCCTTCATCCCAAAGCGGGAAGAGGAGGACGATGTGGTCCAGATTAGCATCACTGCGCATAGACTTAGAAATACAGACTGATCACTCGCATCCGAATAGGAGACTTCCTGGTAGCTTTGGAAGACTCACTCGCTCCTTCTTCTGTCAGAGCCAATGTGCGCCTTCCTAGTGGGCTGCTAGCGTATATATTGCGAGTTCACATTGGATGGGCACATGTGAATAAATCAATCCAGTAAATCAATGCAAAATACGCCATGAGAAAGGAGAAGGAACTCAGCAAAGAACAATTAGAAGAGCTGAACATAGCAGACCAAGTAAAAGAGGCAGAAATCTTTCACCCCACCACAAAAAAAGTTCTGCTCGTTTCTGCTGCTCAGCCGCGCACCGAGTGGCCATTCAGTACCTTATGGAGAATAAAGACCTGGCAAAGGTCGACAATGACAGAGGAGCATTGCGTCAGTGGGTGTGCTTACTAAGTGTGCAGAAAAACCACACTGGGCAAACAGGAGGAATTTTAGGTTTTCAGCAAATCAAAGAAAACGTGTTTTAGTTTAGATTTGTAAAATATAATTTTGCAAAATATACCCGCTAGCTGCAGACCCTCCAAGTGTCCCTATTTTCGAGGATCAGTCACAGATTCACAGAAGTCATCCCGGTTTCTGATTTGATCTCAGAATGTCCCTATTTCCATCCCTATTTTCCCTGGAGAAAAATTGGAGGGTGTGGAGTTATGCAACCCCTGAGCCAAAGAGATAAGTAACTATGCAAGCTTTAGAAGACATCTGAAGGATGGTGGCTAACGGATTGAGGTTGAATACTGACAAGACAGAAGTACTGTTTTTGGGGGACAGGGGGCGGGTGGGTGTGGGGGACTACTGAATGGGGCAACTGTGCCCTTGAAGGAGCAGGTGTGCAGCCTGGGAGTTATTTCGGACTCACAGCTGTCCATGGAGGCGCAGGTTAATTCTGCATCCAGGGCAGCTGTCTACCAGCACCATCTGGTACGCAGGCTGAGACCCTCCCTGCCCACGGACTGTCTCGCCACAGTGGTGCATGCTCTAGTTATCTTCCGCTTGGACTACTGCAATGCGCTCTACATGGGGCTACCCTTGAAGGTGACCCGGAAACTACAACTAATCCAGAATGCGGCAGCCAGACTGGTGACTGGGAGTGGCCACTAAGACCATATAACACCGGACCTGAAAGACCTGCCTTGGGTCCCAGTACATTTCCGAGCATGCCAGGCACTCCTGTCTTCCACTGCCTCCTGCAGTTTCCTCACACTCATGCTGGTAGCTTTGAGAACACTGTCCAACCATCTCGTCCTCTGTCATCCCCTTCTCCTTGTGCCCTCCATCTTTCCCAACATCAGGGTCTTTTCCAGGGAGTCTTCTCTTCTCATGAGGTGGCCAAAGTATTGGAGCCTCAGCTTCACGATCTGTCCTTCCAGTGAGCACTCAGGGCTGATTTCCTTCAGAATGGATAGGTTTGATCTTCTTGCAGTCCATGAGACTCTCAAGAGTCTCCTCCAGCACCATATCAAAAGCATCAATTCTTTGGCGATCAGCCTTCTTTTTGGTCCAGCTCTCACTTCCATACATCACTACTGGGAAAACCATAGCTTTAACTATACGGACCTTTGTCGGCAAGGTCGGCAATGTAATGGTTTTACATTCTGTTAATTCAGGAGCATGAAATATTGCTGAACGGGTATCTGCCAATTTCTGTGTTTGCGTTTGGAAATGTTCCTTAAATTGCCACTTCCCGATTTGGCCCTGCTGCACTATTTATGACTGCAAACAATAACGTCAACAGAGAGCAGTGCCACATTTCAACACTTGATGTCACTCCAAGGCCACATTATTAGCAGCAAGGTGCTTCCTGCAGAGTTGCCAAAGGATCCAACTCATAATGACAGAACTAGTGCTACGTGTAGCAAAATGTCCCCATGGGGGAATTTTTTAAAAATTCTGTTTTAATTTAGGTTCATCAGCATTAAAGAAAGAAAGAAAATGAAACCTGCTCTTTCAATTCTGGTTCAGACACAAAGTTTCCAAAATATTTCAGCAGCCAGTTTCAGTCACTTCAAATCAGTAGGGATAGATTTTATACAGATTATACAAAAAAAGGTTTAAAATTGCAATGTAATTTCCACAAGATACATACAACAAATATTTCATTTAAGAAAATATAATTCAGAATGCTGTTCTCATGCACCCCCCCCCCCCAAAAAATCAGGAAGTCATTTACTTGTTTAAGATGCTGCTTTTTGGAACAATCACCACACAAAGCGATGTACAATCTTTAAAATTCATAACCGTTAATGCCACAATGAAATCCACCAAATTTATCCACTGAAAGGACAGAATGATTTTAATCCCTAAATGTTCTTTTCTGCATTCATTTATACCGCATGAACTTTAGCTCATTTTGAGTATTGTCCATTTTAAATCTCCTGTTGCTGTAATGCCATTATATACAGCAATCGTACAGCAATGTTTGGAATACTTTGTATGGATACCAGAGCTCAATGAAAGTATATCATGGAGCCATGAAAGTGGCAGAAAAGAAACAAATGGCCAGAAGGAAGAAAAAGAGAAAAGGAGTTGGAACTGACCAGAGAGTACGGTGGTGGGCTTCTTTGTATTGGGAGATATGCTGTATTTTTCCCCTCTCCCCATCATAATACTATAAATCAGAGATATGCAATGACTCCGATCAGCAGCAGATTCAGGATGATACATGCAAGAAGGAAGCAGTTCTTTACAAAGTACTTAACTTGCCACAAGATGTGGAGATGGCTACACTCTTTAGATGGATTTAAAATGGTTCGGGCAAGT
Source organism: Podarcis pityusensis (assembly GCF_964106645.2). Classification (NCBI taxonomy): domain Eukaryota; kingdom Metazoa; phylum Chordata; class Lepidosauria; order Squamata; family Lacertidae; genus Podarcis; species Podarcis pityusensis. The sequence continues at coordinate 87,507,503 of NC_138032.1, forward strand.
TCATGCAGCATATGCCAGCCAAAAGTGATCCACCGTGATATTTAAATGGAATCGCTATGAACTGCCTCTGTGTACAGAACCAGAACCGGCCCACTCATGAGGCAAGATGCGTTGACCTCCTCAGGCGGCAGGATGTACAGGGGCAGCAGATCCTGATGCAGATCTTCATGTTCCCCTTGTTCCAATGTTTCTTCTTCCCTGGTGGGGAGGGTAGGAAAAAGTGCTTTTGGCTGCATTCATTCACCTTAAGTGGATAACTACATCTTGTTCCATGAGTTGCAGCATTTTCTATTTCCATTTATAGCAAGTACTTAAAACAGAAATGTTTGGCTTCCCACTTTATCTTTATGGCTTAGGCTCATTGGCGGAAGCTGCCCACTGTTTCTCGTAGGGAGAAGATCTATCAGGGCCGTCTTACCCATAGGCGCTAGGGGTGCAGGGCACCCAGGCACCAGGCTCATAGCTGTCAACTTACAGATTTGAAAATAAGGGACCAGCAGCCAAAATAAGGGATTTTCCAAGCACAGGTATGTTCAACTTCTGAGCCAAAGACAGAAAGCCCAGCCAGCAGCCGAACGAAGCCTTAAGCGGTGGTTCCCACAGCGCAGCAACCCGGCAAAGGGGATGCAGCAAGGAAACCACCGTCACCTCTTCACTGGGAAGCGCTGAGCAAAGGCGAGTCCCCAGGCAAGGCGGCTGATTTGATCGGCACAAGGCATGCAAGCTCCACCCCCCAGTCATTCTTAGACTCCTTATTGGGTGAGCAACGCAGCCAAGCAACACAGTTGGAGCCTCCCTCCTCCCTGGCCGGCAGGGAGGGAGGGAGAGGAGCTGCTTCCTTTGAAACCCGGGAATTTTAAGGGACATCATCAATAAGGGACAGCAGCGGGACAGGCGCTGGGATAAGGGAGTTTCCCGCCAAATAAGGGACGGTTGACAGCTATGACCAGGCTCTCAGGGGCGCCAGGCCGAGAGTCTGGGGACTGAGAGTTGAGTCAGGGGAAGAGCCCGCCTGTTGGTTGGGGACGACCGAGCCAGCGAGACGCTGAGGCGGCCGGCTGGCTCCGCCCTCCTGCACACCTGGGACTGGGCAACCGGGGGAGGGCACCGGGCGGATCTTTGCACCCCGGCACCGCATATGCTTAAGACAGCCCTGAGATCTACACAACCCTTGTTGTTTTGCTGTAACAGACTAATACAGCTGCTGCTCTCGAAGTTTTTATCCTCTAAGCCACCCAGCTGAAGATTTTGAGCTTTTTCTTTTTTTTCCCTTTTCCCTCCAGCAACATCCATCTTTAGGGTCCCCTCCTACTGTTAGCATTGATCTACAGGGGAAATAGAAAACATGGCCGTGTTGTTATATACCCAGTTTCAATTTCTGCTGCAATGATTGAGTGTACATACAGAATCTTTGAAACATGGTCACTCTAACTTATTTTGTCTTCCTGTCAATAGCACAACACTTGTTCAAATAATGGGTCGATAGCAGCTGATCTTTTTATGTTAAACTGCCATGGAATTGCCTCTCTTATTAGAGATGCAGTTTTTCTCCTGACAATGTTTAACTCAAGAATTTTTGGAAGGGAAATGGGGAGGAAGGGATTGGTTAGGTGCAAATTATTATCATCGTTATTTTAAAAGAGGAACGCGTCCACAGAAAGAAATATAGACATATATTTATCCTTAAAGTGGATAAATGTTGTGTGTCACAAGGGCATACAACACTGTTCATTTTAAGGGGGGCAGATCTGTGCTTGGAAGTCCCAGTTACTGGCAAAGGATCTCTGAAACAAAGGTTCTCTCACATGTTGCGTTGAAACATTCACAAACCAAGGTCATATGTACCTGTCTAGCCAGCAATATGGTCATGATGAATCCATCTCTTTCCAGGTGTAAAGAAGGGTTGTTTTGTAAGGATGAGACATGTTTTTCTCTGAAAATACATAATAGAGGTGGAAAGATCACAACTTTCTTCTATCTGTTGTTGTGAAACATCAAAGAATATCATGGAACTTTTAGTTTGGGTCTGACTACAGCTATTTCAGAAACAACTGTCAAACCCTTTCTTTCATTATCTTGAAAAGTCATTGTTCCATATGTGCTGCTTAATTTTATTACTTTTTCTATTGAACCATGTACTTGGAGACTGGAGCAGAATTCTGGCAGAATCCAAGACCAGAGAGAAGAGTCGGTGAAAGAAGACTGGAAGAAATTTAAAGACTATTTACAGAAATATTGTAAAATTAAGGAATCTTAGAAGGATGTTGGATAGAAACTAAGAGGTTTTTAGCTGTAATGCCTTAAGAGATATGAAAAAAGGTTTGCAATTGGGTAAAAGCTTAATGGTAAGGATTTGCTGAACTAACAAATTGAACTGGAATACAAAAAAGGGAGGTATGAGGAGGTCCGGGGAAATATGTGTAGGGAAGATAGGTTATGGAAAATTAATGTCTTTTTAACCGTTTTATTTGGTATGTTTCTTTTTATTTTTTACTTTTTTGGTTATATTTTAAAAAACTTTATTCTTTTCTCTTTCTGTATTCTGTATTTTTTGTATTTTTTGAAACTTTAATAAATATTATTAAAAAAAAAGAGAGACTGGAGCAGAATTAAAGGTATAAGAGATAATAACTGTCTGGGGGCAGCCCAAGAGAACACATGTTTAAGGAGAGTGATTTTCCGTGGACTTCTGTCATTTTCTGTTTGCTCCCAGCTCTAGTTTTCCCATTAAAAAAAATATTAATCCTCAAGTTTAAAATATTGGGTGAAATATGGAAGGTAATCTGTAAGAACTGCTTTCAAGAACTGCAGAATTAATGACAGAACATAAGTTTATATATGTAAATTTGGCGGGACATTCCCAGGCAGGGATTGGGGAGGAATTTGTTTGATTTGCATTTTTATGCAAACTTGCCTCATTCCGATTTCTCAAATGAACAAGTTAACCAAAATATAGCTCTCTTTCAACACTTGCAGCTCTCTGAATTTTGTGATGCAGTTCTTCCATATATGCACAAAAATGCATATATCTGGGGAAGCAATATTCAGAACTACATTACCTTAGTAAAAATTGCTTTTAATAAAGCGCATATTAGGCAAAATTGAATACAGAGGAGCATATATTAGGAGAAATGTGCTTTTATAAAAATCGCAAATTGATGCAAAAATTCAATGAAGTAAAGATTGGGAAAATGAGAAATGCAGAGAAACTAAAACTGGTAACATCAATCTATACCCCCAGATAAGGGTTTGCAGACTCAACTACCTAAAAGCATGATGCACAGTAATGAGTTCCATTAAAGCACTAAAAGAGTTTGCAAAGGATGAACTGGAATCTCCGGTATTTCAAACAGTTTCATTTTAAAATATTGTAATATCATTAAGTATTTTTATAATTCCAACAATATGCACGATGCAAAATATAAGCTTAAAAAAAGCTCAACAACTTTTGTGTCCAGATTTTCACTTTCTCAAATACGACAACCCTCATATATGATAAAAGATAAATGTTACTGGTCCTGTAAAGCCAACTATAAACATCACTGGTCTTCAAATAATCAAATGAAGTCAGATATACAATGTCAGAAGTCAACTCTCAAATGCCATCAGTTGTCAAATTTCACATCGTGCCAGATGCTAAATAGGTGTCAAATAAAATGCCACGTGTCAATCATCAAATAGCCTCAAATACCAAATAATGATTTCACTGGATGTCAGATATTGACACCAAACACCAGATACTGAATTTTCAAATGGATATTTCACCGTAGAATCGGCAGCGGATAATTTTCAGGAGGCAAAATAGCCCTGGCTGTAGAAGGCATTTGTATGTCTTGTCTGAGCTTCACAATGACCCTCTGCTTTGCTTATCAAAACTATGGTCAATCTGGGAGGCACTTGACTTCACAAACCATTTGCAGGCTCCAAGACATCTTGTCCCACGCATGCTCTGCACAAACAACCCTTTGTCTCTCCTGAGCATTTAAGAGCTCTTGCTCCCAATGAAGAACCTCTTGTGCCAGACAAGTACTCTCTCAAGACGCAGCTGAAACCATGATTCCTTCCCATTCGCCTAATGAAAAAGAAACAACAGGATGTGGCCCAACATATTTCCCTTTATCTTGCCTTTGGCTTTCTGTTCTGTGCTTCTCTTTGGGTGGCGATATCCAACTAAGGCGTACTCCTAGGAGACCCACTGAAATTGGTGTGGACCATGGATATTGAATACCCTCCAATACCTATCTGAAGAAAATAGGGACGTTCTATTCCATAATAATAATTTTACTATTTATACCCCACCCATCTGACTAGGTTGCCTCAGTCACTCTGGGCGGCTTCCAACATGTATAAAATACAATAAACCATTTTTAAAAACTTCCCTATACAGGGCTGCCTTCAAATGGCTCAGGGGATGGATAATTCCAGACCCTCCAACATTTCTCCAATGAAAATAGAGACATTCTGGGATAAAATCAGAAACTGGGACAGCTTCTGTAAATCCAGGACTGTCCCTGGAAAATAGGGAAACTTGGAGGGTCCGTAATGAACAAAATAGTTGCATACCCTCCAACATTTCCCTGATGAAAATAGGGACTTATTCAACAACAACAACAATTTTATTATTCATATCCAGCCACTCTGGGTGGCTTCCAACATATTTAAAAAAAGAATAAAACATTAAGAAACATTAAGAAACCTATACAGGGTTGCCTTCAGATGTCTTCTAAAGTTAAGATTCTAAATATAAGATAGTTACTTATCTCCTTCCTGCCGGAGTGGTACCTATTTATCTACTTGCACTTTGATGTGCTTTCGAACTGCTAGGTTGGAAGGAGCAACGGGAGTTCACCCTGTCAAGGGGATTCGAACTGCCGACCTTCTGATTGGCAAGTCCTAGGCTCTGTGGTTTAACCCACAGCGCCACCCGCATCCCTGGATACAGTGGTACCTCGGGTTAAGTACTTAATTCGTTCCGGAGGTCCGTTCTTAACCTGAAACTGTTCTTAACCTGAAGCACCACTTTAGCTAATGGGGCCTCCTGCTGCCGCCGCGCCGCCGGAGCCCAATTTCTGTTCTCATCCTGAAGCAAAGTTCTTAACCTGAAGCACTATTTCTGGGTTAGCGGAGTCTGTAACCTGAAGCGTATGTAACCTGAAGCATATGTAACCTGAGGTACCACTGTATATTCAGCTGAGACCAAACCAAAATGATCTATCTCCCCCATTCACAGGCAGCAAGACAGGGAGCATTTTGACCAATTTTTGGCCAGTTTGCGTTGGCAACAGCATCCCCGCCCTTCCAGAAGCCCCCATCAGGGCAGTGCTACATCATTGTGTAATGTCACTGCTGGGAGCGTTTGGGAGAAGAAATGGGGGCCAGGAAAAACGTCACCATCAACCTTCGGCAGCGGATGCTAAATCCTTCTACGACGTCACCCCCACCTCCTAACTTTTGCTGGAGCTTGGCTCCTCCAAACCACAAAAAGCAAACTGAAGCTTCTTCGCTGAGAACTTACAGCTTAATACGGATCTGGACCATTTTGTAGCATACTCCAAGCATCCCATTTTGAGTCTGTCATGTTTTGGGGCATGACCGTGTCCTCTCCCACCTCTCCTCTCCCATCTTCTGGCACCCCCAAGAGACCGGCCTCTATCCCTCCCTTTTCCTCTTATCCAGACCCCATCGGTTGGTAACCCACGGCGTCCCCACACCTATTCCTTAGAACAATTCTGACACTCCTCCTCCCACCGCCACCCAGACTTTGGCCCTTGTAGAGATGGTGACATAACAGCGGGAAAGTAGAAACCCCCCAACCCAAAGTCTCACTGATTATCCCAACAGTCGGTCTCTCCAGCGTCATTGGGGGAGGATATTCCTAATTAACTGTCAGACAAAGGAGCAAGGAGCTGGGGTCCAGGAATCCTGGGGTTTGGCCACCGCTGCTCATGCGTGCAAGCTGCTTCTTGGCTCCGTGGTCAGCCTGGTTCCATGCAGACACCTCCACCCATTCCAGTCCACCCCCCCTTGCAACCCTCCTACCTCTCAGGCATGTGGATTTTATGAATGAAACTTTCTGACAGTTATGGGTTTGGCAGGATCCCATTCATTCCGCCAGGGAATGTGTGACCATCAGCCTTCATTAGAGGCTTCTTCCAGTCAGCTGAGAGCTCATTAACTTAAAGTGGCCTCTTGTTTTAAAAACTCTGAGGCAGAGGTTGGGGGCTCTGAGAAGGGGGAGGTGGGCCGGGGGCCGAGGGTCCATTGTTCCACATGCCACCGCTCCTGTGAGATTAGGTGCCCTTGGAGGCGTGTGAGAGAGGCTAAAACAACTTTAATTAGTTATTTTCAAAGATTTCTTTCCCCTTTCCCTCCCCCCCTTTGTGTATATCAGAGAGGGGGGTTTCTTTCTGTGGTAGTTTTTTCTGCATGAAAGCATTTCTTGTTATTATGCTTAAGTCGAGGTCCTTAGCCTTTGTCTCCCTCCCAACAATAGGAGTTGGTCAAAAGCTTCTTCCTAAATTCCTGGAGATCTGCTGAAAGAGAAGGGCCATGAAGCTGGAGATCCTTTTGGTACTGATGCCTTTTCAAAGGCTGCTGGGGGTGGAGTGGAGTGCCAAAATATTTTTTTTTTTAACTTTAAAAGCTGGATGGTTGGCTGAGGCCCCCACTGTGAACACTGGCCAATATGGTACTTTATGGAGATAAGAGGGGTGACAGAGATTGCACCCAAACAGGGAAGTAGATAATGTGTACTTTGTTCCATGGACTCAATGATGGCTGTTTCCCCACTTTGCTTGGTAGTCATGTACAATGTAAGCACAAAGTCTCAGAGAAAGCAAAAAGACACTCCTAGGAGCTGCAACCTGCTCCTTGTGGAAAGCGCTTTCAGGGCACTTCTGTTGTGCCAAATCAATACTGAAACGAACGAACATTGCCCAAGCACAAACACGGCTTATACAAGATGCTACTTAGCTGGTCCTCCTTCCTCCCCTGGTTAAAACACTTAATCCATAGCTTAGAGCAGCGTTTCCCAAACTTTGGTCTCCAGCTGTTTTCGGACTACAATTCCCAACATCCCCAACCACTGGTCTTGCTAGCTAGGGATGATGTGAGTTGTAGTCCATAAACAGCTGGAGACACAAAACACTGGTCTAGTGTATCCCTGGAGCAAAGGGTGGATGGGGATGGAGAACCTTTTGTGATGTGAGATGTTAAGAAAGACTATGAAAAAAAAGGTACCACCTGAAGCACACACACACTTGAAGCACATCTACCCTTCTGCTCATCCTGTTTACCGTTGAATTGGAGCAAACGTCAATTGGGTTTTCTCTGGACTGATGTTTGCTCTGATTTGGTGCCGAACAGCAGGTTTCCTGGGGGGAAAGTGGCAGGCCAAACAGAAGTGTGGACAGGTACATAAAATCAGCGCACACGTTTGCTTTTTATGAGAGGTAGTCTTGGGCACCTCCTTAAGCACACAGATTTGAGCAGGGACATGGTTTGAAAATTGTAAGTAGTGTGGTGTCAAGTCTGTGCATTTCACAAGGCGATACCCCCCCCCCCACTTCGTTGTACCACAAGGTTGCCTACAGCCTCTGAACAGTCAAGGCCTGGAGCTAAGTAACCACCACCTCTCTATTTCCAGTTTTGAGTGAGTTATTACAAATAGTTTCAATGAGAGTCTGTGACTGGGGTGGACTGTGTGGATGTTCATGAATGGAGAGTACATGAAGTATCTATTGTGTGAATGGTTTGCATGTTCACCCTTGGCTATGATTACCAGATTTTTTTCAATGAATCCGGGGATACTTTTTTTTTTGAAGCTGAGTAGCAACAAGGAGTCAGTAGTGAGGATGGTGAGGCAAAAGACCCTGGGCCCAAGCACACATGCATATTGTATAAAGGTGCAAAGCCCTTCTTTCGCACCCTGCGAAACATAAATGGGCAGAGTTTTTAAAAAACTGGTCAACAGCCGACCACCCGCAACTCCTGAGCCTCCCCCAATCAGTCAAAACAAAGGGGGAAGGGGGCAGGAGATATATACGCTGGACATCCCCAGTTCCCCTTCGGCAGTGGCAGCAACAGCGGCAGTCAGCAGTCCGGAGCCAGCCTGGTAGCGCCATTTTGCCTTCCAGAAGTCCCCATATGTTATGTCTTGTGCACAACACATCATATGGGGACTTTCGGCGAGGAAAAATGGCGGGCGCCACGGCAGTGAGCAGCAAGCAGCTCCTGAAGCCAGCCAGAGCCAACTGCGCTACCAGGCTGGCTCCGGGCTGCCTGAGGCTGCCACTGTCATGTTTCCCAGGGACAGATTTGCAAATCTGGGGACTGTCCCCGGGAACCAGGGACGTCTGGTAACCCTACCCTTGGTCCCACTCATGTTTGGATTTGACCTTGTCCAGCACAACTTCCCTTCCTGCCCAAGGAGACCCAAGAGACCATGTGGTTTTCAGGTGAAATGTGTTAGAGGGTTGAGCAGGCCAAGTCTCTCTTCTACTCCAGACTCCAAGTTCCTTCCTTCCTTCCTTCCTTCCTTCCTTCCTTCCTTCCTTCCTTCCTTCCCTTTCCCTCAACACTCCATACCTTATGGAAGTTGCAGATCCCTGTCAGTCTGTTTTGGGGGTTAAAAAACATTTTTCTTTAAAATTTATAGACTAACATGTTTCCACATGTTGCTCCTCAAATTTATAGAAACTACAAGCTTCCAGGTGGCTGCATTCTGCCACCAATCTAGTGTACATCCAACCACCTCAGTTCGCTCTTAGAGGGATGAATGCTTTCAGTTCTTGAATTCAGTTTGCAAGCCTTATCTGAAGCTATAGAAGACTATCTTGTGCAACCTGAACGAAAGGTAAACTAACAAAACAGCCATCCAGCTATCAGGACACCAGACTTGCTCTGTTCTGCTTGTAAATTCTAAAGATGTAATTAACATTTTAAGCAGAGGCAACTTGCTGAAAAGGCCAGTCCTCTGCATGTTTACTCATAAATGCAAGACTCACCTCCTCCTTCCTGTTGCTGACTTGTGTGTCACCCTGTCATGAAGCAGTCACATGCTCCAATGCCCACCTGGCCCCAGTCTTCCGTCGCTCTCTGCATCCACCATCTATCAAACTTATTTCCCTCCCACCTTCCGCAACCTGTCACAATTAACGCATGCCGTTCTCCCTATCCCAAATTAAATATAGGGAAAACACAGGGACCTCATGTCTGTTTCCCCATACTAGGCCAGTCATAGAAACAAAATACGTGCATTTTAGGGGACAGGCTCCCCTCCGCCGATTTAGTAACAGCGCTGGGGAGATATTTTAGCCCCAATGTAGAGTCTCACAGTACCGACAAGGCAGTGAGTAGTGTCAGTCCATACAGCTGGTGGACTGAGCAAGCAGAAGGACTTTCCCCAAGGTCGAATAACCCAGGCACTAGTTAGTCCATCCCTCCCTACAAGTTAGTCCATCCCTTGCTACTAGTGGTGTAGCAAGGGACATTCAGCAAGCGTTGGCATGGAGGAATTGGGTAAATCAGTGCCGGATTTACGTATAAGCTAAACAAGCCATAGCTTAGGGCCCCACTCTCTTGGCGGGGGGGGGGGGACTGGATGTACATTTCCAAAATATATGATAAAAAATAAAATAAAACCTATATACAGCAACAGCGTTTTGTGTTGTGTAGGCTCCTATGATGTAAGTCATGAGCCCCACCTGCTAGCCTGCTCCCTAAAATATCACCAGTTTGCTCATTTCTATATATAGGGTGCCTACATTCTGCATGGCAACATGTGCAAATAGCTTGATATACCTATTAGATCTATTAATTAGTAAAGGTAAAGGTACCCCTGCCCGTACGGGCCAGTCTTGCCAGACTCTAGGGTTGTGCACTTATCTCACTCTATAGGCCGGGAGCCAGCGCTGTCCGCAGACACTTCCGGGTCACGTGGCCAGCGTGACAAGCTGCATCTGGCGAGCCAGCGCAGCACACGGAATGCCGTTTACCTTCCCGCTGGTAAGCGGTCCCTATTTATCTACTTGCACCCGGGGGTTCTTTCGAACTGCTAGGTTGGCAGGCGCTGGGACCGAACGACGGGAGCGCACCCCGCCGCGGGGATTCGAACCGCCGACCATGCGATCGGCAAGTCCTAGGCGCTGAGGTTTTACCCACAGCGCCACCCGCGGCCCTTAGATCTATTAATTACCATATAGCATATATTCAACACGAAAAACAGTGACAATGTGTCGTTGACAAAGGACAGCTGAGCATATAAAGGGCCCCATTACCTTCAGTAGCTTAGGGCCTCATCAAACCTAAATCAGCCCTGGGGTAAACCCATCCCAATGGTCAAGCTCTGGCAGGCATTCAACCACTTCAGATTGTCATAGTCCTGTGCTGCCAGCCAAGGCAGAGCTCAGGGGAAAAGCCAGCCAACTGGCCGAGTCTTAGGCGGGTACCTGCCTGGAGACAGAGTCCGTATACAAGGTTCAGTCCAGTCCTAAGGTCAGGAATATCTCAGTTCATGTAGCCAGACGATCTGGGTGTGTGTGGGTGTCAAGAAAGCTGAGGGTCCAATGTCACAAGAAGCAGCAAGGTCTGGCCAGGAACGTTGTTTCCAGCAACTGACTGAGGCTGGGAACCCTGCTGAAGAAAGCTGGAGACAGCTGGTTCTCATCAGGAGCAAGAAGGCTGATCAGCAGCAGGTGGAATCCCTTCGCCTTCTGCTCCTTCAGGCTGCTATTCAGCAGGTGAAGCCCACTCCTGGCCTATGACACAGATAATGGTCAGGAGTGGTGTTTCAGCAAAAAAAAGTTTAAATTAACATTTGTAAAAAAACCAGAAGCATTTTTGTTAGGGTTTGTAGGACAAGACCTGCCAAGAAAAATAAAGAACTTATTTATGTATGCTACAACTGCGGCGCAAGGGACTTAATTCGTTCTGGAGGTCCGTTCTTAACCTGAAACTGTTCTTAACCTGAAGCACCACGTTAGCTAATGGGGCCTCCCGCTGCCGCTGCACCGCCGCTGCGCAATTTCTGTTCTCATCCTGAAGCAAATTTCTTAACCTGAGGTACTATTCCTGGGTTAGCGGAGTCTGCAACCTGAAGCATCTGTAACCTGAAGCGTCTGTAACCCGAGGTACCTCTGTACGTGGGAAAAATTCCTAACATCAAAGGGCTTTGCCCAGCCAGAGGAGCACAGTGCAGGAAATATTCAATGACAGGACATTTTGTTATCGTGCATCATACCCAGGAGGTGCAAGAAATAACCATGGTAATAGAAAGCTATTTTCCCTTAGGCGCCATATTTTATAAAGGCCCTAACGCAGCCTGGACTCGAGAGTGATTTTATTTGTGGAGGAATTGTTAATTTCAAAAGTTTCAGGTGTTAATACCAAGGATTCCAGAACTCTTCAGACCTGTATAAAGCAGAAACTGTTTTACACAGCCCAGGGGGTACCCTCCACTGTTTCGGATGCTTTGACATACATGGAAGTGACAAAGAGAAGCGGTTTGTGCTCATTGTGTATATGATATGAGGTCATAACCTGAAGTCTCATCATTGAGGGGAGTAGCTGTCAGAATGGGAAGACAGAAAACAGCGGGATGAATGGAAGACGTGTTTGAAGACACAGGATGTTGCTTTAAGACCTGACGCCAAGCCATATCATGTACGAACAGACCATACAGTTCCCATTTGGTTGCCCTGGAGCTGTAAAGAGTGGAGAGATGTGGTATAATTTAAGTCAATTGCCAATCCAATCTTGTGTTCACCAATGGTCACCAGGAAACAAAACGGGAGAATAGGCATCAGTGCAGATTTTTTTTAAAAGCTTAATGAAGCTGTAGTCAGAGATAAATATTTATTTCCGGTATTAGATGACCTTTTCCCAAAAGGGACAAGTGCCAAAGTATTTTCCAAATTAGATGCCCCAAGAAGCTTTTGACAAATGCCCTTGACAAACAGGAATGCTAAATTGATTGCACTTATCACAACGTTTGGGAGATTTTGTTTTTAGGGTTTGCCATGTGGAATCACAAGCGCTTGCAAGTTTTTTCAAAGGGAGACGGCAGAACTCCTTTGAGACATAAAAGGAACCATTGGCTCCATGGGCAATATATTAATATGTGGTGCATCAATGGAAGACCATGACAAAACCCTCATTTCAAATTGGCTCTATGGATCTGGACTGTGAGCTAAACAATAAGTGTGTGTTTTTGATTATTTTTAATATTAATGCATAGCACTTTGCAGTAACCTTTCCCTACCCGAGACCCCTCCAGATCGTGCTATCTGGGACTTATAGAAGTTACAACTACCTGACATTCAGAAGACATCTGAAGGCAGCCCTGTTCAGGGAAGTTTTTAATATGTGACATTTTAGTGTATTTTTCATGTTTGTTGGAAGCCGCCCAGAGTGGCTGGGGAAACCCAGCCAGATGGGCGGGGTACAAATAAATTATTATTATTATTATTATTATTATTATTATTATTAGGAGGTTGTGGACTCTCCTTCCCTGGAGGTTTTTAAGCAATGGTTGGGTGGCCATCTGCCATGGATGCATTGCAGGGGGTTGGACTAGATGACCCTCGGGGTCCCTTCCAACTCTACAATTCTACATTTCTATGAATGGTTGATCACTGCAGATGGTGACAGCAGCCACGAAATTAAAAGACGCCTGCTTCTTGGGGGAAAAGCAATGACAAACCTAGACAGCAACTTAAAAAGCAGAGACATCACCTTGCCAACAAAGGTCTGTATAGTTAAAGCTATGGTTTTCCCAGTAGTGATGTATGGAAGTGAGAGCTGGACCATAAAGAAGGCTGATCGCCGAAGAATGGATGCTTTTGAATTATGGTGCTGGAGGAGACTCTTGAGAGTCCCATGGACTGCAAGAAGATCAAACCTATCCATTCTGAAGGAAATCAGCCCTGAGTGCTCACTGGAAGGACAGATCCTGAAGCTGAGGCTCCAAGACTTTGGCCACCTCATGAGAAGAGAAGACTCCCTGGAAAAGACCCTGATGTTGGGAAAGATGGAGGGCACAAGGAGAAGGGGACGACAGAGGACGAGATGGTTGGACAGTGTTCTCGAAGCTACCAGCATGAGTTTGACCAAACTGCGGGAGGCAGTGGAAGACAGGAATGCCTGGCGTGCTCTGGTCCATGGGGTCACGAAGAGTCGGACACAACTAAACAACTAAACAACTAAACAACAACAACAACAACAACAACAACAACAACAACAATGAACGGTTAGTGGTGATGCAAATAGTTACAGATCAGATCATGCACTTTTACACCTTTTGTTGTCATCTGGAAGCACTTGGAAGCACCAGAAACACCCTCTGCAAGGCTACATCTTCCTCCTCTCCTTATTATGATTAAACAAACTAATAGGTCGCTTCATGGCATTAAGCCATTGCAAGTTGAAAACAGAATAAAACGCAAAATAAAAATAAAAATCAAGCTCTGAAAAAAACCCCCAAACGATCCATACAAACTCCAAAAAAAGGAGGCAAAATAATTGGAGCTAATCAGCATTTCAGTGAAGAAAAAAAAAGGGGGGGGGTGAGGATTCAGACTGAGGAAATGTCATGGGAAGAAAGAGTTCAACGTCTTCTCCCAAAGCACCACTTCCCTGATCTTCAAAGTAGCCTTGCGGAGCTGCTAATTGGTTAAACAAAAACTGTGGGAGAGCCTAATCACATTATCGTTCACATCATATCTAATGGGCAAAGTGAAGAGGGTGGACAGGGAAGGGCATGGCAAGGAGGCGGGAGGGCAACTAATGCTGCAAAATGCAGGAGCCTCAGGTGTTGTGCCAGTTCACACCTGAAACGTCATATTGGAAGCATGGGGCACAGGAATGGAGAACAACAGGGAAAACACTGGAAGGCTGCCATTGTTTGAGGAACAGTGCCTGGATCCCAATGAATAAATTGATGAACACATTGTGTCAATACCAGAGGAGAAGGCAAGTGTGGCTATCTTTGATCACTGGCTATCTCCAAACCCCATTTGCTTAGCTGAACAGTTGTGGCAAATCCTGCTTCCAGATCTCACCTGCACATCCATCCTAGGGATACCAGGGCTGGATCTAGACACATAAAATAAAATAAAAAACGCTTCAGGAAAACACGTTGTAAAGCTCATAATGGAAAATCACATTGCCGAAGCATCAAACTCTACAGTGCCACCTGGTGCCACGGTGTTATAACACATTTAAAACACCTTTTTTTACTAATGTAGCTGAGTCCCAGGTAAACATGGGTTTGCAAACGTGTAGTTCCATCCTGATGAAGCAGCGTAATTGCATCGCTTTATTCACTGATTGTGTTTATATCCCACCTTCTCCTCCAAGGAGCTCAAAGTGATGTACGCAGTTCTCCCTCCCCTCGTTTCACCTCCAGAACAACCCTGCGAGGTAGGTTAGGCTGAGAGTAAGCGATTAGCCCAAGGTCACCCAATGAGATTCAGGGCTGAGTGGGGTCTCCCAGGTCCTTGTTTAGCACTCTTAACCACTATGCGACACTGTCTGCTGCAAACGCGCTGCTCCTTCTGCATTTTCTGCTCCATCCCAGGATGCACTGCAGAAGTGTATCCTTATGCTGTGAAAATAGATGTGGGCCAGAGGCAGGGCACACATGCAGAAGATAATAATAATAATAATAATAATAATAATAATTTATTTTTTTCTAAAATAATACTTATTGAATTTTAAAGGGTTACAAAAAGAAAAAAATTAAAAAACAGCATATTTAAGAAATACAAAACATCACATTGCAATAATAAAAAAAGAGAAACAAGAAAAAAAGAAAAGAAAAAAAATTACAATAAATCTTCCCATATCTTATCTTTCATTTGCTTATTTCCTTGACCTCCTCACACCTCCCTTTTTTGTATTCTAGTTCAATTAGCTATTTCAGCAAATCCTTTCCATCTTTTCCAGTTTTTGTCCTCTATTTTATCTTAATATAATGTAACTTTACTTTCCCTCCTTCACCATTTAGCAATCTATTTTTCCTTAATCCTTTATAGCATTTCTGCTAAAACCGCATTATTTCATTTCAACATCCTTCTAACATTCCTTAATTTTACAATGTTTCTGTAAATAAACTTTAAATTTCTTCCAATCTTCTTCCACCAACTCTTCTCCCTGGTCTCGGATTCTGCCAAATAATAATTTATTTATACCCTTCCCATCTGGCTGGGCTTCCCCAGTCTCTCTGGGCGGCTTCCAAAAAAATAATATTAAAATACTGTAATACATCAAACATTAAAAGCTTCCCTAAACAGGGCTGCCTTCAGATCCAGGAAAGTCATCGGACATGACCCAAAAAATGGGGGGATGACACAGGAACCTTCCTGAATTTCTGGAAGAAAACCCCGCCAATCGAGATATGCAAACTCCATACCCTCCGACATTTCTCCGATGAAAATAGGGACATCCCATTCCATAACGATAATTTTACGATTTATACCCCACACATCTTACTGGGTTACCCCAGCTACTCTGGGCAGCTTCCAACATATATAATAACATAAAAAAATTAAACTTTTTTTTTTAAAAAACGTCTCTATGCAGGATTGCCTTCAGACAGCTCAGGGGTTGGATAATTCCATACCCTCCAACATTTCTCTCCTATGAAAATAGGGGCATCCTCAGAATGCCATCATCTCTTGTGTTTAAGTATGCAGTTATAGTTTTGATTAGTACCTCTCAGTGGATTAATGACATCAGCAACCTTTCCATTACCATCAAAGACCAGGGTAGGTGTGGATAGGTTGGGAGGGGTGGCGGATGAGGCCCGAGGCTTGCAAGCGGAAAGCCTCATGACCACAGCATTGATAAGGCTAAAAGATGAAACAGAGCTTCATTGGCAGAAGAGAGGCCAGGAAATGCCACGACAAATTAGCCCTCAGCTTCGCTGCTTTCTCCTTCATTATCCAAGCCCCCTCCGGAGAAGAATGGAGGAGGTTATGACCCTCTCCTGGCAAATGCGCTGCTCTGCTTTTCCGTGTCTTCCTCTCAACAGTGCTGGATGGAAGGGGCGCAGGGCCCTCTGATGCTTTGCGGTCAGGGGCGGAATCTACACACACGTTAAAAAAGTGAAAATGCTTTTTAAAAAATAATAATAATAACCGTTTTGAAAAATGCGTTGAATTTGCTGTAACTCACAGTTGCCATCAAGTGTCAGAATTGAATATTGCACTTCACAACGCATTCAAAACATTTTACAGTGGCACCTCGGGTTACATATGCTTCAGGTTACATACGCTTCAGGTTACAGACTCCGCTAACCCAGAAATAGTGCTTCAGGTTAAGAACTTTGCTTCAGGATGAGAATAGAAATCGTGCTCCGGTGGCACGGTGGCAGCGGGAAGCCCCATTAGCTAAAGTGGTGCTTCAGGTTAAGAACAGTTTCAGGTTAAGAACGGACCTCCGGAACGAATTAAGTACTTAACCCGAGGTACCACTGTATTTGCAGCTGTATAGCTGAGACTGGGGGCTTCTACTCAAGTGACTCTCGCATCAAGCTCCCCCACTTCTTCCTCAACCTCACCCAAAGAAAAAGATGTCCACAAAGGCATCCCTCCTCTGGCCTACTAATCCTACACTGGTGCAATTCTCCCCATGGGCAACATGAAAACAATATTTAAAATTCTTCCTCGACGAATTCTCTGTCCTGTGACCCATAATCAGAGCATTCCATCCCACAGTTAAACTATGGGTTTGTCCATACATCTGCCTTTCCCACACTTAAAAAAGCATGGACCTTAGTGGTTTTCTGCTGCTCCAGGTTGCTTTCTCGACATAGGTCCTGGGCAGTTTTCCCCCACTGCTTACCCCAAGAAAGCTCTCTCTTTAGCACTAAATTGGAACCAACGACAATCGTGGAAAACCAAACTGCCCTTTGTTCCAGTTCAGTGCTAAAGCACAAATTTGCACTGGGGGGAAGCAGCGGGGCAAACGGAATTGTGGGATTTGCCCCCACAGGAGGTGGCGATGGCTTTATTATTATTTTTTAAATGATATTTATTAAAGTTTCACAAAAAAAAGAATCACATTAATAAAAAAGAAGAATTTCAGAATAATAATAATAAAAAATACACAATACCAAATACAAAAAGAAAAAAAGAAAAAACAGTTAAAAACAATTCCGTCTTTTCATTACTTCTTTTACATTTACTTGTTTCCCGGACCTCCTCATACCTCCCTCTTTTGTATTCCAGTTCAGTTTGTTAGTCCAGCAATTTCTTTCCCTCCTTTTTAATCCTGATCTTTAATCTTAATATATTATAACATTAAATTTTTACCTATTAAAAACCAATTTTTCCATTCTTTTAACCATTACTGCTAGAAACCGCTTAACTTCAATCCGTCATCATTCTAACATTCATTAATTTTACAATATTTCTGTAAGTAGTCTTTAAATTTCTTCCAATCTTCTTCCACCGACTCTTCTCCCTGGTCTCGGATTCTGCCAGTCATTTCCGCCAATTCCATATAGTCCATCATTTTCATCTGCCATTCCTCCAGTTTGGGTAGATCTTGTGTCTTCCAATACTTTGCAATAAGCATTCTTGCTGCTGTTGTAGCATACATAAAGAAAGTTCTGTCCTTCTTTAACACCGATTGGTCGACTATGCCGATGGCTTTAGCAGACAATGTACCAAATTCATGGAAGGCAAGGCCAGCGATGGCGGCTGTGTTCTGCCTCCGTTGGTGGAAACAATACACCTCTGAAGACCAGTTGTTGGAAATCCTCAAGTGGTGCTTGCTGCTGTTGCTTGCAGGTTTTCGCATTAGTACCTGGGGTTGAGTCCACTCAGGGGGAAAGGCGGGGGTGCAAATAAAAATATGAAAAGAATAAGAATCTGGATGGAAACTGGGAGAACTCAGTGCTGGATTAGGTGGGCCCTTGGCTTGATCCAGGATAGCTCTTCTTATCTCTTTGCCTTGACTATTATCCATAGCCTTCTTGAAGGGACGCGGGTGGCGCTGTGGGTTAAACCACAGAGCCTAGGACTTGCCGATCAGAAGGTCGGCAGTTCGAATCCCTGTGATGGGGTGAGCTCCTGTTGCTCGGTCCCAGCTCCTGCCAACCTAGCAGTTTGAAAGCATGTCAAAGTGCAAGTAGATCAATAGGTACCACTCTGGCGGGAAGGTAAGCGGCATTTCTGTGCGTTGCTCTGGTTTGCCAGAAGTGGCTTAGTCGTGCTGGCCACATGACCCAGAAGTTGTACACCGGCTCCCTCGGCCAATAAAGCAAGATGAGCGCTGCAACCCCAGAGTTGGTCACGACTGGACCTAATGGTCAGGGGTCCCTTTACCTTTACCTTAGCCTTCTTGAATCTGTCTAATTCCCCCTTTATATCCATGAAATCCACTGTGTGAAATATTTCCTTTTGTCTGTCTGAACAGATCAACATTCAACTTGATAGGATGAGCTGCAAGGCCTAGTATTATGAGAGAGGGAGAGAAAATCAACAGTGTGCATAATTTCATATACCTGGCTTGCGTCTCCACTTACTCGTTACTCCCTCCACTAAACTAAATACCATATTTTCCCATGTATAAGAGGATGCTTTTTGCTCAAAGAAATTAGGCAAAAATGGGGTGTCGTCTTATAAACGGACAGTGAATACAGAGGGGGGACATGCGATTAATGACAGCAGCAAGCAGGAGATTGGCAGTGGCGATTGGGCGGGTGATTGGTCGCTGCGGCAAGGCCTGCTGGTGATTGGCTGTGGCTGCAGGAATTGGGCAGGTGATTGGCAGCTGTGGCGAGGCAGGAAGGTGATTGGAGGCTGTGGCAAGGGGGGTTGGGCTGTTGGTGGCCTTGAGCGGCTGCGGCGAGGTGTGCAATCGGCAGTGGCTGTGGCAAGCGATCGGCAGTGGCGGGCGATGAGCGATTGGCAGAAGTGACCTCCCCCACCCTCCCAAAAGCTAAACAACTTCATTTCTTAATTTTGGTTAAAAATAGGCGTTGTCTTATACATGTGAGCGTCTTATACATGGAAAAATACGGTAGCTTTTCTTCACAGGGAATCTTCCCAGTTCTTAAATCTCACACCAGATCCCAGCCATCATTTAGGATTAAGTCTGGGGACATTTCCTTTCTGGTTGGTTCCATGACCAACTGTTCTAGGGCACAGAAATTAGGGCATCTAGAAGTTTTACATCTTTGTGTTTACCAGAACGTGTGGAGGGGCAGCCAATATTGTGCCCACCAGATGTTTTGGGCTCTCTACTCCCATCAGCCTGTCAATGCAGCCAGTGGTCAGAGATGATGGGAATTGCAGACCATAATACTAAGAGAGCTCCAACTTGGCTACCCCTAATCTAGCGTATGTAAAGGTAATGGAAACTAACCATTAATACCACACTTCCTGTTTTGTATGCCTCCATGATTTCTCTCTCCATCGACTAGGGTTGCCAAAAGCTGTTGAGCTTTTGGCAAAATCTCCAAAAAAAGAGAGAGAAGTTTTAAGGTGTGTGTGTGGTTTTTTTTTTGAAATTTGAAAATAAATCAACAACACCTTTGATATGGGCTGTCATACGCCCAGGTTTCCCTTGACATTTTTATGGATGCCATTTTTGATGGGCAAATCCTGGACGTATGGCAGTCCCGCCACTGGTACTCTCAGCATTTAGTTGGTGGGGAGTGTAGCGGGAATTGTGTCTGAAGTACTTTTGAATA
The DNA here is from genome assembly GCF_964106645.2 of Podarcis pityusensis. NCBI lineage: Eukaryota > Metazoa > Chordata > Lepidosauria > Squamata > Lacertidae > Podarcis > Podarcis pityusensis. Next base: position 87,527,202 of record NC_138032.1, read on the forward strand.
CAGTGGTACCTTGGGTTACAAACACCTCGGGTTACAAACACTTCGGGTTACAGACTCCGCTAACCCAGAAGTAGTACCTCGGGTTAAGAACTTTACCTCAGGATGAGAACAGAAATTGTGTGCTGGCGGCGCGGCAGCAGCGGGAAGCCCCAATAGCTAAAGCGGTACCTTAGGTTAAGAATGATTTCAGGTTAAGAACGGACCTCCGGAACAAATTAAGTTCATAACCAGAGGTACCACTGTAATAATAATAATAATAATAATAATAATAATAATAATAATAAAATAATTTATTCTTCATATGCCACCCATCTGACTGGGTTTCCCCAGCCACTCTGGGCAGCTTCCAACAAATTAAAACACAGTAAGACGTCAAGACCATTAAGAACTTCCCTATACAGGCCTGCCTTCAGATGTCTTCTAAAACTCAGCTATTTATCTCCTTGACATGTGATGGGAGGGCATTCCACAGGGAGGGTGCTACTACCGAGAAGGCCCTGTAACCTCACTTCCTGCAGGGAGGGATCCATCAAAAGGCCCTCGGAGCTGGACCTCAGTGTCCGGGCTGAACGATGGGGGTGGAGAAGCTCCTTCAGGTAAGTCGGAGTCTGGTATTGCCACCCACACAGGTTTTTGGAGGAGCGTACTCCTCATGTGTTTTCTAGTTTAGGTGTTCATGGGACAGAAATATCATCAGAAGCATGTTGGTCATTGAAGCGTGTATGTACATCTGTATCTGCCTGTATAGATATCTTGCGAATACAGAGAGAGGAAAGACTTTTGTCCCCCTTTTAACAAAGTGGTGCCGAAAGACTAAGAAGCAGGAGCAACAGACTCTCTGCGTGTCCCTATTTTCCAGGGACAGCCCCAAATTTACAGAAGCTGTCCCGGTTTCTGATCTGATCCCGGAATGTCCTTTTCCTTAAAGGTAAAGGGACCCCTGACCCGTAAAGGGACCCCTGACCATTAGGTCCAGTCGTGGCCAACTCTGGGGTTGCGGCGCTCATCTTACTTTATTGGCCAAGGGAGCCAGCTTACAACTTCTGGGTCATGTGGCCAGCATGACTAAGCCGCTTCTGGCGAACCAGAGCAGCACACAGAAACACCGTTTGCCTTCCCGCCGGAGCGGTACCTATTTATCTACTTGCACTTTGACGTGCTTTCGAACTGCTAGGTTGGCAGGAGCAGGACGTCCCTATCTTCATCAGGGAAATGTTGGAGGTTACGGAGCAACAGCAGTAGGTGTGTCGCGTGGAACTCAAATGAGACCCAGGCCAATGAAGGCAAGTTTCACCCCTCACAATGATATCTCAATCCCTCACTCCTCCGACTGATTACTGAGCACACTCAAATCCCGCAATGCTGTTACAGTGGTACCTCAGGTTAAGAGCTCAATTCGTTCTGGAGGTCCGTTCTTAACCTGAAACTGTTCTTAACCTGAGGTACCACTTTAGCTAATGGGGCCTCCCGCTGCTGCCGCGCAATTTCTGTTCTCACCCTGAAGCAAAGTTCTTAACCTGAGGTACTATTTCTGGGTTAGCGGAGTCTGTAACATGAAGTGTATGTAACCCGAGGTACCACTGTATTTGTTTTGGAAGCTGTTTCCACTGGGTCTTGGGGATGCAGCAGTCGAACTGTGCTGGCTAGGCTCCACCACAATCCTCCTCCTCCTCCTCCTCCTCCTCCTCCTCCTCCTCCTTCTTCTTCCTGCCCCCCCACTCCAAAGTGAGTAATTGAATGAAAGAGGCAGTCGGTGCTGGTGCGGGGAGCTGACTTCCAGCCCAACATCATTAGGAGAGCTCCACACAATGGGGGATGACAGGGAGATTCAAGTGTCCAATTTCTCTCTTGAACTCTCTAAACAGGAGGCTCCAGTCAGGGAAGTCCCCTGCCCGCCCGCCCGCCCGTCCCTCCCTTCCCTTCCCTGACAGTTTCTTTATTAATTAACAGAGTTGGCCAGAGGACGGAAACAGAGGACAATAATCAACACAGATGGGGCCACAGACCTATTTTTAATAATGTGCATTGCATCCATCCTAATTGGGAAAGAAACACTGACCTGATTGGAATGGCTGGGCGGGAGCCCCTTGGGCTCGCTTTCTTTCTTTCTTTCTTTCTTTCTTTCTTTCTTTCTTTCTTTCTTTCTTTCTCCCTGTACTCCAATTTTTGTTTGGTGTAAAAAAATCTGACTCGGTGGGGGGACAGAGGGGCCGGTGCGTACGAAAGACAAAACCCGAGCCTTTAAGGGGCAAACGTTGAGAGCGGAAGGGTGGGCAAACCAGGCACAGGAGCTCAGGATGGAGTTGAGGCGGGAGGGGGGGGAATCGCCTCATTTAGTGGCAGTATCACAAAAGGAGAGGCGGAAGAGCCCAGCTGCTACCTAGGGAGATGTGTACACGGCCTAGCAGGAAGCCTGGGGGGGGGGAGGAGGGGGGGAGGCAGAGAGGGGTGTACGTGTTTGAGTGTGTGCAAGAGAGCAGGGAATCTCATCGCAAGGGCCAAGCTGCCCGCTGAGCAATTATTACAACCCACGCTACTGTAGCACTTGGCAGCCTTCATAGAAAGGCAAGCACTAGGATCTATATGAGTTAATTTTTTCTTTTAAAAAAAGACATATTCATGGCAGGGCCAAAAATAGCAGGGTGGGTGTGGGTGTGTCATAGAATGAGAAGCAGCAGAATAGCTATGGTGGGTGGTGGGATATGGTAGGCTTGACTTATCTCAGAGTTTTGTTGCCATCCAGTCTGCCCAAGATTTTCGCCTGTCTTCATCCCCTGTCCATTGGCTCAGTAGAGGCCATGCAGGAGAAATGCTGAAGGGTATGGTAAGGTAAAGGGACTCCTGACCATTAGGTCCAGTTGCGGACGACTCTGGGGTTGTGGCGCTCATCTCGCTTTATTGGCCGAGGGAGCCGGCGTACAGCTTCTGGGTCATGTGGCCAGCATGACTAAGCCGCTTCTGGCGAACCAGAGCAGTGCACGGAAATGCCGTTTACCTTCCCACCGGAGCGGTACCTATTGATCTACTTGCACTTTTGATGTGCTTTCGAACTGTTAGGTTGGCAGGAGCAGGGACCGAGCAACGGGAGCTCACCACGTTGCGGGTATTCGAACCGCCAACCTTCTGATCGGCAAGCCCTAGGCTCTGTGATTTAACCCACAGCGCCACCCACGTCCCTATAGGAGGGTATGGTAGGACACTCCTATTTTCATTGGAGATATGTTGGAAGCTATGGAGTTATGTGACCCCCAAGCCAACGAGATAACTAACTCTACAACCTTTAGAAGACATCCGAAGGCAGTCCTGCATAGGGAAGTGTTTTTAATGTATAATGTTTTATTATGCTTTTATATATGTTGGAAGCCGCCCCATCAGATAGGTGTGGTATAAATAATAAAATTATTATTAGTAATATTATGGAATAGGACGTCCCTATTTTCATCGGAGAAATGTCCTTTTCAACATGTTTGTGGGAGGTGGGCTCTTGGTTTTATTTGTTTTTCTTCTTGCTTTTATTATTTATTGTGCTTTTTCATTTTTCATTTTTATGCTGTGAACTGCTCTGAGATCTTCAGACGAAGGGCAATACAGTGGTACCTCAGGTTACATACACTTCAGGTTACATACACTTCAGGTTACAGACTCCGCAAACCCAGAAATAGTGCTTCAGGTTAAGAACTTTGCTTCAGGATAAGAACAGAAATCGTGCTCCGGCGGAACGGCGGCAGCGGGAGGCCCCATTAGCTAAAGTGGTGCTTCAGGTTAAGAACAGTTTCAGGTTAAGTACGGACCTCCGGAACGAATTAAGTACTTAACCTGAGGTACCACTGTATACAAATTTAACAAACAAACATTATTAGAAGTACTTTGCGCAAGTCCCATTCTGAGGCATGGAAGTTCCCTGCTCACTCTGGCCATGCCATTTCTCCTCCTTTACACCCATGGGAGGCAAGAGCGAGTGTTATACCGTCCACCCACAGATGACAAGGACGACAGAAGAATCAGAGGGAATGATGATGGAGCCATGTCATGTCACCTCGAGGAACTTGCCAGTACACCATATAAATCAAGGGCAACATTAATTTCCTGGGTCGTTCATGATGAAAACACCACATTTCATGGCTTGTTGCCTATTCATAGAAAGCTCCCATTAAAACTTGGCAGATTATTGATACAATTTAAACAAACGGCGATAAAAATTGTGAGATATTCGGTGGCCAACAAAACGAAGCTCTGAATATTGAATATGTCATTGGTATATGTGGTAAAGAGGAAAGGAGGCGAGACTCTGTGGTTTTCCCCTGCCTTTGCCTCTCCACCCAGGAGTATGCCAGGTGGCCTATAAGATCTTGCCGGCGTGGGGTGGGATGCGACCCTTCAACTGAAATAATTCTAATATAATTCTGTGTCCAGGGCAGCTGTTTATCAGCTCCATCTGGTACGCAGGCTGAGACCCTACCTGCCCGCAGACTGTCTCGCCAGAGTGGTGCATGCTCTGGTTATCTCCCGCTTGGACTACTGCAATGCGCTCTATGTGGGGCTACCTTTGAAGGTGAGCCGGAAACTGCAACTAATCAAGAATGCGGCAGCTAGACTGGTGACTGGGAGTGGCTGCCGAGACCATATAACACCAGTCTTGAAAGACCTACACTGGCTCCCAGTACGTTTCCAAGCACAATTCCAAGTGTTGGTGCTGATCTTTAAAGCCCTAAACGGCCTCGGTCCAGTATACCTGAAGTAGCATCTCCACCTCCATCGTTCTGCCCGGACACTGAGGTCCAGCACCGAGGGCCTTCTAGCGGTTCCCTCCCTGCAAGAAGCCAAGTTACAGGGAACCAGGCAGAGGGCCTTCTCGGTAGTGGCACCCGCCCCGTGGAACGCCCTCCCACCAGATGTCAAAGAGAACAACAACTACCAGACTTTTAGAAGACATTTGAAGGCAGCCCTGTTCAGGGAAGCTTTTAATGTTTAAGAGACTATTGTATTTTAATATTCTGTTGGGAGCTGCCCAGAGTGGCTGGGGAAACCCAGCCAGATGGTGGGGTATGTATGTATGTATGTATGTATGTATGTATGTATGTATGTATAAATAATTAACAACAACAACAACAACAACAACAACAACATGATTCAATTTAATGGAATATCAGCAGAGCTCAGTGCTCCTTGCCTTCTTCCCAGAACAGCCATCCTTGTTTCCATACCCTCCAGCATTTCTCCGATGAAAATAGGGAGGTCCTACCACACCTTCCAAGGGATAAACCACAGAGCCTAGGACTTGCCGATCAGAAGGTTGGCGGTTCGAATCCCCGTGACGGGGTGAGCTCCCGTTGCTTGGTCCCTGCTCCTGCCAACCTAGCAGTTCGAAAGCACGTCAAAGTGCAAATAGATAAATAGGTACCGCTCTGGTGGGAAGGTGAGCGGCGTTTCCGTGCGCGGCTCTGGTTCACCAGAAGCGGCTTAGTCCTGCTGGCCACATGACCCGGAAGCTGTACACCGGCTCCCTCGGCCAATAAAGTGAAATGAGCGCCGCAGCCCCTGAGTCGGTCACGACTGGACCTAATGGTCAGGGGTCCTTTTACCTTTACCTTTTACCACACCTTCCAACATTTCTCTGATGACAATAGGGGTGTCCTAAGGAAAAGCAGGACTTTCCGGGATCGTATCAGAGACCGGGACAGCTTCTGTAAATCTGTACTTGGAAAATGGAGACCTTTGGAGGGCCTGCCACCTGCCTGCCTCATGTACCTGTCTTTGCCTCCCTTGCTCTATCTTGCTTCTCCCTTGTAGAGAACTTGCTTTACATCCAGAGAGTTCCTGGTTCAATGCCTGGCATTTCCAAGTATGACTGGGAATGTGCCCTGCCTGAACCCCCTGCAGACAATACTGAGCTCGATGGACCAATGGTCTGGTACAATATCAGGCAGCTTCCTATTCCCCAATGTCAATCTTCACCAGTCCCACACAATTGACATCATCATCCTGTTCCTTCTGCCACGGTCACCCAGCTGAAGTCCTTTTCCACTGCCGAAGACTGAAGCAATTACTGAAGAAATGAACCGACCTTTCGATGTTAAACCAGTGGTGAAGAACTAGTTTTACCATTCTTAAGGAAATCAGCCCCGAGTGCTCACTGGAAGGACAGATCCTGAAGCCGAGGCTCCAATACTTCGGCCACCTCACGAGAAGAGAAGACTCCCTGGAAAAGACCCTGATGTTGGGAAAGATGGAGGGCACAAGGAGAAGGGGATGACAGAGGACGAGATGGCTGGACAGTGTTCTCGAAGCTACAAACATGAGTCTGACCAAACTGCAGGAGGCAGTGGAAGACAGGAGTGCCTGGTGTGCTCTGGTCCATGGGGTCACGAAGAGTCAGACACGACTAAACAACAACAAATGTGGAGAATGAGGGACAGTGCTTTTCAAGCAAAGCCTGGACTTTCTGGAGAGGAAGTTTTGGTTGCCAGATATCTTACTGGAAACTCTCCTGCCCTGCTTTTGTCATCGGTTTGATGCGCAGAACATCAGGCAGAGAAGCTGCTCGCAACAGAGGGATATGCATTATCACCCAATGATGCCTGCACATCAAGCTGCTGTTGGAAGTCAGTCACAATGATGAGCTGAAAGGCTGGCAAGCTTTGCTGAAACATCTCCGACAGGAAACAGGAGTGAAGAATAGGAGGGAAATGGAACGGATGATAGCTCAGATGGACTACTGGATAGTTCAGTTGGTTAGAACGTAGTGCTGATAATACCAAGGTGGCAGGTTCGAGTTCCCGTATGGGACAACAGCATATTCCTGCATTGCAGGGGGTTGGACTAGATCAGGTTTTCACACACTTGCATATTTAGCTGTTGTTGGACTACAACTCCTATCATCCCTAGCTAGCAGGACCAGTGTTCAGGGATGATGGGAGTTGTAGTCCAAAAACCCCCTGGAGATTTGAGTTTGGGAGACCTTGGACTAGATGATCCTCAGGGTCCCTTCCAACTTCACGATGCTATGACACTACTTCACCTCCAGTTTTTTGAACCAGCAAAGATTCAAAATAGGAGCAAAATTGGCGGTGGTTTGGAACAACAAGGACTTTAGGCCTGCTTTGTCCTTTTGAAGGACAGCGGGTCACCCTGCCTGCTGCCTGCAACATTCAAACAAAGGGTTTTAAGAAGGTGAGGAGGCCAGAAAGCTGGGTTGACCACCTGGGTTTGAAAAAGGTAATTGGCCAGCAGGGAGCACCATAACCTTTGTTTTTGCTCGGCACTTCTCACTTGACTGGGCAAAGGCAAACACACAGCAGTGTTGTGTGTGCAAAATAAGTCCAGCTCCTCTCTGCAACCACCGAGCTCTCAAGCACCCAAACGTGCGACTAAAGGAAGGCATGAAGCACGTTCACTCTCAGAGGAGCTAAAGCAGCTCCTTTCAAGAGGAACTCTTGCTTAGCGCAGGATGGGGAAAATACATATGGTACATATAGGAGACAGTAGGTACATATACATATGGTACATATAGAAGACATATGGTACATATAGTTGTCCAGTCTAGTTATATCTCACAGCATCAAACAGGTAGCTGTTTTATTATTTCTAAGGTTTCAATAATTGCTGGACAGATATAAGCTGAGCCAGGTTCCTGACTACATCTTGAGCCACAATATAGCAAAGGAAGGCAAATATGTTGGCATTATCATCCGCAAAGTAATGATATTTCCTAGGGGGACAGGGGCTGGGTGGGGGACTCCCTGGTCCTGAGTGGGGTAACTGTGCCCCTAAAGGGCCAGGGGTGCAGCCTGGGAGTCATTTTAGACTCACAGCTATCCATGGAGATGCAGGTCAATTCTGTGTTCAGGGCAGCTGTCTACCAGCTCCATCTGCTATGCAGGCTGAGACCCTACCTGCCCGCAGACTGTCTCACCAGAGTGGTACATGCTTAGTCCCACTTGGACTACTGCAATGCACTCTACATGGGGCTACCTTTGAAGGTGACTAAGAAACTACAACTAATCCAGAATGCGGCAGCTAGACCCTTGACTGGAAGTGGTTGTCAGGACCATATAACACTGGTCCTAGAAGATCTACATGGGCTCCCGATACGTTTCTGAGCACAATTAAAGAGTTGGTGCTGACCTTTAAAGCCCTAATCAGCCCTGGCCCAGTATACCTGAAGAAGTGTCTCCACCTCCATCGTTCTGTCCGGACACTGAGATCCAGCTCCGAGAGCCTTCTGGTGGTTCCCTCACTGCGAGAAGTAAAATTACAGAGAACCAGGCCTTCTCCGTAGTGGCTCCCACCCTGTGAAATGCCTTCCCATCAGATGACAAGGAGATGAGTCACTATACAACCTTCAGAAGACATCTGAAGGTAGCCCTGTATAGGAAAGTTTTAAATGTTTGATGTCCCCACACTCTCTTTGCTACTTTTACCATGAAAAGCTAAATGGATGAAGCTGTGAACATAAAATATTCCTTTAAAGCACATTTGAAACAAATTTCCCCCCTCAAATAATTATGGGCACTGCAGTTTAGCCATCACAGTTACTATTTCTAGAACCCCTTGACAAACTACAGTATCCAGAATTAATTGAAGGGGGAAATGTGTTTTGAATATGGTTTGAAGGTATAGTACATAGAGATCCAAAAATTCATTGAAGCGCTGGTATTCCCCACCTTTGAGCATAGATGCCTGTCTTTTACCTGTTTTGGCATGTACTTTAATCAAAAAGAGATCCTGATCTGCTTACACAAAATAGAATAAAATTATAGATAGTAGTCCAATATGACAATGATTAATCACAAACACAAAGATGGCATCTCAGTAGTTAAAAGCTTGAAACTGCGTGCTTCTCCAGAAAGCTCCAACGACGGAAGAACTTACATTACCCAAACATCCCCCACTTGCAGTAAGTACTTTTTCTGCAAAAGTGCAGAAGAAAACGGAGGCCGTTCAAAACAAAACGTCGTATGACTACATGACATGTTCAAATTGATCTATCTCTCTTGAAGAAGTTATAAAAAGGGATGAGGTGGGGGAAAGCAGGTCTTAAATCAAGGAGGTTGAATCACTAAGTTTCGGAGCAAAGACAAAAATAGTACAAGAACTCCAAGCCTTAATCATATAATAATAAATTGTACAGTACAAGACATCCAGATATTAAACTCTATATCTAAAGCATTATTTAAAGGTGCCCTCCCAGCCAAAATGATTTTTTTAAAAAGTCCAATATATTTTGGATCACAAATGGAACAATGTAAGAACTATTGACCATAAGCAATTCACACCTAAAAATATTGTTATACGGCTATAGTTCACAGTGACGATATAAGCAATGGTTATGTTTAATGGTATGTTTAAAACAGGGGTGTCCAAGACACTTGCTTCAGATCTTGCTTCGGTGCTTTGCAATAAAGGTAAAGGTAAAGGGACCCCTGACCGTTAGGCAGAGTCGCGGATGACTCTGGGGTTGCGGCGCTCATCTCGCTTTACTGGCCGTGGGAGCCGGCGTACAGCTTCCGGGTCATGTGGCCAGCATGACTAAGCCACTTCAGGTGAACCAGAGCAGCGCACGGAAACGCCATTTACCTTCCTGCCGGAGCGGTATCTATTTATCTACTTGCACTTTGATGTGCTTTCGAACTGCTAGGTTGGCAGGAGCAGGGACCGAGGAATGGGAGCTCACTCCGTTGCGGGGATTCGAACCGCCAACCTTCTGATCGGCAAGTCCTAGGCTCTGGGTTTAGACCACAGTGCCACCCGCATAGTGGGGTGATTTGGTGCCAACTGCTTTGGAGACCCACTTTCCATTGAGTCAGAATTTTGCTGAACCTTCATGTCTCCACATTTCAGATCATGGGGAAAGACAGACCCTCCAAGCACCCCTATCTTTTAGGGACAGTCCTAGATTTACAGAAGCCATCCCGGTTTCTGATTTGATCCCAGAATGTCCATATTTCCATCCCTATTTTTCTTGGAGAAAAGTTGGAGGGTGTGGAGTTATGCAACCCCCCCAAACCAAGGAGATAAGTAACTATGCAACCTTTAGAAGACATCTGAAGGCAGCTAGTACAGTGGTACCTCGCAAGACGAATGCCTCGCAAGACAAAAAACTCGGTAGACGAAAGGGTTTTTTGAGCTGCTTCGCAAGACGATTTTCCCTATGGGCTTGCTTCGCAAGACGGAAACGTCTTGCAAGTTTGTTTCCTTTTTCTTAACACCGTTAATACAGTTGCGACTTGACTTCGAGGAGCAACTCATAGAACGCGGTGTGGTAGCCTTTTTTGAGGTTTTTAAAGACTTTGGTGATTTTTGAAGCTTTTCCAAAACTTTCCCGACACCGTGCTTCGCAAGACGAAAAAAATCGCAAGGCGACAAAACTCGCGGAATGAATTAATTTCGTCTTGCGAGGCACCACTGTATAAGGAAGTTTTTTTATAATGTTTACTGTTTTATTATGTTTTTATCTATGTTGGAAACTGCCCAGAGTGGCTGGTGCAACCCAGTCAGATGGGTGGGGTATAATTATTAAAATCATCATCTTTCTTTATCGTCATCATCATGATGGAATAGGGCAACCTTATTTGCATCGGAGAAATGTTGGAGGGTATGAAAGTGGTGGGGAAGCAGGAATGTATATCAGCCCTGAGTGTGGGGTTTCCATTTCTACTCTAATGGTGGGTTGGGGCCTGAATTGGGAAAAGTTACATGGTTGTAATCACAACCATTGCGTACCCTTGTGATCCTCCAGCCAGTCCATGTCAGATTTAGGAACATATGCACATTTCACAACTTTTTTTTTTTTTTTGGCATCTAATGCCTAGTATTCTAGAGTTCGGATCTCGTGGGAATTTCAGAGATTAGAGGAGCAACTACATGCCTGCCTGAACTATGGCAAACTTCCTTACTGCGCTGAAAGTTCGTCTGCCATGGGCAGTACAGTCATATCTCGTGTTGCGTTAGGTTCATGTTGCGTCTTTTCAGCTTGCGAACGCAGCAAACCTGGAAGTTTATACTTCCGGGTTTTGCCGCACATGCAGAAGCATTCTGCATGCTTTGCACATGCGCAGAAGCGCCACTCTAGTTGCGGACTTTTTGGGGTGCAAATGGCACCCCAGAACGGATCGTGTCCGCAACTAGAGGTACCACTGTACTTGGACTTGGTACCATTGCGTCTACGGGCCATCTCTCTCTCTTTTGAACTGATCTCGCAAACTGCCTGCTTGCACAAATCAGAGGGAAGCGGCACAAAACACATGCCACCCCCATCCCCTCCACAAAGAAACTGGGACGATGCTTTTGCAAGTGCTGCACAAATGAAAATACTGAGGCTCCGTTCTGGATCTTTAACAAAAGTTAAGTCATTTTGCAGTAGAAGAAAAAGCATTTTCAAAGAAATTGTTCCAGAATAATGGCAACCTTGTGTGGCAGCATGTCAAGAAATCCCCACAAATCAGCAACTACAGCACAACACTATAAGGGGCGATGGCAGAAAGTGGGATCTGTGGTCCTTCTACCCCAGTACTGTCCTGCCTGCTGTGACTGGCAATGGCTTTCCAGGATTTCAGCATCCTTCAGCCCTACCTTGAGATGCAGGAATGGAACCTGGGACCATCTGTCATCCACATCTCGGCATCTTCTGTTGTCAGCACTGCTTCTTAGATGAATTGAGTCTGTCTATAATTTTAGTGCCCGTGGCCGTGAGGAGCACAGCCTTCCAAAAGGGCTTGTCCTTTTCTGGTTTTGTTTATTACAGTTAGTTAAAGTTTAAACAGAATAATATCCAAAATACAGAGTAGATTCACTGAAATCAACAGACTTCGTCTGCTCTGAGCATGTTGGATATCACCAAGTGCCTTTAAAAAAAATGTTTAGGGGTATTCTCATTTTGACTCAAGAAAACAACAATTTTATAGTTCAAATCAGGGAAAATGAATACTGTTCAGTAAATGGACAAAAGTACAAAGATTCACAAAATGTTTAGGGGTATACGTACCACTGCATCCCCCCCAGAAAAAAAGCACTGGATAACACTTCCCAAAACTAATCTTGTGTACGACAATCACAAAAGCTATGCAGCTTGCCATTATTGGGGTGGGGAAGTGATAATATATTTTTCTGTATTCATCCTGTTTTGACAATCAAAAAAAGAAGGACCAAAACTCATCAAAATGTGCTTGCATTAGCTTTGCCTTCCCCCAAAGTTTCCTTTTTTACTGAATTTTATTTATTTATTGAAATAATAATTTTGGCCATAGCCAGAAATTTTCCTATCAGTTCCTCACATTTTCATTGTTTATAGGCATGAAAGCATCTTAGCAGCACAAACAGAAAAACACCTCCGATTCAACAGTCAATAATGTTTTGAGAAAGTTGTTATTACTATGATCCAATATGGTCCATTTCTAGCCATATAAGCTCAAAACTGCTTCTTTAAAGTTTAAAAAAATTAAAGATTTTGGACTGAGAGACCATAAACAACATTTTGGTTTAAAGAGACTCAATTTCCTCAGATCCAATAATAACGATAACGATAACGGTAATTTGTAAACTGTTGTATACCCATAGGTCTCAGGGCTGTTCACAACAGAAAGTTACCATATAAAAGCACAACATACATAATAAAAATAATGAAAACAACAAACAATTCTAATGTATATAAACTAATGAAAAATACCCTCCCCAGCAAAAGCCCCCAACAGTCCCCCCCGCCAACAAATACAAAAACTCAAATTAACATATAACAAATACAAATACAAGAATCCAAATTAACATATAACATTTAAAAGCAATTTAGAGCAACCCCACCCCCAAATAAAACAACACCCACCCAAGTTAAAACCCCATCTCCCATTAAAACAATATAGCAAAAATATATAAAACTTGCCACCTCTTCTTGCTGTAAATGCAGCGAATAAACGAGCCCCTGCCCTGTGCATTGACAGGCGTCTATTTCAGTCTATAATAATATTATTTTAAAACGTGTAGGCCATGGGTTCCTAGATAGCATCATCTGTAGGGCTGCCATACGTCCAGACATTAATGGGATTTCAAAGACGGAATTGACGCCCGTTTTGGGTCTTAGGCAAAAAAAAAAAAAGGGGGTGTCCTGGTTTTTACTTTTTGAAATATGGCAACCCAATATGTTGGTTTTGGGAGGCCTCCCAGTGGGCTGTAATTGCTTTCTGTCTCAAACCTTTGCAGTGATTGGGAATAAAAAAACGCAACTATTACCAGAGCTTCTAATTCCTGGTGTACATTACATTTCAGGTGGGGAGTGCAGAGGTGCTTTGTCATCTTTCCATTGCTTTTGAAAGCAGTAGCTAACGATAGTTTAAGATACAGGAGCAACAACTGAGCGTGACATTCTAGAGTGTCCATTTTCCCTACCTAACAGAGAACAGTTCTCTATTTTATGGTCCGTCAGAGAATCATCTCTTATTTGAAGGTGCCATCAGTATGAAAGGCTGACTAATCTGTGTCTGGGGAAAAGATAAAACCCCCTAAGAACATACCCTCCCACATTTCTCTGATGAAAATAGGGGTGTTCTACTCCATGATGACGACCCATTAGCAATGGCAGTAACACAGCTTCTTTCCTTTTCGATGAAGTTAATCTAGATGAGATGTGCTTTCTTACGACTTTTCTCCGGTGAAAATAGGAGAAGCAGGTCTCTCTGGGATTATATCAGAAACCATGACAGCTTCTGTAAAACTGGGGCTGTCCCTGGAAAATAGGGCACTTGGAGGGTCTGCAGTTGTAAAATAAAATGCCAATTAGAGTCTGGAGCCCTGAACACCAATCACAGCAGAGACAGGGGTTTTTTTTGTGTGTGTACAGCAAGTAGTTTAGTGTTTGGTCCAAACAGTAGAGAGGGCTCAGAAAGGCCTGCTTTGGAAACACAGTCCAAATAGTGAGGATTGTGAGGAATGCTTGCCCCAAATTTTATACAGTGGTACAGTCATACCTCGGGTTGAATGTGCTTCAGGTTGAGTGCTTTTGGGTTGCGCTCTGCGGCAACCTGGAAGTAACAGAGCATGTTACTTCCGGGTTTCGCCGCACGTGCAGACGCTCAAAATGACGTCGCGTGCATGTGCTGAAGTGGCAAAACGCGACCCACGCATGCGCAGACGTGCTGTCGCATCGTACGTTCTGTTCAGGATGCGAACGGGGCTCTGGAATGGATCCCGCTCGCATCCCGAGGTACCACTGTACCTCGGTTTAAGAACAGTCCTCTTTATGAACGATTTGGTTTACGAACTCTGCAAAACCGGAAGTAGTGTCCCGGTTTGTGAACTTTACCTCGGTCTAAGAACGGAAGCCGAACGGTGGAAGGGCACCGGCGGCGGGAGGCCTCATTAGGGAAAGCGCGCCTCGGTTTAAGAATGGTTTCGGTTTAAGAACGGACTTCTGGAACGGATTAAGTTCGTAAATCGAGGTACCACTGTATAGGACTTTGCATTCCAATTCTTGATGGTCTTGCTTTACACAAGTCTGTGTCCTTTGTGTTGAATCGTGGCCCCCCCAAAGCCCCTGCCACCCAAACGCAGCAAATCCCTGCATTAAGGAGACTGTTCCTTCTTCCTCAATGGCCTTCCCCTGTGTGCGCACCAGCTCCTTTGGCCTTGCTTGCCGAATTTATGAAACGCATCCCCGGGGCTTGCGGGAGTCAGCCCTTCCTCCCCTGAGTGTGCTTCTGTGCTCGTGTGAGAGAGCTGATAATTGTGAGCGCTCCCTAGGAGAATCTGTGGGGCCATGGGACACAATAGGCAAGGTTTGAGGGTCTGAAACTGTAGACTTTAATAAAGCCACTGACAGCAAATAAAGAGTCTGACATGTGACTCAGATTACGGACAACAAGGGCTGCTTTGTAGCTCCATCTGCACCCTGATCGGGTCCCATACAGTAGCTGAAAGAACAGAACAAACTGCTGCTGCCTCCAGTAAATACAAGAGTGACACAAAGGCGGCCAAACAGACCAACTTTGTGCAGCTCTGCTACAGCTGAGCTGCCCTCCCACCTTCGCCTGCCCTCACCCCCATCCCTGGGCTCAGCCTTCCCTGGGTCCTTCCTTCCCATTGGGAATAACCAGGTGCTAACTAAATATAACACGCAGCCATATGAATTAAAAGCCTCGTTGCTTGCTCCTTCTGCTGAGAAGCAGTGATGGGAGGGAGATCTCGGAACAGATAAGGGAGGGGTGGCTCCATGTTTTCTCCACCCACTGGAAATCATTTGCCGGGTTCCAGACATGTCGACCTCACAGACAACGCATCTGGAACCCTGCAAGGTCAGGAGAACGACGGCCACTTTCCGTGGAGGAGGGGAAGGTCTCAGGAGTAGCCACCCGACCCACGCTGCATAGCAGGAAACCAGCTTGGCTATAATGTTTAAAGGTAAAGGGACCCCTGACCATTAGGTCCAGTCGTGACCGACTCTGGGGTTGCGGCGCTCATCTCGCTTTATTGGCCGAGGGAGCCGGCGTGCAGCTTCTGGGTCATGTGCCCAGCATGACTAAGCCGCTTCTGGCGAACCAGAGCAGCGCACCATGGAAACACCGTTTACCTTCCCACCGGAGTGGTACCTATTTATCTACTTGCACTTTGACGTGCTTTTGAACTGCTAGGTTGGCAGGAGCAGGGACCGAGCAACGGGAGCTCACCCCGTCACGGGGATTCGAACCGCCGACCTTCTGATAGGCAAGCTCAAGAGGCTCAGTGGTTTAACCCACAGCACCACCTGCGTCCCTTCTATAATGTTTAGTTGCCATTAATTGAAACTTCTCTGGATCAGAGCTGATTTAATAACCTATGTGCACATGTTGAAAGAGACAGCATAGTGCATGTTGAAGGAGACCATATATTGCTTTTTTAAAAACCCCAACATACCGCCAGTCTCCACTCAAGCGGCTTTCGATTCTTTTGGAGCGGCACGCAGTGCAAACAAGGAACCTTCTCAGTCAGCACTCACCACCCTTGGGGCCTGGATGGTTATTGAATCAGTGAAGCATTGGGGGCTGGCCCAATGGAGTGAATGGGGCACCCCCCAACTTCAGTCTGCCCTCAGCCAACCCCCATCTGCCTGCCTTCTTACTTACAACCAGCCTGTGCTGGTCCCGGGGGTAAGGTACCTTGGGTGTAGCAGAGTCCACACGAAGAGGGGCAAGGTCCGAGGCAGAGAGCCGGGCGGGGAACAGGAACGCTGGAACAGGAGGCTGTGCAGGGAACAGGAACACCGGATGGTCGGGAACAGGAGGCCGAGCAGGGAACAGGAGTACCGGATAGTCAGGAACAGGAAGCCGAGCAGGGAACAGGAGTACCGGATAGTCAGGAACAGGAGGCCGAGCAGGGATCAGGAACACAGGAAGGTCCGAAGCCAACAACGACGTTGCTCCCGCAACCTGGGGCCGGGCTGACTGGGCTTTTATCCTCTTCTAGGGCCAGGGGCGGTCCCGGTCCCCAGGAGCCCCGCCTCCTCTGGCCTTAAGGCGAGCACTCCTCCTGGGGGCAACCAGTTCCCTTCGCCTCTCTGCCCTAAGCCTCTGCAGATCAGGAGAGGCCGAAGGGTTACTGGGCCCTGGAGGAGGCTCACCTGTGGCCACTGAGTCGTCAAGCCCCTCTGGGGCCAGAAGGGCTTCACCTGGGGCCAGCTCCTGATGCACTGCCACAGGTGCAGGCTCTTCAGCATCTAGGCCTTGCCCCAGTTCAGCCGGCCCTGGAGGCGGGGACTCCTGTGCAGGCTGGGATTCCTCTGTTTCATCCTCCGAATCGGAATCCCAGGCCATCACACCATCCCCCCTCCCAGGCCCCCCCCTCAACCGAGGGTCCGGACCCGGCTTGCCGGGGTACGTCGCGTGGAACTCTCGGAGGCAGGCAGGTGCGTGGACATTGGCCGCTGGTTCCCAGGAACGGTCCTCCGGTCCGTACCCCTTCCAGTCAATGAGATACTGCAGCTTTCCCCTGCGGTATCGGGAGTCCAGGATGCGTTCCACCTCGTACTCAGGCTCTCCCCGAACCAACACTGGCTGCGGTCGGGGACGGTTCGGGTGGAACTCGTCGGGTGGGGCCACCGGACTCAAAAGGGACCTGTGGAAGACCGGGTGAACCTTCAGGGTTGCGGGTAACCGGAGACGGAATGCCACAGGAGAGATTTGGTCTACGATAGGGAACGGGCCGGTGAAGCGGGCGTCCAACTTCCGCGAAGGTCGAGAGGGGTGGAGGTGGCGAGTGGAGAGCCAAACCAGGTCACCGACGCGAAGTTCCGGCCCCACCTGGCGGTGGCGGTCGGCCTGGGCTTTGTACGCTTCCTTGGCCTGGTGCAGTTGCTCCACCAAAAGCTGTTGCTGGGACTGGAGCTCTTGAAGCCACTCCGTCACCGCCGGGACCGCGGATGCCGGCAGCACCTCTGGAAACAGCCGTGGATGATAACCATAACTGGCCTGGAACGGGGTCTGCTGGGTGGACGCATTCACCGCGTTGTTATAGGCGAACTCCGCCAATGCCAGGTGGTCGACCCAGTCATCCTGCTGGTAGCTGCAGTAACACCGGAGGTACTGCTCCAGCACCGCGTTCGCCCGTTCCGTCTGGCCATCGGTCTGTGGGTGGTAGGCTGACGAGAGGCAGACCTCTGTCCCGAGGGTCTGGTGTAATGCTCGCCAGAACCGGGATGTGAACTGAACGCCCCGGTCGGACACCACGCGCTCAGGTAGTCCATGCAGGCGGAAGACATGCTGAAGGTACAGCTGAGCAGTTTCCTTGGCTGTGGGTACAGATGGACAGGGAGCGCAGTGCACCATCTTGGTGAAATGGTCGGAGAAAACCAGAAGGCAGGTACAGCCACGAGACGAGGGTAAGTCCACTACAAAGTCCAACGAAACTGTGTGCCAAGGGCGCGGTGGAACTGGCAATGGCTGAAGTAGGCCGGGGGGTCGCCCGGTAGGTCCCTTGGCGCGCCGGCAGACATCACAACCAGCAACGTAGCGAGCCACGTCAGCCTTCAGGCGGGGCCACCAAAACTCACGACTGACCAGATGGGTGGTCCGATACCGTCCAAAGTGCCCTGCTGCTGGGGCATCATGGGCCATCCGGAGAACCTCCAGCCGCAGTGGCCCTGGCGGGATGTACAGACGACCGTGGTGCAGCAGGAGGCCCTGATGCAGGACCAGCCCCGGATACTGTGGGCTGGACCCTTCAGCCAGCTCCCGGAGTCGTTCCTGGGCCCAAGCGTCGACCCGCTGCTGTTCCCGCACCCGAACCTGCAGTGGCTGCGCCTCCTGGGTGGCCAGGAATGCAGCCGGAGGTAGGATCGTGGTGGGTTCTGCTTGCTGTACCGTGTCTGTGTTGTCTTCAGGTTTCCGGGACAGGGCATCCGCCTTCTGATTCTGAGAGCTAGGGATGTAGCGGATCCGGAACTGGAACCGGGAAAAGAACAACGCCCACCGGATCTGTCTTTGGTTCAGCTTGCGGGTGGTCTGGAGGTACTCCAGGTTCCGGTGGTCGGTTCTCACCTCCACCGGATGTCGTGCCCCCTCAAGATGGTGGCGCCAGACCTCAAAGGCTACCTTGATGGCCAGTAGTTCCCGCTCCCACACAGTATAGTTACGCTCCGCTGGTAGGAGCTGGCGAGAATAGAAGGCACAGGGTAAGAGTGGCGCTTCAGGACCAATCTGTTGAGACAAGACGGCACCGAGAGCCGTACTGGAAGCGTCGGTCTCCACCACAAAGGGTCGAGAGGGGTCAGGATGTTGTAAGATTGGTGCCCTCTGGAAACAGGCCTTCAACCCCTGAAACGCCTCCTCTGCCTCCTTGTCCCAGGAAAACGGCGTCTTTGGGCGCAGTAGCCGGGTCAACGGGGTGGTGCGATGAGCATAATCAGCGATGAAGGTCCGGTAGTAATTGGCGAACCCCAGGAAACGCTGCAGGTCCTTGCGGTTCCGGGGTGCCGCCCATTCTTGAACCGCTGTCACCTTCCCCGGGTCCATTTGCACCCCATCTGGAGAGAGCCGGTGACCAAGGAAGTCCACAGTCCGCTGATGGAACTCGCACTTGCTGAGCTTTGCGTACAAACGGTGCTCACGCAAGCGCTGCAGCACGGTCCGGACATGTCCCTCATGGCAAGCCGGGTCACGGGAGTAAATCAGTATGTCATCCAAATACACCACCACGTACTTGTCTAACAAGTCCTGAAACACGTGGTTGATGTAGCGTTGGAACACAGCAGGCGCGTTGCACAAACCGAAAGGCATAACCAAATATTCGAACTGCCCGTACCGGGTCCCAAACGCTGTCTTCCACTCATCCCCGGCTCGGATCCGAATCAAGTTGTAGGCCCCCCGGAGGTCCAGCTTGGTGAACACCTGTGCCCCTTGCACCCGCTCCAGCAGCTCCGAGATAAGGGGCAAGGGGTATCGGTCTGGGACGGTAATTTTGTTCAGGGCCCGGTAATCATGGCAAGGGCGGAGTTCCCCACATTTCTTCTTAACGAAAAGCACTGGTGCCGCGGTAGGCGAGGTGGAAGGCCTAATGAACCCACGCTCCAGGTTCTTGCGCAAGAAGTCCTGCAAAGCCTCGCGCTCTGGCTCTGTTAGGGAATATAAGCGACTCACTGGTAAAGGCGCTCCGGGTTGGAGGTCTATGCCGCAGTCAAAAGGCCGATGCGGCGGCAGCTGGTCTGCCCCCCGTTCCTCGAACACGTCCTGGTAGTCCTGGTACACGGCTGGGAGCGTGGGTGCTGCCTCCTCTGAGGGCGCGGCCGCCAGCGTTCCGGATTGAGCATGGGAACATGGGTCTGGGAAGTGCACGGTCCGTTTGACCCAGTCAATCTGAACGTTGTGGGCTTCCAGCCAGTCCATCCCGAGCACCAGGGGGAAGCGGGGCATAGAGGCAATGTCCAAAGTTCGCAACTCCCGGTGCTGCTGGAGACACAGGACCAGGGGCTGGGTCTCCTGAGTAACGGCACCTGAACGCAGAAGTCGTCCGTCAATCGCTTCCACCTGGACCGGTACTGGCTTGTTCCGAAGTGGCACCTGATGATGGGCGGCAAAAGCAGCGTCCATATAGGAGCGGGTTGCCCCTGAATCTACCAAAGCATGGGTGAGGATCCAGGGCCCACCTGGAGGGTATAAACGTACCGAAACCATAAGATGTTGCAAGTCCATTGGTGCGGGCCCATTCTGTACGGTTTGGGACCCCCGGTAGCTAGGGCCATCAGCTACTGGGGTTGGCGGTTTCCCTGCAGCTGGCGTTTCTCAGGGCAGGACAGAGCGAAGTGTCCACTTCCGCCACAGTAAAGACAGAGATTTCCCTCCCGACGCCGCGCCTTCTCTGCGGGGGAAAGGCGTGGCCGCACTGCCCCGAGCTGCATAGGCTCCTCCGTTAAATCAGTTGTGACCGTGGGGCTGCCGGAAAAAGCTGGTGCCGTGAACTGGAAGTGTCGGCGACCCCGGGCCTGACGACGATCCTCCAACCGGTCGTCTATTTGTAGACTCCGTTGAATGAGAGTGTCCAGCGTGGTGGGGCGTTCCATTGTGGCCAACTGGTCCAGTACCTCGTCCGAAAGCCCTTCGAGATACTGGTCCCGCAGTGCCGAGTCATTCCAGGTCAAGTCCTGTGCCAACAGCCGAAACTCCGTGGTATATGTGGCCACCGTGGACTTGCCCTGTTTCAAACGCCGAATCGCCCGGTTGGCTTGACTCTCTTTCTGGGGGTTGCCGAACGCGGCCTCCAAACGATTGCAAAACCCCGTATAGTCTGCCAGCAAGGGGGAGTCTTGCCTGAGTAGCGGCAACGCCCACTTGGCCGCCTGGTCCTTTAACAAACTAATCAAAAAGTGCACCTTGGTGCGGTCGTCAGGAAAGTTCCGGGCTCGCCCCTGAATATACAGCTTGGCCTGGGCCAGGAACATGGGAAAGCTGGCCGGGGCTCCATCAAATTTCTCAGGCAAAGCCACTGGGTACTTGCCAGGAGCCGGGGCGTCGGCCCCAGGAGCCGGTAGGGCTTCCAAGCGTTGCTGAAGTGCCACAACCGCGTCGCTGAGCTGCTGCACGGTGTGAGTCAAGGCCTGGTTCTCCTGGGCCAAAGCCACCAGTGCAGCCGCCTGTTCAGCCATGGCCTCTGGCTCTTCCCGAACGCACCCCTACGAAGGGGAAGTGCGGGTGTGGCGGGAGCAAACTGTGCTGGTCCCGGGGGTAAGGTACCTTGGGTGTAGCAGAGTCCACACGAAGAGGGGCAAGGTCCGAGGCAGAGAGCCGGGCGGGGAACAGGAACGCTGGAACAGGAGGCTGTGCAGGGAACAGGAACACCGGATGGTCGGGAACAGGAGGCCGAGCAGGGAACAGGAGTACCGGATAGTCAGGAACAGGAAGCCGAGCAGGGAACAGGAGTACCGGATAGTCAGGAACAGGAGGCCGAGCAGGGATCAGGAACACAGGAAGGTCCGAAGCCAACAACGACGTTGCTCCCGCAACCTGGGGCCGGGCTGACTGGGCTTTTATCCTCTTCTAGGGCCAGGGGCGGTCCCGGTCCCCAGGAGCCCCGCCTCCTCTGGCCTTAAGGCGAGCACTCCTCCTGGGGGCAACCAGTTCCCTTCGCCTCTCTGCCCTAAGCCTCTGCAGATCAGGAGAGGCCGAAGGGTTACTGGGCCCTGGAGGAGGCTCACCTGTGGCCACTGAGTCGTCAAGCCCCTCTGGGGCCAGAAGGGCTTCACCTGGGGCCAGCTCCTGATGCACTGCCACAGGTGCAGGCTCTTCAGCATCTAGGCCTTGCCCCAGTTCAGCCGGCCCTGGAGGCGGGGACTCCTGTGCAGGCTGGGATTCCTCTGTTTCATCCTCCGATTCGGAATCCCAGGCCATCACACAGCCCAGGGCGCATAGCTGCCAACCATCCCTTATTTGGCGGGAAAGTCCCTTATCTCAGCGCTGTGTCCCGCTGCTGTCCCTTATTGATGATGTCCCTTAAATTTCCTGAGTTTCAAAGGAAGCAGCTCCTCTCCCTCCCTCCCTGCCGGCCAGGGAGGAGGGAGGCTCCACCCAATAAGGAGTCTAAGAACGACTGGGGGGGTGGAGCTTGCATGCCTTGTGCCCATCAAATTGGCCATGTTGCCTGGGGACTCGCTTTTGCTCAGCGCTTCCCAGCGGAGAGGTGACGGTGGTTTCCCTTGCTGCATCCCCTTTGCCGGGTTGCTGTGCTGTGGGAACCACCGCTTGAGGCTTTGTTTGGCTGCTGGCTGGGTTTTCTGCCTTTGGCTCGGAGGGGCTCAGAAGTTGAACATACCTGTGCTTGGAAAATCCCTTATTTTGGCTGCTGATCTCTTATTTTCGAGGCTGCTGGTCCCTTATTTTCAAATCTGTGTCGACAGCTATGCCAGGGCGTGGCATTGGCTCTCAGATTCCTCCCCCATAGTCACGATATAACTCAACAGCAAGGAAGATGGCGGTTGGGAAACAATTAGTCATCTGCACCTATCATAGGCTGTGTCTCCGCCTTCTGTTGGCTTCCCTGACTTCTGACTTATCATTCGTAATGGGATTCCAGTGCACCTCCAAAGAGGATTCCTCCAGGAGCAGGAAGCTGTTCCCATTGAAAACACTACTAAAATGGAGGGTTTTTTGCTCCACTGTAGCTGTGGTTTCAATGGAAATCGCTTCCTGCTCCCATCAGCTGATGAATGGTGAGATTCTGCTTTGCTCCAGCAAACTGGGAGCAACCAGGAGCTCACTTTAAGCTTCTGACTGTTCCTTGGAAGCCACATCTGTAGGGAAAACCTGCAGCCAAAATGCCAATTTATGTTTACTGCACAAGTTTATGAAGAGAGCTGAATGCCTAGAGAGAACACCTCCGTGACATCATTTCTGTGGCGGGGAACTTAGGCAAAAGATTTAAATCCTTAGTATTTCCTCCTTGCCTCAGATCACTCTCTTTTTCATTTGCCTGCTGGTGGAGATGGACGTGGAGTTTGCACATTTTAGAATGTAGAAAGTAAGAATAAAGTACCACTGCCTGCCTTGTATTCTTCACTGTACCTTGCTGAAGCCTGGCAAGACTTAAATGTGAGTAAAAATAGCATTTTCTTATACTTACTACAGAGTTTGTTGCCTGATTATTTTTGTAGGAGAGAAAAAGGAGAAACTCTTGATAAGCATATTTAAGGCTAAGCAGCCTAGTCTCAAGTTTCCATTTTGCTCCTCAAAGGGATGGCAATATTTTAAATCAGTAGAGTTCTAAACCCCACTCAACTGAGACTGGGGAGATAAATTAAGTTTTATATATCCTCTCCTGCTTATTGAAATCCATCCAACAACTTTGGTACCTGCTCTATACCTGACATCAAATGTGATATCAGGTAGGTAGAAGTTTGGTTCGTCAGGAAAACACCCCCATGGTGGGTCAATTTGCGACCCCTACTGGGCCAAGTTTGGCCTGTAGGTTGGAGGTTCTCCACCTCTGCCCTAAACGATCCAGGATCAGAGTATCTGAGTAATTGTCTCCTTATGTACAAAAATTGGCCAAACTTTAAGATCTCCTAATAGGCTGCTCAGTATCTCCCACTTGTCGGTGAAAGTATAGTGAATACTTTCAAAGAGAATCTTTACAGTGCGAAGAAAATAGACTGCCCTATCCAAAGATGTTTGTCTGGCCCTGCTCACCTTTTGGCAGGCAGCTAAGATTTCTTCCAGGGATAGGTCTTTTTAGGCACAGTCTTTTGAAACGGGTTTTGCTTTGCATCTCTGTGTTTTTAAAAATTCCAATCTGTTTCTGAGTCACTCTGTGCTCTCTCTCTTTCTATCTATCTGTATTTTGGGTCCTGAGCTGCTTTGTATAAAACAAAGCTCTGTGATCTCTATTCATTCTAACGAGGAATCTACAAACCCTAACTTTCCCCTCTTGGGGCCAAAGTGGATGAAATTTACAGGCAGAGCCCATGAACCTAGAGAAATATAGAAACCTATGAAAACATAAAGCTATATGGTACAGGAACAGCATAGTAGCATCAGGCTTTGTGGGGACCCAATTGGGTTGGGTATGTTACTGACATCACACTTCAACTTGGGGGGAGAATACCCATCACCCCAATAACTCATGTCTCATTATTTGGTTCCCCCAAAGAGCTGATGTGCACCCCAGCTTTTACTGCTGCTTTTGTTCCATTGTAAACTGCCTTATACTTTAGTTTTTTTGTCGTTTTGCATTATTATTATTATTATTATTATTATTATTATTATTATTATTATCATTATCATTTAAAATGCTATAATAGGTGGTCACCTTGATTATATTGTTTTATATAGGGAAAAAACTGGTTTTAAATGAAATAAATAAATGCATAAATAAATAAATGCCCACCTTGTTTAAGGAAGAGAGCGATCAGGTAAACAATTTTCTGACTCCTGACTACTTTAGATGCCAAACAATCCTCACGGTGTCTCTACACGATGGAAGTGCTCACATGCACTTTTAAAGCTGGAGAAACGAAAAACTCCTGTTTTCAGCAAAACTGCAAGCCTGTCCAGTTATGGGCCCAGTAAGCTGCTGCTGCTGCTGCTGTTGTTTAACAGAATTTATATACCGCTTGATTGTAAAACAAACAAACAAAAAAAAGCCCCACCTATAAGGGATTTACAAAGATATAAAATAAAACATTAAAAATATCATTACAACGTTAAAGAAAGAAGAATGCACAAGTAAAGTGATGGGCTATGCTGAACCGAGCAAGTTAACAGCTAAGAGAACTTAATGATGATTGCTTTATGGAAAAAATGGACTATTTAAAGAAAGAGTGTGATGATTTTGCCAGAAGGATTTGAACTATGAGCAACAGAAGGAATGAGAGATTATTGTATTATTGTTATGATATAAGAGAGGGAAGATCTGGTGCAGCAAGGGGGAGAAATCAAAAATCACCGTGGAAAATGGGATGGGAAGTTGACAAAACAAAACAGATTATTATTTATTGGAATGTTATGTGAAATTTCTGGAAATTTAATAAAACCTATCTTAAAAAACATTAAAATTATTGTATTTAAAATTATTCAGAAGATGATTAAAATCATCAGGAGCTAAAAAGATAAAGCACATGTAACTGATATGTGTCTGGAAAATTTTGCCTGAGTAAAAATGTTTTTAGAAGGTGTTACCAAATAAAAAGTACAGCGAAGATGCCTCTCTGATGTAAATAGGTAAGGAGTTCCAAAGTTGTAGGTGTTGCCACACTAAAAGACTGAATGAGCATTACCGTATTTTTTGCTCTATAAGACTCACTTTTTCCCTCCTAAAAAGTAAGGGGAAATGTGTGTGCGTCTTATGGAATGAATGCAGGCTGCGCAGCTATCCCAGAAGCCAGAACAGGAAGAGGGATTGCTGCTTTCACTGCGCAGCGATCCCTCTTGCTGTTCTGGCTTCTGAGATTCAGAATATTTTTTTTCTTGTTTTCCTCCTCCAAAAACTAGGTGTGTCTTGTGGTCTGGTGCATCTTATAGAGCGAAAAATACGGTAATTGGCACCTGTAACAGTGGCATTTCTGCAGTTTGAAGCTGGATGAGTTGATGGGAGTGGCTGCTGAGACCATATAACACTGGTCTTGAAAGACCTACATTGGCTCCTGGTATGTTTCAGAGCACAATTCAAAGTGTTGGTGCTGACCTTTAAAGCCCTAAATGGCCTCAGCCCAGTATCCCTGAAGGAGCGTCTCCACCCCCATCGTTCAGCCCGGACACTGAGGTCCAGCTCTGAGGGCCTTCTGGTGGTTCCCTCACTGAGAGAAGCAAAGTTACAGGGAACCAGGCAGAGGGCCTCCTTGGTGGTGGCACCCGCCCTGTGGAACACCCTCCCATCAGATGTCGAGGAAATAAACAACTACCTGACTTTTAGAAGACATCTGAAGGCAGCCCTGTTTAGGGAAGTTTTTAATGTTTGATGGCATTTTTAATATTCTGATGGGAGTATCCCAGAGTGGCTGGGGAGGCCCAGCCAGATGGGTGGGTATAAGTAATAAATCATCATCATCATCATTATTATTACTATGATCCCGCAAGTGAAAATAAAGAGAATCTTGGACCCCTGAATGGCCTTGGGATTTTGGACCGCATTTGAAAATGAGGGTGAACGATTTACAGCGAGGGGAGGGGATTTACAGGGAGTGGCCACCCCGCCCTGTGGTCTTGGGGAAGGAGAGCGGTGCCCGCAGGAGAGGAAAGGTCCCCGACGAGAAGCTGTTAGCATCTTTCAGGCCTCGAGTGCAGGAAAAGAGAAGCTGCCCTCGATAACACCAATCAAGAGCAATTTCCCCGCTGAAAGGTGGCCTTGCCGAAGGAGGAGTAGCCAGAAGCAGCTGCATGTCACTGCTGTCAGAGTTGGCCAGGTCTGTCAATTAAGAGAACACAGAGCAATCTGTGATCGCTGAAAGAGATCCCTTCAGTCTGCTTGGCGGCTGAGAGACAGGCCTTTTGTCTGCCTGCATGTCTCAAATAGTTTCAGGGTCCTGATAAGAAGGCATCCCATAAAAAAACCGGCCTTATGTGGCAGCTCCGGCATACCTCAGCTGGGGCTCAGGAGGTGGGTGGGAGAAGAGGGAACAGTGTGCCTTGGTTCACCAGGAGGCAAGTTAGTGACAGATGCCTGGTTTGGTGGTCGCCGCGTAAAAACCTGCTGTCACAAACTCTTGTTGATGGATAGCGTAATTTACCTCTCCCATCTCAATGGAGTTTCATAATGGACGAAAGGGTTATGACAGCGCAGAACAGAGGGGCAGATCATCAACTTTCAACATGTAGCAATGCCGGCGATGAAAGCCTCTTTGAGTGGGGAGCAGGGAGAGGACCACCAGCGTTCTTTGAACAGTGTACAGGATTTGAACCCAGCGCAGTTGTGAGACTGGGAGACAAGAGAGAGAGAGGTCTTAGAATCATGGGACCTATGCGGACGCTGCTTGTTTGAGATGTTTCCTTTGTCTGCCTTGGACAAAGATGGCATTACTGCAATCATGAATTTATTTATTTTTTAAAAAGTGTGCCAGAGGCAAAATCATATAACTGCTTCTAATTGTTTGACATTTGCAGCCACTACCTGTTGGATGTGTCCGGTTCAAAGGCATACCAGTGTTTTTGGCAATTATATGTGTTAACGGCAACAGCCAGGAGAAATGTTGGTCTTTCCCTGTTTTCTACTCATCTGCAACAAGATGTCTGGCTCAAATTATTTCCAAACCATAAGGTACCATACAGGAACATGCAACTACCAGCCTTTGTAAAGTATGAACAATTGTGGAAAACAAAACTTTGGGAGATTCCTAAATTTAGACATTTCACCTTGAAATTTGAAATGCACCGAAATTGTATGCAGTCTCTTGGTTCTGGTGAGGTGTTGAGGGGATATTTTAAAATTTGTTAATATGGTTTCCCATGTCTTGAAACTTCCTAGCTAGATCGGAAATTGTGTGAACAAATGAGGGTTGCTCGGATTGAAGGGTCTCCCCCCACCTATTGGCCGTTTGAGACAGGCTTGATTGAATCTCCCCTGCATCTCTTTCCCCATCAGACAGTTGACTGGTAGAATCCAACTAAGTTTGCCCTATTTTGTACAGGTGTCTTGCAAATAAAAGCATAGAGGCACTGCTGTTGTTGGTAGCTGCCTGTCAGTGCCCTGGGGCTCCTCTTCCATTGTTTATTTTCCTCCCTGTTTAACACCTTCCCCTCCCAATGCTTGGTGTGTGTGATTTTCATCAGAACTGCCACAGAAGGGTTAATTTCTCCCTCCCTGCTGCCCGAAGTCTTGATCCTGATTACGCACCCCCACCTGCTATTTGCGGTTGCTAAAAGATCCACACATCTTAAACCAAAGCACGCAATGCCATGAGTCGCTTAGTCCTGAAAATCTCCAGATTTTCAGTAAAAGAAAGCACCGTTTAAAAAAGAAAAAAGAAGACTTGACCTCTGCTAAATGCCTCTTGTGTGATTCTCATAAAGCACTTGATGTGAGAGACCACTTCTCATGGGCCTGTTTCATGTTTGAGTGCTTTGCAAAAAATTTGTGTCATTGTATTTAACTGTTTCTTCTACTTAACACCCGCAGTTTCATGATAATAGATATCCTTGTGTCTACCTGGCCCAATCCCTGGAACACTTAACAGATATCCGCAGGATAATTTGATGTTGTTCTAATAAGGGGCAGCTCAAGACGTTTTGCCGCCCGAGGCAAAGGACAAGATGGCATCTCCTCCCGGTTTCATGTGTAGGAGCCAACTGGACTGCACTTAAATCTTGCTGCAACACTGGTGACAGGATAGCATCCCACCACGCCTGAGACAGCAGGCCCGATGAGAAAGCACAGAAGAGGTCATGTGGCAACAAAGGAGAATAGTTGGGGGTCCGAGGGGCTGCTGCCATCCTGTGAGCATTTGCCACCTATTTCCCTCTGCCTAATGGTAGGGCTGGCCCTAGCTTTAATTCTTTTCTCTTTATTGCACAAGTCTGTGATTGATCTGGCCTCTTCGCCGTTATTTCATTAACTAACCTCCTTTCGCCTTGAAATCTTTTGATTTATGTACATGTGAACAAAGCTGTAGCATCGCTTCTGTGCTGGTCAGTGTCCGGTGCAACAGCATTTTGTGCATTCCCCCCCGCTATTGATTTACTGCTTTGGGTGTTTCCAATAATCTACATCACGTCCACTTTCTGGAACAGTGTAATATATGTCACACCTCTGCAGCTGTTTATGGCTGATGTGTGAACACGTTGATGCTGAGTCACAGAGTTTGCAACGAGGAGGAGCACATCCTGAAGGTGCAAAGGGATGCTGGCGTAGGAGAGGGCTGCCAGCCTGCTTTTTTTAAAATTACTTTTTTATTCAAAATTAAAACAAAACATATTGTCCAGAAACATATCATCCCTATTTCCCCCTTTTTTCCTCCCTCCCCCTCCCTCCCCCCACAGAACCCCCCCCGACTTCCCTCAGTTCCAGTCTTTGATTTCTCTAAAAATGCTGTTTTCTGCGTGTTACACAGTTGTATAGATCCTCAAACTATTTAAGTAATAATTATCAGTAAAAAGTTTGTGAATGTTTATTCAAAACCAGCCAAGGAGTCCAGTTCGCTTTGTTGCGTCTTCAAATACTTTGTAAAGGGTTCCCATTCATCTTTAAAGTCACAGTCATCCTTGTCCCGTAGCTTGTATGTCAGTTTTGCCAGTTCTGCATAGTCCATCAATTTTTCTTGCCATGATTCTTTAGTTGGAGTTTTTTCAGTCTTCCATCCTTGTGCTATTAAAACTCTCATGGCCGTTGTCGCATACATGAAGATATTTTTCAGCTTTTTTGGCAGATCTTTCCCTACAATCCCTAATAGAAATGCTTCAGGTTTTTTAACAAATGTTAAATGGAACATTTTCTTCAATTTGTTATATATCATTTCCCAAATTCTTTTAATTACCTTACAATCCCACCACATATGATAAAATGTCCCCACCTTTTCTTTACATTTCCAACATATATTTCAACTAGTTTTGTACATTTTCCCTAACTGCACTGGTGTTATATACCATCTGTACATCATCTTCATGTAATTCTCCTTCGATAGGGAACAATCTGTAAATTTTAAATCAGTTTTCCGTATTTTTTCCCAATCTTCCATCATAATGTTGTGACCTACATCTTGTGCCCATTTAATCATAACTGATTTTACCGCTTCATCTTTCGTCTCCCATTCTAATGCCAGCCTGCTTTCTGAACTAACACAGACCAGGACAGTTCTGTTTTGGGACTCGTTCTAGAACAGAGTACTATTTCAGAGCCAAACTTTGACTTCTGATTTGCTGCCCTGTTTCTCAGATTCAAGCAGCCACCCTTCATTCTTCCTTCCAGGTGATGACCCTGATATTCCTTCCTATTGCCATGAAACTTCCATGATTGCCTCAAGTCTGTAGACTTAGGATCCAGTCTTGCCTGGATCCTCAGTTATAGTTCCAGACCCTCCAAGTGTCCCTATTTTTCAGGGACAGTCCCTGATTTACAGAAGCCGTCCTTGTTTCTGATTTGATCCTGGAA
The DNA here is from genome assembly GCF_964106645.2 of Podarcis pityusensis. Taxonomy (NCBI): domain Eukaryota; kingdom Metazoa; phylum Chordata; class Lepidosauria; order Squamata; family Lacertidae; genus Podarcis; species Podarcis pityusensis. Next base: position 87,557,220 of record NC_138032.1, read on the forward strand.
TGTCCCGCTTTTCCTTAGGACGCCCCTATTTCCATCAGAAAAAATTTGGAGGCTGTGGCAGGACACCCCTATTCTCAATGGAGAAATGCTGGAGGATATGGAAACATGGATGTCTGTTTCTGGGAAGAACGTATGGAGCACTGTACTATCTGCAGTGCCAGGATTCCCATTCCATTCTCCTCTCCTTTCTGCAACTCAATCGGTTTTTTAAAACCTCAATTGCAATAGCAAGGGCTCCAGCTAAAATCCTGTTCCTCTGCTCTCAGTATACGGTACATGCTTTAATTTAAAACATCAAAGGGGGTGCAGGGCCGGGGGGGTGGTGGCGTCTCCTGCTTCTGCCACCCTCATAGGTGGCCATGGGTTGTGTGTGTGTGTGTGTGTGTGTGTGTGGTTTTTTTGGTTAAATCTTATGAAGAAAAAACGAAGCTCAGGTTTCCACACACTGGTAGGCCCCAAACCTGAGCTGAATGAATCAGTTCAGCTCCCCTCTCCACTTATCTTCCACTGCAGGTGGCAAGGAGGTCGCAGAGAAACTGTCTCTTGCAGTGGTATAGACCATGGGTAGGCAACCTAAGGCCCGGGGGCTGGTTCTGGCCCAATCGCCTTCTCAATCCGGCCCGCGGACGGTCCGGGAATCAGCGTGTTTTTACATGAGTAGAATGTGCCCTTTTATTTAAAATGCATCTCTGGGTTATTTGTGGGGCATAGGAATTCGTTCAAATTTTTTTTCCAAAATATGGTCTGGTCCCCCACAAGGTCTGAGGGACAGTGGACTGGCCCCCTGCTGGAAAAGTTTGTTGACTCCTGGTAGAGACTCTCTCTCTCTTTCTCATAAAAAAATCCAGGGGGAGAGCAGGAAGACATCAGTGCCTCTGCTGTTCCATTAAGAAGAAGGAAGCAGGGGGTACAGCAGGTGGAATTAAAACAAACAAACAAACAAACAAACAAAAACAAACAAACAAACAAACAAACAAACACAACAATAACAAGAAGTGCTATTTTTCTAGAAAAAGAGGTGCCAGAACTCACCATGAACACCACCCTTATAATGGCAATGGCACCCACCTGAGAGGTGCCAGAACTGAGCTCTGGCTGAAAAAAAGCCCTGATAATAATAATAATAATAATAATAATAATATACCACCTTCTTGCAAGGATACATGTCACAATGCCTGAAATAAGGACGGAGCTATGTAGAGGCATTTTCTGGCTTCACAGTGCTTCCCACATTGTGATTTTTGCAGTGCTTTTTTTTCTAAAAAAAATTGTTTAGGGGTACTCTCATTTTCCTACTCATATTGAAATACTGCCCCTCAATGAGGTCAAACTTAAGATTCACAAAATGTTTATGGGTATGCATCCCCCCCCGAAAAAAGCACTGGATTTTTGCATAGCACACACACACATCATGACTCGCAATATATTGCCAGGTCAAAAATTATGAAGCCGATATCACGATAAGGACTCCAAACCAGTTTTGGACAATATATCGATACATCACTCAGCCCTAGTACAAACTGGAGTGGATATCATCCGGTCGCAGTGAATTGAAGTGTACTCATTTGAAAGAGGCACTGCTGTAATTATTTCAAAACTTGGTGTCAATCCTGCAAAGAACAGTTCTCCGGGGATAACTGAGACTGCTCAAAGATCACCCAGCGACATGAGATATAATATCATCAACCTACAGATTGGTAGCTCGTGGGAAGAAGCTAGTTCAAGTGCATCTAGGCTAGAACAGCCATTCTTGGTGAATCTCTTTCTCTCCACCTTTAAGAGACGATTCTGTTCCTGAATGGCTGAAGAAGGAATTGGGCCTCTTTGGGGCACTTAATGTCTTCACTGCCTCTAGTTTAGCACCTTTTATCTCTTAATGCCCTTAGCCAGCCAGCCAGCCAGCCAACCAGCCAGGGAGGTAGCTGAAATCACCACCCAGCCATTTGCGTTTCCTTTATTTTCCCTTGTTGCCTCCCTGTGTGCGAAGAGCCTGATTTCAAGAGAGAGGGAGAAAAAGAGAAAAGAAGGGAGAGAGAGGGAGAGGCGCTAAAAGCTCATTTTCCTGGTAATTTACTCTTCTCTTCAGTTGGGTCCTGCTGCTCAGAAGCCTATTCCTGTTACAATATTAGATATAAACAAGTAAACTGTGTAATGGATCACATTAAGCAGACCCTGCATCTTGAGGCAGGATTTAATTTGCATGGCAGATTATCTTGTCTGCAGTAGGAGAGACGCCCTGGGGCACCAACCGCATTAATAGGATCTACTCTCTTAAAATCCATTAAGTCAATTGAGTGGACCAGTCTATAATCTCATTTCAAATACAGCGTGAAAATGCTTAAACACTGGCCCCTATGACATTGACAGCAGCGGGGAAGGGGCTAAAGGGAAGCTGGAGACCTCACTGTACCATATTGCTCGCCTGCCTGCGGCAAGGGGGAGGGCGAGGGGAGGCGATGCTCTCTTTCAGCAAACTCTGCCTGGAAAGAGCTTGACAGCAGGAAGGAACGGGGACCAGAACAGGAGGCAGGGGCTGCACAGGGAATGAGCCCGGGCTGCGTTCCAAGTCACAGAGAGCTGCTGGAACCAAAGTGCGCCGTTTTCCTACGAGGGTCTTAGGCCTAGGAAAAGGCAGAGTAATGGCAACTTGGCTTTTACTCACTTCCTCACATTTCTCTGTTTATCTATACACCTGTGCCGATCTACTGCTTGGGTTGCTTTGCTCTCGTTCAAACGTACAGTGGTGCCTCAGGTTACATATGCTTCAGGTTACATACGCTTCAGGTTACAGACTCCGCTAACCCAGAAATAGTGCTTCAGGTTAAGAACTTTGCTTCAGGATGAGAACAGAAATTGTGCTCCGGCGGCGAGGCAGCAGCAGGAAGCTCCGTTAGCTAAAGTGGTGCTTCAGGTTAAGAACAGTTTCAGGTTAAGCACGGACCTCCGGAACGAATTGAGTTCTTAACCTGAGGTACCACTGTAACAGCATTGCGGGATTTGAGTGTGCTCAGTAATCAGTCGGAGGAGTGAGTACGGACCTCCGGAACGAATTAAGTACTTAACCTGAGGTACCACTGTATGTCGTAGTTACTCACAAAACAGGGCTCCTAAGTTGCCACAGGTTCTCCCCACACACCATGTGCCAGAACTGAGAAGATGCTGCGTCTCAGGAGGGTGTGTCTGCCAAGCATTTAAAAATACAGCGGAATCTCGGTTCTCAAACGTCTCCGCTGACGAACAATTCGCAACCCGAACACCGAAACCCCAGAAGTAATTGCTTCCCTTTTCAAACGCGCCTCAGAAGTCGAACGGCTTCCAAGGCAAGTTTCTCCATTTTTTCAAAGGATTTTGCTGACTGCCCTTTGAGCTCGGTTTTTGAACATTTCGGAAGTCGAACTGTCTTCTGGAACGGATTACGTTCGAAAACCGAGGTTCCACTGTATTCTGTCCCATACCTTGTTGATCTGGGCCAATTGTTAAAACAACAACTAAAGACTTATATATGAAATCGAAAGAAAGTAGAGAGTAGCAAGAGATATGATATTGCTGCCCCACTTGCCTCTTGTTTAGCCTTGACCACAAAGAACCATCTCCACTGATGGTTAGGAGGGGGGAGATACCAAGGTCTTTGACTTGAGATGGATCTCTCAAGAGAAGGTATTCCACAATCGCATGGCAGCAACTGGGAGAAGAGACATTGTCTCTCAGGGTCCTGCTCCCCTTTCTGCGCTTCTTCTTCAGCCTTGGAGCACTTGCAAAGAGCTGAGGGAAAGTGTTGGAGAACTAAGGGCTGAGTTTCTCCTGAACGATGTCAACCTCTGAAGATGCCTTCAGCCTTGGCCACAGTACAGAAGGAGTTCCACAGGGGGAAAGCAATGCATCACCTCATTTTCCAAGACATTGCAAGTTAGGTGACAATTATTGTCATTCTTCAAAGAGGGAAAATGAGGCACAGGTGAGTGGGGATGTTCAACCTGCACGGTCTTTCCAATGGACTTGCCTTCTTCCCACCTCAGGGAGACACCCTTGAAGAATGGGTGTGTATGATATTTAGTACATGTGTCTTTACATGGAAGAGCAATGGCTTGGACCCCAATATTTTGCTGCATGGACTACTCTGGCCCCAAAGTTCAGGAGAACTCCCATAACACCTTATTAGGTAGTGGGTGGTGGTGATACAGATATTGTGTGTGTGTGCGTGTGTGTGTGTGTGTGTGTGAGAGAGAGAGAGAGAGAGAGAGACATGTCCAAAGTCCGGCCCAGGGGCGTAATCCGGCCTGCCTGTCGGTTGAATCCGGCCCCTGCGTCAGTTTATTTTCTTAGGTAAAATCCTAAAACCAGGTCAGCAGCTTCAAACCTAAAAAAAGGTCGGCAACATCGGGAGGAAATCCCCCCCAAAGTTCAACGACTTGAATCCTAAAAAAAGCTCAAGAACCTCAATCGTTAAAAAAGCTGAACAACTTTGATGTAAAATCCAAAAAGAACTTCAATCCTAAGAAAAGGTCAACAACTTTGGTCGGCCCTCACGCATGTTCACGTCATCAAATCTGGCCCTCTTTGAAAAGAGTTTGGGCACGTCTGCCCTACTTGAGGTTCCCTTCTACTTGAAATAATTGGAGTGAAGGATATTGAAATATCATTTCAAACAAATATGTTGCAGTGAGTTTCCCAAGAACTGATAGTCCTTATTTAAAACAACAACAACGCTGGAAGCACGTGGTGTGTGTGTTTTAAAGGAGATCTAAGAAAAGCTGCGTCATCCATCATTAAAAAAAGAGCTGACAAAGTGAGGGCTGGAGGTGAGCCTGCAAAACTCACGTCTTTTTACAAAAGGTGTTAAGGGCAATCATGGGAATTACAGGTCTCAATGAGCCTCACATCTGGAGCAGGAAGAATTGCTGAGTAAATCATTAAAGGCAGAGTTATAAATGTCGAGATGTGCAAGGATAATCTAGTCAAGGGAGGCCAGACAGTTTCTGATTGGTGGCTCTTAAACTTGGCTCTGAGAGAATTCATGAAAAACAAAAATAGAAAAGAAGGATACGGACTAGAAGACTACAGAATTGAAAACGGGCCTTGTCTTGGTATCCTTCACCAACCACCATGGGCGTAGCCAGGATTTTGGGGGGGGATGGGCAGAACCTAAAAAATGTTGAACTTTTTTGTTTTTTGTTTTTTTAAAATAATATTTATTGATAATTTCAAAATTACAAGAAAAAGAACAAATAAAAAACAACACTACAATACAAAAAAGAGAAAACAATAAAAAAGAGAAAAGCACAAAATATGAAAACCAATACGACAATACAGCAAAAGTAAAAAAGAAGGGGAAAAAAAAAACAAATCCCAAATTGCATATCCATAATTTCCATTTGCTTGTTTCATTGACCTCCTCACACCTCCGTTTTTGTGTTCTAGTTTAGTAATTATTTCAGCAAATTCTTTCCATCTTTCTCAATTTTTGTTATAGAATTTATCTTAACAATTTAACCTAATAATTAACTCAACAAATCCTTACCATCTTTCCCCATATTCTGTTATTCAGATTACCTTAATTTATTTAACCTTATCTTACCCCTAAGTGCCTTAAGACTTAAATCTTAAATTTCAAATATACATAGCTCCTGATATCATTTCTGCTAGAGTCGTATAGTTTCATTCCCACATTTTCCCTAATATTCAATAGCTGATTCTAAAATAAAAAATTTCCATTATAAATTCTCTTCCAATCATCATCCAGCGTCTCTTCTTCCTGGTCTCGGGTCATGTCAGTCCTTATTGTCCATTCCATCTAGTCCATCAACCTGGAAGCCTTATGTCCGAGTCCCTTAAATCTCTTCCACGTCCCTTCTGCAATTCTTCTTCGTCTTGTTTGTGCTTGCCCTTTTCCTTGTCTTTTGTTGGTCTCTGTCTTAGTTTCTTTCCTTTCTCATTGAGGAGTAGGTCTCTGGGGGATTCCAACCCAAAATTGTCTCCATTACCCTTCATCCAGCTCACCCATTCCCCACAGTCCCACTCCCCACAGCCCTCGATATAATCCAAAATGATTTTAAAATCAAATTTCAAGGTCTCTCCAAAGCTAGGAACCTCCTCATCTCCAGACTCCCCTTGGCCCACTCCAACTTCAATCTTCAATAACAGTGGCTTATGCTCCTGTAGGGCCTCGGGTCTCTCCATTTGTACTATTTGAGGTGCAGCCACATCCTCCTCCATTGTCATCTGCACTTGCCCAGTCAGTACAGATTGATAGGTTGGTTCTTGGATGATTTCTGTATCAATGTTATTAACCACAACAGTCAAATCCATTTTCTCATTCATCAAGTCCATCTTCTCATGCATCTGTTCCAGCAAAGCATTTGTCTTGCATAGAGCAAGCACCCAGTCTTTCTCCCAGCTCATCTTTGTTCAAGGTCAGAAAAGACTGTTCCCACAGTCTTAATCTCACAGATGTTGGGTCTCAAATATGCTGCAGCAACAATTTAGCAAACTCCCTCTAGAGGAGACAATCTACTTGTATCCATTATTTTTTTTTTTGAAGACAAAGGAAAGTTACTTTCATTTTTCAGATATTTCAGATGTTTTTCAGGTATTTTGTTTCTTTAAGATGCAAAAGGCAACATTAGAAGCAACTTGTTTCTCTTCATTAGCTATCTGTCAAAGTGTTACGTTCACAGTCAATGAACCTCTCCAACAGTTACTGTCTCTGACACCCCGTTCCCAGGTTAGAGACGGTGGAAACTTATCCTTCTTCACTCCCTCTCCTGCTGGGGTTAAACAGAGTTCCAAGGGGGGTTTCAGTGATTCTAAATGAAGGAAATTTAGTCTTTTTTAACAGCTTCCCGGCTTTAGCTTGCAAAATTTTTGCTTTAGTCTATATACAAAAAAGCGGAAGGTGGACTTCCTGTTTGCACCTTCCCGCTTTGATACCAAATTAAAACAATTTCTTGATCCAATTTTCCGTTTCTACTCACGGGTACTTGTTTTAAGTCCAATTGTCCACAGGAAAAAGTCAGCGCTCTCTGGCAATGGGTGTGCAGCTTCACTCCGTGAAAGTAGCAGTCAGTTCGTAGCACCGCGCTTCTCACCCCACTTCGCTCCGGAGCCCCTAGACGGGATTCCCCGCGAGTAGGGGGGCACTTCTGGTGCCCTGCCGAACCCCACGTTCCCAGGCTTCCTCCGCCTGGGATTTCTAGCGGGTCCCCACCTTCGCCGCGGCGGGAAGACCCAGTTTTCACGGAGCCCGTTCCTCCGGTCGGAGGAACTCCGCCATTCACCAATGGCGCTGACCCGAAAAATGTTGAACTTTTTTTGGGAGATCACAGACATTTTCTTTAAAATGTAAAAATCTGCCCCCCCCCCAAATACATTACGGGGAGCAGACTTTTGTTTGGGGGGGGGAGACTTCTGCTGGGGGTGGTGGAGGCAGAATCTCAGTTTCTTAAGTATTTTTAATGCTTTTTAATACTTTTGGAGGATTTACACCCATGCCAATCAACCAGGAATATCTTGCTCTGATCCTGAACAGTAATAAATACTAATACTAATACTAATACTAATACTAATACTAATACTAATAATAATATTTTATTTATACCCCGCCCTTCCCAGTTCAAAAACTGGGCTCAGGGCGGCTAACAACAAATTTAAAACACTTTAAAACACTTAATTATAAAAGCAGCATAAAATACAGTATAAAAACATGTATAACAATAAAAATCAAAAATCAATTAGATAATCCCCAGGGCTAGCTGGATGAATTGGTCTTACTTGGGCCAGCGAGGAGGCCAGGGGAGAATGAGCTGGGGGTAATGCTTTGGATCCTGAAGCTGAGGCTCCAATACTTTGGCCACCTCATGAGAAGAGAAGACTCCCTGGAAAAGACCCTGATGTTGGGAAAGATGGAGGGCACAAGGAGAAGGGGACGACAGAAGATGAGATGGTTGGACAGTGTTCTCGAAGCTGCCAGCATGAGTTTGACCAAACTGCGGGAGGCAGTGGAAGACAGGAGTGCCTGGCGTGCTCTGGTCCATGGGGTCACGAAGAGTCGGACACGACTAAACGACTAAACAACAACGCTTTGGAAAAGTAGTACATTGCAGCTATAAAGTTTTGCAGTGCAAAGGAGAGAGATTTCTTTTTCTCTTGAGCAAAATGGCACAAACCCACGGACAAGACAGCAGAAGATCGAGTCACACACATTTGTGGTGTGTGGAGGCCATCCCAATTTGCCTTCGGGAGAGTGGAGAAGGGAGAAGCAGCTTTGTTTTGCTCTGAGTTGGCTGAGAATCAGTTCTAGCACAACTTTATGCTGCACCAACATTGATAAATAATGCATTCTGTCCAATGGCAAGGCATCTATTCATGGGGCCGAAAGGAAACTAATTTTCAGTTATACATCCCTCCCCCACTAAGTCTGATCCAGGAGATTGGGGGACCTTCCATAGCTGACACAGGGGGTGAAGGGGACTTTAGCGGGGAAGTGGGGGATTGCTGAAAATTGTTTCCTTCCCCATTCCATTGACGGAAGCCTTACTGTTAAGTCTCACTGTTGGATCCAACCCCCCCAAAATATGTAAAAGAGAGCATAAATCTCCTTCAGAGGAAAGCACAGCATGAAAGTATGTCTCCAGTACTGTAATTAGTTGGAGACTGTATGCAGGGCTGCCAAAATGGCACCCATTGGATATTGTTGGACTCCAACTCCCAGGAGCTCCAGCCAACACAGCTCATCAAAGATCATTGGAATTAGCGTCCAAAAACAAGTGGAGAGCACCCCATTGCTCCATACCCACAGCTGTAATCCATGTCTCCAGATGACACCCTACCTGAGGGAGCTTCAAGAGCACTGCTCTTTGTTAGGAGCCCCATCTCAGCTGTTGTTGTTGTTTTGTCGTTTAGTTGTGTCCGACTCTTCGTGACCCCATGGACCAGAGGACGCCAGGCACTCCTGTCTTCCACTGCCTCCCGCAGTTTAGTCAAACTCAAGCTGGTAGCTTCGAGAACACTGTCCAACCATCTCGTCCTCTGTCGTCCCCTTCTCCTTGTGCCCTCCATCTTTCCCAACACCAGGGTCTTTTCCAGGGAGTCTTCTCTTCTCATTTTAAGGGCTGATTTCCTTAAAAATGGACAGGTTTGATCTTCTCAAGATCTTCTCCAGCACCATAATTCAAAAGCATCAATTCTTTGGCGATTTGTTTTTTATCATATTTTTTGGAAATGTACATACAGGTTTGTTTCCTTTACATTTTTTTTAGGGGGGCCCAAGAGAGTAAGAGCCTAAGCTATGGCTTGTTTAGCTTATACGTAAATCCGGCACTGAGTTTGCACATTATCTGCTCTTTTTGTCAAAGAGCCTTAGCAGTCTTCCATTCCTTCCCGGCTGAGAGTTTGCTTTGTCCAGTTCATTCACTGAGCTGCACTCTGCCTTCCATTTGCTCCTGAAATTCCTTCATTTCCCCCCTGCCAATTGACTTTGCCTGTCTCCTCGTTCTCCCCCCTTTTCAAGGAAACCTCGCCAGGCCCATCTTTAGAGGTCATCCATTTAATTTGCTGCTTGTTAATCAGAAGGGGGTCCTGGTCTTCCTTTCTCCTCTCTCTCTCTCTCCCTGCCTCCAGAGTTCAGACTGGAGTGCCACCACCCCAACACACACACACACACACACCACACACTGCTTTTGCTCATCTAGCCTCCATCTGCATCTCCTTTCCTGGATTCCTCCCCAAGTCTCCGTGATAAAAAAAGAAAAAAAGTACCAGATTGGAGTTACTGTGTAAAAGTGTTCATTTGCCATTTGCCACCATATGGGCCCAAAAGCAAAATCGTCAGCTAGGCGATTAAATCAAGTATGTCGAACAAAATGTTATGAACTGACATTATGGGTATATAATTTTATGCCATTTGTTGCCATCTGTTTATCTAAACAGTGCCTGTTCCACACAAACACACACAAATCTCTGCCACACACAAGGCTCACAGCAGCCAGCCAGCTCTTGAATCTCTCTCGCTATTCTGCTTCTCCTTTTGCCCTTCTTTCTGCTTTTTTCCCTTCTGCCTGACTCCCAATGACAAGGGGCAGAGAAGCAGCAACACCTGCAATTTTACTGTGGCGGATTGGGGGCGAGGGGGTGGTGGCGGAAGGAAGGAACAATTCAGTAAACAGTGGGAGCACCTCTTTAATTTCAGTCCTTTTGCTCCTCTGTATTTATATACCAGCTAAAAGTCATAATAATAATAATAATAATAATAATAATAATAACCAGCCCCTCAGGATAAGCTTATCACTTTATGGTACTCACCATAAAGTGATAAGCTTACTATAAATGCCACATTTTTATTTTTATTTTTTTAATTTAATATAAATTTTATTAGTATTTTCCACACAACAACACGAAAAATATCAAAGAATAACAATACACAAAAACCAACCTTCAGAAAACAAAACAAAAATCCATATCTTACAAGTTAACAATATAAACACTAAAATGAAAAACAAACATTGACTTCCACCAATCCCACAGCACCTCCTTTATCGCTCATTCTGTCTTCCTGTTTTCCTTATCATCTCTATCCTAACATCTAGATATACATCCCTCTTTCTTATCCTTTCACTTCACAAGGTTATTCCAGACTCAGCCAGATTTCTGTCCTCGAACCTTGACTTTTAAGGTATTCATTTAGGCACTCCCATTCTTTTTTTTTACTTCACTTTTTGGTTTTTGTCTTATTAACGTCTGTCAATTTGGCTACTTCTTAATATTCTGAGAACTTACATAACCATCCTGGTGGCAAAGTATTGGAAAGGGAATCAGTTACCCACTAGGGGAGAGTGGTTATGTAAATGCCACATTTTTAACATTTTTTGTGAGGGAGGGGAAGTTGCCAGTTACAACCATGTAAAAATACATTAAAATTAGTTAAAACATGATGTGCTATCCTGGGTACTGAACTCCAAACATTTCGTTGTTTAAGAGGATCCCTGAGCTTTATAGAAGTGCATTAGCCCAAATCTATAACCCAGCAAAAACCTCAAATTAGCTTAAGAAAACTATGAAACCAAACTGCATTTGCAGTGAAAATCGGGTGTTTTGAGACTTCGAAAACGGAATGTTGAAGTGCACTGCTTGGTGACGTTGAAGGCCAAAGTGTCTCAAAGAGGAAGTTGTTTAGTCTGTCATGATATCTCACTGCTTGTAGACAAGGTCTGATTTGGTACTGATTTCCTTTTTAATGGAAAATATCCCCCCCCCCCCCAAGGGACGCGGGTGGTGCTGTGGGTTAAACCACAGAGCCTAGAACTTGCCGATCAGAAGGTCGGTGGTTCGAATCCCCGCGACGGGATGAGCTCCCATTGCTCGGTCCCTGCTCCTGCCAACCTAGCAGTTCGAAAGCATGTCAAAGTGCAAGTAGATAAATAGGTACCACTCCGGCGGGAAGGTAAACAGCGTTTCCATGCGCTGCTCTGGTTCGCCAGAAGCGGCTTAGTCATGCTGGCCACATGACCCGGAAGCTGTACGCCGGCTCCCTCGGCCAATAAAGCGAGATGAGCGCCGCAACCCCAGAGTCGGCCACAACTGGACCTAATGGTCTGGGGTCCCTTTACCTTTACCTTTATTTCCCCCCCCTCCCCGGCAAAATAAATAAATGTATTCTTCAAATTATATTTGGATTCTGAAATGTAATGTGTGAGATTCAGGAACCAAAATGTTGGATACTGAGATACTGTGTGTAAGACTGAATTTCAAAATGCTTATAGTGTTCGTCTCCAGTCTCCACCGCTCCTGCCCTACAGGGATTTTGCTGCCCAATAGTATTGTTTGGAAGGTGCAACAGCTTCCCCACTTTGCCCCCTGTACTTCTTGTTGCACAGATAGCAGTCAAGGTGCAAAGCAGAATGTTTTCTGCCTGGGAAAAATGAATTCTTTCCCAGATAAACAACCAGGTTGTCCCCTCTCCAGTACAAATGACCATCTGAGGTCAAAATGCAGTGAGGATAACTGACTGAGCTAGACTTTAATTCTTAAAATCCCATTCAATAAAAGAGTGGGTGACAGGGCGTCATGGGAAATATCAGCTGGGCATGAATAATTTGTCCAGGCCAGCAGTTAATGCAGGCAGTTACAGACCCTCCCTGTTTTCCAGGGACAGTCCCGGATTTACAGAAGCCATCCCAGTTTCTGATTTGATCCCGGAATGTCCCACTTTTCCTTAGGCTGTCCCTATTTTCACTGGAGAAATGTTGGAGCATATGGAGTTATCCAAGTCCTGATCCATCTGAAGGAAGCCCTGTATAGGGAAGTTTTTTTTAAATGTTTAATGTTTTATTATGTTTCTATATATGTTGGAAGCCGCCCAGAGTGGCTGGGGCAATCCAGTCAGATGGGCAGGGTATGAATTGTAAAACTGTTGTTGCTGTTACTGAATTAGGACATCTCTGTTTTTATCAAGGGACGCGGGTGGCGCTGTGGTCTAAACCACAGAGCCTAGTGCTTGCCGATCAGAAGGTCGGCGGTTTGAATCCCCGTGACGGGGTGAGCTCCCGTTGCTCGGTCCCAGCTCCTGCCAACCTAGCAGTTTGAAAGCACGCCAAAGTGCAAGTAGATAAATAGGTATCACTCTGGGGGGAAGGTAAACAGTGTTTCCGTGCACTGCTCTGGTTCGCCAGGAGTGGCTTAGTCATGCTGGCCACATGACCCGGAAGCCGTACGTTGCCTCTCTTGGCCAGTAAAGCGAGATGAGTGCCGCAACCCCAGAGTCGGTCACAACTGGACCGAATGGTCAGGGGTCCCTTTACCTTTACTTTAATCAAAGAAATGATGGAGGGTAGGCAGTTTTAGCAACTGCCAACAGGACCTTCTAATTTCTGCAACTTCTCTCAGAAATATTTGCAAGGGGGGGTGTATTCTGGCTACTGGTTCAGGTACCCTCTTCATCCCATGAAGCACTTTCTGGGCCCTGACTTCTTGCAATTTAGGAACACACTGGGACTGAAAGGAAGGGGTCACACACCACATGGCCTAGAGAGAAAGTAGGGGTGTTTGATGCTGTGGATTGTTTGCACCCAGAAAGAAAGCGCAAGGTGTGCCCTCTTCGAAACAGTTCTAGTCAAGTACTGTGACTACAGCTGCCACTAAAATCTACCACCGGAGATCACTATATATGAAGCTCTGCTTGCTGGTCTTGCATCTGTTATCCTGAACTCAGGTGAAACATGGATGCTGCACAGATCACCGGTACTGTACTGAGGAAACAGCAAGCTCCCCCTTCTTTGCAACATAACAGTTTATCCTTCCCTTGCATTTGGGAGAATCTGGTAATGCAAGTACTCAAATAACTCATGTCTGCGGTCATTTACCCCCTGCCAGCACAAAGCGGCTGTGCATCTCTTTCTCACAGTCACAAATGCCAACAGAATTGCAACAACTCTACTTTCCCCACCAGTGCCAGAAAGCGCCAATGCCATTTTATGGGCCGGCTGCCTTGCCAAATATCCGGACTGGATGTTGGTTGTCAGGCAGAGTTCACCTTGATTACACACAGGACTCACTTCTGGAGTCAAACAGGAAGAACCAAGCTTCCTTAAAACTCCCTCAGTACTTTGACATACATCTTCCTTCGCTCTTGCAAAACACCCTGAAGCTATTCTGTCACACCACTGTGCCAAAATTCACATGCCAAACACAAGCCAAGATGGAAGCGTAGCATATAGAGAGACACGACACCACGTGGAATCACAGAAAGTTAATGTGGTGGCTCTCATTTGTGTGGTCTGAATCTTGACTATGGAATTCAGGCTCCATACAGGTGTCAGTAACTTAACAAGGGAATATACAGCTGGGAGAAATTCCCCTGCATGTGAAGACAGGCTCTGGTGGACTGAGCAGATGAGACCAAAGGTGGTTTCTGTTCAGATATCAAAATGATGAACTTTTCACACAAGAAAGGAGGCCTTTCGTGGGCTATTTTTAAAAATTACTGTGGTCAAATGAAATTGCGGGCAGGATTCGAGATAAACTCAGTGGAAGAAAAACGATAAAATAATTGTAATGGAGAAACTTTGTGTAATAGATAAAGCTACAATGCAGTAGAATAAAAGGTAAAGGGACCCCTGACCATTAGGTCCAGTCGTGGCCAACTCTGGGGTTGTGGCGCTCATCTCGCTTTACTGGCCGAGGGAGCCGGCGTACAGCTTCCGGGTCATGAGGCCAGCATGACTAAGCCGCTTCTGGCGAACCAGAGCAGCACACAGAAACGCCATTTACCTTCCCGCCGGAGCGGTACCTAATTATCTACTTGCACTTTGACGTGCTTTCAAACTGCTAGGTTGGCAGGAGCAGGGACCGAGCAACGGGAGCTCACCCGTCATGGGGATTCGAACCGCCGATCATCTGATCGGCAAGTCCTAGGCTCTGGGTTTAACCCACAGTGCCACCCACGTCCCTAATGCAGTAGAATAGGTTTGGGTAAAAACACCCATGTAGGAAAAAGGAAATGTCTTCGGGAGCAGAGCATTTGTTCCCTTCTTTTGTGGCATAATGCAATTCACTTCGACTGCAGATTCCTGCTTGGCACCCACCCTATTTTCTGTGACTCTATTTTTTATTGTAAGTTTTAAAAACTGCCCTTAACGTTGCATTTTAAATTGTCATAAGTAACCCACCCTGGGATCTTAGGCTGAAGAGTGGATAATAAATGAATACAGTAGGAGCGTAGGTTGGTACTTCGAGATGCTGTCCCTAAGTGAGATGTTCTGGATCAGGGTTCGCCAACGTGGTGCCCTCCAAGATGGTCTCCAACCATTGCCCATGCTGGCTGGGGTTGATGGGATTTGTAGTCCAACAACACTGGGACGGCACCAAATTGGCTATCCCTGATCTCGATTGTGTCCAGTCTCCGTCCCACTCCTGGGCTGGGCTGGGCTGTGAAAAAGAACAACCTGCCTCTGGCAACAGCATTTGATGCTCAGCCAGCCCTAATCTCTGGAACGAATTTCTTCGAGATCCCTCTTTTGTCCGAGTCCCTGCTCTGCTGATTCAAAAGGAGCTGCCAGCCAGTTGCAGCCGCCGCCCAGATCCTGCTGAATCAGCTGTCCACTAGGGTGGCAAGCGTGCCTCTGCGTCGTATCTGATTGCAAATGAAGGACACCCAAACTGGGTCTCTCTGCAGCGAACAGTCTCCGGGAATGGGATCACTCTTTGGCACGTACCTACCTCCTCCAAGATCCCGCTTAGCATCATCCCTACTTGTGTAGGGAAGGAAAAGGGCTCGGTTTACAAGGTAATGAAGGGGATCTTGCAACAGAAGACTTCATCATCTTCCCCTACACCTCCAGCCTCTGGCCCCGGAACTATCCCCCTTTTCCTTTTTTCTCATTTCGTACCATTCCTGGCAGTTGGCAACAGAGACTGCTGGAGACAAGAGAAGCTCCCTGGTGCCTCTTTTAATTGCCATTTAGTTAAATGAGAACAGAGACCTACAAATAAACGTCCCCCCCCTCCCTTCCCTACTCCCCACTGCCAGAAGCTCCGCATTTCAGTCAAGTGCTCACTGGAGAATTTGCCCATTTACTCTTGTTATTTGCATGATAAAGGCGGCTGTGCCAGCCCTGGCGCTGCTGCACTCAGCTCGAAAACCCACCAAAGTTGTCCCGAGCAGGGAAGGAGAAGGGAGGGAGGCTTTGCGGAGCGCAGCTGAAAGTCCTTTTTTAGTTTCGTTTTCAGTCTTGTCAAAAAGCAGCTCCGCTTATCAGGGTGGAAGGAACTTTTAGAGGTGTGTTCTACAAAATGGATCAGAAGCTCCTCTAAAAGGCTCCCCTGTAAAGGGAATATCTGGAGCCCATTGCAGTGCTTGCAGCCATAGGAAGAAAGAAGACAATTTTCAATTATGCTGAAGTTTTGTTAAGCTAAAACTGCAGCAAACATATACAAAATACAAAGAAACACCTGAAAGCTGATAATGATTTGTTACAGGCATGGGGAAACTCAGGTCTGGGAGCCAAATGTGGCCCTCAAGGCCTCTGTCTGGCCCTCAGAGCTCTCCCCATTGTTTTAGCAGGGGATTCCATGGAAGCCCCTACTAAAGAGGAGGGGCTCTTTAGCAGGGGATTCCATGGAAGCCCCCCTGAAGAGGGGGGAAATCCTCCCTTTTAGCAGCAGCTTGCAAGGTGCTTTGAAGTCCCAGCTTTGGGACTTCAAAGCCCCTTAACAGGATATGATTGTGAACTGATGTGATTGACAGGTGCGTAGCCCTGCCCACACATCTGATTTGGCCTGTAAGTGCCGGATGCACTTAAAAAGGGGCTCCAGTTATGCAGAGTAGCTTACATGCTTTCAACTTACAGGTAGGTAGCCGTGTTGGTCTGCCGTAATAATAATAATAATAATAGTAAATTTTATTTATACCCCACCCTCCCCAGCCAAGACTGGGCTCCGGGCGGCTAACAACCAATAATAAAAACAAGTTGATTAAAATACAACTTAAAAGACAAGATTAAAATACAACATTAAAACATTAAAATGCAGCCTCTTCACAGGAGGAGAAAGGAAAAAAGAAAGAGGGGGAGGGAATCAAATTGATTAGTAGTCAAAACAAAATAAAAAAATTCCTTCCAGTAGCACCTTAGAGACCAACTAAGTTTGTTATTGGTATGAGCTTTCATGCGCATGCACACTGCATGTCTTCCACCCAACAGTCAAAGGCCTGGGGGTGGAGCCACTGGGGGCAGGGAAGGTTGAGGGTGGGGCCAGCACCCACAGACCCCCCCTCCTGCCTGCCTGTGTTCCTGGAATCTCTGAAAGCCGCTGTCGTGTCTCTTTGCTGCAATGCCTTAGACCCAACAAATCATTCCCTGTGATTTCCCCCAAACTATCAGATTGGGAAATCCTAACCTGCCCTTTTCTAGAGCTTGGCATATTGTATTAAATCACTCCCATACCATCTTACTGTCTTAACAGCATATAAACATTTATTGATTTCTTTTATAACTGAGGATTTTAACAAGGACCCAGATAGAATTCCAATGATCAGATGAGGAGGCAGAGAGTTAGGTGGGGAAATGAGAAAAGGGATCGTCCCTAGAAAAAGAATACAATCCCATCATGATAGGCCAGTCCAACTGGTCTGAGATCTGGACATCAGTTGGTCTTGAGCACAGAAGGAATGACTTCACATCACAAACTCGGGGCTTTCGTGTGTGGCGGTGGTTCTACCGCCTGTCCCCAAGAAATGCCCCAAGACGTTTTGGTGGCCGAAGCAATACACTGTAATGACACTATCTGGGTGATGACATAAATGGTGCAATCCTATGTGTGCTTATATGCCTGTTGTCTTTGTCCATGGAGTTTTCTTGGCAGGGATACTGGAGTGGCTTGCTGGTTCCTGCTGCAGGTGGATCACGTTTGGTCAAAACTCTCCACTATGACCTGTTCATCTTTCGCCACGGCAAGGCAGTGATCCATGAAGGGGGGAAAGAGGTGAGCGCAAAATATGGTCTGAAGCTCAACATCAAAAAAAACGAAGATCATGGCCACTGGTCCCATCACCTCCTGGCAAATAGAAGGGGAAGAAATGGAGGCAGTGAGAGATTTTAATTTCTTAGGCTCCATGATCACTGCAGATGGTGACAGCAGCCACGAAATTAAAAGACGCCGGCTTCTTGGGAGAAAAGCAATGACAAACCTAGACAGCATCTTAAAAAGCAGAGACATCACCTTGCCAACAAAGGTCTGTATAGTTAAAGCCATGGTTTTCCCAGTAGTGATGTATGGAAGTGAGAGCTGGACCATAAAGAAGGCTGATTGCCAAAGAATTGATGCTTTTGAATTATGGTGCTGGAGGAGACTCTTGAGAATCCCATGGACTGCAGGAAGATCAAACCTCTCCATTCTGAAGGAAATCAGCCCTGAGTGCTCACTGGAAGGACAGATTGTGAAGCTGAGGCTCCAAGACTTTGGCCACCTCATGAGAAGAGAAGACTCCCTGGAAAAAACCCTGTTGTTGGGAAAGATGGAGGGCACAAGGAGAAGGGGACGACAGAGGACGAGATGGTTGGATAGTGTTCTTGAAGCTACCAGCATGAGTTTGACCAAACTGCGGGAGGCAGTGGAAGACAGGAGTGTCTGGTGTGCTCTGGTCCATGGGGTCACGAAGAGTCGGACATGACTAAACAACAACATGTGTGCTTATTCAGAACAAGAGAGAGTCAAATGGAAATAGGCTGATCATAACTGGGCTTTCAGATTTCGTAACCTCAGTAGGCAGAATTTTACTGGTGTGCTGGGCTCCATAACTCATCAAACCTCTGGCTATTTTTCAACATCATTCAGGGCATTTGCTGGTCTGGCTTGACTTTACTCTGACAAGAACTTCCAAATACACACAGTACTGTACTCAATCTAGCTCTGACTTGGGGATATGCCCTTACTGTATTGCGGAGGCAATCTATGAGCCATGCTGCGCACTAGGTGATCAGGCTGACGGT
Organism: Podarcis pityusensis; assembly: GCF_964106645.2. Classification (NCBI taxonomy): domain Eukaryota; kingdom Metazoa; phylum Chordata; class Lepidosauria; order Squamata; family Lacertidae; genus Podarcis; species Podarcis pityusensis. The sequence continues at coordinate 87,575,696 of NC_138032.1, forward strand.
TATATCACCTTGAGCTCAGTCACAGGTGGGTAGTTGAAAAATGTTGTGAAGGTTAAATTACATGAGGAAACCAGACACATGTTCAGTGTTTCTTCATTGAACATTGGAAGGAAGGAAGGAAGGAAGGAAGAAGAAGAAAGAAAGAAAGAAAGAAAGAAAGAAAGAAAGAAAGAAAGAAAAGGAGTGCTTTTATCTAATTCATCAAGTGTCTTACTGCAGTGGTGAATCAATTCATGATGCTATCCGAGTACATTTGTGTCCTGACAAAATAATTCTCTGGTCTTTCAAAGGAACTTGGTGTTTCCCTGCCCATAGATGGTGGAAATTCCTCCGGTTTACCTGTTTGGCATTTTGAGGACACAGACTTATCATTATTATTATTCAACAACTACCAGACTTTTAGAAGACATCTGAAGGCAGCCCTGTTTAGGGAAGCTTTTAATGTTTGATGCATTATAGTATTTTAATTTTTTTTGGAAGCCGCCCAGAGTGGCTGGGGAAGCCAGCCAGATAGGCAGGGTATAAATAATAAATTATTATTATTATTATTATTTATCAGTGTTGTATGCTACCTAGGGATAAGCTGTGCGATCTGAGGACGTGGTCAAGAGTGTTTCCTTATGTATGAGTCTAAAGGGACTAGAGAAGCTGGTTTGTTAACTTCTCCTTTAGATTAGTGGTTCCAGGGCGAGCATTTGTGCGATACGATGAAGGGTGCATGGGCCCAACATCACCATCTCTAGGTCACTGTGGGCCCGAAAGCTGATTTTCAGGTCTGGGTGGGATTTTTGGAGAACTACAATGGGGTATTGTTCCGAAGGGATGAGATACTGTTTGAAGTTGAGCTACAGCCTCCTTCTGATTTAGCTGGCAGGTGGTGTCCCCAGGCCTGCCCTCCAGAACAGGGAAGGGAAGGGGTGATTAGAGACCTAACTTTCCTAGGATTCCCACCCCTGTTTTAGTCACAGTTCACCTGTGTGCTGAGGAATTTTCTAATTGCGCAATGCATTTCTTGTGGAGTAATTAGGCCCCTGCCCTTATTAATTCCCTTACTTCTAAGTCCTCCAGGGTTGTGCGATTCGTTAGGAATGCATTTTGCGGTGCTTGCAATTCAATATTCTGTTTGTACCACAGTACGCGGGTGGCACTGCGGGTTAAACCAGAGAGCCTAGGACTTGCCGATCAGAAGGTCGGCGGTTCGAATCCCCGCAACGGGGTGAGCTCCCGTTGCTCGGTCCCTGCTCCTGCCAACCTAGCAGTTCGAAAGCACGTCAAAAGTGCAAGTAGATAAATAGGTACTTCTCCAGCGGGAAGGTAAATGGCATTTCCGTGCGCTGCTCTGGTTCGCCAGAAGCGGCTTAGTCATGCTGGCTACATGACCCGGAAGCTGTATGCTGGCTCCCTCAGCCAGTAACGTGAGATGAGCGCCGCAACCCCAGAGTCGGTCATGACTGGACCTAAATGGTCAGGGGTCCCTTTACCCTTTACCTTATGTTTCCAGCATGGATGGTGCCATAGCCAGGGCCCCCTCACATCACCAGGTGGAGCCATTTTCAAGCTTTGGCTCTATCAATGATTTACTGCGAAAGGGACAGGCTAGAGGTGCTTTTGGAACCTACGAAGGCGCGTTGCTCTGCATCTGTAGCAGCATCTAGCCCAGGGGTCAGCAAACTTTTTCAGCAGGGGGCCGGTCCACTGTCCCTCAGACCTTGTGGGGGGCAGACTATATTTTTTGGGGGGGGGGGGGATGAACGAATTCCTATGCCTCACAAATAACCCAGAGATGCATTTTAAATAAAAGCACACATTCTGCTCATGTAAAAACATGCTGATTCCCGGACCATCCGCGGGCTGGATCGAGAAGGCAATTGGGTCGGATCCGGCCCCCGGGCTTAGTTTGCCTACCCATGATCTAGCCGTATGGCAGGTCTTCTCTAGCGCCCTGCGTCATTTCTGATACTTTAGATTCTGTGAGCAGCTTTGGGGCAGTTCCCATTTATCACTTGTTAGGGTACTTGTAGGTCTTTTTGCTCAAGGAGAGGCAGTGCGACCTACATTGGCATTTTATGTCAAGGTGCTAGGCAAGGTGGCCCTAGGTAAAGGTAAAGGGACCCCTGACCATTAGGTCCAGTTGTGACCGACTCTGGGGTTGCGGCACTCATCTTGCTTTATTGGCCGAGGGAGCCGGCGTCCAGCTTCCGGGTCATGGGGCCAGCATGACTAAGCTGCTTCTGGTGAACCAGAGCAGCGCACGGAAATGCTGTTTACCTTCCCGCCGGAGCGCTACCTATTTATCTACTTGCACTGGCATGCTTTCGAACTGCTATGTGGGCAGGAGCTGGGACCGAGCAATGGGAGCTCACCCTGTCGCGGAGATTCGAACCGCCAACCTTCTGATCGGCAAGTTCTAGGCACTGTGGTTTAACCCACAGCACTACCCACGTCCCTAGGTGGCCCTAGTGGTGTTTTTAAGGCCTCTGAGATGTTAGATGGCTGGATTCAGAGAGCTTCAGGTTGCCACCTCTGATCGGGCAAAATAAAGGACAGGTTGGAGGGAGGGATGTGGGTGGATAAAAATTACTTAACCTGGTGCAGAAATAACTTCAAAGCCATCCAGTGCAATGGCACACAGCAGTTACATGGGTTTATTCAATGGAAAACATACACACAAAAAACACATCTATTTTTTAGATGTCCCTTTTACGATGAGGCATGTAGAAAAACCATTGACCCCCCTGCTGGTGAGGCTTGTTGACCTACCAGTAAAGCAAAAATTCGATCTTCTCCTGTTACGCAAAGACAACAAGATGACCCAGATTGTCACCAGATTCTGCACACAGATCTGTAGGCACAGATCATCCCCCGATTTAATCTAGTTTGTTAAGAAAATTCCCAAACCCGGATCCATGTGCGACTTTGGGTCATTTCTCCAAGGTAGTCTATTTTAAAGTTTGCATGTGTTTATATGCCTATCACACTTTTAAATTTGAATTACGTTGTTGTATATTGTTTTGCTATTGGGATTGTAGTTCCATTTGTGTTTCTCAAGCTGGTCTCTGACCATAATAAATTCCATGCTATGCGGCCTCGGTCCAGTATATCTGAAGGAGCGTCTCCACCCTCATCGTTCTGTGCGGACGCTGAGGTCCAGCGCCGAGGGCCTTCTGGCGGTTCCCTCACTGCGAGAAGCCAAGTTACAGGGAACCAGGAAGAGGGCCTTCTCGGTAGTGGCGCCCTCCCTGTGGAATGCCCTCCCACCAGATGTCAAAGAGAACAACAACTACCAGACTTTTAGAAGACATCTGAAGGCAGCCCTGTTTAGGGAAGCTTTTAATGTTTGATGTATTACAGTATTTTAATATTTTTTTTTGAAGCTGCCCAGAGTCGCTGGGGAAGCCCAGCCAGATGGGCGGGGTATAAATAATAAATTATTATTATTATTATTATTATTATTATTATTATTATTATGCCACACAAAGTGCTATGATTTGCAACTGTAAGGGGGCGGGGAACCCTCTCTCTCGCTCTCTGACTCCGAGTCTCTGTCTCCGACCCAACCACCCCTCTTTCCCCCTGCTCTCCACCAGGATTGCTCAAACTCCCTCTCTCGGAGTCTGACGCACCCTGACCCTTCTGCCCATGCAAAAACTCCCCACCCCACTGTACCAGACACCTGCAAACCCCTTCTCTCGCTCTTCAACCCACCTGCCACCCCCTTGCCCGAGCAAAACCCTCTGTCTGTGTCCCACAATAACTCTCACTCTTGACTCTCCCATTCAGGCTCTTGTTCTCTTCCTCCCACCGGACCCACCCTCTGCCCGCATCGTTTTGAGGAAGAGGAGGAGAAGCTCAAATATGTGAAAAAAGGCATCCCGTTTGGACTTCAGACAGGACAAGGGACACTCCAAAAGCACAATAACATTTTTCTAGGGATGGGTAGCAACCCTAGGAGAGCTCTTAGGAGAGCTGGTGTTGTGTCACATTTATCCTGATCTGTTCATGACTAGGCTAAGGTGTTTCAAGCAGGTATTGTCTCGTTCAGCATTTTGGTGCTTAAAGGAGCTCTACTGATGGCCACCTTTGGGTTCTTCTGGCTCAGGGAGTTGCTCGTCAAATCAAGTTTGAACATAACGGATAGAGCAGGCATAGGCAAACTCGGCCCTCTAGATGTTTTGGGATTACAACTCCCATTATCCCTAGCTAACAGGGATGATGGGAACTGTATTTCCAAAACATCTGGAGGGCCGAGTTTGCCTATGCCTAGGATAGAGCCTATATATAGCAGAGAAGATGATAAAATTATTGATTTAAAAGATTCTTCCTAAATGTCCCTATGCATATTTCATGCAAACTGGCACTCTCTTTTTTTGACAGTGCATAAATGGCAAGGCCAGGGCAGGTTATGGGGTACGATTAAGCTATGGATGTTGGCGAGTAAACCCAGGCATCACTCAAAGAAGGTTTCTCCATAATGGTCTTTGGGGTTACTTGGCTTAGGGCACTTGGGACAAGAATCCTCTACTTCATTCGCTAGAAAAGCAATGACAAACCTAGACAGCATCTTAAAAAGCAGAGACATCACCTTGCCAACAAAGGTCCGTATAGTTAAAGCTATGGTTTTCCCAGTAGTGATGTATGGAAGTGAGAGGAGGACCATAAAGAAGGCTGATCACCGAAGAATTGATGCTTTCGAATTATGGTGCTGGAGGAGACTCTTGAGAGTCCCATGGACTGCAAGAAGATCAAACCTATCCATTCTGAAGGAAATCAGCCCTGAGTGCTCACTGGAAGGACAGATCCTGAAGCTGAGGCTCCAATACTTTGGCCACCTCACGAGAAGAGAAAACTCCCTGGAAAAGACCCTGATGTTGGGAAAGATGGAGGGCACAAGGAGCAGGGGACGACAGAGGACGAGATGGTTGGACAGTGTTCTCGAAGCTACCAGCATGAGTTTGACCAAACTGCGGGAGGCAGTGGAAGACAGGAGTGCCTGGCGTGCTCTGGTCCATGGGGTCACAAAAAGTCGGACACGACTAAATGACAAAACAACAACAACTTCATTCGCTTGCTGCTGGGGGACTCTAGCAGGCCTTCTTTGGCCCATCTTAGATGTGTGGCTCCCCATAGGAGTGTGAGGATGGAAGTGGTTTCTTACTCTGTTTGGTTTAGGTACCTGCCCTGGAGTGTTGATTATTTAAATAGAATTAAAAGTGATTTTTTAAAAAAGCACTGCACATCCTTAAGTTAACCAATCAGGCTATAGCCTTTTGTTTTCCATTGTCTTGAACCCTGTCTCTTCCTGTGTGCTATTGTATTTCTTCCTGAAGTTGCTGCAACTCTGTGCATTGTCTCTTTCCCTGTTGCAGCTCTCTGGAAAGTGAGGAAAGAAAAACAGAAAGTGTGGGGTGGGGTGGGGGAGGAGAAGCAGCTGTTTCTCACCGTCTCCTCCACCCACTTGCTTGATGGGGTCAGAGGTCAGGCCGGGCAGCTTGCACCCAGCAGACTCCATGCTGTCCCTTCCAAGAGGAGTTGTGTTTTTATGACTGCCTTGAATTAAGATTGATTTTCCCAGGGATTCGCAGCCGCTTCCCCTGGGTCTACCCTCCAAATACGAAGTGACATAGAATGGACTAATTAAAAGCACCATTTATCAGCCTTTCAAAATAGCACTTAGGAGTTTATTTAGGATTTGCTTCACCCCCCCCCCTTTATTGCTAAGGAAAACTCTTGTGCGTAAAGTACTTGTATGTCCCCCCCCCACAATAGGGGACATTTCAACTGCCATGGGAAAATGGTTAAATCACCCTCTACCCTGCGCCGCCATTTCAATCTGAATTCAACTCCTCTTCCATTTTCTAAAAATGTGGCAATCCCTCCATCTTGTCTCTATGCTTTAAAACACATAGCTCCTTCTGTGGGGGCTTTTACAGGCAATGGGGTCACCAAGCTAGAAACATGAGGGAATAATATTGTAGAAGGATCTCTGGAGGCTTTGACCAAGCACCTTTCTTACCTGCTGTTAGTAGGTAAAGGAACCCCTGACCATTAGGTCCAGTCGTGGCCGACCCTGGGGTTGCGGCGCTCATCTCACTTTATTGGCCGAGGGAGCCGGCGTACAGCTTCCGGGTCATGTGGCCAGCATGACTAAGCCGCTTCTGGCGAACCAGAGCAGCGCACGGAAACGCCATTTACCTTCCCGCCAGAGTGGTACCTATTTATCTACTTGCACTTTGACATGCTTTTGAACTGCTAGGTTGGCAGGAGCTGGGACTGAGCAACGGGAGCTCACCCCGTTGCGGGGATTCGAACCGCCAACCTTCTGATCGGCAAGCCCTAGACTCTGTGGTTTAACTCACAGCGCCACCCACATCATGCTGTTAGTAGAGATGCTCCCAAATTTCACAACCATATTATTCCTCTACAGCCCTCTTTCTAAACCTGGCATCGTCCAGATGTTCTGGACCTCAGCTCCACCATTCCTGATAGCTTATGTGGATACTGACCAGAGATGGAGTCCCAAACAGCTGGAATGAACCAGGCTGGGCAAAGGCTGCTGTAGAGAAACTGCTGTTGCAGCCCATTTCCCCCCAGCATGGCGAATGGGAACCACATGCAAGTATAAATGCAGATATCGGGTCAAGCATTAGGTTTTCTTTGAAGGGAAATGATAGGCAGTTATTTGGCTACAGGAAGAAGGTAGGTTTCGGGAGAATTTTATCCAAAAGGCAAAGCTGTGCAAAAATTCCCCGGAGAGGAAAATTGGAAAAGGAAGGGGAATCTTCTAAATTTGAAATTATATTACTAAATAGGAAAGGGATAAATAGCCCTAATAAGAACAGATTTTTGTTTTTAAAAAACAGAGAGCAATATGAAAAGATGGTAGGTATATTCTAATATGTTTTAAGTATGCAGTCCTAAACTCACTAACCTGAGAGTTTTCCCCGTGGAACTTTATTGGAAAGGATTTACTTCTGAGTAGACATGTATAGGATTGCGCAGTAAAGCTGTAATCCTATGCACACTTACTTTGGAGTAAGCATCACTGAGTTCACAGGAATGCGATTGGGTTGCTTGGTTGGGAAAAGTCTGTGCAGTATGCATGAAGCTCATGAAAAGAGGAACAGCTATGATAGCAAAAGTGCCTTATCTGTTTAATGTAGAAAAGGTCCTGGTAGATGATAATAGTGTAATAGCCACATTTGGGGCTTTCTGTTTTAGAACAACAAAGGTGTGTGCACAGGGGAGGCCCAATTGCAGGTGTCTGCACAACGTGGAGGAAGTGAATAGAGCTTTTTCTCCCTCAAACACAGGGTCATCAAATGAAGCTTAATGGTGGGAAATTTCAAGAGACATTAAATAAATTTCTCTATTTAATAGTTAAACTATGGAATCTGCTACCACAAGCTGCAATGATGGCCGCCAACTGTGTCACTGTGCTCTCAGTTGGATTAGATAGATTAATGGAGGAGAATAATAATAATAATAATAATAATAATTTTGTACCTTGCCCATCTGGCTCTAATGGTCAAGATTCCAGATACCATCCACTGGGGAGCACGAGCAGGATAATGCTGTTGCCTTCGTCTAAACCACTGAGCCTCTTGGTCTTGCCAATTGGAAGGTCGGTGGTTTGAATCTCCACGACGGAGTGAGCTCCCGTTGCTCTGTCCCAGCTTCTGCCAACCTAGCAGTTTGAAAGCACGCCAGTGCAAGTAGATAAATAGGTACCGCTGTGGCGGGAAGGTAAACGGCGTTTCCATGCGCTTTGGTTTCTGTCACGGTGTTCTGTTGCGCCAGAAGAGGTTTAGTCATGCTGGCCACATGACCCAGAAAGCTGTCTGTGGACAAACATTGGCTCCCTTGGCATGTAAGGAAGATGAGCACCGCAACCCCTTAGTCACCTTTGAATGAACTTAACTGTCCAGGCGTCCTTTACCTTTACCTACTTTGGGGTTTTCCAGACACATCTGGTTGGGCACTGTAGGAAATGGGATGCTGGACGTGAAACGCCTTTGGCCTGATACAGATGCAATAGTCATGGCACAAAATAAGGGCGTAGGCAAGAGATTTCATTGAAAGGACGGTGAGGAAGGGCCCTATTTTTGTAACGTTCTAAAGGAAGAAGCAGGGACACGGGTGGCGCTGTGGGTTAAACCAGAGAGCCTAGGACTTGCCGATCAGAAGGTCGGCGGTTCGAATCCCCACGACGGGGTGAGCTCCCGTTGCTCGGTCCCTGCTCCTGCCAACCTAGCAGTTCGAAAGCACGTCAAAGTGCAAGTAGATAAATAGGTACCACTCCGGCGGGAAGGTAAACGGCGTTTCTGTGCGCTGCTCTGGTTTGCCAGAAGTGGCTTAGTCATGCTGGCCACATGACCCGGAAGCTGTCTGTGGACAAACGCTGGCTCCCTCGGCCAATAAAGCGAGATGAGCGCCGCAACCCCAGAGTCAGCCACGACTGGAACTAATGGTCAGGGGTCCCTTTACCTTTACCTTAATGGAAGAAGCAACCGACTGGAATTGGGGGTCAAAAGAGAGGGGAAGGAAGCAAGGGCCTGATGAATTATGCTTCTGGTGGTGTTCATGGAGCAAACAAGGGCTTGGGAGGAATAGTGGGAAAGATGAGAAAGTTGGTCTCGGACTTGACAAACTATACCGGCTGGGCTACACACGAGGAACCTGTCCTACTGAGCTGGAGAAATGAATAGATGCGGTGTCTTCTAGACCCCAGTGCTTGGAAGACACTTGCTTGGGATCAGATGCTGACTTTGTGGGCTGGTGTTCCCTATGGGCCCCCTGCGGACTGAGCATCGCTTTCAAGGCATGGGTAGGGCATGCTTGTAAGGTGGCCAGGTGCTTCTCAGCCGAATGCATTTGTTCCACAGTATTACAGCCGGCTGTTTCTTTTCCCCTGCTTTCCAAAGCTGCTGCAACAGACGGTTGAGGCAGGCACTTGGGTCGGGTCCAAGATCTCGTGCAGCTCCGTCTCTTCTCTTCTCGGATTCTCACTGTGCACGGAGCTGGCCCCCCTGCCGCTCCGTTTCCAGCTTTTACAGCCACCCTGCCTGTCAGAACAAATGGCACAACTCAGAAAATAAACTTATCTCATTTGTATGAAAACACAACCCCTCCGGTTAGAGTGCTGTGCTGCTGCTTTTAACAAGGCTTTAAGTTCTCTGATTCAGAACATATAACCAGTCTCCAAAAACTGGTCCTGCCCAAAAACTCTCCCCCACTTCCATATTTGCATGCTCACTAATATACCTAGAACATCATGATTGTGCTTAGAACACTCTGCACTGAGACAGGAAAGCTAGGAGCTCAATGGCACCTTAAATCTAGGTTATGAGAACCACAATGGAATGTCTAGGCGTGCTTTTTTATAACAAGAATACACAGCTGAAAATGAATGAATGAAGGCTAAAACATTGTGTTCATTTTTCACATGGTCTAGTCCTTCCCCTGCCCACCCCCCTAATATTCTTAAGAGGGTCTCTTCTCCAGTCTTCAGAGAGGAGCTGGAAGTGGGGAGGCAGAAAAAGCTCCTCCTTTTCTTCCACTCTGCAGCTTTAATCTGAAATCTTAGGCGCGGTACTGCGCCCAGAGCCCAGAAACTGCTCGCACTAATGAAATTCCCTGTCGCAAAATGCACCGAGGACAATGGGAGTTTCGAACCATGCTCTGCGGCTTATAGAAAGGCAGTAACCTATGTATAACCTGTATATATAACCTATCTATAACCTCCAGTTACATTTTACAATCCTGGCTTTCTCCCTGAAACGAAAATTATAAAAGCCTGTTTTTAAAATCTCAGGTATACTATTTTTATTTTTATTTCTTAAATTTGTATACTGCCCTTTATCCATAGATGTTGGGGTGGTTCACAACATAAAAAAAATGCATGGAGAAACTGGTTCTGTGGTGAGATTATGCATGGCCAAATGTATGTGCGGCTTCAACAGTGGATTTCAGTCCATGCAACAATTTCTTTCTTTCAACACCACCTTCAAGCGCCTTTTTCTGTTCTCGCACAACACTTTGAACCATAGTTAAAAAACAAACAATGGCTTATTGTCATAGCTGTCAACTTACAGATTTGAAAATAAGGGACCAGCAGCCTTGAAAATCAGCAGCCAAAATAGGGGATTTTAGTCAACCAGCTGAAATACAAAATTAAAAGGGACCAGATAATTTGGGAGAGCAGCGCCGGTTTTTAGCCCTTCATTTCCAGAGGTTGCTGCTCAAGACACCAGCTGGTGAAACACTGCAATTAAATAACTACCAGCAGAAACAACTTTTCACGCAAAACGAAGTCCAAGCTACGAAGATGCTGCTGCAGTTCTGTATCTTTTCTCTCATGCTCCATCTGCAGCTCTCAGTTCCATCAGGCGGGGCGGGAGGAAGAGAGGGGGGGGAAAATAGCGTCCGAAGTAAACCCGCAGATCAGACCATCTATGCTAGTCTACCACTACAAATCTGTGGGAGAAGCGCTTGCGGTCCTTCCTCCGCTTTCCCCCTCTATGGTTAGCGCTTGGAACATCTGCCCGCGCCTCCGCCTCCGCCTCCTCCTCCTCTCTCTGAACTGCTTTTTCTATGGTTGTCCTCACTCTCCTCTCAAGGCTCCTCAGCAATTCATAGGCCGCGCCAGGCTGCCCATCTCATTTGGGTCCTTCGGTGGCATAGCCGCAGTACGGCCTAGCAGGAGCGGTGGCGGCGACGGGCAGAGGGGAGGCCCCAGGCAGAGACGCTCAGTTCAGCGGCCATGAGGAGGATGGCGGCGGAAGGGCCCGAGGCTCCCACCAGTCCCGGCGGGGAGGGGCTCCCGGGGGCCAAGGCTGCTGAGAGGAGGCCGGAGGGGGGCGGGCTGGGCAGCCAAGCAACACAGTTGGAGCCTCCTTCCTCCCTGACCAGCAGGGAGGGAGGGAGAGGAGCTGCTTCCTTTGAAACCCAGCAAGTTTAAGGGACATCATCAATAAGGGACAGCAGCGGGACACGGCGCTGGGATAAGGGAGTTTCCCACCAAATAAGGGACGGTTGACAGCTATGCTTATTGTGAATGAGCAGTGGGCTGGTTCATGCTGCTGAAAAGTTATCAACATGCTTCTCCCCCTATGCCTACTGGCACACTGCTGGGAAACATGCCAGAGTCAGTCGGTGGGCACTCTGCATATGCTAGGAGATGATGTTGGGGAGAGCTAGAGCAGGGGTGGATGGTACACAGAGACAGTGCAGGAGTTGGGGGGGGGGAACCAAGGGAAAGATAGAATAACTGTATGCACAGGGTGGTGAGCAGCGATTGCTACTGGTGCCAGAGAGCTGGCTTTGTAGACAGAAGTTGGACCAGGGATGCTTGTGTCCAAAGCATCACTCAGACATGAAGCTCATGTCATGAGCAGCCTGGGACTAGTCACTGTCTTCCAGTGTGACCTGGGAGGATAACACTCCTTGGAGCAGGGGCAAGATATAAATACAATAAAATAATTAATAATACTGCAATAACAAATAATGCATAAATAATACTGTCTTGGAAAAAGCAGCTCAAATCTCCAGCTTCAGCTCACGTTAGCTTTTCGACTTTTCCTCATTTGCTCGGATGGAATTTGTCTAACCTCAGAAGTGGTGTTGATGGTGGCAGTGCCGAAAATATGAATTTGAGCTCTAACATCGTAATATTTTCAAATTTTTATCTGCTTTTTATTTAATGCAAATGGGATTCTTTGTTTTGTTTACTCGAGTACACCCATTTCTGTGCACAGAAAAATATTAATGCTAGCTAGATCTTCCCAAGAATTGGTAGGATTGTTCCTTGCTGGCTTTTGCAGTGGGTCTGAATGAAACTATCAGCTGAGATTTGTCGCTAATTCCCCTTTAAAGGTGTCTGCATTAAATCTGGAATCATGGAGCCACATGAGGTGGAAAAACATATCTTTCCATAATGGTTAACTGATGGTCTCTGATTTATTTATTTTTAATGTGTTTTTATTATATATAGATATCACTGTAAACCACTTTGATATCTTGTTATGATATGGCAGTATATAAATAATTTTATTTTAAAAATACAACCCGAGATCTCTTGACATCTTTTTATTGACATAAAATAGACATGGGGGGAACCTGATTTGGAACAAGGCTGTGGCACTCTGATCAGGGCAAGGGGAGCTAACTATTTCCTCCATGCAAGTACCTTAGCTGGGAAGGAAGAAACACAGAGATGCAAGAAGAACTTCTGGGATTTCCTGTTTCGAGCTAATAGCAGCTCCATGAGAGGGAGGAGCGATTTGCATCAGAGGATCAGTATTTCTTTAAGGCCTGATCCATCTCTCCTTCAGTACTGGGCCTGCAAACCAAGTTGCCCCTCCATATTAGCTGCTTTTAGGGAAATAGTAGATTGTGCAGAACTGAACTGAAGACTGGAAAACGAGAATCAGAAACGGACATGTTTGCCCCTCCATAGTCTGGTAACAGACTAAATCCACTGTTAGCCTTTTGTGCAGGGCCGGATTTAGGTTTGATGAGGCCCTAAGCTACTGAAGGTAATGGAGCCCTTTATATGTCTCCCTATCCTTTGTCAACAACAAACTGTCGCTGTTTTTTGTTGTTGAATATATGCTATATGGTAATTTATGGTCCAAATAGGTATCTAAAGCCATTTGCACATGCAGAATGTAGGCACCCTATATATAGAAATGAGCAAACCAGTGATATTTTAGGGTCAGGCTAGCAGGCGGGGCCCGTGACTTACATCATAGGAGCCTACACAACACCAAACACTGTTGCTGTAGGTGTTGTTGTTTAGTCGTTTACTCGTGTCCGACTCTTCGTGACCCCATGGACCAGAGCACGCCAGGCACTCCTGTCTTCCACTGTCTCCCGCAGTTTGGTCAAACTCATGCTGGTAGCTTCAAGAACACTGTCCAACCATCTCGTCCTCTGTCTTCCCCTTCTCCTTGTGCCCTCCATCTTTCCCAACATCAGGGTCTTTTCCAGGGAGTCTTCTCTTCTCATGAGGTGGCCAAAGTATTGGAGCCTCAGCTTCAGGATCTGTCCTTCCAGTGAGCACTCAGGGCTGATTTCCTTCAGAATGGATAGGTTTGATCTTCTTGCAGTCCATGGGACTCTCAAAAGTAGGTTTTATTTTATTTGTTTTTTATCTTATATTTTGGAAATGTGCATCCAGTTTCCCCCCTTTAATTTTTTTTGGGGGCCCCCAAGAGAGTGGGGCCCTAAGCTACAGCTTGTTTAGCTTATACCTAAATCGGGCACTGCTTTTGCGCCATGTTGGACTGTGAATGATCTCTGCCTGTAGAATTGGGGGGCAACCTTCACAGATGTCCTTCCAGAAACAATTCTTGTAAAGAACAGGCCTACCGGAAGTCGGTTTACCTGAGTGCCAACCTGGTGAAGGGACAGCAGCTCCACAACGCAGGATCCTCATTTATTCCTAGACGATATAGAGCTGAAGACCTTGAATCATCACTTTGGCCTGCCTGGACCATAGCCCAGAAAAGGGTGAAGTGAGGCCTGAGCTGAGTCAGCGTTCGTTCCTCTCCACCTTGCCCGTCTCCTTCAGCCGTGGTCTCAGCTGTGCTTCTCAGAGGGCAGAGCGGCTGCCTCAGAGGGAAGGAGGCCAAGCTAAAGCGATTGTTCCTGCCCACAACTCTCATATTTCATGTCATGCGGAGGAAGCCTGACTGCAGTGGCCAAGGCCTGACTTGGCTCAGAGTCTGCCTCATCTTCTTTCCTTTGCTCGGAACCGCCGATTAAATCTCTCTTCTCTCCTTGATGTCTCGAGGGTTACCAAATCCAGGGTTACCAAATCCAGACACGCATTTGTAAGAGCTGCGTACAGGCAAGAAGTTCACCGGGTGCGGCTATTCTCACCAGTGGCATAGCATGTTGCCCTGGGCACAAAATTTCAACGCCTGGTGCTGCCTCAATACAGTGGTATCTTGGCTCTCAAACTTAATCCGTTCCAGAAGTCCATTCCAAAACCAAAGCGTTCCAAAATCAAGGCGTGCTTTCCCATAGAAAGTAATGCAAAATGGATTAATCCATTCCAGACTTTTAAAAACAACCCCTAACACAGGCATTTAACATGAATCTTACTATCTAACGAGACCATCGATCCATAAAATGAAAGCAATGATCAATGTACAATTAAAATTAAAAACATTTCTTACCTGCACTGATGATAGTCATTGTTTGGATGGGGGGGGGGGCTTTTATCCATTTCCGCAGTCACTCAATCAATCAATCAATCAATCAGTAGCTGAACTGGGTTCCAGACAGTCACAAAAACAAATTAACCGAAAAACTTAATCCGTTCAAAAACAAAAACGCAAAATAGCAAAAACAAAAGCGGAAAACTTAATCCGCTGTGGAAGTCTGTTTGACTTCTGAAATGTTCGAAAACCAAGGTGCATGTGCCCCAGAAACAATGGCCGACAACCACATCGGATGTTCAGCTTCCGAAAAACATCCGAAAACTGAAACACTTCTGGGTTTTCAGCCTTTAAGAACCAAGGTACCATTGTACAGCTGTGTGCTTCTGTTGCTGGGCTGTGTTGAAAATGGCTTCTTCATGTGAACCAGGAAGTGACCTCTCCAGACAACAGTCGCAACTCTGCAGCTGTGATCTGCTGGGTGATATGGATGTTGTGCCCATTTCCATCCCCACTCCCTCCGTGGGTGCCCGGGCACTGGCAACCCATGACACACCACTGTTTCTCACCCCAGGAGAGACTGCATCTGGCAGAACTTTCCCCACGAGTTTTTTCAGCTTTGCACTTCACTTGGTCACATTGCCCACCCATCTTTCTGGATCCTGTATCTCCCTGCCTAAACAAGATCGCCAGCTTTTCGTTTTCCAGCCTGCTTCTGCGCCTTTAACATTGGTGAGGTGCAAAGCAGGTGAGAATTTTCACCATTGGTTTTCTTAGAAAGAAAAATGCTTGGCTTGCTGTAGGAGGCACAGAAAAAGTTGGCACTGTCCGCTTGTCTGTGGCCCTTTGTGTTCTTAGGGTTGCCAATTTTTTTCCAAGCTAAGGCTCCTGAATCCATACAAGCTACAAAACATACCTGTATGTTTGCCCATAACACCACCATTTTCCCGATCTCTCCCTTTCCTCAGCACCATCCTTCCATGTGCAATTCATCTTTAAGGTTATGGCATACACACAAACATTATATATTTTTAGGCGCCAGGTGAAAATGTTAAACTTCAGCTAAGCTTTGATCTGATTAATATTCTACAGCCTCTCAAATGTGTCTGTGGGAAGGGGGGGGTTATTGTTTTGCTGTTTTGTTTTACTTGTTTTTATCCCGTACTTTAGGGACGCGGGTGGCGCTGTGGGTTAAACCACAGAGCCTAGGACTTGCCGATCAGAAGGTTGGCGGTTCGAATCCCTGCGACGGGGTGAGCTCCCGTTGCTTGGTCCCTGCTCCTGCCAACCTAGCAGTTCGAAAGCACGTCAAAGTGCAAGTAGATAAATAGGTACCGCTCTGGCAGGACGGTAAACGGCGTTTCCGTGTGCTGCTCTGGTTCGCCAGAAGCGGCTTAGTCATGCTGGCCACATGACCCGGAAGCTGTACGCCGGCTCCCTCGGCCAATAAAGCAAGATGAGCGCCGCAACCCCAGAGTCGGCAACAACTGGACCTAATGGTCCCTTTACCTTTAGCTTTATCCCGTACTTTATTCTGTGAACCGCCCTGAGATCTTATGACGAAGGGAGGTATACATACCCTCCAACATTTCTCTAATGAAAATAGGGACGTCCCATTCCATAATGATTATTTTATTATTTATACCCCACACATCTTACTGGGCCACTCTGGACAGCTTCCAACATACATAAAAACATAATAAAACATTAAAAATAAAACCCCATCCCTATACAGGATTGCCTTCAGACGGCGCGGGGGTTAGATAACTCCACACTCTCTCAACATTTCTCCAATGAAAATAGGGACATCCTAATGAAAACTGGGACATTCCTGGATCAAATCAGAAACTGGGACAGTTTCTGTAAATCCGGGGACATCTCTGGAAAACAGGGACACTTGGAGGGTCTGCGGTATATAAATCTAATAAATAAAATAATCTGGACAATCTAGTCCTGCTCCCTGACCCTAAATCATCCCTATCCTTTTCCTCACAAGTCCAGCAGTGAACCACTTTTAGGGAGTTGTCTGCAATGAAACCTGACAATACTTTACAAAACTCCACTGTTCTTGTCTTCAGTGGATGGCTTGCTCTTTATGGATGCTGCATTCTTGTACGGTCTGTGCCATTTCTGGGCATGCCAAGGCTATGGACCTGTGGTGGGCAGTGAGGGGAGCAAGCAAGTGGAAGAACAGGATGAGCGACCGGAGGCCATGTGCCCAAGATGGCTACTTTTTAGCTTTGTGCCCTGCATGTTCCTTGGCAAACCATGGCAAGGGATACGGAATGCCACAAGTAGTCATCGAAGTTGGTGCGTTCCGGCTCTCGCTATATGAGCTCCCTCCTTCCCTAGGCAATGCAAAGATGCCACCAAAAACAAGGAGAAAAGAAAGCCTAAAAGGGTGAAGAAGGATTTTCATTATGAAGTTAATTAGCTTCTCTGAGTCAAGCTGCACCTTTTCAAGAGGAGGAATTAGAGGGATTTAATTGCTTTATCAGCCTTCTCTTTGATTTTCAGCAATCAGGCCGATTCCATTTAATTTAACTGCCACAGATGAGAAGAAAATTGATGCACTCACCTGCCTTGGAGCAGAAAAGAGAAAGAGAGATGGGGGGAGGGGGTGGGGAGGAAGGAAAGGAAAGTCAAGAAATTGGCAGATTAATGAAAACCAACAGCATTTGCTCCCAATTGGAACGATGTGCCTTGCCCCGAGGTGTTGGGATCTTTGTGTGTGTGTGTGTGTGTGCTTCTGCAGTGAGGTGCACAGCGATGCGAGACCCATCTTAATGGTAGCAATGGGGAGAAACAGGGGGCTGCTCTGCCTACGGGAAGCAAGGGAATGCATTCTCAAGGAGGTCGGGGACCAATTAATGCATATATACATGGATGATGTCAAGGAAGAGCAAATTATGGCTCAGGAGCTGGTAGCCTACAAAGTCCTGGCTCAGTCTTGGCAAGTCCTTCCATTGGGTGATCATCCAATACCAACCAATGCCAGTTCCATGCTATGGAATCTGTAGGCCTTGCCTAGCTGAAGAACATTTACCACAGGCTTTCTCCCCATAAAAATCTACTTTTATTTATACCTACTTAGTGCCTGATCACCTCATCTGTCTCCTGAGAAATCTCTATATGGGACAAGAAGCTACAGTTAGAACTGGATATGGGACAACTGATTGATTCAAAATTGGGAAAGGAGTACGACAAGGCTGTATATTGTCTCCCTGCTTATTTAACTTATATGCAGAATTCATCATACGAAAGGCTGAGATGGATGAATCCCTAGCCGGAATTCAGATTGCCGGAAGAAATATCAACAACCTCAGATATGCAGATGACACAACCTTGATGGCAGAAAGTGAGGAGGAATTAAAGAACCTTTTAATGAGGGTGAAAGAGGAGAGCGCAAAATATGGTCTGAAGCTCAACATCAAAAAAACGAAGATCATGGCCACTGGTCCCATCACCTCCTGGCAAATAGAAATGGAGGCAGTGAGAGATTTTACTTTCTTGGGCTCCATGATCACTGCAGATGGTGAGAGCAGCCACGAAATTAAAAGACGCCTGCTTCTTGGGAGAAAAGCAATGACAAACCTAGACAGCATCTTAAAAAGCAGAGACATCACCTTGCCAACAAAGGTCCGTATAGTTAAACCTATGGTTTTCCCAGTAGTGATGTATGGAAGTGAGAGCTGGACCATAAAGATGGCTGATCGCCGAAGAATTGATGCTTTCGAATTAAGGTGCTGGAGGAGACTCTTGAGAGTCCCATGGACTGCAAGAAGATCAAACCTATCCATTCTGAAGGAAATCAGCCCTGAGTGCTCACTGGAAGGACAGATCGTGAAACTGAGGCTCCAATCCTTTGGCCACCTCATGAGAAGAGAAGACTCCCTGGAAAAGACCCTGATGTTGGGAAAGATGGAGGGCACAGGAGAAGGGGACGACAGAGGACGAGGTGGTTGGACAGTGTTCTTGAAGCTGCTAGCATGAGTTTGACCAAACTGCGGGAGGCAGTGGAAGACAGGAGTGCCTGGCGTGCTCTGGTCCATGGGGTCACGAAGAGTCGGACACGACTAAACGACTAAACAACAACAACTTGGCTGCATACGCTCATACATTTCCATTCGCAGCATCATTGAGGGACTTGGTTCTTTGCTGTTTCCCAGCATTCTTTGTTTTGAATATTCACAGAGGCATAAGTTGGAGATTAATAGGGGTTCTTATCATCACATCTTTATTAATTCATAGAAATATTTATATACTATTACTTAATAAAATATATCAAAGCGGTTTAAAACCAAAGTACATAAAGCCATACGGTAAAAAAGCATGTCAAAAAGATTAAAAGCCAGCCAGCAATTAACTATTGTGGAAAGATACATTTTTAATTGCCTGCACAGGCCTGGTGGAATAGAAAAGTGTTCAGTAGGCGTTTAAAAGTGGAAACAGAAGACACCTGCTGAATCTCTACAGATATTTACAGTCACCCATAATACTGGACCAGTGACACTAAAAGCTCTATTTCTTGCTTTCAAACGAGTCTCACCAACTTGAGGAATGACCAACGGACCTCTCATGAAAACCCTATTAGAAGAAGATTATGTGGGTTGTTTCTCGCGTTCAAACATATTTTCCCTTGAATTCAAATCATGATTAATTTTCCAGATTTTGAAAACTGCCCAAGTGTTAATTATAAAAGAACAACGCAGGAACCGAGTGTGTTGTGACTTAGAAACAATTCTGTCCATGGTACTGTTGACTGGATTTGTTGTTGTTTGTTTAGTCATTTAGTCGTGTCCGACTCTTTGTGACCCCCATGGACCAGAGCATGCCAGGCACTCCTGTCTTCCACTGCCTCCCACAGTTTGGTCAAACTCATGCTGGTAGCTTCGAGAACACTGTCCAACCGTCTCGTTCTCTGTCGTTCCCTTCTCCTTGTGCCCTCTATCTTTCCCAACATCAGGGTCTTTTCCGGGGAGTCTTCTCTTCTCTTGAGGTGGCCAAAGTATTGGAGCCTCAGCTTCACGATCTGTCCTTCCAGTGAGCACTCAGGGCTGATTTCCTTCAGAATGGATAGGTTTGATCTTCTTGCAGTCCATGGGACTCTCAAGAGTCTCCTTCAGCACCATAATTCAAAAACATGGCGATCAGCCTTCTTTATGGTCCAGCTTTCACTTCCATACATCACTCCTGGGAAAACCATAGCTTTAACTATACGGACCTTTGTTGGCAAGGTGATGTCTCTACTTTTTAAGATGCTGTCTAGGTTTGTCATTGCTTTCCTCCCAAGAAGCAGGCATCTTTTAATTTTGTGACTGCTAGTAGTGTATAAATTTTGTGACTGTTAGTAGTGTATAAATTGAATCACTTATGATTTGAATCGTAGGGCTGGAAGGCCATGTGATCCAGCTCCCCACCTTGCTTGTTTGTTTAATATCTCATCTTTTATTTATTTAATATCCCAACTTTTTCTTCCCTTTCGATCCATCCTAGTTTTCCTTCCACCCCTTTTGTAGCTGTATATTGGATGTTGCTTGTAGTATGTCTTTATTTTAAAGTTTCTTAAAACAACAACACCACACTGCTCACTATGTAAAAAGCATCAGGGATTTCAGGGTCTCCTGAAATGTTTTAGGTTTACTTTTTAGGTGCCAAGCAAAGTTCATCCTGTTCCCACAGTGGTTTTTAGGATCTTTTTATTGGCCTTAGGTGCTGTCCTTATCAGGCTGCTTCTTTTGCCGTTTTTATCTTCTGTAGTTTTTATGAGTCTTTTTTATGATATATGTTGTTTATTATGTTTTAATACGGGGTTGTTCTGCAAGTCACTTTGCAGGCACTTGTCAAAAGGCTGGATATAAATCCTATAAGCAAGCAAAGAAGCAAATGAACGGGCAAACAAACAAACCAACAAACCAACCAACCAACCATGGCCTCCAAAATGGAATAGCAAATCCCAGATTCTTGGTTTACATTGGTGGCACTAAACTCCAAAGCTTGAGACTTATCTCAGTTCTCATGGCTGTATAATGTCCGCTTTTGATATACATGTCTGAAATAAAAACTGAAAAAGTGTCCCAGATCGATCAATATTTAGCTAAAGGAACTAGAATTTAGGGGCACGGAGGACCAAGAAGGTAGCTCTTCTCCACGTTCCTCCACGTTGAAAGGGTTAATTGGGAATTATTTCCCCCCAGGACTTCCAATTATAAGTCTCCTCCTTGCCAGCCTGCCACCCTCTACTGAGCTCAGGGAATCAAAGGCTGGTTATCGTGAATATTGAGCTGCTATAACCTCTGTCCCCTTTTATTAAAGTGGCACTGCCATGAATTTCTCAGTTAATCACATGTTGGCTTGCAGAGGTCAGGGAACTAAAGCAGAGCAGAGGAAGGTAAAATGGTATTATGCAAATGGACTCGGACGGGAGTCCACCCAGGAAGAAGGGGATAAAGCAAATAACTCTTCGAGGGAGAGGCGTGAATCTCTGGCATAGGTTTGCTCAAGTTCTTCCCGTTGGGAAGAGCAAAATCAGGAGCGAAACCAGGGCTTTGGGGAAGGCAAGAGAAGACATCCAATGGCATCCTGCATTTTCTGATGCTCAGGCTTTGCTCATCTGCGAGAACAGAATGGCAGGCAGAGAGCTTTGTGGGCTGATCAGCTTGCTGGAGGGTGCAGGATAAAATTCCTGTGCTGTTGAGGGAAGCTTTTAATGTTTACTAGATTATTGTATTTTAATATTCTGTTGGAAGCCACCCAGAGTGTCTGGGGAAACCCAGCCAGATGGGCGGGGTATAAATAATAAATTTAATTAATAATAATAATAATAATAATATTTTCAGCTGCTTACACTTTGCACAGAGGGACTTGAAGGCTATGTCTTCATCCGCTTGAATACAGTATCCCGTTACACATACCCACTGGAATTGTGGGGTATGTGTGTATGTCGAGGTTCCAGTTTTCAGCCTCTTGCCTCCCCACCCCTTCATAGTTATGGGACAGCAAGCTGGCCAGCTTTTTCAAAAAGCCAGCTCAACGTCATGTACACGAAGAGCGACGTCTGAGAAGAGTGAAGTCCGAGACGTGGGGTTTTGTGACAAATAAAATAAATCGCAATAATGAATACATTTCTGTCATGCCTCCCCCTCAGAAGTCTTTCCCCCCTAAAGTAACTTCAGCTGTTGTAGCCTTTCAGCTGCTATAGCCCCCTGATCACTTGATCTGCGCCGTTTCTGACATGCTTTCCCCCTCAGATTGGATGGCTAGAACTCTGTACAATATCCCAAGTGTAGCAACACCATGCATAAAAACACAACGACGGTCTTATCAGCAGGAATGGAATACTTGTATTGAATCTCATTTTGTCCTCCATTCAGCCAGTTTGGAGAGATTCCCTTTGAAGTTCTTCAGTGTCTGCTTGGGCTCCCATTATCCTGAATTACTGGGCGCCATTTGCATATTTGGCCATTTCACTGTGCACCAAACATCTCCAGATCATTAATAATCAAGTTGAAAGCACTGGTCCCAAAAGATGTTCTGGGGACCACGCCACTTTTGACTTCCCTTCCTTGTGAGAAATTCCTCTTTTTTAAATGTTCTCTGCTTCTTGTTCTTTAAGGTTTTCATTTATTTAAGCTGTTAGTTGCTTTTATCTGCCAAAAGCAACCCAAAGTGACTTACAACCAACCCAACCTAAATCCAAAAGAGGACTCGCCATGACTTTTGGCCATATTTGGAAGTCCAAATATTTTCCTGCTTGCTCACACTTCCATGACCCATAGGAGAAATATTAAATGACATCTTCTATTCCCTGAAGCTCCTGACATCGATCTTGCACAGTCTTCTTAGCATCTTCATAATAATTATTTTTATTGAATATTTTCACCGCCCTTGATCTGCAGATCACAGGTGGTATACAATATAAAAACACAAAAATGCATATTATAAAAACAAATGAAGACAATACCCGCCCCCCTAGTTTAAAAGGCAATAGATTAATTATCCAAAGGCCTGGAAGAAGAAGAATTTTTTGCTTGTGATGCATACCCTCCTTCATTTTTCTGATGAAAATAGGGATGTCCTATTCAATAACAATGGGGTGCAGGTGGTGCTGTGGGTTAAACCACAGAGCCTAGGACTTGCCGATCAGAAATTCGGTGGTCCGAATCCCCGCGACGGGGTGAGCTCCCCTTGCTCGGTCCCAGCTCCTGCCCACCTAGCAGTTCGAAAGCACGTCAAAGTTCAAGTAGATAAATAGGTACCGCTCCTGCGGGAAGGTAAACGGCTTTTCCGTGCGCTGCTCTGGTTCACCAGAAGGGGCTTCGTCATGCTGGCCACATGACCCGGAAGCTGTATGCTGGCTCCCTCGGCCAATAAAGTGAGATGAGCGCCGCAACCCCAGAGTTATTATATAGAACAACTTGAGGATCTGCAAAACAAATTAACTATTCAGCTTCAACCAATGGAACCTAATCAAATCAAGTCTGGGCAGGTGTTCATTAAGAGATGGGGGTAATTTCTATCTCCATCACCTGGGCAAGTTATCAGCTGTGGTCATGCAGCAAAGTTTATTGTGATTCCTCCCTCACCACTGTGTGGACCTTGGGTGTAAGAGGCAAAAGGCACCCCCCCCCCAGGACCCGCAGGCCATGCCTGACAACAGGGATGCCCACCACCCAACACTGCCTCAGGTAAGTGTTCCATTCTTTCTGAAATCTTTTCAAATGCCCAGACTGCATGCCAGCTAACCAAACTTAAAGAACACCACTCAACAGTGTGGAGCAGGCAAAAAAAGAAGAAAAAAAGAAAAAAAGAGAGAAGGCCTGGAGCCAATTAGGGTCTCTCCCCCCCCCCCAAGAAAAATCCTACTCAGCCCCTGGAAAACAAACAACTAGCCTGTAGGCCCACACTGCAAAAGGCGAATAAAGAAGAGGGAGGGAAATATTATTTTATGATTTATTAAATTTCTATACCACCCTTCTCCCATAGATCACAGGGTGGTTCACAGCATAAAAATACAAAATGAAAACACGCCGGGGAAGAGAGCCTGTCCTTTTTGTTTCCGTTAAAACATGATTCTCTGTCGATATAGAGATCGCTCTTCTGCATTAGGAAGCCACTGGCAGAACTTCTGGTTAGAAGTGTGGTCTTGCAGGCATATCAAGTACATTTTTGGTGGTTAATGCATGCTCTTGTGTGTAAAAAATATTTGTGCAAGCAATGCGAGCAATGGTCCAGGGCTCTGCCAACTCCGCTTTAGGAAGGAAGTTAACACTAGATACCCATTCATCCAGCTAGGGAAACCCACCAGAAGAAATATCTCCAAGCATTTCTGGTTCTGCATTTCCATTCCGGAGCAATGTAATAAAGCATCTTACTAAATCAGCAAGTTATTACAGTAGCAAGGGAGTACAAAATGATCGCTTGGATTTATTTACAATGTTCTTCCAGGATAGGAAGGGTGTGGCAAATTTGTTCATGGGTTGAATGGCTCCATCTGGTACACAGGCTGAGACCCTACCTGCCTGCAGACTGCCTTACCTGAGTGGTGCATGCTCTAGTTATCTCCTGCTTGGACTACTGCAAGGAGCTCTATGTGGGGCTACCCTTGAAGGTGACTTGGAAACTGCAGTTAATCCAGAATGCGGCAGCTAGACTGGTGACTGGGAGTGACCGCCGAGACCATATAACACCGGTCCTGAAAGACCTACATTGGCTCCCAGTACGTTTCCAAGCACAATTCAAAGTGTTGGTGATGACCTTTAAAGCCCTAAAGAGCCTCGGCTCAGTATACCTGAAAGAGCGTCTCCACCCCCATTGTTCTGCCCAGACACTGAGGAACAGCGCCGAGGGCCTTCTGGTGGTTCCCTCACTGCGAGAAGCCAAGTTACAGGGAACCAGGCAGAGGGCCTTCTCGATAGTGGCTCCCGCCCTGTGGAACGCCCTCCCACCAGATGCCAAGGAAATAATCAACTACCTGACTTTCAGAAGATATCTGAAGGCAACGCAGTTTAGGGAAGTTTTTAATGTTTGATGTTTTCTCGTGTTTTTAATATTCTGTTGGGAGCTGCCCAGAGTGGCTGGGGAAACCCAGCCAGATGATGGGGTATAAATAATAAATTATTAGTATTATTATTGAGTCTGCCCCTCACAACGGTCTCGTGAAGGGCTCAATCAATGTCGCTCCTAAGCTTTGGTAGGAAAAGTAAGGTAGAAGGCTTCGCAAAGAGTCTAAAAGTGAAACGAGAAGCCGAATGGGGTTCTGCCAGGTGGTAGAGTGGTGAGATGTTGAGGAGAGAATAAGCACAGCAGGGCCCTCCAGAACAGGCCATCTAATTAACTGCTTGCTCTCATTTTATTTCCTTCAATCTTTCCACTCCTGCATCATTTGTTCCCTTGTTTAAGTGAAACAGCAAGATACTTCTCAAAATTTTAATTCTGAAGTGCTGCAGTTGAGTCCTGTTGGGCGGGATGTCCTGGGGGCTTTGTTCTTGATGGTGTTGAGAGAGCTGGCGTTCCTGGGGTTATCGAAACTCAACAGGTTTGGGGGAAATGGAAGAACAAGGATACCTGCAAGGGACCCGAAAGGGCATTTGTGCCGCTCACAACCATGACATTATTTGCCCTCACCCCTGGCCCTGTCAGACTTTGAACGATGTTGCCTTTCCATAGCTGTGTCGCTGGGATGGTGGTTGCCATTTTTCTTCGCTACCGAGGCCTTGTATCGAGGGCAGAAATCCAGCTTTTTCTGAGGGGAAGCTGAAATCGTAGGAAAACGGAATCTCTTGGATTTCTGCCTATGCTCGCATCTACACCAGAGATTGAAAGCCCATTGTTCTCCAGCTAGATAGCTCAGCTGGTTAGAGCATGGTGCTGGTAATGCCAAGGTTGCAGGTTTGAGCTCCACATGGGACAGCTGCATATTCCTGCATTGCAGGGGGCTGGACTTAGATGATCCTCAGGGTCCCTTCCAACTCTACGATTCTATGATTCAGAGAATCCTGGGAGCAGTAGTTTGTTAAAAGTGCTGGGAATCAAAGCTCTGCAAGGGGCACACTACAGTTCCCAGGGTTCTTTGGGGGAAGTTGTGTGTTTTCATGTAGCTCTGGCTTCCTCAAACTTGGCCCTCCAGATGTTTTTGGCCTACAACTCCCATGATCCCTAGCTAGCAGGACCAGTTGTCAGGGACGATGGGAATTGTAGTCTCAAAACATCTGGAGGGCCGAGTTTGGATCTAATCCAAACTCCTACAATGCAGAAATACACAGCTGTCCCAAACAGGGATCAAACCTGCAACTTTGGCACCATCAGCACCATGCTCTAACCAACTGAGTTATCCAGGCTCATGGACTAAACAGAAATGTGTGTGTGTGTGTGTTGGGGGGGGGGCTTTGAATGTTCTTTGAATGCTGGGCAGTGGGTTCAAGACTCTTCAGGAGCTGCAAATAAAGGGAACTTGAAATGGCTACCAAACCAGCATGTTTCAACTAGAGTGAACATGAGAGAGATCTGCATTGGCTCCCAGTACGTTTCCGAGCACAATTCAAAGTGTTGGTGTTGACCTTTAAAGCCCTAAACGGCCTCGGTCCTGTATACCTGAAGGAGTGTCTCCACCCCCATCGTTCAGCCTGGACACTGAGATCCAGCACCGAGGGCCTTCTGGCAGTTCCCTCCCTGTGAGAAGTGTGGTTACAGGGAACCAGGCAGAGGGCCTTCTCAGTAGTGGCACCCGCCCTGTGGAACACCCTCCCTTCAGATGTCAAAGAGATAAACAACTACCTGACATTCAGAAGACATCTGAAGGCTGTTCAGGGAAGTTTTTAATATTTAACGCTGTATTGTTTTTAACACTTGATTGGGAGCCGCCCAGAGTGGCTGGGGAAACCCAGCCAGATGGGCGGGGTATAAATAATAAATTATTATTATTATTATTATTATTATTATTATTATTATTATTTCACTATGGTAAAGGATGCGAGAGAGGTTATCTTGGCCTAGCAAGATCGCCCCACCTCAAATTATTAGTGCCTTAGGTTAATTTTCTGTTTTCAGGTAGGAAGTCTCTTCCTTTTTTTTTTAAAAATAATTTTTATTAACCGGCCAATCAAATCAAATCAAATCAAATCACATCACATAAATTCCGAATTACAAAGCCGAATTTTACATTTTTTGTTGGGGGGACCCATATTTCAAGTTCTCAAGGAGATTCCAATGATCTTCTTGCTGCTGCGTTAATATCCACAAATCTGTCCAAATAATGTTCATAATTCTATCCAGTCCTATCTTGCTGTTCCCACATCTCGTCTTGTTCGTATATTTTTCTTTTTTTCTTTATGATCTCTTCTGATAATCTCCTTAAGCAGGTAAACACCAGTTATAATCCTGGTGTTTTCCGTTCATCCAATCATCATGTTGAGATGGTTTCCATATATCATCACTTTCATAAATAAAAGCACTCTTTCCATCATTAGTCTCGCAAATCTGTCGCCTTCTTTAGTCCCTCTGAGGAGGCTGACCCACAATATGAAAACAGATCTATTTCTCCTCCCAAACATAAATCTTTCGACAGAACTTGCCAAAATGGCGACGCTATTTTTTGCTGCGTCATTCCAAAGCTCTTATGCTTTCCACGATCTCCTTAAAACATGCTTTGGTTAGAAAATTATCTCCACACAGTCTTAAATCCTCAGCTTAAGTCATTTAAACGACATTTATGACTTGTGGGGGGGGGGATTCTTGGTTAATCACATAGAGAAAAGAAAGGAAAGTCCCCCCCCCCCATCCAGTCCCTTTGCCGAACATACCGAGCCTTGGTGTGTCTTCTCATGATTTATGCCTGTTCCTCCGACCCGTCTTGTTTCTCAGAGATCTCTTCAGTTAGCAGTCTTTACTCCCCATTCTTCCTTGAAATATGTGCATTAGCTTCCTCCTAATTGTTTCTTTTGAAGTTGCTGCAGCTAGAGGCGCGAATCAGAGACAGCGTCCAGGAGCGCCGAAATCCGCACAAGGGCTTTCTGCCTCGTGCCCCCACCCCCTCAAGTTCGGGGGTGGTATAGGGCACAGCAGACAAGGGCAGTTCCCCCCCATGCTTGGGGGGGGAGGCTGTTTACTCCCATCACAGCCTCTTAATTACCCCGTGTGGGTCGGAGAGATGTTATTGTCAGCCATCTTCCAATGCGCCCCTAGTGGCCCCCGGTAGGAAGTCTCTTCCAACCCTGGGACCGTCTGCATACAAGGCAACCCTCCAACATTTCTCACATGAAAATAGGGACGTCCCATTCCATAATGATAATTTTACTATTTATACCCCACACATCTTACTAGGTTGGGGGTCATGGGAGTTGTAGTCCCAAAACATCTGGAGGGCCGAGTTTGGGGATGCCTGGATTAGATGATCCTCAGGGTCCCTTCCTATTCTACAATTTCTAGGCACAAGTCCAAGAGGTTTCTGTTTGCCCCACTGCAGAAAACCTGATTGATGTTCTGATTCATTTTTTAAAAATATAATATTATTTTTATTTTTTCAAATTAACAATAATAATCAAATACAACTACATATAGTTGTTTGGACTCCCCTCCTCTCCTTCCTTGGTTCCCTATACAAGCATTTGCAAAAGTGCATCTCTTCCTTAACTCCTTTATTACACTTTATACTTCTTCCAAAGTCACCTTTTAACTACAGTGGTTTGTTGTTGTTTAGTCGTTTAGTCGTGTCCGACTTTTTGTGACCCCATAGACCAGAGCACGCCAGGCACTACTATCTTCCACTGCCTCCCGCAGTTTGGTCAGACTCATGTTTGTAGCTTCAAGAACACTGTCCAACCATCTCGTCCTCTGTCGTCCCCTGCTCCTTGTGCCCTCCATCTTTCCCAACATCAGGGTCTTTTCCGGGGAGTCTTCTCTTCTCATGAGGTGGCCAAAGGATTGGAGCCTCAGCTTCACGATCTGTCCTTCCAGTGAGCACTCAGGGCTAATTTCCTTAAGAATGGATGCGTTTGATCTTCTTTCAGTCCATGGGACTCTCAAGAGTCTCCTCCAGCACCATAATTCAAAACATCAGTTCTTCAGCGATCAGCCTTCTTTATGGTCCAACTTTCACTTCCATACATCACTACTGGGGAAACCATAGCTTTTACTATACGGACCTTTTTTTGGCAAGGTGAACTACTAGCTTTTAAATTAGCCCTGCTAATGTATTTAATTGTTTTCAATAATTTTTTTTAATAATCCACATATCTCCCCCATTCTTTGCTGAAAGTTCTTTCTTCGTGATTTCTCAATCTTCCCGTGAGTTTTGCCATTTCCACATAGTCCATTAACTTTACTTGCCATTCTTCCTTTGTTGGGGCAGTACCCTCCTTCCACCTCTGGGCAGATAGCATTCTGGAGGCTGCAGTTACTTACATAAACAATTTTGCCTGGTCTTTCGGTATATGCATTCTGATTCAGCAGCAAACTGTGGGTTTTCCTGCATTGGTTGAAAGAACCTCTTGGACCTGGGACTCGAACTCATGGGACAAATGATAGTTTGCATGAGCCTTCAGTGAAGGAAGTTCTGAGCTTGTGGCCCAATGGTCTAACTCAGTATGAGACAGCTTCCTTTGTATGTATTTTCTGCCATGCTTGTTGAATGGTGCATGTCTTAAGCCAGGGGTCAGCAAACTTTTTCAGCAGGGGGCCGGTCCACTGTCCCTCAAACCTTGTGGGGGGGGGGGACTAGATATTTTTTTTTTTAAAGAACCAATTCCTATGCCCCACAAATAACCCAGAGATGCATTTTAAATAAAAGCACACATTCTACTCATGTAAAAACACCAGGCAGGCCCCACAAATAACCCAGAGATGCATTTTAAATAAAAGGACACATTCTACAGTGGTACCTCTGGTTAAGTACTTAATTTGTTCCGGAGGTCTGTACTTAACCTGAAACTGTTCTTAACACGAAGCACCACTTTAGCTAATGGGGCCTCCCGCTGCCACTGCGCCGGCGGAGCCTGATTTCTGTTCTTATCCTGAAGCAAAGTTCTTAACCTGAAGCACTATTTCTGGGTTAGCGGAGTGTGTCACCTGAAGCGTATGTAACCTGAAGCGTATGTAACCCGAGGTACCACTGTACTCATGTAAAAACACCAGGCAGGCCCCACAAATAACCCAGAGATGCATTTTAAATAAAAGGACACATTCTACTCATGTAAAAGCACGCTGATTCCTGGACCATTCGTGGGCCGGATTTAGAAGGCGATTGGGTCGTATCCGGCCCCCGGGCCTTAGTTTGCCTACCCATGTCTTAAGCAAACTTAACAGGTGTTATATGGCGATGCCTTGTGATAGTGAAGATGCAAGGAATGAACTCATGGAACAGGAATGACTCTGTGCATCACGGATATTTTGAAATACCAGATTCAAGATGGAGCTTGAATTGGTGGCAGTAGTTTAATTGCAACTTGGGGTGTGTGTGTGCGGCAGGCTGACATTTTTTATTTACTTTTGTTATTCTCAGGACTTCCAATATTGTGCTCCTTCAATGGAACTTTCTTCCTTTCCTTTCCTCGCCTCCTCTCTTCTCCTCTGCCTTCTACTCTTCTGTCTTGAGTTTGCTGCTTCTTGATTAAAATGTTGACTTTAACTTGGAATTAACCTGATTAATGTAATTGAAAGTAAAAGTCCGCTGCTCAGCACTTTGGGTGATGAGTGGAGATGGATTGAGAAAGAAAGCTTTCAGATTGAATATACTTCTCTCCCCTGGCTGTTAATTGCTCCGTTTACTGGTACCTGCCTCACTGACCGTCACTGTTTAGTCCAGTTAATGATGATACACAGTCCATACTTTCCAGAGATAATTAAAAAACATTTCAGCACATAACGGTACTGCAGGGAGTTTTCCTCTCAGTCACAGGGAAAAAAGACCTCAGAGGGGAGCGGTGCGCTGGGAGGGGGACATGCGCTGTTGCAATCTCTGTAGAGTTTCACCCTTTTGGAAAAAAAGAAGCGTCAACTTTAAGTGCTGTTGCTAATATCTGTGCAGGTGTCTGTCTTAGGGAAGAGACAGGTAAGGAATCCGCTCTGGGGAGAAATGAGAGAGAAGTAAAAACAAATTAATGCAGGGTGGAGAGCCCCTCTTCCTATCGTTGATACCAGGCATCCCCAAACTCAGCCCTCAAGATGTTTTGGGACTACAGTTCCCATCGTTCCTGACCTGTTACCTAGGGATGATGGGAGTTGTAGTGTACTGGGGGTGCCTTCCCTGCTTTTGGGGTTAGGGGTGAGAGTCTTGCTATAGGGCAGGAGTGGAGAAGCTGCTGTTGGGCTGCAACTCCCATCAGCTCCATCCAGCATGGGTGAGAGTTGATATTCAGCAGTATCTGGAGGGCTACAGCCTCCCTGCTTCAGCTGTAGGGTGTGAGAGTCCTTGGTTGAACTCTTGGAAAGCCCAGCTGGGGCGGGGATTGAATGGCTTCTTCCAGTTTCCTAAGAAGAGAGCTTTCCCTTGTTGCAGGAAACCACCACCCCCATCATTCAGTTTGTACAAACACCACACACACACGCACGCACGCGCGCACACACACACACACACACGACATACGCGACGTTTCTGTTATAAATTCATAGTAAATCAACCATACATCTGATTTACACCGGTCCACTTTTATTTTACTCCATGAAGGAAGGACTATCAAAGGGGGATGGTTTGATAAAGGACGGCCATAATCCCTTAACCATACCAGCACATACACAGGAGCCCTACCCAGTTGGCATGGCAACCTTGATGGTCCCAGACAGAAGACCATCAAGGACACAATGGACTTGCATATGGGAGTGGATTCAACATGGACTGGAACAAAGGACAATGATCTGATCTTCCCTCTGGGGGCAGGAAACTGCCAGCTCCCTTTTGTCCTCTGGAAATGACTCATGGGGAGGTGCCAGGTGACAAGATACTCAGGTTACTTCCACAACCCCTCCTTCAACCCCTCCTTTTTTGTGATGTAGTTGTGATGTAGTCTTAGGGGTGTCGTTTGGGGGATTAGTAACTAATAAAAGTTGGGGTCTTATTTTGTTCTGGACTTCCATTTTGCTTCATCTTGTTGCGGGTGGGAGTCCTGTCACGACAGTATTCAATAAAGGCCAAGCTTACAGGCTGCTGTTTTGCTCCAAGTTATCCTGGTTGGTGTCTTTGTTTTTGTTCAAGGGAGCCCTCAGATTCCTCCGTTAATACCCTCTTCCTCCTTAGCCACCCCAACACAGTGCTGCAATGAGGAAGAAACCCGCTCCACCCTTCTGCTGATTGACAAAACGTTTGTGAGAAGTGTGAGTGCAAGCGATGTGTCATGCAGTCCTTGGAGAGAACCCTCAGTGCCAGAAAAGGTTAGCTTCTTCTGTGCTCTCCTATCTGATCACCATTGGTCTATTTGCATGAAATGCCATTTGCGTGAATCTGCACCATTTAAGGAGGTGTGAGTATCTAAAACAGGGTCTCCAGCTGTTTTTGGACTACAGTTCCCATCATTCCCGATCACTGGTTCTGCTAGCTAGGGATGATGGGAGTTGTAGTCTAAGAACAACTGGAGAACCAAGTTTGGGAAACCCTGATCTAAAAGGATTGATACATTAAAGAGCTACAAGTGTTTTCCATAACTGCAGAATGAGGCTCACAACTAGGAAAAAGTATATACAGTGGTACCTCGGGTTAAGTATTTAATTCGTTCATTTATTTAATCAATTACATTATTTCCCCCCCTTTATTCTCCCCTCAACCCTCCCTCTCCCCACCACCAAGGACTTCCCTCAGCTCCCCTCCCTGATTTTTTTACATAACTTGTTTTCTGCACGTTATAAAATTGTACATACTCTTACTTTATCTATCATATGTTCAACTAATAAATTTGTGAATGTTTATTCAAAACCTGCCAAAGCATCCAGTTCGTTTTGTTGTCTTTTTAAATACAGTGGTACCTTGGGTTAAGTACTTAATTTGTTCCGGAGGTCCATTCTTAACCTGAAACTGTTCTTAACCTGAAGCACCACTTTAGCTAATGGGGCCTCTTGCTGCTGCCACGCTACCGGAGCACGATTTCTGTTCTCATCCTGAAGCAAAGTTCTTAACCCGAGGTAATATTTCTGGGTTAGCGGAGTCTGTAACCTGAAGCGTATGTAACCCGAGGTACCACTGTAATTGCATCCCTGAGTCCGTCTTCTGGAAAATAGGCTTTCACCATATCTTTCTTTTTCTCAGTATGCCATGCAAACTTTATTGAAAGGTGAGCATGATCTTTGAATACGACGCATATGTGACAAGCATTAAAAACTGAAATTAAATTAAAGGCAACCACCTTTTTGATATGGACACAGCGGCAGAGATACGGGGGGCATATGGGGAACTGCAGCTTTTAATGGCATCTTTGTGATCAGGTTTGTTCACAGGAACCTGAAAATGAACAGACACCAAATAATCTAAAATAGCTCTATTTTGTGCAGACTAAAGATGGCTGCTTACAGTATTCATCACATCAGCCACAGACAGGAAAACTTGTTGGGAGCAAAAAGAGAGTCTTAGTATTGCTTAGGAAAGCACTCCCAGGCAAGTAGAACCGCTCAGGGTTCGAGTTGGCAAAGTTAGCTCAGTGGGCCGCAGTCGCACTGAGCAAAGAGTCTCAGCTGCTGTCACATATAACTACATCAAGCTGAGGGGCTGGCCCATTGACTTTTAATGGATCCACAGTACAGAATTGCAAGCTGAATTTTGGTTCTGCCTCATACATTCTTAGCAAATGCATGAGTTAAGTTCCAGCAGTAAAGCCTTCATTGCTGATGATAATGGACAAAGTGTAAAGAAGCCAGCTGGAGCTACTCATTTCAGGTGCACTGTTTTGTGACACTGCAACCCTGTGGGAGGCAAGGAGGGAATTATCTTTTTGGCTGGTGACAGGGTAGCACCACTGGAAGGTTTCCTGAATGTCCCGGAAGGAAATCGACCCCGAACCTATCTTTTCCCATCCCTGGGCTTCACAGGGACCAACCATATTGGCATCTGCAGGAGATTGGTCTCTTCATTTGTTGTTGTTATTGTTGTTGTTTAGTCATTTAGTCGTGTCCGACTCTTCATGACCCCATAGACCAGAGCACGCCAGGCACTTCTGTCTTCATTTTTCAATGCTGCCCATCTGGTGATGTCCATGTGTAGAGTCGTCTCTTGTCTTGTTGGAAAAGTGTGTTTGTGATGACCAGCTTGTTCTCTTGACAGAACTCTATTAGCCTTTGCCCTGCTTCGTTTTGATCTCCAAGGCCAAACTTGCCAGTTGTTCCTTTTATCTCTTGATTCCCTACTTTAGCATTTCAATCCCCTATAATGAGAAGAACATCCTTCTTTGGTGTCACTGCTATAAGGTGTTGTAAGTCTTCATAGACTTGGTCAGTTTCAGTTTCTTCAGCACCAGTAGTTGGAGCATAAACTTGGATTACTGTGATGTTAAAAGGTCTGCCTTGGAGTCGTACCGAGATCATTCTATCATTTTTGAGATTGCATCCCAGTACAGCTATCGCCACTCTTTTGTTGACTATGAGGGCCACTCCATTTCTTTTACGGGATTCTTGCCCACAATAGTAGATATACTATTCATGGTCTCTTCATGGTGTCCTACAGCTCTTGAAAACATAAAAGGACCCTCGTGACCACCAAGAATGGCAAGGCTGGCCAAGAAAACTATACCCAAAATTGATTATAGTTTCAGCTAGAGGTGTATATTAACCCTGAGTGGGGGCTTAATAAGGCAAATTGAGATGATTTGGGGGGTCCCCCTTCCAAATCAAAGTACGTCAACAACCCCCTCTCTGAGTTGAAGCAGGGACAAAGTCTTTATCTGTTGCTCTATATCTGTACTTTTCTGTGTTGAACAGTTTTATATTTTCCTGTATTGCTATATTTCTCTATTTCTATGAGCTTTGCAAAATTCAACTTTGAAATAAGTGGAGCACTGACAATGTCTGTATTATAATTTTTTTTAATTAAGGCACAGCAGCATGTTTTTTTTTTAAAAAAGTAGAAGCTTAATTTAAGCTTATTTTAAAATTCCAGGTTACTCTGCTTTAACAACAACAACAAAATCAAACACAAGGTCTAACACAGAACACAAAGAAGTAGTGGAGAGGGAAGACTGATATAAAGCTGCAAACTTTAAAATAAATATGGGGAAGAATCAATTATCTCTTCATTATCATAAAGCAGGGAAGGGCAAAAGACAACATCCCCATACACAAAGTATTAGGAAAGTGAATCTCTTTTACTTTACTTTCCCCACAAAAAGCAGCTGGACCTATTTGTCTGCAATTTGGCAGGCTTAATCCACTCTGACGGCAGCTCCTATGCCTGTAAATTTCATCCACTTTGGCCACGATGGGGAAAATTAGAGCCAATGTTAGCTTCCCTATTATAGTAAATGGGGACCAGAGAGAATTGTTTTCCACAGAGGAGCTTGGAACCCAAACTGCAGATCAAAGCAAAGTGAGCATAAAGTGATCTGGGAGCAGATTGGAATGTTTAAAAATGCACAGATACAAGGTGAATCTTGGGACCTGTACACCACCCTAGTTTCATCTCTCACAACTGCAGTCCATTTGTCAAGCAGTGACAAGTTTTCCAAGTCGTGGGTAACCATGTCAAAAGAAGGCTACTGTAGAATGAATTTACTAGAACTAGGATACACAACTTTCTTCTACTACCAGCTCTACTAACAGTGTGCAAAGTAGTGAAAGCTGAAGTGGAGGCTTTTATGGAAGGTGATAGACCTCCAATTTTTCAATATTTTCTAGCTCATTGACACTTAATTACTTATTAGATAAGCATGGACAACAAGACAAATGTCGAAAAATGAACAACAAACCACAATACACAAAATCTGATTAGGATAAAACATGCTCTTTACATCATAGGCAACTAGAACTAGAGCCAATCTGTTCCAAGAAAAATAAATAAATTGGGATAGAGTTCTAAATTTGCAAACTTAGGAGCAAGAAGGGCCATGGATATTCAATAATTTACCATCTAGTTTAATGTATGTAAACCTAAAGGAGAGCTTCAATTAAGTGAAACGTATCATAACACTCCAGACTCTAAAGGCTAACTGAAAATCTGTTACTCTGTTATGTAAAATAATAAAAACAAGAAGTGGACCCTCAGCTTATCATAAATCTTCCAGTTGCAGCAAGGATGTATACTGCTCATTGTTCAAAACCAACAGAAATACCTTGTAGACCATGGGTAGGCAAACTAAGGCCCGGGGGCTGGATCCGGCCCAATCGCCTTCTAAATCTGGCCCACAGATGGTCCAGGAATCAGTGTGTTTTTACATGAGTAGAATGTGTCCTTTTATTTAAAATGCATCTCTGGGTTATTTGTGGGGCCTGCCTGGTGTTTTTACACGAGTAAAGGTAAAGGGACCCTTGACCATTAGATCCAGTCATGGCTGACTCTGGGGTTGCGGTGCTCATCTCGCTTTATTGGCCGAGGGAGCTGGCGTACAGCTTCCGGGTCATGTGGCCAGCATGACTAAGCCGCTTCTGGCGAACCAGAACAGCACACGGAAACGCCGTTTACCTTCCCACTGGAGCGGTACCTATTTATCTACTTGCACTTTGACGTGCTTTCAAACTGCTAGGTTGAGATGAAGATGATGGATTTTATGGAGCTAGCTGATCTAACCGGAAGAGTCCGCGACCAGAAGGAGGAGGAACACCACGAAGAATGGAAGAAATTTAATGATTATTTAGCTAAATTTGTTAAGCTAAAATAACTGGAAATAGCCTCCAGATACTTAATGGGCTTAGGATTGTATTTATGTTAACTGATAAAATAATATGTCTAATACAAGAAGGAGAAGATTTAAAGATGTTAATGTTTAATTTAAAGGGTATTAAAATTGGGATTTGGAAAACCGTTATAAGGATATGCAATGAAATTCAACTAAGGGGAAACGAGGAAGTCGTTTTACAAAGTAAATAACTGTTATTTTCAATAAGGTTATGATTTATGTTTGTTATGTCTTGTTTGTTTTATGTTTTTGTTTGTCGTTGATATTGTAAAAACTAATAAAATTTTTGCAAAAAAACCACACAAAACTGCTAGGTTGGCAGGAGCAGGGACCGAGCAACGGGAGCTCACCCCGTCGCGGGGATTTGAACCGCCGACCTTCTGATCCGCAAGTCCTAGGCTCTGTGGTTTAACCCACAGCGCCACCCGAGTCCTGTTTACATGAGTAGAAGGTGTGATTTTATTTAAATGCATCTCTCGGTTATTTGTGGGGCATAGGAATTTGTTCATTTCCCCCCCCCCCCAATATACTCTGACTCCCCACAATGTCTGAGGGACAGTGGATTGGCCCCCTGCTGAAAAACTTTGCTGACCCCTGGTATAGATGGTATACAGTTACATTTTATTGCAATAGTTTTTTTTATTGGTTTGATCTGGTAGGGTAGCTTTGATTCTTAGCAAATGCAGTTTTCCAAGCCATGCAGTCATGCATATCCATTGACAATCTGTAAGTCGCATAACGTCTTGCAGGCCTGATAGGGTCACGTGCTGCTTTTCAGCCAGGTGTCAAAATACCTGGGTAGTAGCAAAATCCGTTCTAGGATTGCTTTTATGAAAACCAACACGCAGCATTTGCTCCCGCACACCATACGCTGAAAATATGAAATCCATTTCTGCGGAAAGTCCAGATTTAGTAGATCTGACTTTCACATTCACCCGGTGCTATACCAGCTGCACTGGTTCCCGGTAGAGTGCAGGATCAGGTTTAAGGTGCTGGTTTTAACCTTTAAAGCCCTATACGGCCTAGGACCCCCGTACCTATGGGACTGCCTCTTCTGGTATGTCCCACAGAGGAATTTACGGTCTTCAAACAAAAACATCTTGGAGGTCCCAGGCCACAGAGAGGTTAGGCTGGCCTCAACCAGAGCCAAGGCTTTTTCGGCTGTGGCTCCGATCTGGTGGAACGCTCTGTCAAAAGAGACTAGGGCCCTGCGGGACTTGACATCTTTCCACAGGGCCTGTAAGACAGAGCTGTTCCACCAGGCCTTTGGTCAGGGCACAGCCTGACTCCCTCCTTTGGCAATCTTCACAGAACTCTAGCCCAATGGTTTCCATCAATTTGATTTGAATTAATTTTATAATGAATGATTTTAGAATGTTGTGCTATTTTATTGTTGTTAGCCGCCCTGAGCCCGGCTTCGGCTGGAGAGGGCGGGATATAAATAAAAATTTTATTATTATTATTATTATTATTATTATTATTATTATCTTTGCCATTATTTAAAAGCTGAGACCTGAGATGTAAGTCTGAAAATTCGGAACTTGCCACTGCAATATGAATATTGCCGCTTTCATCGCTGCTCCAGTATTAAATACTGAAATCTCAGTGATTCCCCGCTCCTCAGATTCAAAATGTGATAATTGAAAAGGAAAAGTTGCATTTGGACAGAGGGAAAAATGAACACGTGAGAGTGCTGGCTGCCATTTCTTCTGAGAGAGCCTAAAGATTACTGGTTCACCCACTTACTAGACCAACTAGAGCTATGATCTTTGTAAGTGTCTTTCATGGGATCTCATACCAGCTGTTTCTGTTTCTGTCGGTGTTTGTTAGCTGCCTGGGCTCCTAATTCTGCTTCAGCTACAAT
Source organism: Podarcis pityusensis (assembly GCF_964106645.2). NCBI lineage: Eukaryota > Metazoa > Chordata > Lepidosauria > Squamata > Lacertidae > Podarcis > Podarcis pityusensis. The sequence goes on from NC_138032.1 coordinate 87,613,522, forward strand.
TGCCAGACAAAAAGGACATTCAGGCAGTAATTGTATTCCAGAAATACAGCAGACTCAGAAGCAATTGTTATTACAATTGGGGTGGTGGTAGTGGCATTGTTTTTGTTTGTTACTATGGTACATATTTTTGTGTTTTTCTATTGCAAACTGCCCTATGATCCTTAGATGAAGTATCGGAATTTAATTAATTCGTAATACACATAATAATTGCAACAACATTTGTGAATGAATGGCGAACAACCATTGTCTTCTCAGGTTGTGTGACTCCACCACCGCCACCAGTTCAGGTTCAAGACCACAAAGAATTAATATTGCTATTACAGTGGTACCTCGGGTTACATATGCTTCAGGTTACATACGCTTCAGGTTACAGACTCCGCTAACCCAGAAATAGTGCTTCAGGTTAAGAACTTTGCTTCAGGATGAGAACAGAAATCAGGCTCCGGCGGCACGGCGGCAGCAGGAGGCCCCATTAGCTAAAGTGGTGCTTCAGGTTAAGAACAGTTTTGGGTTAAGAACGGACCTCCGGAACGAATTAAGTACTTAACCTGAGGTACCACTGTACTTCTGCCCCACCCTTCCTCCCAAAGGAGTCCAGGGTGGCAAACAACAAAACAGGAAAACAATACTATAAAATGTGAAATAGATTTTTTTTAAAAAAACCCTTTGGAAATTTATGCAGCGCATCTTGGGACTCCGGTAGGATTCCAAACTGCACAACCTAATTAACAAGGAGGGCTCTGTGTCTGAGCACTGCTCCTTGCGATGAGCATGTTCATGCCCCTGTGAAATAGTGCGGCCGATAGCTGGGAATTACCTGGGGTGGGTTGAAAAGTTGGTTTGGACCAGCCTTCTGCAACATGCGCTTTAGACTACAACTCCCATCATCCCCGACCAGTGGCCATGTTGGCTTGGGCTGATGGAACTTGTAGTCCAACAACATTTTGGAGGGCACCAGTTTGGGGAAAGCTGGTTAAGACACTCTTCACCTACTCCTGCCTATCTGTAAGTAACCCACAATGGCCGGGGAGGGCAGGGAGAACTTCTGTAGATCAGCCCTGGTCTCAACGTGCGACCCTTCAGCTTCCATTTAATTCTGCAGACTTCTTTCTGCATTCCCTTTGCCTGAATGCTGTGGGACAATGAGCAGTAAAGGTGACGAGTCCACACTGAGACAGTGACGTGTCCCCCTTGCTGTTACATATAATTAATAAATAAAGCACAGGGGGAGTTCTTACCATGTTGGCTGCTATGACAGCGGCTGTCTACAGTGCACTTAAGCATTAAATGACCAATTTCTGTCAGACTAACTTCCCAAGCCTTCTCTCTCTCTCTCTCTCTCTCTCTCTATCTCCTCCTTCTCCTCCTCCTCTTTTCCCCGTTTGCTTTCTCACTTACAGAGCAAGTCTCCTCGCTCTCTGCACTTGGAGTTTTTCAGCAACTGATGGTTCCTGGTTCATTTCTGTGGAATTAATTGGTCCCTGAATGAATTGTTTTGACAGGGCAATTTATCATGTGTTTGGGTTGACAGTGCTGTATACCGGAGGGGTTCCTGGAGGGGAGGAGGGGAGATGGGCAGGGCAGTGGATGCTTGTGCCAGGAGTTTGCAAAGAAAGGAAGGCATGGGAGGAGGAGGAAGAGGAAGAGGAGGAGGAGAGAAAGGAGGAAAGGCGACAACCGGGAGGCAGTTAAAAATAGAAAGAGCCACATTCCGTTCACCATCTCTTCCCCCACCCCACTCCATCATGTTGAACAGAGGAGAGTGTCCTGGTTATTCTCTCACCCTCTTGGCAAATGCAGACACTTCCCTTGCCAAGTTCCAGATTCAAACATGGACGGGACCCACAAGAGCCGGCAAAAGTTTTCTTGGCTGCCCGGGGTATATGTAGTTCTTTCTGGGCCCAATGTTTGAGTGAGCTCTTAGCATTCAAGTCACCAAGACCAATCACGAAGCCCTAAACCCTACAGAGGCAGCCTTGGATTAGCACACGACTGAGTTACTTCTCATTTTAGAAGAATGTGACAAATTTGACAGCTGTTATTTGAGTTTGTTTGGCATGATAATCAGGGGCTTAGCAATGCCAAGAGCATAAACAGTCAGATGTACCATTTTTAGCATGCAAAACTTGTGATTTATCCAGATTTGGCGTTTTCTGTTACCTAATGTTTGGATTCTCAATATTCCAAAATCTGTGGACTTACTGATCACCCAGCCTTATTGCCGATTGACAGACAGACATACTGACGCAACGAATACTTGTCATTGACTGCAACTTCCCCCCATCTGGATGAGTGCATGTTTTGCTGACTAATGTACAGAGTTTATTTTATCTTCATTCGTTTGTCTGCATTGATATTCAGCAGCAAGCATTGCATGATGCTGTCAGAATTCATCCTCGTCCCCATGGTGGAAAACAAGACTAAGAAAAAAGCAGTACGATACTGATTACAGGGCAACAATCGAGAGCCCTTTGCAATATACCTTGCATCTTCCTCCCCTTTTGGGGAAAAAAAATATAGGTGCAAGGGATTGAGTAAATTCTCAAACCTCAAACAAAAAGCTGTCTGCTATTTCACTGTTCAAGGAAGATGCTGCAGTGCGGTGAATGGTATTCAATGTTGTTTGTTGTTGTTTAGTCGTTTAGTCGTGTCCGACTCTTTGTGACTCCATGGACCAGAGCACGCCAGGCACTCCTGTCTTCCACTGCCTCCCGCAGTTTGGTCAAACTCATGCTGGTAGCTTCGAGAACACTATCCAACCATCTCATTCTCTGTCATCCCCTTCTCCTTGTGCCCTCCATCTTTCCCAACATCAGGGTCTTTTCCAGGGAGTCTTCTCTTCTCATGAGGTGGCCAAAGTATTGGAGTCTCAGCTTCAGGATCTGTCCTTCCAGTGAGCACTCGGGGCTGATTTCCTTAAGAATGGATAGGTTTGATCTTCTTGCAGTCCATGGGACTCTCAAGAGTCTCCTCCAGCACCATAATTCAAAAACATCAATTCTTTGGCGATCAGCCTTCTTTATGGTCCAGCTCTCACTTCCATACATCACTACTGGGAAAACCATAGCTTTAACTATACGGATCTTCAATATACGGTATTCAATGTTAGTCATCTGCTAGTAGACCCATGTAACAAGTCCACTAATTTCAGCGAGTCTACTCTGTAGACTTTAGGGCTCATCATCCACACTTCTGCTGGTTCCATTCTTAGAAGGCACGTGTCTAAGTGGTTTTTCGTTTCTGCCCCACTTTCCCTGGGAAAACCTGCCATTTATCACTGACTCGGAACAAGCTTAAAACCACAGAAAAACCAATGGATGCTTGTTCCATTTCAACGGTAAGCAGGGGGGTTACCCCAGGGGAAAGCAGTGGGCCAACTAGAAGTGTAGACATGCCTTGGTGGGTATCACTCAGACATGGGTGGTGCTGTGGTCTAAACCACTGAGCCTCTTGGGCTTGCTGATCAGAAGCTTAGCAGTTTGAATCCCTGTGACGGGGTGAGCTCCCATTGCTCTGTCCCAGTTCCTGTAAATCTAGGAGTTCGAAAGCACACTAGTGCAAGTAGATAAATAGGTACCACTGCGGCGGGAAGGTAAATGTGTTTCCGTGTGCTCTGCTTTCCGTCACGGTTTTCCGTTGCACCAGAAGCGGTTTAGTCATGCTGGCCACATGACCTGGAAAGCTGTCTGTGGACAAACGCCGGCTCCCTTGGCCTGAAAGCAAGCTGAGCGCCACAACCCCATAGTCGCCTTTGACTGGACTTAACCGTCCAGGGGTCTTTACCTTTAGGGGTCTTTACCTTTACTTCACCTTTTTCCTTCCTCCGCTTCAAATTGGATATGGTGATTGTACACACTATTTGATCACCAAATGGCAAATTATATTCCATCCCCTTCCAAAAATCCCCCTTGGAATGATGTAGGGATAGCTCAGTTGGTAGAGAATGAGACTTAATCTCAAGATTCCTGCATTGCATGGGGTTGGACTAGATGACCTTTGTAGTCCCTTCCAACTCTATGATTCTAAGGTGACTCAGAGGTATGAAGGGCAGCTCCCGATAGGAGTGCTGAGGCCATTTCTGTGAGACAAGCGACAGCGGCTGAAGGTGAAAGGCTAGCTTTGCATTCAGCTAGAAGTCCTCATTGGAGAACCTTTGGCCAAGTCTTTATTAGTAGACTGCAGGTGGATTTCAGTATTACCATAATTACTATGCTGGAGATGTAAATATTATTCTTTACCACTGATATTTAATCTCTCTTGTTACCTTCTTTTAAATTAGCATGATATGGCTTAGAACCCGAGAAGGCATTGACATATTCTGAAAATACTCAAAACTTGCATGTCCTTGCAGAATTGTCTTTCATAGAAGACCACAAGTATTACTTTTTTAATGCTTGTAAAATCTTTTAATCCATTCAACATCATTTGAATTTTTGATATAATTTTTTAGCATTTGCTTTTAAGTCAGATAGAATGTGCGTTTTAGGGGATGCGGGTGGCGCAGTGGTCTAAACCACTGAGCCTCTTGGGCTTGCCGATCAGAAGGTCGGCAGTTCGAATCCCCGCGATGGAGTGAACTCCCGTCGCTCAGTCTCAGCTCCTGCCCACCTAATAGTTTGAAAGCACGCCCCAAAGTGCAAGTAGATAAATAGGTACCACTGTGGTGGGAAGGTAAACGGCATTTCAGTGCGCTGCTCTGGTTTTGGTGTTCCATTGCGCCAGAAGCGGCTTAGTCATGCTGGCCACATGACCTGGAAAAACTGTCTGCGGACAAACGCTGGCTCCCTTGGCCTGTAAAGCGAGATGAGCGCTGCAACCCCAGAGTTGTCTGCAACTGGACTGAATTGTCAGGGGTCCTTTACCTTTTTAGGATGTTCATTTAGCCCTATGAGATTGCTTTTGTTTTCACTGTGATCAGATGGAAACACAGTGGATCTCGCTTGCTGGATTTCATTGTATTGTTGTGAGCTGGTTTTTTCGGGGGGTGGTTTAGGCTGTATGTCTGAGTCCCTTCTCATTCCTGGATCCAGCAAGGGTTAAAATCTAATGGAGGATTCAACTATTGGAATAGCCAGACCAGCTTCTTGGAAATGGCCCCCATGTATGGGTCATAAATATAAGAAAGAAAGCTGCCCGAGGGGAAAGCCGAAGTTGAGTGTATGTGAAATATACTCGGAGTCGAGAGTGGATTTCATGCTCTTTATTCAGCTCATAGTAGTGAGGAGGAATGGAAGTTCCCCCACAATATCTGCTTTATATACATTATTTACACAATGGGCTGCACGTGATTGGCTGATTCCAGAATTCTCCTATAGGCCAATCAGGTTGTGGATTCGCTTCCACCTGGAGCTGGATTGGGTGGCTCCTGCGGACCAATCATACTGCTGCATTTTGGATCCTATTCAACTCAGTACATAACAGTATGAGAGCAGGAGGAAACCTGAGGGCGAGAGCCATGCCTGATTTCTGCTTGAATCCAAGGCTGTGGCTTTGGGAGAAGCAAGACCTTCTGGGGTGTTAATGCTGTGAGCCCCTCCATCTTAGGCTCAGGTTGTGATTTGTGTAAATGAACCATACATCATAAAGACATCAGTGTCTCTGCTGTCCCTCTTTCCAAGGAAACTGGATAAGTGCCTGTAACCCCGGGAATCTCTCATTTCTCAGATACTGGGGTGGTGTGCAACAGTATTTTATGATATTGTTTCAAGTTCCCTGTTTTTAACACAGACACACACACCCTTGCCCAAATAAATTCTGTTTTAGGGTGACTCATAAATATAGTTAAGAAACCCCACGGTTCTGGTCAGGACTGATGGTTTTGAACATGTTATGTCTGAGGAGATACGATAGCAAATCTTCAAATATCTAAAGCACCGTCACATGGAGGAGGGAACAAGCTTGTTTTCTCCTGCTCTGGAGGGTGGGACTCGAACCAATGGCTTCAAGTTACAAGAAAGGAGATCCCAACTAAACATCAGGAAGAATTTCCTGACAATAAGAGTTGTTCAGCAGTGGAACGGTCTCCCTCAGAAAGTGGTGGACTGTCTCCTTCGCTGGAGGTTTTTAAGGAGAGGTTGGGTGGTCACCTGCCATGGATGCTTTAGCTGAGATTCCTGCATTGCAGGGGCTTGGACTAGATGACCCTCGGGGTCCCTTCCAACTCTACTAGTCCATGATTCCACGATGTGTTCTGGGTAAAAATGGAGGCAGCTTGCAAATGTTGACACAAGCTCTGCTGCCCCCTCTGGTGACTTTGTCTCCTGCAACGAGAGGGGAAGGGCAGCTCCACTCCCCCTCCAAGGGGTGGCAGAGCTACTGGTATTTAATGTAAAGTAACTGGAACCGAAGAATTGATGCTTTTGAATTATGGTGTTGGAGGAGACTCTTGAGAGTCCCATGGACTGCAAGAAGATCAAACCTATCCATTCTGAAGGAAATCAGCCCTGAGTGCTCACTGGAAGGACAGGTCCTGAAGCTGAGGCTCCAATACTTTGGCCACCTCCTGAGAAGAGAAGACTCCCTGGAAAAGACCCTGATTTTGGGTCAAGGAGAAGGGGACGACAGGGGACGAGATGGTTGGATAGTGTTCTCGAAGCTACCAGCATGAGTTTGACCAAACTGCGGGAGGCAGTGGAGGACAGGAGTCCCTGACATGCTCTGGTCCAGGGGAGCATGAAGAGTCGGACACGACTAAACAACAACAACAACAAACAACAACTGGAACCTCTGCCGCTTCATAGGAAAGGAGGAATCTGTCAGTTTCAGTATCTCTTAAGTTTCCCATTTTTGCCGTGTTAAGTTGAGTTAACATTAAATAACCATGGAACATGAACCTGTAAAGCAGCTTGGTCAGTATAATGCTGACGGCACAAGTGAAGACCCTCACTTTATATTCTTGGTCAGAGAAGAGCTTTTGGAGGAATTGGCACTCGGTTAATATTCTGTCTGAGCATTGTGAGCTTGACAAATTCACCGCCTGAGCTTGGGCAGCCTCTCCAGGTAGAAGCAAGAGGAGTTTCCCGAGCGCAATGTGCATATTATTGCTTTGGGTTTCCTGCACAAATTCTCCACGTCCCCGAAAGCAGGATAATAATAATAGTAGTAGTAGTAGTAATAATAATTTATTTATACCCCGCCCATCTGGCTGAGTTTCCCCAGCCACTCTGGGCGGCTCCCAATCAAGTGTTAAAAACAGTACAGTGGTGCCCCGCAAGACGAATGCCTCGCAAGACGGAAAACCTGCTAGACGAAAGGGTTTTCCGTTTTGGAGGTGCTTCGCAAAACGAATTTCCTATGTGCTTGCTTCGCAAGACGAAAATGTCTTGTGAGTTCTTGCGGGGTTTTTTTCCTTTCCCCCCCCTTTTTCCCAAGCCGCTAAACCGCTTATCAGCTGATGGCTAAGCCGCTTAACAGCTGATGCTAAGCCGCTTATCAGCTGATCGTTAAGCCGCTTATCAACTTATCGTTAAGCCGCTTAACAGCTGATGCTAAGCCGCTTATCAGCTTATCGTTAAGCCGCTTATCAGCTGATCGTTAAGCCGCTTATCAGCTTATAGTTAAGCCGCTTATCAGCTGATCCACTAAGCCCGCTAAGCCGCTAATACTGTAGCACTAATCCGCTAATGGGCTTGCTTCGCAAGACAAAAAAACCCGCAAGACGAAGAGACTCGCGGAACGGATTCTTTTCGTCTTGCGAGGCACCACTGTACAGCGTTAAATATTAAAAACTTCCCTGAACAGGGCTGCCTTCAGATGTCTTTTAAATATAGGATAGCTGCTTATTTCCTTCACATCTGAAGGGAGGGTGTTCCACAGGGTGGGCGCCACTACTGAGAAGGCCCTCTGTCTGGTTCCCTGTAATCTCACTTCTCGCAATGAGGGAACCGCCAGAAGGCCCTCAGCGCTGGACCTCAGTGTCTAAGCTGAACGGTGGGGGTGGAGACGCTCCTTCATGTATACAGGACCGAGGCCATTTAGGGCTTTAAAGGTCAGCACCAACACTTTGAATTGTGCTTGGAAACGTACTGGGAGAAGTTTCCTTATCAGATGGAAGGATGGACTCATTCGCCTAAGAGGGAAATTCAAGAGTGGGTGTGGGATCAGTTAAACAGGGAATGTTCTCCTTTCCCCCCTCACAACACTGAGGTGTCCCATTGGACCAATACATTCAGGTTGCTTTGCACTTGATGTGTTCCCAACACAGAGAGAGAAAATTATAGTTGTGAAGCATCGCTGTGAAGAACGGCTGCACCATGACTTGGTCTTCACAGGAACATACTGCCAAAGCACTGTGATGGCCACCTTTCAGTCCCTAGGTGCCTCTGGGTCTCTGCCCCTCTGGCTTTGGCTGCCACCCACTTTTTGTGGAGCTGGGTTGTCTCGTTCCATTTCCACCTGCAACCTTCTGGAATGCATCGGGATGGACAAATCTGTCAATTTCCTTTTCTTTCAGTTTCTCATTTTCCAAATCTTCAGTTTAGCTAAGCCCATTTCTGCATCAGTTTGCAGTTTTTGTCTTTCCCGTAATATATGCATTTCCCCTCACATCAAGGCTTTTTTAAAAGCTGGCACTCTCCAGAACTCTGGCACCTCTCAGGTGGGCGCCATTGCCATTATAAGAGAACAAGGGAGGCGTTCAGGGTGAGTTCCGGCACTTCTTTTTCTGTAAAAATAACGCTGCCTTATATCAAGCATTTTCCACATTATTTTCTGTAAATAGGTGTGTGCATGCACACTATTTGGCTGAAGAACTGCACTTCACAATTTGTAGAAGGGCGAATTTTGCAGGATAGCTGCGTTTCAGTTTGTATATTGATTTGGGCAGCACAGATGAGTCAGGTTCATGTTAAACTGTGAAGTGTACAATTCTTTTTTTACCCCTGCCCATGTGGTAACATCATTGCTGCTCTCCAGTACTGTGAAAAAGACATGTTCATCTTCCTCAGCTGTGTTGTGACCAATGAGTTGGCTTTGAAAAGGATGCCGTGATGCAGAAGGTTCTGTTTCCTTGCCGCTCAGAAAAGCCCAGTGGAATAGGACCAGGCTGCCTATTGCATACAAACTGCACTGCGATCTCCTGCAACACCTCTGTCCTCCCACCCTTCCTCGCATGGGGAGGACAGATTCTGTTAAGGGAGTCCCCGGGACTAGAGGGCTTTACTGCGTGACTGGCAAGCATCTTCTGATATGCCTAAATGAGGCCAGCCAATCGGAGGAGCCCATTCCGCTGCTCTTGTCATCTGGCTTTGCTTGCAAAATATGCATTTGATTGGCAGGTGCATCAAAGTTCACAGTTTACTGGGTTTTGCAGAAGAGCCGGATCTGCCAATTTAGACAGGGGAGTGACACAAAACTTTCCATCTAAACGGACTAATTTCACCATAGGGAATTTCCCAGCAGAGCGTGCCAAGGCGGGTGCAACCCAGCCTTATTTTTTAACAAGGGGTGAATGACAAATGCAAACGACAGTCTGGGCCTGACGGAACATCAGCATTTGACACTTTACACAGGGAGCGTGAAATAAACAATAGGCAGAGAAATTGAATTAGAATCGGCTGAGCATCCGTGGTACGGGTGGGGGTAGGGGGAAGAGAAGGAAGAAATTAAGGGGAGAGCGGGAATGGGAAAAGGTGGGTGAAGCTGCCACCATTTTGATTTGTACTGCTGGGACTTTCTGTGATTCCACCTTGAATTTCCGCTCTAACGCAGGTATGGCTGCCCAATAATCCTTTGTTTTATTAACCGAAAAAAGGGGGTGAAGGAAAGAAAGGATGCTTCTGGCCCTTAAATTATAAGAGTGCTTGAAAAAGGAAGACAATTTGTCCCTTTCCCCTTTGTTTTTCCTGCCGTTACATCTAAATTTGAAAGCACACACCCCGCACTCTGATAGGCCCCCAGGAAGGCTTGTAACACAAGGCTTGTTGTTTAGTCGTTTAGTCGTGTCCGACTCTTTGTGACCCCATGGACCAGAGCACGCCAGGCACTCCTGTCTTCCACTGCCTCCCGCAGTTTGGTCAAACTCATGCTGGTAGCTTCGAGAACACTATCCAACCATCTCATCCTCTGTCGTCCCCTTCTCCTTGTGCCCTCCATCTTTCCCAACATCAAGGTCTTTTCCAGGGAGCCTTCTCTTCTCATGAGGTGGCCAAAGTATTGGAGCCTCAGCTTCAGGATCTGTCCTTCCAGTGAGCACTCAGGGCTGATTTCCTTAAGGATGGATAGATTTGATCTTCTTGCAGAAATAATACAGACCCTCAAAGTGTCCCTATTTTCCAGGGACAGTCCCAGATTTACAGAAGCCATCCTGGTTTCTGATTTGATAGTGGAATGTCCCGCTTTTCCTTAGGACGTCCCTGTTTCCATCAGGGAAATGTTGGAGGGTATGCACCCCCCCCCAGTCAAGGAGATAAGAAACTATACAATCTTTAGAAGACATCTGAAGGCAGCCATGTATAGGGAAGTTTTGTAATGTTTTATTATGTTTTATACGGCCTCGGCCCAGTATACCTGAAGGAGCGTCTCCAACCCCATCGTTCAGCCCAGACACTGAGGTCCAGCTCCGAGGGCTTTCTGGTGGTTCCCTCACTGAGAGAAGAGAGGTTACAGGGAACCAGGCAGAGGGCCTTCTTGGTAGTGGCGCCCTCCCTGTGGAACGTCCTCTCATCAGATGTCAAGGAAAATAAACAACTATCTGACCTTTAGAAGACATCTGAAGGCAGCCCTTTTTAGGGAAGTTTTTAATGTTTGAAGTTTTATTCTGTTTTTAGTGTTCTGTTGGGAGCCACCCAGAGTGGCTGGGGAAACCCAGCCAGATGGGTGGGGTATAAATAATAAAATTATTTATTATTATTATTATTTATTAATGATGGAAGTTGCCCAGAGTGGCTGGGGCAGCCCAGTCAGATGGGCAGGGTATATTAATATTAATATTATTAGTAATAATAATTTAATAGGACGTTCCTATTTTCATCAGAGAAATGTTGGACGGTATGAAGTCATAGAACTATGCTCTGTGATCAACTTTTCAGGCAAAAGGTGAATTGGGCCTCCCTGGACAGACTAAGCATAGCGACAGAAAATGTATTCCCTGATGCAAGGATGGGGAACTTGTGGCCTTTCGGACGACGCTGAACTACAACTCCCACCAACCTTAAACATTGCCTGTGCTGGCAGGGGTTGATGGGAGCTGGAGTCGAACAATGTTGGGAAGGTCACAGGTTCCCCATCCTTGCATATCGCATCTCTACTACTAGACTAAGAGGTCTAGGTGAGAAATCCACATGTCTCTCAGGCCAACACTGAAAAGACAAGCAGCAAGTCAGTTGGAAGGATTTTCTGCCTCTGTGCATTCCCAATAGCAGCATCACTTCTTTGGAGTACTGTGCTAAGGCTGGCCTTTACTTAGCACCCTGAAAACGTTATGATGGCTTAACTACCTGGAGTGAGATGAAAGCCAGCATGGGCTGCCAAGTAAACTGGGTTAAAGTCAACAAACGAAAGCACCCATCAAATCAGCCCAACAAACAGCTGCTCCTCATACTGAGCCATGGCTGAAGCGCTGGAATTTTACGCCTATTAAACTGCTCATACCAAGCAAATTTGGGTTGGCTGAGTACAACCAAAGCCCTGATTAGCCAATCTATTAATTTAGGGGTTAACCGTAGAACAAGCCACCAGCTGCTTTTGCTGTGTTGGTTTTTCATGCACTCCTGAACTTTGATTTCTGATTTGCTGCCACGTTTCCCAGATTCAAACAGCTACCCTTCTTCCTTCCTTCCAGGTGAGGACCCTGGCATTCCTTCCTTTTGCCATGAAACTTCCATGATTGCCTTGGGTCTGTTGGCTTAGCATTCAGTTCTGCCTGGATCCTCAGTTATAGTTCCAAACCCTTCAAGTGTCCCTATTTTCCAGGGACAGTCCTGGATTTACAGAAGCTGTCCCGGTTTCTGATTTGATCCCAGAATGTCCCGCTTTTCCTTAGGACATCCCTAGTTTCATCAGAGAAATATTGGAGGGTGTGGTAGGACACCCCAATTTTTACTGGAGAAATGTTAGAGGGTATGGAGTTATGCAACCTGCAAGCCGAGGAGACCTTTAGAAGACATCTGAAGGCAGCCTTGTATAGGGAAATTTGTTTAATGTTTTGTTATGTATTTATATATGTTGGAAGCTGCCCAGAGTGGCTGGGGCAACCTAGTCAGATGGGCAGGGTATAAATAATAAAATGATGATGATGATTGTTGTTATTGTTGTTGTTGTTGTTGTTGTTATGGAATAGGACATCTCTATTTTCATTGGATAAATGTTGGAGGGTCTGTAGTTCTGTTTCTGTCCTGATGCCTTACAGACTTGCGATCTTGAGTGATGGGCATTCATCCTCATCCGACATCAATTCAAGGAAGGCCTTAGGATATGCGGCTACTTTTTATTTGCTGTATTTATGTCCTGCCACGTGACACTCAGGAAGCATGCAGTGCATAGCTGTCAAGCGTCCCTTATTTGGCGGGACAGTCCCTTATCCCAGTGCTGTATCCCGCTGCTGTCCCTTATTGATGATGTCCCTTAAATTTCCCGGGTTTCAAAGGAAGCAGCTCCTCTCCCTCCCTCCCTGCCGGCCAGGGAGGAGGGAGGCTCCAACTGTGTTGCTTGGCTGCGTTGCTCACCCAATAAGGAGTCTAAGAACGACTTTAGGGTGGAGCTTGCATGCCTTGTGCCGATCAAATCCGCCGCGTTGCCTGGGGACTCGCCTTTGCTCAGCGCTTCCCAGCAGAGAGGTGATGGTGGTTTTCCTTGCTGCATCCCCTTTGCTGGGTTGCTGCGCTATGGGAACCACCACTTGAGGCTTCGTTTGGCTGCTGGTAGGCTAAAATCCCTTATTTTGGCTGCTGATCCCTTATTTTCGATGGCTGCTGGTCCCTTATTTTCAAATCTGTAAGTTGACAGCTATGATGCAGTGTGAGGACATGGTCTTTTGTAGCCATGCCTCTGTGTGAGATTTTACTGTTTGGCTGGGGATACACATCCTCTAGACCACTGACAGGTGGCCCTGAAAATGCCCTGTAAGTACTGTACACAAGACAACCTAGAGAATTCAGGACTTTCTCCCCAGCCGGTTTGGAACATCAGGCTAACAACTTATGCCAAAAGGTGGCTGATGGAAGCCAATATTTAACAGTGTTGCCACAGTTTTAGTTAATCAGAGAAGGGATGGAAATCCCCATAAAGGAGAATGGAAATTAGAGCTGAATGTTTTAATCAATGCATCCATGTAATTACTGGCAAAATTCATCTGGAACTTATCTTGTGATTCAGCAAATAGGGGTTATGCCAACTTTTGCAAAGTAGATTCCTGGTGTCTTTTCATGCTCAGTGCATTTTAAACCATTTAATTTCCCAAATAAGAAAGAATTTGTTGATAACGTATAGTGAAGCGAAAGCATTGCCTTAACTAAATTGGTTAATAAGGAAGGTTGGACTTCAGTACTTATATATATTTATTTTCCTTGGTTCATGAATTCATTAGTAAGGTAAAGTGAGGTGGTTAATCAACAAAAAACAAAACAAAGTCCTTGACAGCTCTAGTTTCAATATTTACTGCTTGTGTGAACACTTTCCCCCTCTAAGTGTTAAAGGTTAAGATCAGGCTCTCGTCCAGATTGTATTTTAATGAATGCAAAATCTTGTTTCCAATCTACTGTTCAGTGGAACAATTGGATTCTCGACAACTGCAATTCATACTACTTTAAAATAAAGGGTGCAACATCATGCTGTTAGTTTGTGAGGGAAGGAATGCAAAAATTAATTTTATCTGTATCCAGTACTTCACATGGAGAGCTTTAGATGTGGTGGTAACATCTTTGATAGCTATGGTGGAGTGCCATTACCATCTAAATTTCTTAATTACATTTTTGCACCACAGTTTCTGAAATGAATGCAGGGTAGCAGGCTCTCTTGCCTCTGTTTCCTCACTACACTCTAATTGCATTAGACAGTCATTTACCAGGTGAGTTTAATGGCTACCAAGGGATCAGGGACATAGGCACAGAGGGGCTAGCCAGGTTTTTTTGCCTCCAGAGAGGGGGCATTGAAGCTCCCTGCTTGTGTGTATGCAAATGTGTGTAAGGTGTGTGCATGAAACTGGGTCTTTGACACGGGTGAAATAAAGTCTAGTTTTCTCCCCTGCCAGGGATTTGCATCTGTGTGTCCCTATATCAGACTGGTTCTTTACAAATGTGACCCATTGTAGCTTATAGCCTCCATGGGGGCTGGGAGGCTAATGTGGTCATGAAGAATCGTAGACCCAACAGTTTTCAAGATTTGGCCATTGGACACGGGTGGCGCTGTGGGTTAAACCACAGAGCCTAGGACTTGCCGATCAGAAGGTCGGCGGTTCGAATCCCTGCGACGGGGTGAGCTCCCGTTGCTCGGTCCCTGCTCCTGCCAACCTAGCAGTTCGAAAGCACATAAAAGTGCAAGTAGATAAATAGGTACCGCTCCAGTGGGAAGGTAAACGGCGTTTCCGTGCGCTGCTCTGGTTTGCCAGAAGCGGCTTTGTCATGCTGGCCACATGACCCGGAAGCTGTACGCCGGCTCCCTCGGCCAATAAAGAAAGATGAGCGACGCAACCCCAGAGTCGGCCACGACTGGACCTAATGGTCAGGAGTCCCTTTACCTTTATCCTTTGCTTTGCTGGTGGCTTTGGAGAGGGGAAGTCATTGTGGACCCTCTAGATCAGCCTTTCTCAACCTTGGGTCCCCAGATCTTTTTGGCCTACAACTCCCATCATCCCTAGCTAGCAAGGCCAGAGCTCAGGGATGATGGGAGTTGTAGTCCCAAAACATCTGGGGACCCAAGGTTGAGAAACACAGCTCTAGTTGTTGTTGGGCTACAATGCCCATCCCTTGCCCCCTGGCCATGGTGGCAGAGGCTGTTGGCAATGGCAACATTTGCAGAGCACCACATTTGTTGCCCCCCCAGCCTAGGTGATCTCTAGAATGAGTTACTGATTAGCAAGGTTGCCTCTATATACAAACTTTCCAACTACCTTTCAGAGGCTTGCTTCCTGGTTAATGATGGCTAGGGTGTTGAGTGCAAAGCAAGGGGCAGAAACTCTGGGCTTAATTTTCCTAAACGCAGCATGGAGCTCATTTCCAGGTCTGTACTGTGGCAGGAATAGTGGCAACAAAGGCCTTTTTGTTGCATTTGCACGACAGAGCTTCGGACGCTCCAAGTCTCCCTATTTTCCAGGGATAGCCCCGGATTTACAGAAGCCATCCCGGTTTCTGATTTGATCCTGGAATGTCCCGCTTTTTTTTTAGCATGTCCCTATTTTCACCAGATAACTGTTGGAGGGTGTGGAGTTGTGTGACCCCCGAGCCAAGGAGTTAAGTAACTATACAAAGTTTAGACTCCCTCCTTTCCTTCCCAGCCCTACCTTTGGTCCACCAATATTCCAGTCCTCTTGCCTTTGAAACTTTCATGAAGCATCTAAAATAGCACAAATAGCACTGCCTTAAATATATATATATTACTGCTTAGACCTTCTAGAGTTGGGCTGCCCACCCACTTAAATTTGTGGTTAAAACTATGGTTTGTTTTCAACTCAGAATAGGCCCTTTAAAATTAATGAACCCAAGCTAGTCATGTCCATTAACTTCAGTGGGTCTGCTCAGAGTAAGGGCTTTCCCCCCCACAGCTGGAACTCAGTTCCGGCACCTCTCAGGTAGGCACCATTGCCATTATAAGAGAGGCGTTCATGGTGAGCTCCAGAGCATCTTTTCCAGCAAAAATAGCACTGCTCAGAAAAGACTAGCGTTGACTATCACACTTGTATTCTCTTGTGCCAAGGCTGGGTTGGGAGGAAGTGAGCAAACAGAGATAAGCAAGCTATGGGTCTCTATGTCACAGGCTGACACAAAAAGAAATTGGTTGGTTTTGGGCAGATAAGAAATAAAAATGAAGAAATGAAGAATGGCCAGGTGGAGATGCAACAGCTTGGAGGGTGACATGGACAGAAGGTCCTAGCAGTCGTGGTTCTTCCTTTCTTAGTTTCATCACTCTGCGCCCTAAAATGTGTGGAAACAAAATGGGCAGAAACATGTGTGGGTAGGATCCAAATTAGTTTAGTTCCAAGCAGGCCTTTTTCCCCAGCAGGAGCTCACTGGAGCTCTGGCACCTTTCAGGTGGGCAACATTGCCATTCTGAGATAACAACGGAGGGTCCATGGCACCTCTTTTTCTAGAAATATAGTACTGGTTCCAAGTTGCTATGTAACTCACATTTGTCTTTCCAGCACTGTGGTCTAAACCACAGAGCCTAGGGCTTGCTGATCAGAAGGTTGGCGGTTTGAACCCCCGCGATGGGGTGAGCTCCTGTTACTTGGTCCCTGCTCCTGCCAACCTAGCAGTTTGTAAGCATGTCAAGTGCAAGTAGATAAACAGGTACCACTCCGACAGGAAGGTAAACGGTGTTTCTATGCGCTGTTCTGGTCTGCCAGAAGCAGCTTAGTCATGCTGGCCACGTGACCCGGAAGCTGTACGCCGGCTCCCTTGGCCAATAAAGTGAGATAAGCGCCACAACCCCAGAGTCGTCCGCGACTGGACCTAATGGTCAGGGGTCCCTTTACCTTATCCCCAAAATAAACCAAGCCACCATGTGTAAGTGCTCTTACCGCAAAGGTTATGAATGATTTTAGACAGTTCAGTGCGAGAAAATACTTCAGATTTTCTTTAAAGGAAGACTCAAGAGGAGATAAGAGTGTCATTTGGTTTTTTTGTTTTTGTTTTTTGACAGTTTAATAGCTTCACATTGGTCTGTGATTAGTTCAGAATCTTTTCCTCTGTATTTTAATTGTCACTATCCATGGGCGAGAAAACATGCAACAGCCCTGTCTCTCCACGAGGGCTCATCACCACTAAAGACACTATTCTTTTAAAGAACACTTACAGATCACCCAAGATGTCTGTTGCAACAGAAATTGTCTTGCTCCTCCCATCCCTACCATTCTATAAACTTCCCCCACCCTCCCGCTTCCCCCTTTCTGTAGCTGAGCCATTCCTGGTTGTCGTAAAGAAGGCTGTGGTTCATATTCCCTGTGGACTATGTCAGTGGCAAGAGCTTCTGGGATCCTGTCCCCCAACACAGAAAAGTAGATGCGGTCAAGGTTGTTCCTTTTTCTACCTGGGATGAATTTAGGGAGGAGATGCCGCTGAAGAGGCCAGTTAAATGAAAGAACAACATGACAAGGCGGACGAGAGGGAGATAACAGAGGGTAATATTGGTTGCCAACCCGAAACATCCCCCGAGATTTCTCTCCAAAGGTGTCCAAATACTCAGGCGATACTAGCAAGCAAAGAATCACAACACCCCACCAGGTTAGGGTGTTTTCTTTTTATTCCTATTGTACAGCTGGGGAAACAGAAAGCACAAGGCGGCACAGCATGCCCAAATAAGGTCCCAAGGGGGAAAAAACCCCTCCAAAGTCTTCAATTCACCTATTTGCGTTGGCCATCAGACAGCCCTCTGTGGAAGGGGAGCAAAACCATAGGGAGAGCAATGGAGAAATATACCATGGCAGCAAAAGTAGAGGAATCAGGACACATGGGCAGAAATGCAAAAGATGCTAACATTTTTTTTATATTTTTTTCTTTTGCATAGAGAATATTTTCCCCCATTCAATTTTTTTTGTGTGTTTTTCTTTCCCTGCCTTTTCAATTTTTTTGTTTAGGTTTTTTTATTTTATTAAAAAAAGAGAGTAGTGGTAAAGTCAACCACTTTTTTGGGGGGGGGGGGCTGCTGGAGGTTGCCAGGGAAAAGGCCTTGTCAGGCTTGTTTGTTCCCACAGAGTCCGAGTTTGTGCTGTGCTTTATTGAACACAGAGCTTTGTTTTCAGTGAGCACAATGCGATTCGAACAGTACAGACGGTGCGTTCTTTTATCTACACGATGAGGTGAGCCTGTTTCAATCACTAGCATGATGAAGATGGAGAATGGGCTTATATACAAGAGGAATTGCCTTCACATTACAAACATCATCTTCCTACAAAGCAGCAAATTTCCCCCCGCAAATAACAAAATATTAAATAATTTTTGCATTTCCCGCATTGTCCAGTCCAGTTGAATCTATATGAATATTGATGGTTGTCTTCCGTAGAATATCATCACGTAAATCCCCCTTGTCGGTTACTAAACTTAACTATAATACTGCTTTACAATGCAACCCACCAACTGTAACTCAAAACAGCAGGGGCCAACACAAGAAATTCTTTGGCAAATGTAATACACATTTGCAGGTGGCTCTTCAGAAGACAAGGTGGAAAGACTAAGACTCAGCCTAGTAGTCTTTTGCATAGGATGTTCCAAATAGAATTGCTTACTCTCTTTATGATCATGCCAGGCCAAATCAAAATCAAGGTAACATTATCTATGTCAGCGGGCCCCAAATCAAGCCAGTGGCTATGGACAGACACATATTCCCCTTCTTTTCTACCAGTGTAAGTAAAAGACCATGACTAATCTCAGTTGCATCTTCCTTTATTTGTGTTTTTCTGTTCTTATACTCTCACTTTTCTGGGATAGCCAAAGTTGGGGCTTCAAGGACCTAACAAGTTTTCAGTTGACCCAGTTAGCTATTTTTCTTCCCGGACATTCTGGGGTACATTTAACACTAGTCAAATGGGCAATAGTACATGTGCCGTTCCCCAAACAGAGTCATAAATACAGGTATGAGCAACTGGTGTGTATGTGTGTGTTTAAATTGTTGAGCGATGTAGGGACCCTAGCTGGATAAAGCTGAATTTGGGATGAGGTTTGAGGAAGCACTGAAAGTTTCTGTTTGCCCAATATTTCTTTGTGTGCACTGGATGAGATAAAAAAGCAGGTATATTTACAGAATGATTTCCTGCTACAACCTTATAATTTGGGGGTGTTAATGGCATACAGTATATAGCACAGATGTGGATATAGGTAACTTCCGTAGGCCTGGAACATAAAAGCTTGTTCTTGTGTCTGTGACAAGCAAACAATTGTTTGAATCGTCTCAGACAAATATAGGTGAATTAAAAGAGAGTTGGTCAATTCACCTGGGGCAAGCAGGTTACAGAGAAAAATGGAAAGGCGCCATTGGAATTCCTGGCGATCAACATGCTTTGTTGATCCCTATAAAAGGGGTTTATAAAGCAAAAGTATTGCCCCAAATACAGAGATCTCTTATTTCCCCTCGGATATGGCAATTTAGAAAAAGAAAACAGGGCTAAAAACCTTCTGCTTTACACTAGTTTGAAATTTGGTCCGCACTCTGCCTTCTGGAGATGTAAACTGGAGGAGGATGTTGTGTTCGCCCCATGAATGCTTTCCCTTTCCCCTGTTGATAACTGCTCACCACATACCAGATTTATGAAATATAAAATGTGAGCAAATTTTGTTCTGCCATCTTCTGCTTAAATGTCACCCTTCACAGCCAACCCTGCTGCAAATTCCACATGCAAAAACAATGTCTGTAAACCGTCAGTTAATGCAGATGTGCCTTTCTGCATGAAATGGCTCCAATCTGCATGTTTATTTTTGATCCTGGCATTTTGAGAGTTTGCATAATTTGGGATTTTTTAACCATAGGATATTTCATGGTGTGGTCGCAAGAGGAGACGAGCGCTGCTTACGGAACTTAAAGCGGATGCCAAGATAAGAGGATGGAGAGTGATGCAGGATCCCACCTCTCTGCTGCAGCAACCTTTTATAAGAATGGTAACTGCGTGTTTTCATCTATGGGTCCACAAAGACAGGAAATTAGCCTTAAAATTAAAAAAGAGTGAACTTCTTAGAAATTCAAATTCTGCTCAGTTTTTAGGCATGCAGAAACAAGGAAATGAACAGCCCCCAGGAATAGGGAAGCTGCTGCGCTGACTGATGTAAGACTCAGTTAAAACAAGCTTGAGGTTCAAGGATAAAACACCTGCTTTTTGCTGTATGCCACTATTTCAGAGTACTACAGCTCCATGGAGAGTAGAAACACCCCCCCCCCCTTACCCCAGAACTCTAGTCCATATTGGTATAGCAGAAATGGAAGGACAGAGAACCAGAAAACATTCCCAGTTAGTCTGGAATTGTTTTTGTCCAGTGTCACATGCCCGAAATGTTTCTACCCCTTCAGCAGTGATTAATGAAATGTGGCACACCAGTCGCTGGGGGATTTAAGCTTTTTCCTTCATAAATCTTGCTGGAGTTGTGTATTAGGTGAACAAGTTCCCCCACAGAATACACTTGCACTCCTCGCCGCCATGCATGTAACAACTCCGGCGCGTAACAGAAAAAGAATGAAACCTAGGAATGAAAAGGGAGAATTATTCTTCATGTCTGCCGTTCAGGCTGGGGAGCTATTTCAGCTTGTTTTTGCCAGGACTTTTTGATTTTTAGAAAACGGGGGGGATTTGTTCATTTCCCTCCCCTTCTTTTTTTGTGTTTTTTTACAGACCTTCAGGACAAAGCATTAAAAACAGTTATATTTATATATCTATTTATATAGTTCTTGATTTTGCCAGCGGGTTGACATCGCTCCATCCTCCTGTCTGACTTGACTGTAGGTGTGTGTGTGCATGTGTGTGAGAGACTTGCCATCCCAACTCCAGCCCGTAAGGTTATGACATCGGACGCAGTCGTTCTTCGGATGGAACGGTAAGGAAACCAAGGCCTTATTCAACCAACCTATGGAGGAAATGGGAGGGAAACGGGTCACACAAAACAACCCTTGTCGGACACACAGAGAGGATGACACAGGTCTTTTCCCCCTTTGCTAGACCGAGCCAGAGTTGGTCCCCTCTGGCTTCTGGGAACCGTCGCTTATCATGCAGAGATGTTTTTCACAGACGATCTCTTGGGGGAGAACAATGAGTTTGTACGCAGCATTCTCTCCTTCGTTACCTTCTGTCCAGACCACTCCCAAAAGACGACAGTGCACGCTATATATTGCTCAGATTCCCCTCAGGCTTAAGAGGTTTGGGAAGCCTCGCATGGAAGGCTAGAGAGCCGAGGAACAATTTGTGTGGGGTGGTCTGAAGTACTGCAGTGGCAATAGCGACAGGAGCAGGAGCACTGGCCGCAGGCCTGCTTTTGCCATCAATCCAGTGAAGTAGCTTGGTTGGGTTACAAGGGGCATGAAGTTCTCAAATGTGCGGTATTCCAGTACGTTTCTGCAGTCTGAAAGAGGGCGGAGGGGGCAGAAGGGGCAGGCGAGGGACACGGAGAAAGTTTTCTTCATCCTTCCGAGTGGCGCAGAATGTTCATCAGACAGGTACAATATGGAGGCCTAGGCTGTCACCCTGCAGTTTCATGTGGTTTCCATGGTAACTAGTGGCGGTCATAGGCAGCGGCAGCAGTGGGAGGTGCGGAGCCCCGGGATGTGGCACTATAATAATAAGGGGAACCTGAAAGTTAACACAGGAGAAGAATGGACTGATTGAAAGGACATACAGTAAAATAAAATAAGAAAAGAAAGGAAGAGAAAGAGAGAGAGAGCGAAAGAGAGAGGCATATTAAAAGGAATTAGAGACAGAAACCCAAGGATGGGGACTCATTAGTGGCCAATATAAAGAACAGAGAACCTGCATTTGCTAAATTACCGTATTTTTCGCTCTATAAGACGCACCAGACCACAAGACGCACCTAGTTTTTGGAGGAGGAAAACAAGAAAAAAAATATTCTGAATCTCAGAAGCCAGAACAGCAAGAGGGATCGCTGCGCAGTGAAAGCAGCAATCCCTCTTGCTGTTCTGGCTTCTGGGATAGCTGCGCAGCCTGCATTCACTCCATAAGACGCACACACATTTCCCCTTACTTTTTAGGAGGGAAAAAGTGAGTCTTATAGAGCAAAAAATACAGTACATAGTGCTAGTCACACAGAAAGAGTTCTGATGCAGCAGCTGCGTTCTGGATTCCAGTTAGATGCTCTTCAGGAGGATAACCTAGATTCATGGGCGCCAACTCCTAGAGGCCGAGGTCCCTTTGGCCTCCCAGTAAAATATTTGAGGGGGTCGGTCCAAGTTGATGGACATTGCCATTCAAATGGTATGCGTCTTGTGATTGATTAGGTGGGGCAAAATATTGGGCCCCACAATATTTATTCAAGTTGGTACCCCTGCCTAGATTCCTCGTGTAGCAATTGTCATTTGCCTGCATTCATAGGAATATTTCCCAAAAAGCACCTCACAGATGCTAAATGTCAGATTTGGAACCCTCTCCGCTGATCCACCACAATTACAATTCAGAATGTTTTGTAAGGAATGTTAGGGTGCTGAAAACTTTACTCGCTTTGTGAGCTTACTGAGCTTCAAGCTTCCAAAATACCTGGGCTGCCTGGTCCACTCCAGGGAGGAGAAATACTGATCTGGTTTTTTAAATTAAAGAAATGGTACATAGCCTTCTTTATATCGTGTTAAATATTCAGCCCTGCTAAATATTCAGGGGTGTTGAAAATCAGGGGAGGAAAGGGGGTAGGCCTTTAAAACAAAGCTGCAAAGCAGACAGCGATTAAACTGATGGGAAAGGGGGAGTTTGTAAAAAAGTGTGGCATATTTTACAAAAGGGCTGTTGGCTGCTGCTAAGGGCAAGGGCGATTTTTGCAACAACAGAAGAGCACAAACCTGTAACATGTGGTGCAATGGATCAGTGTGTCTGGCTGTTAGCCAGGCTGGTAGTTCAAGCCCACCCAGGGATGGCTGTGGGCAGAAGTCCTGCATTGCAGGGGGTTGGACTAGATGACCCCTGGGGTCCCACCCAACTCTAGAATTCTATGCTTCTATGTATAGGACATGTCTGCACCTGCCAGTTTTGTATTACAAGTACTGAGAAGTGGAGCGCAGCATCTTGCTTAAGCAGTCAATTTTAGGGGACTTGAAGGGAAGGTGTAAAGGTAAAGGGGACCCCTGACCATTAGGTCCAGTCGTGACCGACTCTGGGGTTGCGCGCTCATCTCGCTCTATAGGCCAAGGGAGCCGGCGTTTGTCCGCAGACAGCTTTCCGGGTCATGTGGCCAGCATGACTAAGCCGCTTCTGGTGAACCAGAGCAGCACACGGAAACGCCATTTACCTTCCCGCTGGAGCGGTACCTATTTATCTACTTGCACTTTGATGTGCTTTCGAACTGCTAGGTTGGCAGGAGCAGGGACCGAACAACGGGAGCTCACCCCATTGCGGGGATTTGAACCGCCGACCTTCTGATTGGCAAGTCCTAGGCTCTGTGGTTTAACTCACAGCGCCACCCGTGTCCCAAAGGGGAAGGTGTATGAAGGGCCTGAACCAGCAAAAGTATGGAATTGCTTCTAGTCCCTCTGCCTTAAGTTGCCCATTAGGAAGCTGGACTAGATATGCCTTTGCTCTGATGCAGCGGGACTGTTCTTATGTTCTTACTATGTGTGCAGCGGAACTGGTCAGATTCTTAGGGGGGTAAGTGTAGGACCAGAGAAAAGAAAGGTTGCTCAGTAAACAGCCAAATCAACTAGGTAAGACACCCGTGGCTTTTTGGAGAAATACCCTCGCAGGTGGAAGATATCCTTCTCTTTGAGTTTCTTTACACAGTCAGTAAACAACTGCTTTTAACGCACTTCAATTTCTGATGCGTTTACATGATCAAGGGGCTAATCAGATGCAGGAAAGAGATGGAAGCTAATGAAAAGAGCCCCGTGAGAATTAAAGACTCTTGTCTCAAATCTGTTTCATATTAGGATAAATGGCTCTGTAAATAGCTGTGAGGCCTTCATCTCAGGCATGCAGAGATGGGGATACTTTGGAATTGGCTGCGAGTACACAGGGGAGCTCACGTGGGAAAGTGGGTGGGATAAAACCCTCTGGGGTTCTGTGCTTACACAGGAGGGACTCAATAATATTTATTTTGCCTGTGCATGAATGCTTCTCTAAAATGCCCAGAGAGCATGATGTACTGAGAGGGAATGTTGCAGGTCATCTTGGGTCTAGGGCTAACTAATCCTCATCTGGTCTGACTCCTGAGTCTTCCAGTAGCAGTCTGTAGGAGCAGTGGCGTAGCGTGGGTTGTCAGCACCCGGGGCAAGGCAAGTAATTTGCGCCCCCTAACCCGTGGATTTTAGGTAGGGGCAGAGAGCTGTGAGTGCGCCCCCCCGATGTTGCGCCCGGTGCGGCCGCCCCCCCTGCACCCCCCACGCTACGCCACTGTGTAGGAGGGCTAGACTTGCCCTGCCTAAGTAAATTGCAGCGATGCTGGAGTCTGGAGCTACTCATCCTAACAGACCCTCCAAGTGCTCCTAATTTCCAGGGACAGTCCCGGATTTACAGAAGTTGTCCCACTTTCTGATTTGATTTCAGAATGTCCCATTTTTCCTTATAATGCCCCTATTTTCATCGGAGACATGTTGGAAGGTATGGAGTTATGCAACCCCCCGAGCCAAGGAAATAAGTAAGTGTACAACCTTGGACACATGAAGGCAGCCCTATATAGGGAAGTTTTTAAATGTTTAATGTTTTATTATGTTTTTATAGATGTTTGAAGCCGCCCAGTGTGGCTGGGGAAACCCAATCAGATGGGTGATGTACTACTACTGCTATTATTATTTGAATAGGACGTCCCTATTTTCATTGGAGAAATGTTGGAGGGTATGTTATCATGGTGGTCCAGAAGGCCACACCCTGTCCCGTCAAATTGGCCAACTTTTGCAACAGGAATTTCCATAGCCTCTTTTTTCACGTGCCTTTTATAAAATGGGGGGGGGGGGGCAGCTGGAGACATAGCTGTTAGGAAAACTGAAAGTTGCATGAGTGCTGCACACATTCTTTTCTGTTGTTATCTCTGTTGTTTTCTGGTCAGTTAGGTTTTGCAGGTTTCTGAAATGCTACAAAACCCTACAGAACCAGTTTACCAGAAACAGTTTCAGAATTAGTACACTCTACGGGACTACGTTTCCGTGTGCTGCTCTGGTTCACCAGAAGCCGCTTAGTCATGCTGGCCACATGACCCGGAAGCTGTCTGCGGACAAACGCCGGCTCCCTCGGCCTATAGAGTGAGATGAGCGCACAACCCCAGAGTCGGTCACCACTGGACCTAATGGTCAGGGTCCCCTTTACTCTTTTTACGGGACTACAACCTGTTTCTAGCCAGTTTGGTCCTGTTAAAACTGAGGTAGGTGGCTGTCTGAACACCACTACCTGCCATTTTCAGGTTTTGAAAAGCTTTGCTAACTTAGTAATAGTCATAGTTTATTCCAGGATCATTAATATCTCACTATTACTAAGTTACTAAACTTTTTAAGCCATTGTGTCCCATTTCTTTTCCATACCATCAAACACCGTTTGGGGAAGTTTTTAATGTCTGACACTGTATTGTTTTTAATATTCGGTGGGAAGCCGCCCAGAGTGGCTGGGGAAACCCAAACAGATGGGCGGGCTATAAATAATAATAATAATATAACACTGCCCATTGTCTTATAGGTTTTCTGTTAATTGATTTTGCCAACGGCATGTTCTTTATAACCTTAATGTTCACTGCTTAGAAACTCTGGTGTTAAGCAATGTATATACCTTGTTCAAATAAATAAATAAATAGCCTTGTAAAATAGAGATGTGAGCAGGGGAGTGGAGTGGGGGAAATAACTAAAGGTACCTCATTTGTATAAATGATCATGTCATCCTCAAATTATTAACTGCCAGGAACAAGGAACTGAGCTGATGGCTAAATGATGAAGTCATTTGGATGTGGGAATGTAGCCCCCCAGCCCCCTGGTGAAATAGAAACAAATAAGGAAAAGAAAACAAGGAGACAAACAGAAGGAGAGAGCAAGAGATGGAAGGGGATGCAAGAGAGATACTCACTTAGTAACGCAGGGTTGCTGAACCTCCAGGCCTCGTTGTAGGTTGTGTACTGAGGGTGGCTGTAAGGATTTCCTGAGAATTCACTCCCTAGGAAAGAGCAAAGGAAGGGTGAGTCATTCATTAAGTATGTTTCACACTGAAGGTGGGGGAGCAAAATTGTGACAAATGCCTAACAAGGGAGAGGGGGAGCGTGAAGCCACACTTGTGAGTTTTCTCCTTGTTACCCTTGTTTCCTTGTGCTTTCTCCATCTCCCCACTTTCACCATAATAATAATTTATTATTTATACCCCGCCCATCTGGCTGGGCTTCCCCAGCCACTCTGGGCGGCTTCCATAAAAATATTAAAATACTGCAATACATCAAACACTAAAAGCTTCCCTAAACAGGGCTGCCTTCAGATGTCTTCTAAAAGTCTGGTAGTTGTTCTTCTCTTTGACATCTGGTGGGAGGGCGTTCCACAGGGAGGGCGCCACTACCGAGAAGGCCCTCTGCCTGGTTCCCTGTAACTTGGCTTCTCGCAGTGAGGGAACCGCCAGAAGGCCCTCTGTGCAGGACCTCAGTGTCCGGGCTGAATGATGGGGGTGGAGACGCTCCTTCAGATATACTGGACCGAGGCCTTTAGGGCTTTAAAGGTCAGCACCAACACTTTGAATTGTGCTTGGAAACGTACTGGGATTTTGTACCATGATTTCAGCTTTGCCTGTGTGGATTAACGCAATGCAGACGTTAAGCATCTATTTCTGATGTGCTGTTTCAGAGGATTTGGTCTGCCTGTCCTATGGACGCAAATTGTGAGCTGGCGGGAAGGGGTGGTTTCAAAGGGTTGTGTGCAAAGCTGCCCTTCCACTTGCCCAAGGGGACGTCTCCCTGCTCTCCTCTCCTCCTGCAGCCACCAGCACACCCTCAAAATCTGCTCCAAGCGGTTGGGAGAACCCTCTGGAGCAGATTTTGGGTTCCGTGGAGAGAGAAGAAGAAGGGGCAGTCCTTCTGTGTGAGTGGAATGCTGCTCATACAGTGTTAGATACAACCTCAAGGTGTTCTTAATATATAAAGCATGTTGTATTTTCTAGGAAAGCTCAATCTCACCTAGGGATGGATGAATTCATTAGTTTTGATTTCTCTCATTTTTCCAGTCTTAAGTACTATTCACCACATTTCTGAATTAGTTTGT
Source organism: Podarcis pityusensis (assembly GCF_964106645.2). Taxonomy (NCBI): domain Eukaryota; kingdom Metazoa; phylum Chordata; class Lepidosauria; order Squamata; family Lacertidae; genus Podarcis; species Podarcis pityusensis. Next base: position 87,640,519 of record NC_138032.1, read on the forward strand.
GGAGTGTCGTCGTCGTTTCAAAACCAGCATTTCACAGTGCACATTTCTCCTTGTAGACACATTTATGCAAACAGTTCCCCCTAAAGTTATGCATTTTGTATATTGTTTACACTAATACGTGCATTTATTTTTTTTTGCCCACTTTCCTCTAGGGGGTTGGTTACATGACGCTCAGGGTCCCGTCCAAGTCTACATTTCTATGATTCTAATATACCGTATTTTTTGCTCTATAAGACTCACTTTTTCCCTCCTAAAAAGTAAGGGGAAATGTGTGTGCGTCTTATGGAGCAAATGCAGGCTGCACAGCTATCCCAGAAGCCAGAACAGCAAGAGGGATTGCTGCTTTCACTGTGCAGCGATTTCTCTTGCTGTTCCGGCTTCTGAGATTCAGAATATTTTTTTTCTTGTTTTCCTCCTCCAAAAACTAGGTGCGTCTTGTGGTCTGGTGCGTCTTATAGAGCAAAAAATATGGTACCCTTTTTCCTGTTGGATAATTGCATCACAAAATTCGTAGAAGTGCAAATTTCGAATGTGCAAATTTTGTGTTTTGGCTTACGCGTCATTTCAGGGAGCGCAAATTGGGTGGCTTTGCAAAAGAATGGAAATTGTGCAGAATTTCTTCCCCCACTCCTGTAAGGAAAGCATGTGCAGGGACTTGTCCAAGTCAGAGAGGAGTTTCTTCACAAAGCCCTATCTGTGTCTGTAAAAAGAAGTCTCAGCTGCTCCCCCTTCTCCCATCTGTATTGTCACCCTAAACTGTTTACAGTGAATCTGAAGTGCAGGTTAAGTAGAGGAGAAAGAGCGTCTCTCTCTCTCTTTCTCTCTCTCCAGAGCAGTCAAGGGGATCCAGGGAGGGAGAAGCAGCGAGTGTGAAAGGTGTTTATTGACGAGGAGTGAAAGGAAACGTGCTGCAGGATAATGAGCTTTTGAGCTCAACTGTGACCAAGAGGAACTGAGCTATCTCCTTCCCCGATCACTAATGAAACACATGTAATTTCCTCATCAGCACTGGATTCTGTTTAACTGCTCCCTTTACAGCAGACCCTGGCTGTGACCTGCTCTCTCGGCTGGTCCCAAAGCTTTTCTGCCAAAGCCTGGGATGTTCTGTAAACGTTGCCAAGGAGTCAAAAGGCAAGCGGAGGCCAGGCTTTTGGGGAATAACAAAGCAAAAGGGTCCCTGGACATTACAGGCCTGCCCTGAGGAACCACCACCCCAGATCGTCAGGAAGGGATGTAATTCAAGTGGCACAGCAGCATCTATTTTGCATGCAGAAGTTCCATGCTTAAAAACTCAGCATCTCCAGCTAGACAGGGGAGAGAAGTGTCTCTGAAATCCAGGAGACCCGCTGCCAGACAATTAATTGAGCTAGATGGTTCAATGGTCTGATCAGATGATCCTCAGGGTCCCTTCCTACAATACTATGAGTCTGAGACTCAGTCTAAAGCATCTTCCTATTCCATTTTCAAGCAGCAGAAATTCCCTTTCACTAGCCTCATAGTGGGACGTGGGTGGCGCTGTGGGTTAAACCACAGAGCCTAGGACTTGCCGATCAGAAGGTTGGGGTGAGCTCCCGTTGCTCGGGCCCTGCTCCTGCCAACCTAGCAGTTCGAAAGCACGTCAAAGTGCAAGTAGATAAATAGGTACTGCTCCGGCGGGAAGGTAAACGGCGTTTCCGTGCACTGCTCTGGTTTGCCAGAAGCGGCTTAGTCATGCTGGCCACATGACCCAGAAGCTGTATGCCAGCTCCCTCGGCCAATAAAGCGAGATGAGTGCCGTAACCCCAGAGTCAGCCATGACTGGACCTAATGGTCAGGGGTCCCTTTACCTTTACCTAGCCTCATAGGACTTTGCTGGTCAATGTGGTTCACCGGTGGTGTCCCCGTTCCTCAGGGTGGAACTGAGGAGCCAGGCTTCTCCTAGCTCCAGAAACAGGCTTACATAATATCTCTAGGACAGCGATAGCAAATGAGGGTAAATGTCAGAAATAGAAATTTATCTCCTGGAGACGGGGAGTGCCATCCAGGTGCCAATCATTCAGAAGGAAGGACTTTCCCCAAGTATCTCCTCAAAATTTAGTACCCCTACTGTCTTGCCAGAGTGGTTCATGCTCTAGTTATCTCCCGCTTGGACTGCTGCAATGCGCTCTGTGTGGGGCTACCTTTGAAGGTGACCCGGAAACTACAATTAATCCAGAATGCAGTAGATAGACTGGTGACAGAGTGGCCGCCAAGACCATATAACATTGGCTTCCAGTATGTTTCCAAGCACAATTCAAAATGTTGGTGCTGACTTTGAAAGCCCTAAATGACCTCGGTCCTGTATACCTGAAGAAGCGTCTCCACCCCCACCATTCAGCTGAGGTCCAGCACCAAGGGCCTTCTGGTGGTTCCCTCCCTGCGAGAAGTGACATTGCAGGGAACCAGGCAGAGGTCCTTCTCAGTAGTGGTGCCTGCCCTCCCATCAGATGTCAAGGAAATAAACAACTATCTGACTTTTAGAGGACATCTGAAGGCAACCCTGTTTAGAGAAGTTTTTAATGTTTGATGTTTTCTCGTGTTTTTAATATTCTGTTGGGAGCCGCCCAGAGTGGCTGGGGAAACCCAGCCAGATGGGTGGGGTATAAATAATAAATTATTATTATTTAAAAGACTTCTTTTCTTCACAGGTACCTTAAGAATCTCTTTCAGTAAAAATAATAATAATAATCAGCATCTAGACAAGTTGCCATCCAACCTGTTGATGGTTTGCTGCTTTCCCATGATTTAAATCCTCACTTTGTTCAAGCCAATGTGAATGCTTAATGCAAAACATGTAGGTTTCGTATTCAGGACTGGCAGCTCCTCAGTATTTCCAAGCTGTTTCAGTTTTGATCCATGTACATTCCCACAAGATGCTCTCCTGCCAGCAATAATGCCAGGATGCGTCTGTGTTTTGTTGTGTGTTCCCCACTTCCCTAAACAGTGGGATGTTCCAGGGCATCACTCTATCACTCTACAGATGTGGTTTCCTTTGGGTGAGAGAGCTTATATACACACACACACACACACACACACACACAAAACAGTGGAGGGAAACAGCAGCAAGCACTCCGATGAGCAGCAGATCTACTACCCAATACCAGATCCCCAGAGAAAGCCCTGAACCTTCAAAGTTCCTTCAGCCAACACTTAGTCATCAGATGTATTCTTACCCCAGTTTCCTCCCTTTTAGTTTGCGGGGTGGAAAGGAGGCCATTATCCTGTTCAAGCACACTGAGATTGCCATCTACCTACCAATCATTAGCTCCCATCAGCCAACTATTCTGAGCTATTAGTAGCAATCTAGCTTGGCCAGCAATGCAATAGTGTCTGGAAGTGTGTGCACACAGCTATACGTCTAACCGGCACACATATTAATCCTTTCCGTGTTGCAGTTTTGTTCCCTGCGAATGCAAAAAGGGGAGCTGGCCTTTTAAAAAATAAGTTCGTGAACTCTGAAAGGAGATGCAAGGTATGTGGATTATTTGCAATAAAATGTGCAAGCTCTCTGTATGCCTTAGGCTCACGCTGAGACCCATCAGGTGATTAGATAAAAAGTAGTTCTCATACAGAATTACTGATGGTGCAGAATGCAATGGCCAGGTTGCTGACTGGGTCTAGACTGTCGGAGCACATGGAACCAATGCTGGCCTGACTACAGTGGCTACTAATTAGTTCCTGGCCCAATTCAAGTGCTGGTTTTGACCTATAAGGCTGATGTAGCCCAGGACCTCAATACTTCAAGGCCTGCCACTCCTGAAAACAAAAGTCAAAACCACTAAGAGACAGATCTAACTTGGCTGCCCACCAGAATATAACTGATAGGGCCAAGCAGACCTCTCTTGGAAGGTTGTTCCAAATTTTGGATACCATCACTGAAAAGGCCCAAACTCTTGTGCCCATCTGTTATGCATCCAAGAGCAGAGAGAAAAGTGTCTTAGTGTAGCAGACTCATTCGGCGCAGGATGCGGTTCCTGAGATATTCTGGTCTCAGGCCATTTAGAGGCCAAAGAAGTTGAATGGAGCCTGAAAAGGTTGGAGAAATAATGATTTGACTTGCTGGCTCCACTCAGAACATTTGCAGCAGCTGCCATATTTTCTACCAATCGAATTTTCCCAACTGTTTTCAGTATCATCCAAGAAAACTCTGAACTGGTTGATGAACACACCCTCAAGCACCTTGCCCAGATAAGACAAAGCCATTTCCGCCTTAGGAGGAGAGGGCGTTGCGGGCGACCCCCTCCCACATGCGGGGGCTGGCCTTTATGCCCCCGCGAGACTCAGGGAATCCCCGGGGGTGCCTGCGACCTGACCCGCCAATCGGCGGGCCGGGGAGGCATGGCCTGACCTATTTAAGGCCAGGTATGCCCAGGGACCGCCCTCTTTCCCCCTCGCCAGCTGAGCGGATATTTTCCCATCCCACCCACCCTTTAGGCTTAGCTAGCTTTGACCTTGCTATGGACTCCGGTTGGTCGCCGTAAGGGGCCTGGTAGGAATTTTTCCAAGTTGGCGCACTGTCAGCCTTTTGGTTTTTTCGCCTACCTCATAGCAATCGTCACAACTTCACAGTATTTGGCGGTTAGGCATTGGCAGGGGTTTATTGTTATGCAAATGACTGGGGGGGAAGGAAGCGCCATCACCTTCCCCCTTGGAAAGGGTAGTCCGGTAGAGGACTCCGGGGGGCGTTGCCTTGTCCGAAACCTAGGGAGGTAAGGGCCCCCGGCACGCCCCCGAGCGGTGACACCCGTGGGATCCTAGTTGGCGTACTTCAACAGGACTCCCACGGTTTGTGGTTAACCCTTCCCGGCCTGCTTACCGGGTAGTCGATAGGAGCCAATGCCTAAGGCCAATACCTTTCAATTCTGTAATCAATAAAGTTGTGGCCTTTTTATGCCCATTAACCTTATATAATGTGTCCAGTGTCTTCTTTTCACATGGGGGAGGGGTCTTGCCACGCAAATTTGAAAATAAAAGCAATAGACTGTTCTTCTATCTAATCAAACCTGAAACAGTTACAAATGTGTCAAAGCAAGAAGAACTTACCAGGCACCATTCCTGCAAGAGTTGAGGTTGGGTAGCTGCCCTGTCCGGTTGGTGGAACATGGGGTGGGTAGCCGGGCAAGGTTGTGCTTGCCATGTCACGACCTAGCAAGGAGAAAAAGCAGGGAGAGCCGATTTCAGTACAGTAGCTCAGGGTGTGAATTGTAAGGAAGGAAGCTCCTAGTTCAGAGAGTGCACCTCAGCTGCGAGCTCACTAGGTGGCATTTGGGTGTAGCAGGTTGTTTGGCACATAAACATTCTTCTTACATCTACAAAGGCACCTGTACCTTCCTTAACAGAAGTTACAACGGCGCCTGTTGTGTTCAAAACAAACAAACAAAACCCTATGTGCTTTAATCAGCGATGCAGCTAGAATTGTATGCATGCTAGGTAAAGGTAAAGGGACCCTGACCATTAGGTCCAGTCGTGGCTGACTCTGAGGTTGCGGCGCTCATCTCGCTTACTGGCCGAGGGAGCTGGCATACAGCTTCTGGGTCATGTGGCCAGCATGATTAAGCCGCTTCTGACAAACCAGAGCAGCGCACGGTAACACCGTTTACCTTCCCGCCGGAGTGGTACCTATTTACTACTTGCACTTTGACGTGCTTTCGAACTGCTAGGTTGGCAGGAGCAGGGACCAAGCAATGGGAGCGCACCCCGTCACGGGGATTCGAACCGCCAACCTTCTGATTGGAAAGTCCTAGGCTCTGTGGTTTAACCCACAGCGCCACCTGCGTCCCTTGTATGCATGGGTTAGCATGTATACATGCTAACCCAGAAGTAAATCTGATTCAGTTCAATAGGGGCAGGAGCAGAATTGGGCAACCATGCAGCCCTATCCTATGCAAAGAAGTTGCACTGAATTCAAAGTGATTTTGTGCCAGGTAAATGTACCTAGTATTGCAACCTAAATCTCAACTCCACAGCTTTATGCAAGGATTAATGGGTATGGATTGTAATATACTTTGCGAAGCCAACAAGTCTTTAATTATATAGGTTAGCTCAGTTGGTGGAGCGTGAGACTCTTAATCTCGGGGTCATAGGTTTGAGCCCCATGTTGGGCAGAAGATTCCTGCATTACAGCGGGTTGGACTAGATGACCGTTGTGCTCCCTTCCAACTCTACAGTTGTATGATTCTACGATATGCAGCCCAATCCTGGAAATTCAGCCCCATGTAATCCAGCTTCCTTTATTTGCAGGTTTGCTTTTGTACGATTGCACCCATAACACCACAAACGCTAATAATGAAATACGCAACAAACAACTATAACAGCAAGTGTTCTTGACAGAGATGGGTGAGCTTTCAAAAGATTAATTTGGAAACTATCAGGAATAAGACTCTCTGAGGATTGAAGCCTTTTTATCTGCCCCTGTACAAACTAAAAGAGCAGCTTGAGAAATTGCCGGAGCGGTGGGAGCCCATCTCCCCCTCACCTCCAAACTAACTGAGCTCAAAAAGTGGATGTGCTGGAGAGCTTCCCACTCCCAGGAGTGCTTTGCAGGAGATGTGCTCACCCCTCACTCCGACATAGCTCCATTACATTAAACAGGAGAGATCTGATCCACCAATTCTTCTCCGGCTCAGATTTTAATCCAAGGGAGAGAAGAATTCTTAAGCTTGTAAAGTTTGCCTCTCTTTAGTTGGTTGCACTGTAACAAGGAGAACTTCACCCAAATCTTTGGTTCTTTCAGGAAACATGGTTGCTGCAGTTCTTCTGCTCAGTATAAGAGCATTTCTACATTTGGTCCAGGCATGTAGAAGCTGCCCAGCATGAGACATTCAATTTCTCATCTACAGTTTGCATTTCTGTGTTTTAAAATCAGCTCATAAGATGCTAAGGCCATCTATTGAAGGGGAAATGAGTTTTAAGCAAATGAAAACCACTGTTCTCCTACAGCTGCTAGGACAGAGGTGTTTTTTTGCTCAGTTTGCTCAGTCAGAGATGCAGAGAAGAAATTTAATGATCACAGGATTGTTGCAGTAGCTTCCTTGGGAATATGTAGAAACTAAAATACATAAGCAGAATAATGACGCAGGCACAGAGTTGACAGTTGCAAGTGACAACTTTTTTGGGTTGTAAGTTGTTATTGTTCCCAGTTCTTTTGTGGATGCATGCATCCACCTGAAACTATGGAAGAAATTATTTCCAATAAAAAAGCAGAAACAAAACCCTATGAGGGTGCATGGAGGATGCCTTATTTTTAAGACTAACTTGCGTGGGTTGGGAAGAAAGGCAAGGACATGTTCACAGATACAGAAGATCACAGTTTTGTACTCTGTTCAGCTATATTCAGAATTGCTAATGTGGATTAGAATGTCCATCCACAGTCATGGACAGATAGGGTAGAAGCCCACACTTTCAACTACTGGATACCACAATTATATGATGGGCTAGCTAGAGCATTCAGGTGTAACTAAGCATATTAGTGGAGTCACAGGACTCGCTGGTTTTGTTTTTAATACAGTACACATAAAGTGATTTGCAGCATGTGTCTGAAAAAAATCTGAAGCCCAGCCAAGAAAGATGTCTCTAGCAACAAAGTGGCAAAGTTCCTGCTTTGTAGGCTAAACCAATGAAAGAAGAAACAAGTTATTTAAGAGATGGTTTTGAGCAAAACCAGATTGAAGCCAAAGTTGAGGCTCGAGGAAACTTGCCAAGATTGCTCTGGTATGGAAAATAAGTTTAAAATATGTTGGGTGAGACTTTTCTCCTGAAGATGAACTATCCATTCATTTGTTTTTCTCACCGGCACACAAGGCCCATCTTCAGAAACAGCTGCAGGCAAGCTTTTGTTTATTTCCAGAAGGAATTGTCCCATTAGAAGCAGAATTAAGTCCAGAATTAAGTATTACTGCTCCTTCTCCTTGCTGGCTTTACTGCAATACCACTAGACACATGTTGTGACTACTCTGGGCAGGAGAAAGCCTACCCAACTGCAGGGATTCTGAGTGAAAGAAATAGTAATAGACCGCCTAAATTTTTTATGGGAAACATTCAGTAGACACCAGCTCTTTCCTCCAACCAAAGCTCTGGCATGACTTTCTTTCAGTGGTACATCTTCAAGGATAAGAGAACCCACAAATCACAGCCTTCATTTAAAAAGATCATCTCAAAGATAAGGCTACAGAGATGCTAAAAGGACACAAAACAAAGAACTGAGTTAAAACTAGTGTGACTTAATCATAGGGTAGAGAGGGCCTTTAAAAAGCTCTGATAAACATCTGCTCTTTTTCTTAGCAAAGGGGACCCTTGGTGAGGGTGGTTTTTCTTTTCTTTTTTTTAAACCATTATTTCCACCCTAATCTTTTAGCACACAGTCTTCAGCCTTTCTTTGTCTCATGCTTTCCAAACACTTTTGTTATCTTGTTCACTTCAGTGTCCAGTTTCTGCATGGCTTTATTAAACAAAAACTGAAGGGATGTCTCTAGCAACACACCCCAGACCCTCCAAATGTCCCTATTTTCCAAGGACAGTCCAGAATTTACAGAAGCCACCCCAGTTTCTGATTTGATCCCAGAATGTCCCCCCTTTCCTTAGGCTCTCCCTATTTTCACTGGATAAATGTTGGAGGGCATGGAGTTATGTGACCCCTGAACCAAGGAGATAAGTAACCATACATATTTTAGAAGATATCTGAAGGCAGCACTGTATAGAGAAGTTTTTTAGTGTTTAATGTTTTATTATGTTTTTATATATGCTGGGAGCTGCCCAGAGTGGCTGGGGCAACCCAGTCAGATGGGCGGGGTGGAAATAATAACATTATTATTATAAGGATTGAATAGGACATCCCTGAAGCTCAACATCAAAACAACGAAGATCATGGCCACTGGTCCCATCACCTCCTGGCAAATAGAAGGGGAAGAAATGGAGGCAGTGAGAGATTTTACTTTCTTGGGCTCCATGATCACTGCAGATGGTGACAGCAGCCATGAATTAAAAGACGCCTGCTTCTTGGGAGAAAAGCGATGACAAACCTAGACAGCATCTTAAAAAGTAGAGACATCACCTTGCCAACAAAGGTCCATATAGTTAAAGCTATGGATTTCCCAGTAGTGATGTATGGAAATGAGAGCTGAACCATAAAGAAGGCTGATCACCAAAGAATTGATGCTTTTGAATTATGGTGCTGGAGGAGACTCTTGAGAGTCCCATGGACTGCAAGAAGATCAAACCTATCCATTCTGAAGGAAATCAGCCCTGAGTACTCACTGGAAGGACAGATCGTGAAGCTGAGGCTCCAATACTTTGGCCACCTCATGAGAAGAGAAGACTCCCTGGAAAAGACCCTGATGTTGGGGAAGATGGAGCGCACAAGGAGAAGGGAACGACAGAGGATGAGATGGTTGGATAGTGTTCTCGAAGCTACCAGCATGAGTCTGACCAAACTGTGGAAGAGTCGGACACGACTAAACGACTAAACAACAACAACAATAGTTATCAGAGAAATGTTGGAGGGTAGGACACCCCAGTCCACTGGGATTCAACCAGTTGCATTGTGCAGAGGTTTGAGTTCAGGTGGAAAAGAGTAAGGAGCAATCCAGAGCAGGAAGCAACTTGCGTTGAACTTCCAAAACCACGTACTTAGGTTTGGGCTCCCTGATGCACCTTTGCTCAGTTTTAGACGGGGCTGCATTTGGGCCAGACCATGCTGACTGAAAGGCAAGAAGACGACTTTGGGGAGGGGGGAGGTGGACCACTGGGAAATGGCAGCAACATGAGTGTGAAAGAGAAATGCCTTGTGCTGCGTACAAAGGCTAACCTTGTTTGCACAGCCCTCGGGCACACCAGTTTCCACAGCTCCTTCCTTCCTTCCTTGCTTTATTTCTTTTTTTAAAAAAGCATTGAATTCCCCCCCCCCCCCGCTCTAATCCCTTCTAAACCATAGCATTTTTCAGGTGCTCTGTGTAAGTGAAACTATAATCTCTGGTAAAACAGACTGCTTAAACTGCTGTAGCATTAGGCCAATCGAGTCCAGAGACCCTGGATATCCCATCTGCCCAGCCACCAGCGAGAGGATTTCAGTCTGAAAGGCTGGCTAAAGCCCCAGCAATGGGAAAGAGCGGGACCAAGTCTTACTTTGCAAAGCTGCGGAGGGTTAAGAGACCAAAAGCTATTTGTCCTAGCATTTTGAAGCTATTCAAGACTGATCTTCCTTGTCAGGTTTTCAGGAAAAGATCAACCCATCCCATCCTTTCCCCCCTTCTAGTATTTATCAAGGTTTGGAAGGGAAGATATTTCACACCTCTCAAAGGCTTAAAGAGTGAAGGAACCTGGAAGAGGAGTAGGGAGCAATAACAAACTGGGGTGGAGGGAGAGAGAGGAGAGTATCGCTGGCTCTCGTAATCAGCACATTCCTGTTTGATCAGGCAAATGTTGGAGGATTTGCCCTTTCTCAGCACTCGACCACTGAAAATGCCAGGTGGGCCATTAACATGCCAAATTTTTGCTGGAATATCAACCGGTCATCCCAGGGAAATCTTGGTTTCTCTGAAATTTCCAAAGAGAAATTTCTAGTCTTCTTGTCAACAGGGATTTAAATGTTAAGAAGATGGGGGAGGAGTAAGACTGAAATCTGCTCCCATTTCCTAGTACTTTAGCCATTGAGATTTCTGCCAGTACCATCATGGTGTCACACCACACTTGAAATGCTGTGTACAATTATGGCTAGGTAAAGGTAAAGGGACCCCTGACCATTAGGTCCAGTCGTGGCCGACTCTGGGGTTGCAGCGCTCATCTCGCTTTATTGGCTGAGGGAGCCGGTGTACAGCTTCCGGGTCATGTGGCCAGCACGACTAAGCCGCTTCTGGCGAACCAGAGCAGCACACGGAAACGCCGTTTACCTTCCCGCCAGAGCAGTACCTATTTATCTACTTGCACTTTGAGGTGCTTTTGAACTGCTAGGTTGGCAGGAGACAATTCTGGCTACCTCACCTCAAGAAGGATGTTGTGGTGCTGGAAAAGTTCAAGAAAAGGGCAGCCGGAAGGAACAAGGAGATGAAGCAACTCCTCTGTGAAGGAAAGTTTAGTTTCCCTCAAAAAGCCCTTCAGTACTTTGCCCAAACATCAAAAACTGCCTCAAATTTCAGGCTAGGTGGAATTTGGGAGCAGCTTACAATTTTGCCTTGAAGTTCATTTTAGGAGACTTCAGTGGAAAACTCCAGGATATGCATTCTGCACGATATAGAGGCCCTTTGGCAAATATTCTGGAGCCAAATGGGAGTGAAACTGCTCTGGCACAATAACTGCTTCCCTCTTGTTGTATCAGCTGAGTTACGGCCTTCTTTTATTCCAGTCTTCTGTTTCTTTGTCAGGTAGATGGTAAGGATGCATGAAGAGTCAAGCATTACCCAAGTGGGAGCTATTCTGAAATTCTTTCACAAAAAGGGTGGCCTGGTGGTACCCTCTTGCTTTTAAAATACTACAACCTGAACTGATTTCTCACTTATTTTACGGTACAGAGATAGGAAGTGACAATGAAAGATGCTGTAGAGAACTAGAAACAGAGGAGAATACATCTTTGCAGAGGTTGTTAGGACCTCCTCCACTGCCTTTCCATCAGGCAATGGTAGGTTGGCCCTGGATCAAAGGTAGGGTGAAAATTGTGTTATAGAAATAATAAAATTATAGAAATAATAAAATTTCAGATGAGCAGCCAGCAAAACACTTGTACTTTTCTTCAAGTAGTTTGGGAAACTGAGGTGTCATTATTCACAATCTATTACAAGTGTATAATTTGCCTAAAATATGTTGGGACTGTCTACAAAAATAAAAAAGAGCTATAGGATGAAGAAGAAGAAGAAGAAGAGTTTGGATTTGATATCCCGCCTTTCACTCCCCTTCAGGAGTCTCAAAGCGGCTAACATTCTCCTTTCCCTTCCTCCCCCACAACAAACACTCTGTGAGGTGAGTGGGGCTGAGAGACTTCAAAGAAGTGTGACTGGCCCAAGGTCACCCAGCAGCTGCATGTGGAGGATAGGTTTTATGTTCAACCTGGAGATGACATGAGACCTTTTCAGCAACCTGAAGTTTCTTGGTGCCTTTTTTTTTAACAGACCATCAAACTAGGCCTACAAACTAGGCCTTCTGCCATGCTGGATAACAGATATAAACAGGTCCTTGTTCCCCACTAAGATCCCTATATCCTTTTCGCAGGTACTGATAGTAAGCCCCAGGTTTCCCCCATCTTAAATTTGTTCATCTGGTTCTTCCTGCCCAAGTACAGAACCTTACATTTTATTGAAATTCATTTTGTTAGTTTGGGTCCAGTTCTCCAATCTGTTCAGGTCATTTTGAATTCTGATTCTGTCTCCTGCAACATTATCTACCCCTCCTAGTCACTTGCAAATTTGATGAGCATCCCCTCTGTTCATCCATGTTGTATATAAAGACCAGGCTTCCTCAACCTCAGCCCTCCAGATGTTTTGAGACTACCAATTCCCACTATCCCTGACCACTGGTCCTGCTAGCTAGGGATCATGGGAGTTGTAGGCCAAAACATCTGGAGGGCCACAGGTTGGGGATGCCTGGTTTAAGGGATCAGAGGGCTGAATGGGTTGGGGAAAGGAGGTTATTATTACAGTGGTACCTTGGTTCTCAAACACCTTGGTTCCCAAATGCCAAAAACCCAGAAATAAGTGCTCCAGCTTTTAAACGTTTTTTGACTGTCGGCTATTCTTTCGGGGTGCCTGCACCAATCAGAAGCTGCACCTTGGTTTTCAAACAGAAGTCAAACGGGCTTCCGGAATAGATTAGGTTTGGCGCTTTTGTTTTTGCTATTTATTTTGCGTTTTTGCTTTTGAGGCTTTTTCGGTTAATTTGCTTTTGTGACTGTGTGGAACCCAGTTCACCTACTGATGGACTGACTGTGTGACTGCAGAAATGGATAAAAGCCCCCAACCATCCAAACAATGACTACAATTCCCACCATCCCTGACCACTGGTCCTGCTAGCTAGGGATCATGGGGGTTGTAGGCCAAAAACATCTGGAGGACCAAGGTTGAGGAAGCCTGATAAAGACGTTGAACAACAACAGACCCAGGACAGAACCCTGCAGCACCCCACTTGTCACTTTTCCCCAGGATGCTGAGGAACAATGAATAAGCACTATTTGTGTTTGGTCAGTCAACTAACAACAAATGCACCTAACAGTTACCTCATCCAGCCCACATTTTACCAGATTTGACACAAGAATAACATGCGGGACTTTGTCAAAAGTCTTACTGAAATCAAGATGCACTATATCCACAGCATTCCCCTGATCCACCAAGCTTGTAACTCCATCAAAAAAAACAAAAACAAATGAGATTCACCAATGGCAAATATAATAAAGTTTTGGTTCATGGTGGCAGAGTTGCTTGAGGAATTTGTTCTCTGCCAATTCCAGTATGAACTAACTTGATCCACATACCCCAGAGTAACAGATAAGCCTAGGATGCTGTTCTGTCTCGAAAAATGTAGCAAAATGCCTATAAAAATTCATATTTAAGAACTGGTTTCCCTTTTTCTTCCCTCCCTTTTGTTCTTGATATTCATTCTATTGCCATTGTGTCAGTTCTCTTTGTGAAGCATGGCAAAAGTCCCTCCGTCCCTCCCTCTGCATCCCCCTTGACCAAAACTATTGTCCATGTTCTGGTCGTCTACCACCTTTGAAACTACAATCTTCTCTTTGGGTTGCCATCATCACAGCTCAATCCCAGCACCTCTTTGCAAAACTCTGCTGTCAAAACCATTCACTGCTCTTGTCATTCAAACCATATATTCAAGCCCCGTGCCAGGTTCTGGTTCCTTTCTGCAACACAGCACAAACCTTTACCTTTTTAAAATAAGGGTAGCCAGTGTGCTGCTTTCCCCTTTAAAATGCATGCAAGCTTCAACCAGAAAAGGATTAGGCCCATTTTGGTTACAAGTGGCTGTTTTTTTAAATTTACAGTTGTTTGTCCTTTCTATATGCACACTAGCCTGTATTTCTGTGCTGTAAGGTAAAGATAAAGGGACCCCTGACCATTAGGTCCAGTCGTGGCCGACTCTGGAGTTGCAGCGCTCATCTCGCTTTACTGGCCGAGGGAGCAGGCGTACAACTTCCGGTCATGTGGCCAGCATGACTAAGCCGCTTCTGGCGAACCAGAGCAGCGCACGGAAACGCCATTTACCTTCCTGCCGGTCCCTATTAATCTACTTGCATTTTGATGTGCTTTCGAACTGCTAGGTTGGCAGGAGCAGGAACCGAGCAATGGGAGCTCACCCCATCGTGGGGATTCGAACCGCCGACCTTCTGATCAGCAAGGAATTTCTTACGTGCACAAGGAATTCAACATATGGTGGATCACGTAGTAGGGAAGAGAAAGAAGTTCAGCCATGCTTGTTTACTGAGCTGCCAGGAGGCTGGCAGAATCTTCCGTAATGCCCACCCCTTCAAGAAACCTTGAATGATTCCACTTCAGTTTTTTTAAAGCTCTTGGCCTTGGTAGGTCTGGATATCACACACTGTCTCTTGCCTTGTCATCCCCCCCCCCCCGAAAACTTTGCCCATCCCTATCATAAACACACCATGAATCATTCATCTTTAACAGATTATGCAAATTGGGGGGACATAAAATCAATAATAATCAATAACTGCAGCCACTTAATTGCCAGCAAAGACATTTTTAAGAATGAGCATTATCTGCAGCCTTTTCTTGGGTAATGGCACCATTAATCCAAACGTTGGATCCTGGCCTAAATGTAGCAACATCCCTCCTCCACCGTTCCCCTCCCTGTCCTTCCCCACACCTCTGAGTGTGCGTTCTTAATTTCCAGGCTTTGCATTTCCTCTCATTACTGCTGGCACGCAACTCCGAATGTTAATGGTTCTTGCTTTTTTTGTTACTCTGTGCCTGATTGAAAAGTCGCATACAGATTGAGATGTTAGTGTTAAACTGCCACCTGGGAACATCAAGCTGGGTCTGAAATGAACTTTTCTCCCTCGTAGAACCAGATGGATCAGCCAGGAGTGTTCCCGAGTGGGTCTGAGACTGTTCCAGGGCAGTGGAGTGGGGGGAGGAAGAGAAACACTTCTGTTCCAGATTAGGGGATTCTTTGGCAAGAATCGACATCCTCTGCTTTTCTCAATCCCATTGGCTCACGCCCTGTATCCCAAACCATGGCTGCTCCTCAATATCCTTGAAAGTGCTCCGTCTATCATTCTATCTATGAATCACCGCTCCCATGACACATATTAATAAAATGGGATGGGAAGAGGACCTGCAAGTACCGTATTTTTCCATGTACAATTCGTAAAGACAGGGTTTTTTGGGGGGGGGTTGCCCACAATCTCTCACCCGCCTGACCGCCACTGCCAATCGCACACCTCGCCAAAGCCACCAATCGTCTGCCTGCTCGCCGCCAGCAGCTGCCAATCGCCCGCCCGATTGCTACAGCAGCAGCCAATCGCCAGCAGGTCTTGCTGCGGCCACCATTCACCCTCCCAATTGCCACAGCAGCAGCCAATCATCAGCAGGCCTTGCCGCAGCCACCAATCACCCGCCCAATAGCCGCTGCAGCCAATCATCAGCAGGCCTTGCTGTAGTCAACAATCACCCACCCAACCAACCGCCACTGACAATCTCTTGCTCGTGGCTGCCACCAATAGCCTGTCCCCCCTCTGCACTATCCATGTATAAGACAACCCCCAATCTTAAACAGTTTTTAATAATAAAAAAGCATTGTCCTATACACGGAAAAATACGGTAACTCCTGTGACTGGAATGTTATATGGGGAGGATTTGCGTATGTAGCTAGCCAGTGCTTTTTTTCCTGAAAAAAATGTTTAGTGGTACTCTGATTTCCCTACTCATATTGAAATACTGCCCCTCAATGAGGCCAAACTTAGATTCACAAAATGTTTAGGGGTATGTGTACCCCTGCGTCCCCCCAGGGGAAAAAGCACTGTAGCTAGCTCATGATAAAATACGAGTAGCTGTATGCACTCATCCCTCTTACATCACTTTCAGGCTTGGGAATGATTTGTGGGATCTTTCCTACATTGATAATCCAAAGCATGTGAAATAATAATAATAATAATAATAATAATAATAATAATAATAATTATTTTATTATTTGTACCCCACCCATCTGACTGGGTTACCCCAGCGACTCTGGGTGGCCTCCAATGTATATAAAAACATGATGAAACATTACACATTAAAAAGCTTCCCTCTACAGGGCTGCCTTCATATGTCTTCTAAAAGTTATATAGTTACTCATCTCCTTGACATCTGAAGGGAGGGCGTTCCACAGGGTGGGTGCTACTACAGAGAAGGCCCTCTGCCTGGTTCCCTGTAGCTTCCCACAACGAGGGAACCACAAGAAGGTCTTTGGTGCTAGATCTCAATGTCTGGGCTGAATGATGGGGGTGGAGATGTTCCTTCAGGTAAACTGGGCCTATACTCTCCTAGATATACAAAAATCTAGATCTCTGTCATGACCGTGGAGTCAGGCTCCTCTTCTTTGGGGACTTAGGCTAGGGATTCAGAGTGGGAGAAGGAATCACCTTAAGTCCCGATACACATACTGCAAGAGAAGCAAATGGAAGTCCGTTGAACCAGAACCTCTCTGGCCCAAGGAGGTTCAGTTGCCCATCACCGAGTTAAGGATTCCAGCTCAGATGCTCTACCAAAATCATAGCTTCCCCTTTTCTGTCAGAATCAATGGCTGCCAAAGCAGGCTGGGGTGTTTAAATGAAGAGACTTCCATTACAGAAGGCAGAGCTAAATACTGGGAAAGAGTTGCAATTCCTATTTAAGCCTCTCTCTCAGGGCAACTACTGCTGAAACAATATCTGAGCCCTGCTCTGAGCCCTGGAAAGGTGCTGTCCAGGGTACCATTGAAGCCTTGCCTCCCTATTGCTATCTCATCTAGATTAGGAATATATTCTCCATTTATCCTGCTTTTGGGATTGCTGGGAGGCCTCCTGAGGGAGAATCCAAATGGATGCCTCTTTTCTGAAGCAGCCAGGGATACAGCTGATGACACAGCACTGGAGTCATCTGGCCTAATCAGTGTTGCTGAGAGGTATCCTTCCTTCCAGTCAATTTATTTAGCACTTCCAAAGGCAATAGAGCGGATGTGCTTTTCCAGTTGCTTCAATGCACAAAATATGGAAGAAGAAGAAGAAGAGTTTGAATTTGATATTCCGCTTTATCACTACCCAAAGGAGTCTCAAAGCGGCTAACAATCTCCTTTTCCCTTCCTCCCCCACAACAAACACTCTGTGAGGTGAGTGAGGCTGAGAGACTTCAGAGAAGTATGACTGGCCCAAGGTCACCCAGCAGCTGCATGTGGAGGAGCGGAGACGTGAACCCGGTCCCTAGATTACGAGTCTATCACGAGTCTATCACTCTTAACCACTACACCACACTGGCTCGGAATACTCAGGACCACAATACCTCAAGGACCGCCTCTTTCCATATGAACCTACCCAGACCCTGAGATCATCTTCTGAGGCCCTCCTTTGGATGCCTCCTCCTCGAGAGGTCTGGAGGGTGGGAACACGAGAACGGGGCCTTCTCTGCAGTGGCTCCCCATCTGTGGAATGCTGTCCCCAGGGGAGTTTGCCTGGCGCCTTCATTATACACCTTTAGGCACCAGGCAAAAACGTTCCTTTTTAACCGGGTCTTTGGTTGGTCCGATTTACATCCTATGCCCTTTTAAAATATTTTTTTTGGGGGGGGGCGGCGCTATTGGGTTGTTGTTTTTATTTTTATTTGGTATTTTGTGGTTTTATATCTTGATTTTATTCTGTGAACTGCCCCAAGACACCCCCCCCCCCGGGTATAGGGTGGTTTATAAATATAAATACTATAGCTATGTCTATGCATTGGCCATTTAGTATTGTATCATCACATTCCTGGCTTGTATTTAGGTAAATATTCAATCAAACAAGAAAAAATAACTAGATTTCTTTTCTATTTCGGCAGCATTTCCATGAGCCTTGCCTAGGTCTTTTTATTGTGCCTTGCCGAGAATTCTTCAGCAGCTCAGGATGAGTACCCAACGGAAGTGAGCTTGAAAGAAGCTGTGTGGCCTGTCACCATGTTTGGTCAGCCAGACTGGCTCTCCTGACAGTAATAACATGGGGTTTTGCATCTGAACACAAAAAAGAAACTACTGCGTTTCCTTCCCTTTTTCCTTCTCCTCAAACAGCTATTCATCTCTAACACCAGGTACAATTCGTAAAGACAGACGTTTCAGCTACAAGGAAAAGAAACAAACGAAAGCAAATCTTATCAGCTATTTTGAGGTGTTTCTAAGGAAAAACTTTCAAAACCAAGCCTTTTCTTTTATTCTGAGGGCAAATACGATCTGAGCTTTTGCTTCTTACCTCAGGTAGCCTAGTTGCAAATCCAGAGATGGATGTTCTGCCTTTAAACATGGCTGAATTAATTTGTTGTTTAGATGGAATGTCCCCCCCCCCCCAATTGTTTACTATCCTAAAAACGATCCTCTGATTTAGTGGGTGGTTTTTAAAAACAAACACCATCTTAAACGGCATCCAACCTTTTTTCTCACACAGGTGAGAAAGCCTCTTCCAAGGCTGTGTTGCCTTGTATATCATGTGCATAAAGGTAAAGGGACCCCTGACCATTAGGTCCAGTCGTGACCGACTCTGGGGTTGCGGAGCTCATCTCACTTTATTGGCTGAGGGAGCCGGCGTACAGCTTCTGGGTCATGTGGCCAGCATGACTAAGCCGCTTCTGGCGAACCAGAGCAGTGCACGGAAACGCCGTTTACCTTCCCGCCGGAGCAGTACCTATTTATCTACTTGCACTTTGACGTGCTTTCGAACTGCTAGGTTGGCAGGAGCAGGGACCAAGCAATGGGAGCTCACCCCGTCGCGGGGATTCGAACTGCCGACCTTCTGATTGGCAAGTCCTAGGCTCTGTGGTTTAACCCACAGCGCAACCCGCATCCCTAGATCATGTGCATACAAGCTTCTAAAAGCAAAGTACGCTTCTTGCTTCAGAATTATTGTTTTTACCCATGTGGAAATCAGTGCAAAATAAATGCAAATGTTAATAAATAACTTGTCTTAAAGTCACACAGTTAATTAACCAAGCTATCTTTGATTGTGTGGCACCCATTCCTTTATATTCTCAGAGGCTCAGCACAGCAGAGGAGCCTGTTCTCTGTTCCCTCCCGCTTTTTCATCTACCTTCTCCCCTGGCTGTAGCAAGTAGGGTCCCTGGTGTTCCGAGCAGCTAGCTGGGGGAAAGAACCGGATGGAAAATGGGCAAGAGAAATCTCTCATTGCATGCGGGAATGTAAAGGTATGGCATCAATCTCTGGACTGCAGCCTGGCCACCCTGATCTTTATCACTAGAGTCTTCTCCCTGGTACTTTTAACACCACGCTCTAGGGTCTCTATAAAACCAGGGGCTTCTTGGGAGAACATTGGAAATGCTTCTGAATCAGGATACATTTTGATTTCATTTCATTTTACATTTGTCCTGATAACCACGAGGCCTAAAAGCACTGCTCTTTTGGGGGGGGGGGGGAGAAGCCAAACTGAGCTTCTTGTGGTTCTGAATAAATTGTTTCTATGAAAATAGCCATGTTCTGAGTTCTGCAGCCAGATCAAATATTTGACCGCAAAATGCTCATGATGCGCACAGGCTGATTTTCATTTTGAAATATTGCAGTCCTTCTTGACTGAATCTTCCACTAAATTTCAGTTTCTAGATGCTTAAGCAGCAACACCTTAATGCAAAATAACAAGGGTAAAACCACTTTTTTTTTTTGAAAAACCCAAATTAATCTTTCAAATAAAAAGTTCTTTCTTTTCATAACAACTGTGCATGAGGGTAAAGGAAAGCTGCTGGAACAAAAATCATCCAAAACTGCATAGGACGTGAGCATATGGGCGCAATCCCTCAAGGTCTATATTGGTTTTTTCAGTGACCTGTCCATTCATTCTGTAGCCTGAGGTCTCAGCAGCTATTTTTCAGAAGGCAAATGGTTTGTTATCTCACTTTCTCAGCCCTTGCCGGTCCCTCCTCTCCTACATCACGTACCTTAGTTTACAAGAACATCAACATCTTCCCTTACCCAGCTACTTCACAGATTCTGGTGAAATCTGAGGGTGAAATCGCATTACCGGATCTGACCATTTCCCCCATCAATGAGACAAATGTACCCCATCCTTACAGCTTGCAAAGGGGTTCAACTATAGGCTAGCTTCTGAGTAAAACAAAAGCAACAATCTTTAACCCTTGGAGTCTTTTCAAGCGCTAGACCAGCTCCTTGCAAGCGTTTCCACACAAGCCCAATCCTCAACTATGTGGGGACCAGCCCAATCAACCCCATATTATACACTTATTAACACTTGTAGAAGCTTAACATAGACATAAATGCCAGAGCTACCCCAAGCCTGCCCAATGCTGGCCTCCCAGGGAGCGGGTGGTGCTGTGGTCTAAACCACTGAACCTCTTGGGCTTGCTGATCAGAAGGTTGGCAGTTCGAATCCACAAGACTGAGGTGAGCTCCCATTGCTCTGTCCCAGTTCCTGCCAACCTAGCAGTTTGAAAGCACACCAGTGCAAGTAGATAAATAGGTACTGCTGTGGCGGGAAGGTAAACAGCATTTCTGTGCACTTTGGTTTCCATCATGGTGTCCCGTTGTGCCAGAAGCAGTTTAATCATGCTGGCCACATGACCCGGAAAGCTGTCTGTGGACAAACGCCGGCTCCTTCCGCCGGAAAGCGAGAGAAGCGCTGCAACGCCATAGTCGCCTTTGACTGGACTTAACCATCCAGGAGTCCTTTACCTTTATACCTATTACAGCCAATTTAGTTACTGTGGAGATTCTCGTAAGAGTTCTAAACAAAGCAGCTGAGGAAAACCTGGGATAGTTACAAGCAGGTTACGAGATAAAGAGTTAAGTCTATCCATAGCGGAATGCCTCCCCTCATTTTAAAGTAACTTTAACAGAATATTGCACAACTCTAGGTCTATTCACTCATTCACAGGGAAGTTTTTAATGTGTGACATTTTAATGTATTTTTAATCTTTGTTGGAAGCCGCCCAGAGTGGCTGGGGAAACCCAGCCAGATGGGTGGGGTACAATAAATAAATTATTATTATTATTACTATTATTATTATTTGGCTATGTGCAAATGAAGAGATGGAGCAAGTTAGAGAAATTGTGCTCTTTGACCCCTGCCCTATACACATTCACCTGAGAGTCTATGCACCAACTAACTCTATGTACCTAGGCTCAGACTATGGATTGGAGAGCCAGCAGAACACATAGAGAAATGGTGCTGTATCTATACTATCCACACATATTGTTTCCATTTGTTGTGTAAAAACAGTCCATCTGTCCATCCATGTATGAATGAATGAGTGGACAACACTAACTCTGTGTTACATAATAATCAATGTTATACCGTGGTACCTTGGGTTAAGTACTTAATTCGTTCCGGAGGTCCGTACTCAACCTGAAACTGTTCTTAACCTGAAGCACCACTTTAGCTAATGGGGCCGTCGCGCCGCCAGAGCACAATTTCTGTTCTCATCCTGAAGCAAAGTTCTTAACCTGAAGCACTATTTCTGGGTTAGTGGAGTCTGTAACCTGAAGCGTATGTAACCTGAAGTGTATGTAACCTGAGGTACCACTGTATTTTCATTCTGCTTTTCAGACAAGTACTCTCTCCCAAGGTGGCTCGCAAGGGTTAAAAATTCTCATCCTGCTTCCCAGAGGCACCTGTTTGGTCACGGGGAAAACAGGATGCTGAACTCAAAAGGCCTTTTATCCAGCAGGACTCTTCTTACATTTAGCACAGTGCTGGCAGCAGGCACTGAACATAATATTAAAACAAGGTACAGGCCCTGCTTCCAGACTTACAAACTAAAAATATCAGGAACGCAAGGGAGAGCGGAGGTAAAGAAAAGAAAAGAAGGGAGAGGAGGAAGATGGGTTTGACAATGCCGGGATGAAGTGGTGAGTTGTAAACAATCAGAGACAATATGTGAGTGAATCCACCACAATGTGACACCACTGTCTACCTAGGCACCTCCAAAATGTAAAGCAGTGGACTGGGTCCCTTACTGTAATGCAGTTTTGTGGAAGCGAGGACCATCAGTGGTAGAGCATCTGCTCTGCATGCAGAATATATAAAATAATAATAATAATAATAATAATAATAATAATAATAATAATATTTATACCCCGCCCATCTGGCTAGGCTTCCCCAGCCACTCAGGACAGCTCCCAACAGAATATTAAAAACACGAGAAAACATCAAACATTTAAAAACTTCCCTAAACAGGGCTGCCTTCAGATGTCTTCTAAAAGTCAGATAGTTGTTTATTTCGTTGACATCTGATGGGAGGGCATTTGACAGGAAGGGCACCACTACCGAGAAGGCCCTGTCACCTTACTTCTCGCAGGAAGGGAACCACCAGAAGGCCCTCAGAGCTGGACCTCAGTGTCTGGGCTGAACGAAGGGTGGAGATGCTCCTTTAGGAATACTGGGCCAAGGCTGTTTAAGGCTTTAAAGGACAGCACCAACACTTTGAATTGTGCTCGGAAACATACTGGGAGCCAATGTAGGTCTTTCAGGATCAGTGTTATATGGTCCCACTGGCCACTCCCAGTCACCAGTCCAGCTGCCGCATTCTGGATTAATTGCAGTTTCCGAGTCACCTTCAAAGGTAGCCCCATGTAGAGCGCATTGCAGTAGTCCAAGCGGGAGATAACTACAGCATGCACCACTCTGGCAAGACAGTCTGCGGGCAGGTAGGGTCTCAGCCTGTGGACCAGATGGACTGGTAGATAGTTGCCCAGGACACAGAGTTGACCTGCACCTCCATGGACAGTTGCGAGTCTATGGGCACATACTGGATCCAATCCCTGATATCTCCAGGTAGGGATCGGAATTGTCCCCTGCCTAAAATCCTAATCAGGGTAGACCAGGCATAGGCAACCTTTGGCCCTCCAAATGTTTTGGCCTACAACTCCCATGATCCCTAGCTAACAGGATCAGTGGTCAGGGATGATGGGAATTGTAGTCCAAAACATCTGAAGGTTGCCTATGCCTGGGATAGACATTGCTAAGGTAGATGAACCAATGGTCTGACTTGGTTCAAGTTTAGGAAGCAAACATATAACAGGGATCCAATGAGATTATAGAAATCTATCAAATATCTTTAAAAGCCTGAGAGAAAAAGCAGACATAATCCAGTCCCTAAAAGAGAGTAATGACGGTGCCAGGTAAACTATTCAATTTCATGGCAATATGAACTACTGCTGGTGGTTTGTTGGTTTGTTTTTAAGTGAGGGACACCCCCAGTTCACTTGACACATTAAAAATAATCAAGATTAACCATAGATAAACACACACAGCACCCTCGTTACAAGGCGTGACAGCTAACATGTCTTTAGAGAAACAAGAGTATTGGTATTGTGAAACCTAAAAAAATACGAAGGAAAAGCAGGAACGGCAGGCCATTTCTTAAACGACTCTTGTCATGAAATTCTGTCCCTTCTCCACCTAACATCACCAGTCATGATCACTAAGGCAGAAGACCAAAACACCCATGTGGGGGTGATCTTTGCTAACATCACTAACTTCTGGACGCAGGGCAGTCCATCAAATGAAATCAAACAATGTTTGTAGGAATACATATGTTCAGCCCATCACATGGTAGAAAATATCATGTTGTAATTAAGCTGGTCATCTATATTCACCCTTTCTCAGACAAAGGCAAGTTTGTGAGAGTCTGTCCTTTACAATGCAGCATGGGAAATGATCTTCATAAACCAAAACAAGCCCTCTTTTTCCAAGTTTAAAAAGCAAGCGGTGTTGCTCATTATTTACTCATTAGAAATAGGGATATTGGTGTTAGGAGGTTACCTGAGGTTCGGGGCCTGTTATAGGTGAAATATTGTTTCTGCCTCCCACAGTGACACCCCCCCCCCTTTTATAGCAGGAGGTACCAAGCCATGCAAGTATTTGCCTAAAAGAGCAGGATTTTGGCTAGAAGGGATAAGTGGTTTGAGACGATGCGAGTCAAATTCAGCTCAGCATCCACAAGGTTAAAGGTCCAGCTGTCATGCATAAAGTATACTTTTGGCACTTTCCTCACCACACAAGATGCAAAAGTCCACTCCTATGTACAGCTAGTCAACATGAAAAGGAGAAATTGTGGGTGGGTTTGTAATGAGCTGCTGTCAGCTTCCTGATGACACCTGAATACAATCCAGGTGGTGGGGTAGCTTCTTTGCATTGCAATCTGGATCAGCGAGTCCACTCACCTTCCCTGGTGAGGCAGCATTATGGGTCAGCAGTGGCATCACACAGGCCCCACAAGGGGGCTCAGGTCGCTGGGATCCTGCCTGAACAGGTGAGGGGGCAGAAAGCGCACCTGCACCTATCAGGAGCTGGATTCAAGCCTGCCTGCATGACTGGCCAATGGTAGGCAGGCTTGGGGGACGCGGGTGGCACTGTGGGTTAAACCACTGAGCCTAGGACTTGCCGGACCGGTCGGCGGTTCGAATCCCTGCAATGGGGTGAGCTCCCGTTGCTCGGTCCCAGCTCCTGCCAACCTAGCAGTTTGAAAACACATCAAAGTGCAAGTAGATAAAGACTCTGGCGGAAAGGTAAACAGCATTTCTGTGCGCTGCTCTGGTTCGCCAGAAGCGGCTTAGTCATGCTGCCCACATGACTCGGAAGCTGTACGCCGGCTCCCTCGGCCAGTAAAGCGAGATGAGCGCCGCAACGCCAGAGTCGGCCACGACTGGACCTAATGGTCCGGGGTCCCTTTACCTTTACCTTAGGCAGGCTTGGACACAGGGCTGGCCTTGAGGGCAGACCTAATGAAGCAACCACCTGGTCTTCCTTGTCGGATTGACCCAGCAGGCGGACTGGAACTTAATGGTCACCCTATGCCTATGCTAAACCTCTTTCATTTGTATTCAATAAAGCTGCGGCCTTATTCAATCCAAAGTCAAGTGTGTGCTGTCCTTATTCTATATGGAGTCGGTTGGGGTGATGGGAGGCACAAAGCCTTGGCATGCAATTGTCTGGGTTCACAATCCATTTTGAGATGGAGATGCTAAGGGACAGGAGTCCTCCTTGTAACCTGAGGACCCAAGTTCTGCTTGAGGTCCCAGTCTTTGAAGCAGCAGCAGCAGCAGCAGCAGCTTTGCGAGTTGGGTTTGCTCCTGAATCCAGCTTTCACATCAGGATATTTAAGTAGCATCCACGGCCAGGATTTGCCTTTTACAGTCATTTGGCCATTTTCATTCGAGTTCTGGTAACATTGTATTTGGACAACAACACCAATGTGCCCTGCAGAACATGTATCCAGCCCAGATCATTAACTGTCAGTGGGCAGTGGGCATCAACAGCACCCAACGCCTGTTATCTGGCGACTGGCTATTGTCTAGGCAAGATGCAAGGTGCCAATTCTTACCTTGGAACTTGAATACTTCTGGAAGCATGTGCTTCAATATGTCCTCCACCCTTCTAACAAATATACCTAGATCTAATTAGATGCTGCCTCCAAATGCCTGGCTATCATCACCAGTAGTCCCAGGGTATGCTCCGTACCTGGATGGGAGAGGTGACTGCCTAGGGACCACCTGTGCACCGTCTTGGCTTCCATGATGGAAGGAATGCGGAGATATCAATGTAAGAAAATACAACAGTGGCCACAAAAATACAGGGCTCTCTCAGTTACAGCACACCTGCCCTCGTTCCCCAAGACACAGCCTTCTGATGCTTTGTTAAGACTATGGTTTCAAAAGGCCTTTTGGATGAGCTATGGTTTGGCAAGTTTTAGCTCAGTGTGGGCTGGTTGGATTTTATTGCTGAGTGTTGTGCTTTTTTAAAAAGTTTATAAAATGTTCAAATGACTTCATTTGGTATTTTAACGTTTAGTTATTTATTCTGTGAGTCTAGGGGGCCAAAGGGGACACGGGTGGCGCTGTGGGTTAAACCGCAGAGCCTAGGACTTGCTGATCAGAAGGTTGGCGGTTCGAATCCCCGCAACGGGGTGAGCTCCCGTTGCTTGGTCCCTGTCCCTGCCAACCTAGCAGTTCGAAAGCACATCAAGTGCCAGTAGATAAATAGGTACCGCTCCAGCGGGAAGGTAAATGGCATTTCCGTGCGCTGCTCTCGTTCGCCAGAAGCGGCTTAGTCATGCTGGCCACATGACCCGGAAGCTGTACGCCGGCTCCCTCGGCCAATAAAGCGAGATGAGCGCCGCAACCCCAGAGCCGGCCACGACTGGACCTGATGGTCAGGGGTCCCTTTACCTTTACCTTTTAGGGGGCCAAAAGGCCGGACAGGGGTGAATCAAGTAAATACACCTGCCAACTGGTTCAGCTGGGAAATCAATGCTGCCCCCCCATCAGAGTCCTGCCTTCCTTCTTCCCATCTTTTTCAAGGTCCCTTTCCTTGGCTCTCTGTTTTGGGAGCACGCCATGGTTTCGGGAAAAGCAGAAGCGGGGTAATGACAATAGGAAAGGAAAAGCTTTTGACTCCGGCCTCTGCGCTCGTAACTTACCAGTCACTACAGGGTATGTCTGGGGTCCTGACACGTTGTTCCCCAGGTCTGGGTTAGCAGAGCTGGATAGACTTGACTTGACTTCATCAAGACCAGGGGTCAGAGCTGGGAGGGAGTACTCATTACCCTAGGGAAGAGAGAAAAGAAAGCTCTCTATTGATGGGCTGGAAGGAAGGGAACAGTGGGCAGATGGGAGGAGGGGGTGACAGTTAGGAAGAGGTGCAACGCGGTCCCTGCACAGATGGGAGCAAAGAAGGAGGGCACAAAGCAGAGGAAGGGCAAGCTCTGGCCAGCACCCCCCACAAGCCCACCTCCTTTTGCCTATGAATTTCCTTTTCCCTTATTGGCCAGATTCTATTGGGTTTCCCCAGCAGATGCTACAAGATGGAGGTTTGGCTGGGAGAACTCCCTTCATTCTTTGAAAGGCAGATTCAGAAAACTTGACTGTTCTTGCCACAGAGTGTGGAAAAAGGTTCTGCTAGGGGCAGAAAATGTCCTCTGGGGTGTTTGCATTGTGAGGAAGGGTGGGATTTGCTTGCTGATCAGCTCGTCCCCACAGCCATTCTTGGGCGCTCTCTCTCTCTCTCTCTCTCTCTCTCTCTCTCTCTCTCTCTCTCTCTTATTTTTTTATTTATTTTAAAAGAGCTTCCTTTCTTGCTTCCCCCAACCCTTGTGCATTGGGGTATGAAATTGGGGTGGGGGCAGGCCACATGGCTAACAGAAGGGTGGGAGGGGGAAAACTCATTGCATTTGAAAAGGGTGTCCTGTCCAAAAGGCACTGGTAATTGCCTTTTTATTGTGGCAGCCTCCAAACCAGACACGGGAACCGGAGAGACTACAGGAGGGAAAAAAAAGCAGGAAAAGTTGTTCTGATTAATATTACGTTAAATTAAAACTGATTTTCTGCTCTTTTTGCTTTGTTTTTTCCCTGTCCCCGCTTTCCATGCCAGCTCCCAGAGAGCTGCCCTCCTCCTGCCGCCCTCCCTGGCCAGCCGCGATTGCCTAGTCATTTCCAATTCCTTCTTGTATTGATCTTCCTGTAGAAATCAGTTTTGTAATTAGCTGCAAATTAGGCTTTCTGCTGGGGGTGAGGCTGCCCCCTGATTTATCACTGGAGTAATTCGCTGTGATCGGAGAGAAATTAAAATGAACTCAATTAGGCTTTGGATTTGCTTTATGGGCCCCATTCAGAGTTTCTGGGGGAAGAATGACTGTGCTGGTGTTTAATAGTCTAATGAAAGTAAATAAAGGTTATTCATTGTAATAAACTCAGGGACTCGGGGATAGCAGGAGCCTAAAGCCAAGCTCTCCTTCACTTTCCATTGTTGGTTTACCGCTTGGGGTGATTTAAAAAAGACTTTTGATCTTTGTGTTAAAGACAAACCACTTGGGGGATAAAAGGCAAGCCTGGGGGAGGCAGGTAAAGATGAAGGAGGGGCAGGGCTTTCCAAAGCAGCGCTTGGGCTTGGCATCAAGCAAAGGGAAAAACGCTCCATTCATTCTGGATAAGTCCTTAGCTTCTGCTGGCTGGGCTGAACTGAAAGAGGAGGACTTCCTGCTGAACTATATCAAATCTGAGTCCTCACAAGTTGCGTCCTGTCTCTGACAAGTGCACAACCACCAACACCATCAGTTGGATGGCATGAGGAAGCTCTGTTTGGCCGTTAGGAAACTCAAAAGAAGAATTCTCTGTAAACTGAAGGGTCTGTTAAATCAAAGGTGAGCATTTTAGTCAGAGACTCGGCTTCCTCAACCCTTCTTGCCTAAAGTTTGACATTATTATTTTTCAAAACAACAACAACATCTCTCGTTTTTGCAACCCAACCGTCCTGTATTACTATGCACAGGAACAGAACGAGAATTTACAGGTCTTCTGATAACTGTTCTACAATATTAAAATAGAACTTTGAAGCCCATTTTTTCTTTCCTAGGAGGATAAAAATAAAATAATGCTACAGATTGCATCATGATTTTACAATAAATGTTTCATCTATTCATTATTTATTGTGTGTGTGTGTGTGTGTGTGTGTGAGAGAGAGAGAGAGAGAGAGAGAGAGAACTTCCCAGGAAATACTTATTGAAGGGTGGTATATAAATCAATTAAATTTTTTTTTTTAAAAACCCACTCAAAGGACTAGCCTTTTAGAAAATATCTATCTAAAGCTCTGTGCAAGAGATACTGTTTTTACACTCAGCTGTGACATCTCCTATTGGAGTTCCTACTTGGGGAAGGGAATTAACTGTCTGTGACCTTAATGAGAACAAAAATTACACTGATGTCTTATAGGTAATGTGCACAGAATCTGGTCAACTGAATCTTCCAAAGTAGCTTTCGTTTGTGTATCCCAGATGGAAAAATATAGACTGCTGCCGTCTTTAGGACACAACTGTTGAGCACAAACAAGAGTGCATGTGTACACGATCAAATAACCAAAGGGAAGGAGTGTGTGTTCACACAAATGCCTAAATGGTGTGTTTGAGTGGCTGCGATTGTCTGAAGAGCGTTGCAGGAAGTGTGCAGTTACCCAAAGTGATGTAAGCGTGGATGTGAGTTATAGCCTGCCTTCAACATTATCATCCAAGGTGCCTCAAGGTGTACAAACAATACTATCGGAAAGCAGTATGTGTGTCTGTTTCCAAAAGGAGGCATGGAAAGAACCGATCTATTGGGGGGGAGGGGAGCTACAGAAGACACAAGACTTCTCTAGAAAATGTGCCTGCAAGCTAGTATTTCTGCATCACATTTCAATGTACCTTAAAGCACAAAGTGGGCACACCAGCACCTTTCAAAAGTAAGTTGGAAATGTGCTTTCTGTGTGCTTGGGTGTGTGAGCATGCAGGCAGATTTTGCACAAGTGTGTGGTGCATAGCTGTCAACCGTCCCTTATTTGGCGGGAAAGTCCCTTATCCCAGCGCTGTGTCCCGCTGCTGTCCCTTATTGATGATGTCCCTTAAATTTCCCGGGTTTCAAAGGAAGCAGCTCCTCTCCCTCCCTCCCTGCCGGCCAGGGAGGAGGGAGGCTCCAATTGTGTTGCTTGGCTGCGTTGCTCACCCAATAAGGAGTCTAAGAACGACTGGGGGGTGGAACTTGCATGCCTTGTGCCGATCAAATCGGCCGTGTTGCCTGGGGACTCGCCTTTGCTCAGCGCTTCCCAGTGAAGAGGTGACAGTGGTTTCCTTGCTGTATCCCCTTTGCTGGGTTGCTGCGCTGTGGGAACCACAGCTTGAGGCTTTGTTTGGCTGCTGGCTGGGCTTTCTGCCTTTGGCTAGGAGGGGCTCAGAAGTTGAACATAGCTGTGCTCTGAAAATCCCTTATTTTGGCTGCTGATCCCTTATTTTTGAGGCTGCTGGTCCCTTATTTTCAAATCTGTAAGTTGACAGCTATGGTGTGGTGACAACTGGGGAAGCAAACGATGCGTGCATGCCATGGACTCAAATGAGTTTTTTGTCTGCCTGTCGTTCTTTCGAGACAGATGCAGATATGACCCACTTTAAAAGAGTGTGGGGACTCACAAAGAAAAGTATGCCAAGGGGGAGGGTGGGCATGTGAAAATGGATGCATCATTTACACCACAAACTCATGTTGGTTTCATGCCAATTTAACTGTCATGGCTTCCCCCACAGAATTCTGGGAAATGTAGTGCTGGGAGGGCATGAGAGCCCTGTTGAAAGGCTGCCCCTCCTCACGCAGCTACAGTTCCCTGGGGGGGGGAGGGGTGATTAGGAAACCAATTCGAGGTCTGTAAATGCAGAGTAAGGCAAGTACAAGAAGTAAGGTGGAGTGAAACAGCTTCTGCAGCTGCATGTATCCCAAATGCTTCTCTCCCCCGCCCCCCCGCCCAAGCTGGGTCCACACCTGCTCAGATTTGATGTGCTCTGATGCCTGAAAGACATCAGGGTAAGAAGGACGCTCGAAGACCCGATCTAAAGCTTCCAGCTGCTGCTGCGTGAAAGTGTCGGCGCGAAGGTGCTTCCGCAAACTATCCACACTGCTCTGGGAATCGCCGTTGGGGACTGAGCCCTCGGATACTTCTGCGAGACACAGGAAGAGATAACAGGGCATTAGTGAGGGTCGTCTCTCTCTTGCCAAAAGCACCCAATGTCTCCTTCTCAATTCTCTGGGCAAGAGGGTCTGGGAACCTGGCGACGTTCGCTCCAGATCCCGGGCCCGTCTCCCAAGTGTCTTTTGTGCGAGCTGTCCACCCCTTTTAGAGGACAACATCGAGGCTTCAGAACCAAGCCCAGTCTGCACAAACTTGTACTCTGTGGTAGAGATGGTGTTTCACTTGCTGTTGGGGGCTGTTTGCATCAGCCTGGTGCAATCTGGGCTGTGGAGAATTAGGCTTAGTTCCTTAGTCTGATTATTCCTACCCTTACTATATATAATCACCCAATCTACATACCATGTAGCAAAAAAGAAAGAAAGAAAGTGGGTGGTGGGTGAGGGGAGAGTATAGGACACCTGCTCATACAGGATACAAACAGTTTGTACCTCTTTACAGAAAGGGGTGGCCTTTCAGAGCAATGCTCTCCAGTGCCCTAGCATAAGGGCAGCTTCTTTACAATATTCCAAATGCATATAATCACTTAATGAGCCACATTCTGAAAGCAACAAAAAACCATGCACTCAAGGCTGCTGGCGCGATTCCCCCACCTCAACCCACATGTCTGCAGTCCTGTTAGTCTACACATCTTTCTCTCTCTGTCTGTGACACAAATAGAGACACACACACACTTTGCGTCAGATCAAATTCTCTGGGCAGAGCACACCAAGCCGGGCACTACCTCCTGAACACAAAAGCTCCACTTTACTATGCCCCGGGGCAGAAATTCTCTGTTTCTTAATCCTACTTGTATGTGCACTCTGTCAGGCTAAGGTCTCGAGTTGCTGTTCATATACCACCTTTGACCTACACTAGACAAATTTGATAGAAAACAGCTTCGTATTACGTGTATGCAACCATATTTAGAATTTTTTTGGGGTAGATTTGCATTGCCCATTGCATAACGAGATCTCAAAACAAGCCCCAACATCATTGCCACGAGGTAAACAGGCCACTAAATAATTACATTTGATTCGTTATTGAGGAATCGCCCATCCCCTTCCCACGTCAGGCTCTGTCTATTGCAATCCTCACCAACTTCTGCATCCGGTTACCAGGCACGGAAGGGTGCGATTTTGTGCGTGCCTCCCTACGCAGGGAATAATCTGGAACCTCAGACAGCATCCCCCTCCAATTCCAAGTTGGCTTGCACTTGCAGAGATACAACATCAAAAGCCTAGTGATGAATCGCCGTTCAGATTTCAAGTTGTCGTTAACGACAGCTTTGTTGGACAGATACGGAGGGTCTGTGAGGGTGTTGCGGACTTTGCACTGTTCTCTTCCTCCCTGTGACAACCAGGGGGGTCTCCAACAACATCTCTTCAGCAGCCAAACTATAGAGACTATAGTTTTGTCTCTTGGCTTCCTACCTCAAGAAGCCTGCAGTCCAAAGCTTGTTTCTCCATTGTGGCCTACGGTAGTGGCCACTTCCCTCCTGACTGTTATACATGTCAGTTTATATGTGATTATACAATATGATATAATCAATACTGCATTATATACAGTAACCTAATACAATATCACTTGTAAGACCATGGACAATATTACATATTGATTAGTGCAAGCTTGCAGCCTCCTGCTTCCCCACCCTCCCCGACATTCTCATTCAGTGTGGGGGTTGGGGAAGAAGCTGGAGCTAAACTACCTTTCCTCATCTCATTTCCATAGAGTGGGCTTTAGGAATCACTGACACCCCCCCCCCCAAAAAACGCTCAAAATCCATGGGTTCCACTCATGCCTTTATTCAGTTGTAGACTTCACAGCAGGAGGGTCGGCGGAAGGAATAACGGGCACAAACCAGTCAAAAACAAGCCCTTCTAAGTCCCAGTGATTGAAATGGGAGACATGCAAGCATATGTTTAACGCTGCCATCCTTAATTTGTTTCTAGATTTGCGCCTAAGATCAGAGTTTGTACTTTGGGATGGCTCAGCAACACCATCAAGAAGCTAGGGAAACATAGGTCCTCAGAAAAGTTTCAAAGAAAGGTGTATTTTTTTTACCTTTTATGCAGCTCAGTGGGCCATGAAACAGTATATGAAAAAAGTCTGAAATGTATCTGTAGGTAGGGACAGGCATCGGACCCTGTGAGGATATTGGGCTAGGACCCTGGTCCAGCAGGGCTGTTCTTATGTTAACGCTTTTAAAAACCTAGACTGGCACATGGTGACTACTAGGCAACTACAGGCATAAATCACTAAGTCATTTCTGGGTAAATATAATATACCTTTTTTTTGGTCTAGCTTAAGGAAAATGGCTGATTCTAGGCTGTTGCATGACTTCTGGTGACAGGTGCCGCAGTGGGCAAGCGAAAGGAGAAAGGAGCCTGAAGACAAAGAGTCTCTGGGATGCAGATACACAGGGCTTTCCACACTTCCTCTTCTCCTGCTGCTCCCCCCCCCCACCAAACCAGCAGGGGAAACTGCTCTTTAGTGCTCAATCGGAGCAAAGGGCAATTCAGATTTCCCCTGGACTGCCAGTTGTTCCGATCTAGCACTAAAGAGTGGGTTTTCCCTTGGAAAGGACTGGGGCAAGCGCAGAGGCAGCATCTTGCGTCCAGGATTGGGGGTGGGGGCAGCACATGTTGTGCATGTGTGGCGTCATACGTGTGGCACCAAATTGTCAGGAGGAGGCCAAGCGCTGAGCCCAGAAAGAGCCAACCATTGAACCGTGTTGCCTTTGGCCTCCTCCTCCTCCTCCTCCTTCTCAACATCACAGGGGCCTTGCCAGAAAACACTGAGGGGGCTGAAGACCCCTCTGCCCCTAGGAGTTGGTGCACTTAGACAAGCAGATAACCGATCGGACCCATGCTTTCTAGGCATGCCACAAGAAGAAATTCAGACGATCCCACAGTGTCAGAGGCATTGAGGCACCACCCAGGTGCCTCAATGCCCAAGCCTCTCCTAACCCGAAGGAAAAGCAAGGGGAGGAATGCGGACGATGCTCTAAAAATGAATTAGGCGGCAGTCGAGGAGGAGGAGTGGGAGGGTGGCAATGACAGTTATTGGACAAGCATGAATTTCGCTCCACCTAATCTATACAATGGGCAGAAATAATCTATATAACATTTCAGGTTCAAAAGTCTGTTTGACATTCTGCCTTCTCTTCCCATACATCACACTGCTTTGCCAGAATAGACTATCTGAAAGCCGTGTTTGGGGGTTTTTCCCCTCCTCGCCACACACATGCAGGCCAGAAAAAGCCCGGATGACTGCCATGTGAAACAGCGCACTGGAAAGTCACCAGTTTTGGTCCAAAATCTTCAAGCCCCCTTCCTCTCTCTCTAGAGGACTAAATACAAACGGACAAATCAATGTATTCAAATGCGTACCTCGCCACCACCCTGTGAGCCAGGAGTAGCTTACATTTATTGAACGGCCTCCACTGTGCGATTGTGGGAGACAGGAGGAGATAAAAAGGCAGGAGGGTTATCAGGGAGCGGAGAGAAGGGCACATCCTAGCACCTCTTCAGGCAAGATCAACATGGGAAGCTGAGGAGGACAGCAGGCGTGAAAGAGCAAAGGCCACATTGGGATAGGGAGGAAGCAGTGCCGGATTTAAAGGTAAAGGGACCCCTGACCATTAGGTCCAGTCGTGGCCGACTCTGGGGTTGCGGCGCCCATCTCGCTTTACTGGCCGAGGGAGCCGGCATACAGCTTCTGGCATGACTAAGCCGCTTCTGGCAAAGCAGAGCAGCGCACGGAAACACCGTTTACCTTCCCGCTGGAGTGGTACCTATTTATCTACTTGCACTTTGATGTGCTTTTGAACTGCTAGGTTGGCAGGAGAAAGACCAAGCAACGGGAGCTCACCCCGTCGCAGGGATTCGAACCGCCGACCTTCTGATCGGCAAGCCCTAGGCTCTGTGGTTTAACCCACAGCGCCACCCGCATCCCTAGTGCCAGATTTACGTATAAGCTAAACAAGCTATAGCTTAGGGCCCCACTCTCTTGGGGGCCCCCAAAAAATGTAAAGGAAAAAAAAACACCTGGATATACATTTCCAAAATATAAGATACAAAACAAATAAAATAAAACCTACAAACAGCAACAGTGTTTTGTAGGCTCCTGTGATGTAAGTCATGGGCCCCGCCTGCTAGCCTGCTCCCTAAAATATCACTGGTTTGCTCATTTCTATATATAGGGTGCCTACATTCTGCATCTGCAAATGGCTTTAGATACCTATTAGGTCCATAAATTACCATATAGCATAAAAAGGTAAAGGGGACCCTGACGATTAGGTCCAGTCGTGGCCGACTCGGATTGCGGTGCTCATCTTGCTTTATTGGCTGAGGGAGCTGGCGTACAGCTTCCGGGTCATGTGGCCAGCAGGACTAAGCCGTTTCTGGCGAAACCAGAGCAGCGCATGGAAACGCTGTTTACCTTCCCGCTGGAGCGGTACCTATTTATCTACTTGCACTTTGACGTGCTTTCGAACTGCTAGGTCGGCAGGAGCTGGGACCGAGCAACGGGAGCTTACCCAGTTGCGGGGATTCGAACCACCAACCTTCTGATCGGCAAGTCCTAGGCTCTGTGGTTTAACCCATAGCGCCACCTGCGCCCCTTACCATATAGCATATATTCAACACACAGAAAACAATGACAATTTGTGGTTGACAAAGGACAGCTGGACATATAAAGGGCCCCATTACCTTCAGTAGCTTAGGGCCTCATCAAACCTAAATCCAGCCCTGGGAGGAAGCTGGCAACTTGAGCACTGTTGTCCAAGGGCATCAGGTAGCAATAAACAGGGGGTGGGAATCAAGCCATCCTCTGCATGCAGGGATTTTCTCCACCCAGGAGATATTGTCAATCCATATTCCAATTAAATAGCAGACCTTAGTGCTGGTAGCATTAGCCAACATGTGTGCAATACAGTTATTTACATGTGTGCATCCCCATCCGATTGGCAACAAGGCTATTGCACCATAAATGAATGAATGCTTGTCTATCTCTGGAGGCTTCAGAATAACGCCAGCGCAAAGTGGAAAATGGCCAAGAAGCCTAATTTTAGGGCCCCCCATCACTCCTAAAGAGCCAGGTCTTTCAGGTAGCACTCATTGAATCATTCACATCAACCCTAGGTCTTGGGGTTTGATTTGTGCCTGCATTTTTAAAGGCTCCATCAATCTGTACCCCATGATCCTCCCCCTAGGCTATGGATTTGAACGTAGCAGATTTGGATGAGAGTCATCCACCCGTTTAGCTGCAGGGCCAGCTGATTGTGATGACTTTGCGATGAAAGGGGGTGAATTTGCCACCCAGACAGCACCCACATGTGGGTGACAATCACACATGCTCCAGGTATGTGCAGTCGCAGTCACCATACATGAAGATTTACAAATCGTTTACATGCTTTCCCCTAAACAACCCATATATGAAATTCAAAACATGAAGTAGGCATTGAACGGTGACTTGGGGCAAGGCTAGCAGCAATTATAAAATGGTTTTCTTTCTGTGGACCCTGTTTTGGTTGTTGTCTCATTCCTTCCTGTCTACTAAAGGTTCTGGGTAACTCAAATGGCACCAGAGATAGAGAAATAACGAACACACAAATACCTACCTACCTTTTGTTGTTGTTGTTATATTGCTCCTAAAAGCTTTGGAACCTGAGTGCTAAATCATCTCCATTCTGGGCAGCACAAACTGCGCTGTAATCTAATTAATGCAATCTGCTGCAGCCACCTTTGTATCTACAATTCCACATAGTGCATTCATGACTGTGTATGAAATGTGCATGTGTACACTGTGACTTTGTTTGCAGGAGCTGAAACCTGAGCTTTCTCAAGCCACTGTAAGCTTCTCTTTCCCTTCATTTATTCAGGGCCCTTCACATCTTGACAAATCTGTCACTCTAAATTTGCGAGAGATTATGGTGCTCTCCCTCGTACGGCGAGAGGTGATATATGATATCTGCTGCCCCTATTGATTGCCTGATCTGGTGGCAGAGGGCCGGCAAAATGAACTTGAAATGAACATCATGCCTCAACTCATTGTGCGTATAATACACTACTTAATCCCACATTTTTCAGCCGCTATGGAATTCAATTGATCAATCATGTCCCACTGATAGTTCTGTTCTGGGGGTTATTCCCACTCTGCACACAAACTTAGGACATCAAATGCGACAGGCCCCCATACAAAGAGAGAAGGAGAGAGATGGCAAGAGAGATGGAGGGAGAGGCAGCCCTACACACAATTATCTGGCTAGAAGCAAGTCTCTGGGAATCCAGTGGGGTTACTGCTGAGTAGACGAGTACAGGATTGCAGCCCCAAAGATCCAAAGATGGGTGAGAAGATGAGACAGCAAGGAAGGCACGGATGCTGTTCATATTCCACGAGAAAGGAAATTCAGGTTCTACACCAAATAAATTTTCTGCATCAGAATACTAAAATTTATATTCTGCACTGAAAATAAATGCTAACCGAGGGAAGCTGGTGCAACACTCTGCAGTTCCCACCCTCTGTTAATGGATAAAGTGCTTGAGGCAGATCTATGAGGCATGGATTCAAATGCTTGGTTAGCCATGGTTTGAGGGCAAGCTTCCTATCTGTGTGTCGGAGCTGGGAGCATGGGAAAGTTGAAAATTATGAATCCTAAGGGCCCGCAAAATGGCGAACCGTCAGATTCTGAATACTAATAAGCAGCCTTCTGTGGCACAAATCCATCCAGTTTATATCCCGCCTGACAACTGTGACAATTGAGATTCTGTAGTGTCCCAGCTGAAGGGGATCCAGCTGATCTCACAGAATAAGAGATCTCCCCAACTACTTGCCAGATTTCAAACCTTACACATTTTTTCCTTCCTCCAGTGTTTAGAGCTTCTCTAAGGGCTGAGGCCCATGGCAGGTTTGGTGTATCCAGCTGCCTTGGCCCGCTGTCTGAAACAGCAGAAAAGACCCCTGGCGTATCAACGTTCTGGGGTCTACAACTGGCCCCAGTTCTGTTCCAGGCCTACCAGACGGTAACCAGGCATATTCTGTGGCCAAGATCCTCACTATGTTGCACTTCATGGAACGCATGAAGGTAAAGCAGCAGCAATTCTGGCAAATGTCAAATCAGCATGGCACTACTCAATTCCGGACTTAAAAATGGAAAGCGTAAAGCTGGTGGTCAACAAAACAGACTTAAAGACTCTCTCAAAGCAAATCTTTTAAAAATGTAGTATGTTGTTGTTGTTTAGTCGTTTAGTCGTGTCTGACTCTTCGTGACCCCATGGACCAGAGCACGCCAGGCACTCCTGTCTTCCACTGCCTCCTGCAGTTTGGTCAAACTCATGCCGGTAGCTTCGAGAACACTGTCCAAACATCTTGTCCTCTGTCGTCCCCTTCTCCTTGTGCCCTCCATCTTTCCCAGCATCAGGGTCTTTTCCAGGGAGTCTTCTCTTCTCATGAGGTGGCCAAAGTATTGGAGCCTCAGCTTCAGGATCTGTCCTTCTAGTGAGCACTCAGGGCTGATTTCCTTCAGAATGGATAGGTTTGATCTTCTTGCAGTCCATGGGACTCTCAAGAGTCTCCTCCAGCACCAGAATTCAAAAGCATCAATTCTTCGGCGATCAGCCTTCTTTATGGTCCAGCTCTCACTTCCATACATCACTACTGGGAAAACCATAGCTTTAACTGTACGGACCTTTGCTGGCAAGCTGATGTCTCTGCTTTTTTTGATGCTGTCTAGAAAATGTAGTGTAAACATTGACAACTGGGAAACACTGGCCTGCAAGTGCTCCAATGGGAGAACAGCCTTTACCAAAGGTGTCATGGGCTTTGAAGATGCTCAAACTCAGGACAAAAGGGAGAAATGTGCTATGAGGAAGGCACGCTTGGCAAACCCTCAGCATGATCAATTACCACCCAGAAACCTATGTTCCCACTGTGGAAGGATGTGTGGATCCAGAATTGGCCTCCACAGTCACTTATGGACTTGTGTTTACGGAAGACAATCTTACTCGGCTACGAGTGATCGCCAAAGAAGAAGAAGAAGACCCGCCAACATTTCTCCAATGAAAGTAGGAACGTCCTATTTCATACCCTCCAACATTTCTCCAGTGAAAATAGGGACGTCCTAGGGAAAAGCGGGACATTCTGGGATCAAAAAAGAAACCGGGATGGCTTCTGTAAATCCAGGACTGTCCCTTGAAAATAGGGACACTTGAAGAGTCTGAAACCAGCATGGTTCTACATTTAAACACTCTCCCCTGGGACTAGCGCAGCCTACAGCGCTTCAAAGGGGGAGACTTGTGAGTGGAAGTGGCCTGAGGGAGATCTTCAACCAAGACAAACTGATATCACTGCTCCAAAACACTCCTTATTTTTTGAAATTAACCGGCTAATATAAGCCCCTGCTTGTCCCAAACTTTCCTTCTCCCTCTACCCCATTCTCTGTTGCTTCCCACCCCCACCGTCAAAGCTCTTTCCCCCTCAGCTGTGCTCCTGTGTCCCAAAGCAGCCAAGGCCAGTCAGCGTCTTTCCGAGATATCCCCCTTGGGGGGGGCTTTCACATCACTGCCAGTTGTTGCCGTTTCAAACTCAATTGTTCTCCTTCGTACTGAGGCAAATGGAGTCATTAATTACCTTCTATCGGCTGGGACGAGTTTAGAAAACGATCAATACACAGCGCTTGTCATTCACAGCAGCTAGCCCCAGTCTGCGCAGAAAGGCCCGGTCTCCCCCGCCCACAACACGCTTTGGGCCCAACAAGAGGCTGAACAACACCAGCGATTCAAATTCTAGGGACCCTTCCTCAAGCAAACTGTCCAAGGAGCAAGAGGGAAAGGGATTCTTGTCCCAATTTCCCACGTGACCGACTCCAGAAAACCCCCAGAAAAATAGGCTTCCCATCTATTTTTGATCAACACATAAGAAGCAGGATCGCACACAGTTCCCCTGGCACAGGTTCCTCTCCAATGCATGGCTTTCAGATTGTATGAGGCGCACCAGGCATGCATACCCTTCAACATTTCTCCAGTGAAAATAGGGACATCCTACTCCATAATCGAAGGGATGTGGGTGGCGCTCTGGGTTAAACCACAGAGTCTAGGACTTGCCAGTCAGAAGGTTGGCGGTTCGAATCCCCGCAACGGGGTGAGCTTCCGTTGCTCAGTCCCTGCTCCTGCCAACCTAGCAGTTTGAAAGCACATCAAAGTGCAAGTAGATAAATAGGTACTGCTCCGGCGGGAAGGTAAACGGTGTTTCCGTGTGCTGCTCTGGTTCACCAGAAGCGGCTTAGTTATGCTGGTCACATGACCCGGAAGCTGTACGCCGGCTCCCTTGGCCAATAAAGCGAGATGAGCACCACAACCCCAGAGTCGGTCATGACTGGACCTAATGGTCAGGGGTCCCCTTAACCTTTACCTTTTTACTCCATAATCACAATAATAATAATTTTATTAATTATACCCTGCCCATCTGATTGGGCTGCCCCAGCCACTCTGGGCAGCTTCCAACATATATAAAAACATAACAAAACATTAAACATTAAAAAAAAGCTTCCCTATACAGTGGCACCTCGGGTTACAAACGTTTCAGGTTACATACGCTTCAGGTTACAGACTCTGCTAACCCAGAAGTAGTACCTCGGGTTAAGAACTTTACCTCAGGATGAGAACAGAAATCGCGTGGTGGCGGCGCAGCGGCAGGCCCCATTAGCTAAAGTGGTACCTCAGGTTAAAAACAGTTTCAGGTTAAGAACGGACCTCCGGTTCTTAACCAGTTCTTAACCAGAGGTACCACTGTACAGGGCTGCCTTCAGATGTCTTCTAAAGATTGTATAACCACTTATCTCCTTGGCTTGGGGGTTGCATAACTTCATATCCTCCAACATTTCTCTGATGAAAATAGGGACGTCCCAAGGAAAAGCGTGACATTCCAGGATCAAATCAGAAACCAGGACGGTTTCTGAAAATCGGGGACTGTCCCTTGAAAAAAGGGACACTTGGAGGGTCTGTGAAAGGTGGGTCTACCATTTGCTGGGGGTAATCTGATTGCTGATTCAGTCAACAGGGAGGAAGCGGGGGGAAGGATTTTTCTTCCTACTCTACAGTTGTGGCTTCTTAATAATTTTTTGCCTTCTGCAAAAATGCAAGCAAAAATGTTCATCCTTTTTTTTTTTTTTTTTTTTTTTTTTGAGGATCAAATGACCTCAGAAAACCCAGGGGAGAAGACGAAACCCCCTTTGGAAACGACAAGATTGGTGCTGATGAGGATGATCCTTTGTTGGAATTATCCAACTTTTCACGAGCTTTTAAAAATTATTTTTGAAGGCACGATTTACAATGTAGACTAGAAATACTTACAGTTATGTGCCCAGGATTGAGGGTGTCATTCGCTGAGGATATAAATGTCAAATATTCCCCAAATTGGAACGCACGCCCCGCATCCACTGATAAGGATTTGATCAGCAGCTGGCAGTGCAAACCTATGCATGTCTACTTAAAAGTAAGCCCCATGGTCTTCAATGAGGCTTTTATTCCCTAGTAAGTGTTTTTAGGCTTTCTTTTGGGGGATTGGCGCATTTTCCACGGTCCGTGGATAAATAAATGCGTACTTAATGAAGCACATGAAATAATGCAAATATGAGCTTGACAAAAGGAGAGCGGCACCATGTAATGAAGTGTATAAGCATCTCAATGAAGATCGTTTGTAAATAATACGCAGACTGCCTATATGTTAAAGACTGCAGAATGAATCTGAAAACTCAGTACAAGGAGTATTTTTAAAAAGCGCCTGACGTATGGCTGGCTGGCACAAGGCAGTAAGTTGCTCAGGGCCAGAGACGGAAGTTACAGAATACCAAATGGGAGCCTACTGGCTTCCAAGATCGCCTCATCCCAATCTCGGCTGACCTGAAACACTTCACTTTTTGGCCTGCCATAGCACCACAGAAATCTGACCAGCAGTTCTCTCTGGAGAGAGAAAGGTGATGACACCTCACGGCAGTTTAAGAAGAGATAAATTTGAATTGAGTTCAACTTTTATTTCTTTAATCGGATCGCAGCTTTTTGAACTCAGAATGCC
This sequence comes from Podarcis pityusensis, assembly GCF_964106645.2. Classification (NCBI taxonomy): domain Eukaryota; kingdom Metazoa; phylum Chordata; class Lepidosauria; order Squamata; family Lacertidae; genus Podarcis; species Podarcis pityusensis. The sequence continues at coordinate 87,682,238 of NC_138032.1, forward strand.
AAGTTTTGACTGAAAATCCATTGAGGCAGGTGAATTCCAATTTTGATGGAGACGTTTATGAATCTTCAGCTCAAGCCTCATCACAGCAGGGCCCGATTCTGCCGTTGCCCTACAGCTGTGGAATGATCTTCCTGACACCACCCTGGAAGAGTTCAGTCACCAATGTAAAATCATCTTTAAAAGGGTTTAGGGACTAAGATGAAGCGTTCTTACTGAAATGGATGTTTTGTTTTGTTTTTAACTTGCTAGACGATGAAGAAGAAGAAGAAGAGTTTGGATTTGATATCCCGCCTTTCACTCCCTTTAAGGAGTCTCAAAGCGGCTAACATTCTCCTTTCCCTTCCTCCCCCACAACAAACACTCTGTGAGGTGAGTGGGGCTGAGAGACTTCAAAGAAGTGTGACTGGCCCAAGGTCACCCAGCAGCTGCATGTGGAGGAGCGGAGACTCAAACCCGGTTCCCCAGATTACGAGACTACCGCTCTTAACCACTACACCACACTGGCTCTTTTGTTCCACGATGGCTGTTTTGTTCTGTTTATGAATTTTGTAGGCCCCTTCTTACGATTCTAAGAGTCTATGAAACATGGAGTCATCAGCACCACACTTGAAACAACCGATCTATCCAGACTGAAACTAATGAAACAAACGAACGAATAATAAATTCAAAACTACGTTTAGCTTGTAACATATTGGGTCATGCGAAGGACAGATAACTCTGGCTTGGTGTGTATGGGGAGGTGGGGGGGTATATTCAGTAAAGTAAGATACTGAGCAGAATACTATGCTGACAAGCCCCTCCACACCAAAAGTGATCCAACTTATTTCAGGGTTGCTTCTCTGCACACTTGCATACATTTTGTCCCGAAGCCGTAGAACAGGCCTTGCTGCCTTTCATGAATTTGGGGCACAATTCCACGTGAAAGTTCTCCCACATCAGCCTTTTTTGGTTAATACAGTCAAACCTTGGTTGTCAAACACAATCCATTCCGGAAGCCCATTCGGCTTCTGAACTGTTTGACAACCGAGGCACAGCTTCCAAATGGTTGCAGGAGCCGGCGGCTTCCGAAGGATGCAGGATGTTCAGCTTCCGAAAAACGTTCAAAAACCGGAGCATTTACTTCCTGGTTTTCAGCGTTCGGGAGCCGGAACGTTCCAAAAAGGAGGTGTCCGGGAGCTGAGGTTTGACTGTAATGTTCAAAGTTTTTTTAAAAAACAGAAGCATTTTTACTTGGTATTATAGGTCAGGACATTAATAGGCAAGATGTTAAATTGTTTTTATATGCAACAACTGCAGCAAGAGTATTGTTAGCCCAGAAATGAAAACAAGAAGAAATTCCGACAAAAGAAGAATGGCAGATGAAATTAATGGACTATGCAGAATTGGACAAAATGACAGGAAGGATTCAAAACCTGCAGGACCACAGATTTACAGAAGATCGGAAGAAGTATATGAATTATTTGAAGAGCAACGGTAATCAACAAATTACGCTAGCAGGACTACAAGAAGTTTCGTAAGGAGAAATATACAAAGTGTTACAAAGCAGAAAAAGATAGAGATATTGGTTATGAGTTTGAAATGTAATAGGGAAGATAAGAAATGCATACTGAGAGATTACATCGGAAAATTTTCAGACAGGATTGATGGAAGTCAAAATTTGAATAAGATGTAAAAGTATGTTTAATTACTGTTGAAAATGATGTTTAAAAAACTAATAAAAAATTATATAGATCTATATAAAGATAATAGTTTTATTATATGTACCCAGCCACTCTGAGCTGCTTCCAACCTCTATGAAAACATAATTAAAACCTTAAGAGCTGGTGTGCTTCCTTTCATGCCCATAAGATAGGTAAAGGGTAAAGGGACCCCTGACCATTAGGTCCAGTCGTGACCGACTCTGGGGTTGCGGTGCTCATCTCGCTTTACTGGCCGAGGGAGCCGGCGTACAGCTTCCGGGTCATGTGGCCACATTGACTAAGCCGCTTCTGGCGAACCAGAGCAGCGCACAGAAACGCCATTTACCTTCCCACCGGAGCGGTACCTATTTATCCAGTTGCACTTTGACGTGCTTTCAAACTGCTAGGTTGGCAGGATCAGGGACCGAGCAACGGGAGCTCACCCCTTCGCGGGGATTCAAATCACCGACCTTCTGATCGTCAAGTCCTAGGCTCTGTGGTTTAACCCACAGTGCCACCCGCCATCCCATAAGATACACAGTGGTATATTGCCAGCCCACAAATGAGGTGAGAGTAATGCTCCTCTGTCCCGCGCCCCACAAAGCTTTCTTTCCCAGTAGTAGCAGCAGCAGGAGAATCAGCAAAGCTGTTTGCCTTTGCCACCTGCAGTAAAAGAGGCTCACCCCCTAGGTGTCCATCAAGGTGGAGCTCTGTTGAGAGGAACAGGCATCCCCTGGGGTCAATCGCCCCGCAGGCTTTAGGGTGGAATCCTGTCTGGCTTCCCGGCCCCATTTGTGGCGGTAGGGCCAGCCTCTTGCAGCATCCATCCTCTACCAAAACAGAAGATTTCGTTAGCTTAAAGGACACAAGCGTGGCAAAAGAAAAAGAGGAGAAAAAAGGAGAAGGATGGGTGGGGAAAGGGAGAAAGAAAAAAAAGAGATTACCTTGCATGCAGTTCCTAACTATGCTTGTTTAGAGAAACTGCTTGCATTTATGAAGGCTTTGGTGCGGAAAGCTGGGTTGCAAATGACTGCATCGGAACGACAGTAAAAGCCATTAATTTCCTGTTATGTTATCCGGTGTTGGGGGCTTTATTAATTTAATTTTACACTGTCGAACAACAGCGAGCGCTGACACCACCACACTCAGAGGGCTCTCCCCCCCCCCCTTCATAGCTGCGCTGGCCTGACATGCAAATCAACGCTATTATGGGAACCAATGAAGTCTAAGGGGGCTGGCAAAACGCAGCCATCCCTCCTCCCATGAAACTCACCAGTTGTTTACACACACACACACACACACACACACACACACACACAAACACACGGCCAGAAGCAGCCATAATGCACTCAGACAGCCTTGCTATTGTCACACCCTCACTGCCTCCTTACTGGCTTGGCCTCCTCTTCTCCCAAATTTGCTCTGCTCTGCACAACGCATACCTGCTTTCAAAAAGCTCTCTTCTCTCCCATCTAACCTACCACTCCAAATAATAATAATAATAATAATAATAATAATAATAATAATAATAATTTATTTATACCCTGCCCATCTGGCTGAGTTTCCCCAGCCACTCTGGGCAGCTTCCAATCAAATATTAAAAACAATACAGCATTAAATATTAAAAACTTCCCTAAACAGGGCTGCCTTCAGATGTCTTTTAAAGAGAAGATAGCTGCTTATTTCCTTCACATCTGGTGGGAGGGCGTTCCACAGGGCAGGCGCCATTACCGAGAAGGCCCTCTGTCTGGTTCCCTGTAACCTCACTTCTCGCAATGAGGGAACCACCAGAAGGCCCTTGGCACTGGATCTCAGTGTCCGGGCTGAACAATGGGGGTGGAGACACTCCTTCAGGTATACAGGTATACAAATCTGCCGGCCCCCCTGCCACATCCTTCAATTTACTGCACAACTTCATCTCTTCCGGACTACCCATTCATTTCAAAACGCTTTTTCTGAATCATCCGCATCCCAGCAGCAAGAAGCCAGTGGCACCTGCCTCCTTCTTGATGTGACACATGCCTTCCTTACAGAGTCCTCACCTGTGATATGTATGTAAAAGAATTTGAACACCTATGGGAAATGCTAAAAAGGTCTCTTTGTTTTTGGCACAATCAAAGTTACGTGGTGCTTTGCAGAAAGGCTGGTTCATTTGTGCACTGGTGTTTAGGAGATGTCTTCTTAGTGTAAATATTGCTTAAGGACGATGAGGCAGGAAGGGAAACCCGGCGTAGGACAAAATGCAGTCGTATCATTTGCTGTTATGATGCAACCTAGGATTTTCCTTGGAAAGTTTCCATGATTGGCCCACATGTGCAAAAGTATGAAGTCAGACAGTCAAGTTTCCCTGGGTATCCCATGAACTGGAATTTCACTAGCTCAGATAACAACAATACTTTGCAGACGATGTGTAAAGGTAAAGGTAAAGGGACCCCTGACCATTAGGTCCAGTCGTGACCGACTCGGGTTGCAGCGCTCATCTCGCTTTATTGGCCGAGGGAGCCGGCGTGTAGCTTCCGGGTCATGTGGCCAGCATGACTAAGCCGCTTCTGGCGAACCAGAGCAGCGCACGCAAACGCCGTTTACCGTCCCGCCGGAGCAGTACCTATTTATCTACTTGCACTTTGACATGCTTTCGAACTGCTAGGTTGGCAGGAGCAGGGACCGAGCAACGGGAGCTCACCCCTTCGCGGGGATTCAAATCACCGACCTTCTGATCGGCAAGTCCTAGGCTCTGTGGTTTAACCCACAGTGCCACCCGCCATCCCATAAGATACACAGTGGTATATTGCCAGCCCACGAATGAGGTGAGAGTAATGCTCCTGCTAGGTTGGCAGGAGCAGGGACCGAGCAATGGGAGCTCACCCCGTCGCAGGGATTCGAACCGCTGACCTTCTGATCGGCAAGTCCTAGGCTCTGTGGTTTAACCCACAGTGCCACCAGCATCCCTACGATGTGTAACCTGTTCCAAAGAGGGCAAATCTGTGCATTCACGTGAATTAGGGAGCAATCCTCTTTCTGGAAAACATTTTGGCAGAACAGAGAAAGCACTCTGCTCGTTCATTGGGAGTTTGGGCATGAAATGAAATGGTTGCATTCTGTCCTGCACCGTGTTGCCTTCTTCCTGGCCTCTGGATCTCCCCTCTCTGCCCTTGGAACTTGGACTGCATTTTATATTGGGGACTTCTCTTATATAATGCAACTTACACAAGTTCATATTCCTATACTTCCCATTATAGAACCAAAACTGCTACCAGCCCCAAGCTCCATGTTTTGCACATCAATATTGCAGGTAAGAACGCCTCTTTGCATATAGCGTACACTCAGATCCATAGATAGTAGTTTCCCCCTCTGTTGCAACCCACTGATCTCACTCTCTCATTCTCCATCATCGACTCCCTTCTCCTTATGTTAATTGCCATCACATTGGGAGGCATCTTTTTGAGATGATCAGGGCTTCAGCATATACATGGTCAGTGGCAATCTCACCCCCTCAACACACACAACACCTGGGACTCAGCTACATTAGTGTTTTTTTTTAAGTGTTTTGAATGCGTTATAGACATGCAAAACCAGATGGCGCTGGAAAGCAAAAAAAATTCTTTTGTGATTTTCCATAGCGGTTTTTTTTTACAATGATTTAATTTCTGACTTATTTATAGCGTTTTCCCCCCAGTATGTAGATCTAACCCTGAACTATTCACCCCTCCTCCCCCAGAAGAGAATCCTGCACACCTGAACTTAGACAGAACAAGAGTGTTGTGCAAGGCAAGTATTCTCTGGGCTTATACTTTCCCAAACCCATTGATGTGGGGCCTACATCAATACACACATATATTTCTCTCTCTTTTTCACACATACACGCACACATGCATGTGTGTTATCTGGTTCTCCTACGACCAGTACATAATTCATCTTCACATTTCATTCAGTCATTAAACAGATATTTTTTAAAATGTGTTGAATACACTTTGTTGGGAGTTTGTTTGAGTGTGGGGGTGCACAGAACCACAGACCCACTAGCTGCACCAGTAGAAATTCCTTCCTACAGCTACAAGCTGAGATATCCCACCAAATTATTATTATTATTATTATTATTATTATTATTACCCCGCCCATCTGGCTGGATTTCCCCAGCCACTCTGGGCGGCTCCCAACAGAATATTAAAAACATGATAAAACATCAAACATTAAAAACTTCCCTAAACAGGGCTGCCTTCAGATGTCTTCTAAACATTAGATAGTTGTTTATTTCTTTGACATCAAATCCCACACCCTCAATCTTCGCCAAAGGCCCGAAACACATCAGGGCCAATTTTACATAACCACTTTTGCGGTTTATTTCCCCTAAAAGAAGAGTCGTCTTTTGTCTGCTTGGACAGAAGACGGCTGTATTTTGGATCAGTTGCATGTGTAGGTCCTTGAACATTCGTCATAAAAGAAGCTTCTAGCAGTCACGCAATGAGTTTTCACACATTCAGCCTAGGCAAGTAAAATGTTTGCCCAACTGGAACAAGTGCAGCCGAAATGAATTTGCTCCCCAAAAAGCATCCTCAAAGTCCACACGCGCCCATTGGGATGCTGTGCATTCTGCCCTGCGAAAGCTCGTGTGCACTGGCTACCTTAATGTGGCAAATGATAAAATTTTATTTGCGTAATTTATATCACACAGCTGGTGTTTTGAAGTGTTTGATCAGCGGCGAACAGCTGTATTTAATATTTGGCAACCGACCCGCAATGGCATATCACAGTGGTTCTGACATTTCAACCTTTAGGCAGCGTTTTCAGACGTTTGCTAAAGAACCTCTTCGTGCCTGCCAGAGGGTTTGTAGGCCTGTTCGAGGCGGGTGCACAGCCAGTTTGCACAAGCCAATGTTAGGCTTCATCATCGCCCCTTATTATTCCCTACATGCATGTCCTAAAACAAATCCATCACTCCTCAGAAGCTGCTCGTTGCAGATGGAGATCTTAAGTGGTAGGCAAACTGCCTTTCAACTCTTCTAAGCAAGAAGCCCTGACAAATCTCCAAAGGACTCACGGGTAAATTATGCACAATAGTTATTTGATGGTTCATTTGCAACACTATTTGACGTTAGGTAGTGTCGCGCAGAACCAAAACTGACATGCCTGCTGTGGAAAAACTCCTAGGCTAAGATCTCCATGATAGGCTTGCCTAGTGATATGTCTCTGGCCCCCATGATACCCTAGGAGTGTTTTAAAACAGCTGATGTCATTTGATAGGCAACATTCAATGGCAATTAGTATTTTACAGCTGGCATCTTGTGAGATTTCACATTTGGAGTTTTCCGAAACAAAAAAAAGCCTAATTTAACCCTTAATCAGCTTTTTAAAATAAATAAATAAATAAATAATAATAATAATAATAATTTATACCCTGCCCATCTGGCTGGGTTTCCCCAGCCACTCTGGGCAGCTTCCAACAAAACACTAAAATACAATAACCTATTAAACATTAAAAGCTTCCCTAAACAGGGCTGCCTTCAGATGTCTTCTAAAAGTTTGGTAGTTATTTTTCTCTTTGACATCTGGTAGGAGGGCGTTCCACAGGGCGGGGGCCACTACCGAGAAGGCCCTCTGCCTGGTTCCCTGTAACTTGGCTTATCGCAGCAAGGGAACCACCAGAAGGCCCTCGGCACTGGACCTCAGTGTCCGGGCAGAATGATGGAGGTGGAGATGCTCCTTCAGGTATACTGGACCGAGGCTGTTTAGGGCTTTAAAGGTCAGCACCAACACTTGGAATTGTGCTCAGAAACGTACTGGGAGCCAGTGTACATCTTTCAAGACTGGTGTTATATGGTCTTGGCGGCTGCTCCCAGTCACCAGTCTAGCTGCCGCATTCTGGATTAGTTGTAGTTTCCGGGTCACCTTCAAAGGTAGCCCCACATAGAGTGCATTGCAGTAGTCCAAGCGAGAGATAACCAAATAGTTTATCGAGCTGATCATCTGGGAATCATTGTTCAGATGGGATAAAGGTAACCATTAGGTCCAGTCGTGGCCAGCTCTGGGGTGGACAGGAAGTAATAAGATGCTTGCTGCTTCTTAGGCTGCATACAAATTATAACTTCAAAGAACATTTCCCCCCTCAAAGAATTCTGGGCTCTGTAGTTTGTTAATGGTTGCTGGGAATCATTACTGTCTTTCTACTTTTGATGAGGGTAACCTAGGTAAAGGTAAAGGGACCCCTGACCATTAGGTCCAGTCGTGGCCGACTCTGGGGTTGCAGCGCTCATCTCGCTTTATTGGCCGAGGGAGCCGGTATACAGCTTCCGGGTCATGTGGCCAGCACGACTAAGCCGCTTCTGGCGAACCAGAGCAGCGCATGGAAATGCCGCTTACCTTCCCACCAGAGTGGAACCTATTTATCTACTTGCACTTTGACGTGCTTTCGAACTGCTAGGTTGGCAGGAGCAGGGACCGAGCAACGGGAGCTCACCCCGTCGTGGGGATTTGAACCGCCAACCTTCTGATTGGCAAGTCCTAGGCTCTTAACCCACAGCGCCACCCGCATCCCTAAACTTTACCCTAGCTTTACCCTAAAGTTTAGGGTAACCTAAACTTACATAATAAAGGTTTTTTTATACCAATGGTTTTCAGCCAGTGTGCCATGGTACCCTGGGGTGCCATGAATGGTGGTTGGGGTGCCGTGGGCAACACTGGCCTCCGTCCCTCTTTTCTTCCCTCCATCCTCTGATGCCCTCTTGTGTCTCTGCCTCCCAAAGGCTTGTGTGGCTGTTTGTTGCAGCAACCCTGGCTACAAGCTCTGCAGGTGGATGGTGCCTCTGGAGCTGGCCAGGGGGTGCTGGTTGACAGCAGCTGAGGCGGCCTCGGAAGAAGCAAGCAAGCAAGGGATGGACCCCAGCTCACCAGCCCTTGCTTTTAGGAATGGACAGACAAGTCCTAGCCCTCTGTGGGGCAGTGGGAGAAGGCAGCTCTCTTTGGGGCATTGGGGGTCAGCTCAGAGACCAGGGACAGCAGCAGCGGCTGCCCTGAGGACTTCCAAGGAGAGGGGAGAGGAGAAGAGGCTGAGGGAACACTCCCCAAGGGAGGGTGTTTGAAAAAGGGTGAGAAGATGTCAGCTCTGCAGGCAAGGGGTGACATAACTAGGCCCCTGAGCCCCACAGGGGTGCCGCAGAAAGACGGTAGTTGGCCAAGGGAGCCGTGGACTCAAAAAGGTTGAAAACCTCTGTATTATACATTTGTTGACAGCAGCTAGAATGACTCTTAAGCATTTCTTGAAAGTTTTATGCAGGGCTAATATTAAAACTCAGCATACTATGGTTTGGGATATCGCCCTTCTGGGAAAATGAACGTACAAATTGAGAATCACCAGAGGCCTACGTAAAACGGATAATTCTGTACCAGTTTTGGTTTGACTTTATCTCCATGGTAGGTAAGGAGGAATACGGGGAAGATCCTCCACCTGCTTTTGAAGAAAATTACTAATACTTTAACACAGAATGTAAGCTTAAGCTTAATATTGTGATAAGTTTCCCTCGACATGGTAGAGTGTCTGATTTGCTCAGCATTTATGATTATTGAATTCAGCATGTGTGCCTCTTTTACAGTTCTAAGTACTATTTTCCAAGATATCATACGCCTTTGGTTTGTTTAATTTGCTTTATTCAAATATTTTTTGTTATCATGCATTTCACAGTTTGTTTTTAATGCAGTGACTGCTTGCTTGTTAATATACTGTAACTATATTTTTTTGTATATTTGTAACTCTGTGATGGGCAAACTGCAGCGCCTAAAACGTTTTTCACAGCAGCTGCATCAAGAGTTCACTAAACGAAACACAATTTTTTTGCTACTTTATAACTTCCGGTTAGAGTTCAGCCTAGTTAAATGAAAAAAAAAAAAAACACCTGTGTGTGTGCATGTGTGACTGCATGCGTGCTTCAAGAGTTGTGTGGAAGGAGTAAGGGAATTAAAAGCTCACAAGTGGCATTTCTTTATCATAAGTTAGTTCCCCCTAAAGCTGAAACTAACTGGGTATCACATAAGACCCTCTGTGAATTCTGAAGCTGAATATTCCCCAGAGATGCTCTGAACACTTAAATATTTGCTGAACAGTAATTGAATATTTGATATCTATATCTGACACCCAGCAATCTCTTATTTCATTATTTGACAGTATTTGAGGGCTGGCACAGAATGGTGTTTCATGTCTGACAGTATTTAAAAATTGGGACATGGTAGTATATTTGACAGCTCACAGCTTCAGAGATTGTCCTGCCAAAAATCAAAACGATCAAGAGATGACAAGAAGATTAAAGCACTCCCGTTTTCAATTTTGGAGGTGTGCTTCTGCGCTCACCAACCAAACCCGAGTTCAGAATTTGAAATTCCGCATTCCAAAACCGAAGGCCGAAAGCATCGCTTGTGCATTTGTGAATGTTCACCCCAGCACCACTTCCTCATCTTTTATAGTCACTGTGAGCAAGTCGTTCTCTCCTCTGCATCACCACACAGCCCCCCATTTCTCCCCAGCTCAATGTTGGGTGATGTCACCTTGTCTCCTTGGTGGGTTGGAGGAGAATCAAACGCTGTGGAAAGCTGGTGGAGGAGCTTTGATGCCTGCCCTGCCGCAGAGCTGATTTGCTCTTCAGTCACCAAGTTAGATTAAAATGCCACCTCAGTTTTTTTGTGTGGTGGGCTGGAGCGGAGCGCCAGTTCTCAGGGTATATATAGACAGGGAGATTATCGCTGGACCTGAGACAACCGCTGAGCAGCTCCTGGAAAAGGAAGCCCCCTGCTGCTGCCTTTTGTAAAGGTTGGGATTTCTGAGCCTGCCGTTGTGGAGAGCTGTCAAGGTCAGCAGGTTTGAGTTCACTGAACGGTCAGGATGGTTTGAATTACTGGGGCTGTCTGCCGATTCCGCCACTGATTACTCCCTGCTCTGGAGCACCGGCGGTGACAAGATGCCGTCCGTGTCGTGCGCCGAGATGGCAGCATGACCCTTGGGGACAGGCTTTCCGTGGTAGGGAGGCTGGGTGCTATGAAAAACGAGGGTGGGGGCAAGGATGGAAAATGGCACCCTGTGCTTTGACTTGGCGTGGGGAGGCTGGCTTTGACTTGGGACCTGAAACGATGCTTTGCTGCTTCCAAATCTCTGCCCCCCCCCCCTTAAAAAGCCCCTTATTTCATCTTGATCTTATGTGGACAGGAACCACATCTCGAGCTGGAAAGGATGGAGATTACCCATAATTCCTGGAGATAACCAAATCCGAAAGCTACCATATTTTTTTGCCCTATAAGACGCACCTTTTCCCTCCTAAAAAGTAAGGGGAAATGTGTGTGCGTCTTATGGAGCGAATGCAGGCTGTGCAGCTATCCCAGAAGCCAGAACAGCAAGAAGGATTGCTGTGCAGCACTCCCTTTCGCTGTTCTAGCTTCTGGCTTAGCTGCGCGAAGCCTCCTCAAGGAAGGGGGAGCCTTCATCCCGCTGCCCTGAGGAGGCTTCGCCCTCAGGGCTCGCTGCGCAGTGCTCCCTCTCGCTGTTCTGGCTTCTGGGATAGCCCCTCTGTCCCTTCCCCCACCTCTCAAAAAAAACCCCAAGATCCCGGGGGCTTTTCCCCGAGGAGGGAGAAGGGCAGCCCATCAGTGACGGCTGCCCTTCTCCCTCCTCGAGGAAAAGCCTGCAAGTGCCGCACACACGCTCCACGCGGCTCATGAAAGGGAGCGCTGAGCAGAGCCTGGGATGCTTACAGGCTCTGCTCAGCGCTCCCTTCAAAGAATATTTTTTTTCTTGCATTCTAAAAAATAGGTGCGTCTTATGGTCGGGTGCGTCTTATGGAGCGAAAAATACGGTGCTTTGATGGCTCACCTAGCACTCTGCCAACTTATCTGTCTATCCCTGGATCCTGTCCTGGTCACAACCCCAAACTATGTGCAATATTGCAGTGCCTAGCAATTCACCCTGAAGCTAGATGATGAGCGTATCCAAGAAGAGAGTCATTGTGGCCAAGACGGATACACTTTCTACGACTGTGGACTTAGACCAGGGATGTACTTCTAACTCCAGCCTTCCTTTTAAATTATTTTTACCATTAGTTCATTAATTCTTACTCACCCACTTATACGTACATACTTACGCCCTCCCTCCCAACACCCTTTGGACATTCTGCTTTTTGGTATGACTTCTTGCCCTCCAGATGAGGAGTGGGTGGCAGGTGCTTTGTGATGACTCGAGAGGATAGCTCACCTGCAAAGGCGTCGATGCCTAACTCCACCACTTTGGGCATGTTCCCTCATGGTTTGGCCCCAACTTTGCCACTCCATGGCAGCTTGGCTGCTCCTCTGGGGATTGGGGGAGGGAGGACAAGTCCAGATGGCTCTAATAATGTCAGCGATGAGGTCACATGCACCACCTTGCGAGCATCAGACCCAAATCGTCTAGGTGTGCAGGCCACAGCAGCAAATATCCACAGGTGGGGGTAGATGCTTAGCCAGGAATCTTTCACAACCGGGGCTCTCTACCACCTGTCCTAGTGCCAGCTGCCGATCTGATCGGATTTTGTTTATTTTACAGACATACAGGGTCAAGTTTGCTCACTGCTCTGTAAGCTCCCTGTCTGCTCATAATGCATCGGCTGTTTTAGATACAGATAGATCCACAGACTGTGCAGAGCCTACATGACATACCCTCCAACATTTCTCCAATAAAAAATAGAGACAACCTATTTAATAAATTAATAATAATAATAATAATAATTGTACCCTGCCCATTTGACAGCCACTCTGGGCTGCTTCCAACAGATATAAAGAAATAATAAAACATTAAACATTTTAAAAATTCCCTATACAGGGCTGCCTTCAGAAGTCTTCTAAAGGTGGTACAGTGGTACCTCGGGTTACATACACTTCAGGTTACATACGCTTCAGGTTACACACTCCGCTAACCCAGAAATAGTGCTTCAGGTTAAGAACTTTGCTTCAGGATAAGAACAGAAATCGTGCTCTGGCGGCGCGGAGGCAGCGGGAGGCCTCATTAGCTAAAGTGGTGCTTCAGGTTAAGAACAGACCTTCGGAACGAATTAAGTACTTAACCCGAGGTACCATTGTATAGTTATTTATCTCCTTGGTTCGCATGACTCCATACCCTCCAACACTTCTCCAATGAAAATAGGGACGTGCCCCATACTCTCCAACATTTCTCTGGTGAAAATAGGGACATCCTAAGGGAAAGTGGGACATTCCGGGATGAAATCAGAAACCAAGGCGGCTTCTGTAAATCCGGGACTGTCCCTGGAAAACAGGATCGCTTGGAGGGCCTGAAAACACACCCACCTGCCCTGTCATTGGCTTAAGGGTAGTCAAGGTCTTAGAGAAGACAAGAAGCTCAGCAAAACAACGCAGGAACCAGGAGTGTTCCAGCAACCATCTCCTCCGCCCCAGTTCTTCACAGCCCCCTCCCCTCCTTCACTTTCTGCCACAACGCGCTGGATGGAGGAGCCTGCCTGGCTCCTAGAGTCTTGCTGGTTTACATTAATGAGATACATAAAGCTTAATCCAGCGGTGGCCTGAGCAGTTCTACAAAAGGAAGTAATAGCAGCCTGCCATGAGCAGTGTCGCTCAGGTAATTGGTTTATCTATCTGGAAGCAGGGGTAGCAATCTCCACCCAGACAGACTAGTAGTAAAGTCTCTTCCTTAAGGCTATTTCCTTTGTCTTTTCAATTGCTTTGCACATCCATGTGAGAGAGGGAGAGAGAGAGAGAGAGAGAGAAAAGAGAGGGGGGGAATGTTAATTTGTGAATTAATGGCTTTTCTCAGCGGAATTGTAAATTCAAATGTCATCTCACATGGTGATACTGCGCCTGGGCTTCTGAGGAAGAAATGATAAACGCCGCCCCCCTCTCCCATCCTCCCCCTCCCCAACATACACACACAGACACACATTTGGCTCCTCTCCTCAAGAGAGAATCATGTAGGGCAAAACATGCTACTTTTAATTTGCAGTAACAGCACAACAGAGAATGCCGCGGTGGCTGTTTCCCACCCCTCCTCCTCCCTCGCATAACCTGGATGGCTCTCCGATTGTGTCTCCCCTCATGCCCATTTCAAACATGTCTGAAAGCACAAAATTGTTTCCGCTCTCCCCTTTCCCCTTCCTTCCTTCCTTCTCCTCCACCCTTGCCAACCACTACCGAGAGCATCATTGGGGAGTAAGGAAGAGGGTCCCCCTTCCAAAGGGTACCGTGCTCCCTTCTCCTTCAGTAGTCAGGTGAATTAATGACCCTGAATTTAAAGTGAGCGCTGATATTCCGGCCTTCTTTGCCTGCCTTGCAAAAAGGGGAGGAAGGCTTCATTGTTCCTGAGCAGGAGGCGGGCAGTGGTGAGGGAGATTCATGGATGGAGATTGAATATGCAATTTTCTTTCACCTTGCCAAGAGCTGCCCCTGGGCTGTGCCTGGCCTAAATTCCCCCCCTTCTTCTATTTTCCCCATCTCTGCCATCTCTGGCCCTCCTACCTCCCTTTCATTCTTTCCAGAAAATTACCTTCAAAATTGATTTCCACTTTTACAAACAAATATAATGGGAACATGAAAGGGGGGAAAAGGCAAGTTCGTGCTATGATGAATTAAGGCTGTCAGAGGCTCCTCAAGTCATCTCTGCTTTGTTTTACGGGCCAATCGGGATTTTCTTTTGTCAATGGTAGGTACTGACAACCACTTCCTGTCCCCACAACTTAACTCAGGATCTTAGCACTGGGAGGGGCTCCCTAGAAATTATCTAGTCTGCCCTCTGCCCAGAGGCAGGTGACCCTGTCACCAAGGCTATAGCCCTGGCAAATACTGCTGAATTCAACAGGACTTACTCCCAGGTAAGTGGGGCTAGCATGGCAGCCTTCATTATAAATGACTTGGCTCAAAAGAAAGGTCTTGATAGCCCATTAAAATGGGGAAATGTTTTATATTGGAGTCTAGAACTTGCGGAGAGGTACATCACAAAAAGAAGAAGATAAGAAAGACCATTTGTGGGTGATCAGTAGACTAACATATGGCAGTTGGTGCTGTGCTCTAAACCACTGAGCCTCTTGGGCTTGCTGATCGGAAGGTCGGTTGTTCAAATCCCCATGACGGAGTGAGCTCCCATTGCTCTGTCCCAGCTCCTGCTAACCTAGCAGTTCAAAAGCACACCAATGCAAGGAGATAAATAGGTACCACTGTGGCGGGAAGGTAAACAGCGTTTCCATCCTGGTGCTCCATTGCGCCAGAAGCGGTTCAGCCATGTTGACCACATGACCCAAAAAGCTGTCTGTGGACAAACGCCGGCTCCCTCGGGCTGAAAGCGAGATGAGCGCCGCAACCCCATAGTCGCCTTTGACTGGACTTAACCGTCCAGGGGTCCTTAACCTTTCACCTTTACCTAACAGATGGCAGGTCTATAAAGAGTTGTCATTCCCAGGTTGCGAACAGCAGAAAGAAACTGAAGGAAGGAGGCACTCCTTCAAATATTCAGGGCCCAACCCGTTAAAAGCTTTAAAGGAAAGCACTGTCAGTCAAGAGGTTAGTAGGACATATATTGCAGATGGATGACTGTGAGAAGCAGCCAGTGTTTTTCCTGCTCCCATACAACTCACTGAATTTGAATTCAGAGGGAGCTTGAGAACTGCGCCTTCCGGTTGTGACAAAACAATTCTGATGACTCATTTGTCCTGACCTGGGATCAGGTGCCACACGCAAACGTGGAACTTTGGCGTCACAGAATTGGCCTGTGCATCTTCTGAGTCATCCTTCTTTCTCTCCTCCCTCCTCTTCCTCCTTCAGATTGCTTGGAGAGGTTTGTGGTGGGGCATTGACTGACAGGCATCTCTCATTCCTACATCCTAATCTACTTGCTGGAGTGAGAACTTGACCTCTGGGAGCAAAGCTGGGAATAAACTGCCTCTTCAAAGCACAGCTTCATCAGGAGGCTGAAGGAAGCTGTTAAACACACCAGTCTGCCCTAACTTTTTTGTCACGGTAGAGATTAGCGCAGCCTAGCTATCTGCGGCAGCAGAAGACAGGCAGCAGTAAGGAGGGCGCAGCTGCGTAACTAGAAGGTCACACGGGGTGCCACAACCACATCACAAAACTGCTCTTGTGGAAAAGGCCAGGGGTCACTGCTTTGCTGAAAGGCCACAGTCCTCTCGCTGATGGCAAAATGTATGGGTTTCCTCAGCACACAAACTTCTGCTGTTCCTCATCAAGAATACATGTTCAGCTGTGCCAGAAAACCCCAGAGTCTGGGGGTTCCCAAACCCCTCAGAGCTTAGGGCCGCTGCTCCTTGCCTCTTTCAGCAACGCAGACGATGCTCTCGGCCCCACCATCAGGCAGACGGAGACAACCACCTCAGGCAGCGGATGCTGGGGGTAGGGGCAGCACCAGCTCCCAGTTCTCCCTCCTGAGCCCCCAAACCATTTCTTTTTATTGTCATATTGCCTGTTCTGCCCCAGAACAACCCCAGTTTGGCCTACTGTCTCAGGTATAAGGGAGGATGCTACCCTATTTAACTGCCTCTCCTGTCAGCTAGGGACGCGCGTGGCGCTGTGGATTAAACCACAGAGCCTAGGACTTGCTGATCAGAAGGTCGGCGGTTCGAATCCCTGCGACGGGGTGAGCTCCCGTTGCTCGGTCCCTGCTCCTGCCAACCTAGCAGTTCGAAAGCATGTCAAAGGGCAAGTAGATAAATAGGTTCCGCTCTGGCGGGAAGGTAAAAAGGCGTTTCCATGCGCTGCTCTGGTTCGCCAGAAGCTGCTTAGTCATGCTGGCCACATGACCTGGAAGCTGTACGCCGGCTCCCTCGGCCAATAAAGCGAGATGAGCGCCGCAACTCCAGAGTCGGCCACGACTGGACCTAATAGTCAGGGGTCCCTTTACCTTTACCTGTCAGCTAAGTAGGCACCATATTCTCCTTTCCTTTGTATAGCAAAATGTTTTGGACCAGCCCTCACCTCCTCTGTCTTTTTGTCAGACCAGAGAATTGCTGCTGTGGGAGAGAGTGAGGCTGCCTTGGCCGAACACCTAATGCACACCCCCCAAGAATCCTGGGGTCTGCAGTTTACCCCTCACAGAGCTACAGTCCCCAGCACCCTTAGCAAACTACATTCCCCGGGATCCTCTGAAGGGGATAAATGTGCTTTAAAGGTATCACATGTACACAGTCTGTATCTAGCCCAGCCAAGCAATTCCTTTACCCTCCCTTAGGGCTATAAACAGCTTTTGCCTTCTTCAGATTTCTCCTCTAACTCCTCCCCATTTTTCTTGAGTTTCAGGGCTTCAGAAGCCAGCAGTTACATAAGAGCATATGGGAAAGAATGCACTCTTTAGGGATGCATAGGTAAAGGTAAGGGGAACCCTGACTGTTAGGTCCAGTCGCGGACGACTCTGGGGTTGCGGTGCTCATCTTGCTTTGCTGGCCGAGGGAGCCAGCGTACAGCTTCCGGGTCATGTGGCCAGCATGACTAAGCCGTTTCTGGCGAGCCAGAGCAGCGCACCGAAACACCGTTTACCTTCCTGCCAGAGCGGTACCTATTTATCTACTCACACTTTGACGTGCTTTTGAACTCCTAGGTTGGCAGGAGCAGGGACCGAGCAACGGGAGCTCACCCCAATGCGGGGATTTGAACCGCCAACCTTCTGATCGGCATGTCCTAGGCTCTGTGGTTTAGGGATTCATACCAGACTGCAATAATAATAATAATTAATAATAATAATAATAATAATAATAATAATAATAATAATAATAATTTGTACCCCATCCATCTGACGGGGTTGCCCCAGCCACTCTGGGCAGCTTCCAGCAAATACATAAACATAATCAAACATCAAACATTAAAAACTTCCCTATACATGGTTGCCTTCAGATGTCTTCTAAAGGTTCATGCTAGTCACTTTGCCAGAGTTAGATTCAAGGGCGTTAATTTAAGGGTTGAGCAGTTGTCTGGTCCCATGTTGTCCATTTGGATCACTTCTTGAGAATATTTCTAGTCTTCTTTTTGGTCCTTATGAACAAGGTGAAGATGCTGCCATCAAAGGAGTTGCCACCCTAGTTTCGAGAACTTTTATTCCAGTTCACCTGGGAGTCAGACTTCTTCCGCCCTTCCTTCTCTGCATCTCTTAACTCCACTCTTACTTCAACAGCTTTGCAAGCAGGCCAAAGTACTCGTGGTTGGCACTTGCACATAAATAGACAGCTGCCTCTTTTACAGATCCTTTAGCTCGTGTGCATGGAAGCTATAACTAACACAGTCGGCTCAAATGTCTAAAAGCCAAAGAACATTTGCATAATATGCGTTCTGTGGTCTATATTCTAATGACAGGGAACTCTTCATTTTTCAGGTTGTCGTAAACCTGGACACTAGAAATGCCGTCCGGACACAATGCAGCCCACGTCAGCAGCAA
This sequence comes from Podarcis pityusensis, assembly GCF_964106645.2. Lineage (NCBI taxonomy): Eukaryota > Metazoa > Chordata > Lepidosauria > Squamata > Lacertidae > Podarcis > Podarcis pityusensis. Next base: position 87,700,325 of record NC_138032.1, read on the forward strand.
CGCAGACAGGAAGCACGGAATAAAGAAAACCAAATTCCTTTCTGCCTTAGGTGAATAACAAAAACAAAGCAGCCTGGATTGAACTATCCACATGGCATGAAAAAGGCTAGTTTTGGTTATGCCATCAAAGCATATCATCCACCCACCAATGCAAGCACACTGCCTGAAAAAATCAACATCAAAGGCATAGGTATAACCCTGTGACAGCACTGCAGGGCGTGAGACAATATACCGTATTTTTTGCACCATAACACTCACTTTTTTCCTCCTAGAAAGTAAGGGGAAATGTCTGTGCGTGTTATGGAGCGAATGCCTACGGATGGCGGGGGGATCTGCTGCAGTCGTGAGCAGAGGATCCATGCTTCCCCTTCCTTCCCTCCTCCGTGGCCCGCTTTGAGACAGCAAAGCGGGAGAGGAGAGGAGCCTTCCTCCTCTTATACCCCTCTTCTGCATTATGAATAGCATCCTTCTCCACCCAACCCACGAGTGTTCCTTGTCCCTTGAGTGCTTTTCCTTCCCTCCCCACTTAAAACGTGGTTACAAAGCATGGATCCACATGGATCCTCAGGATTTTTGCACTGGGCTACCCCAAACTCACCGTCAGATCACATGTCTGTGGCCACAGCATGAACCACAAAAATCATACACCCACTGTTTCGTTTAGAATATTTTTTTTGTTTTCCTCCTCTAAAAACTATGTGCATGTTATGGTCGGGTGCGTGTTATAGAGCGAAAAATACGGTACATAAAAAAAAGAACATAAGATTAGACCTGCTGGATCAGACTAAAGGCCCGTCCAAGTCCAGCATCCTCTTTTCATAGTGGCCAAACATGCGTGTGAGGAGTCCGCAAGCAAGACCAAAGGACAACAGCATTCTGCCCACAAAATCCTCAGAATGTCTAGCTCAGAATCAAAACCAGGAGCCAGTAGCATTCAAACAATATGCTCTGCTATATGGGCTCTTGTCAGCACTCTGGCAGAAGCATTCTGCATCAGCTGCAATTTCCAAGCAGTTTTCTAATAATAACAATAACAATAACCATAATTTAATCCCCGCCCATCTGGCTGGGTTTCCCCAGCCACTCTGGGCGGCTCCCAACAGAATATTAAAAACACGATAACAAACATTAAAAATTTCCCTAAACAGGGCTGCCTTGAGATGTCTTCTAAAAGTCAGATAGTTGTTTATTTCCTTGACATCTGATGGGAGGGTGTTCCACAGGGCGGGCACCACCACCAAGAAGGCCCTCTGCCTGGTTCCCTGTAGCTTCACTTCTTGCAGTGAGGGAACCGCCAAAAGGCCCTCGGAGCTGGACCTCAGTGTCTGGGCTGGACGATGGGGGTGGAGACGCTCCTTCAGGTATACTGGGCTGAGGCCGTTTAGGGCTTTAAAGGTCAGCACCAACACTCTGAATTGTGCTTGGAAACGTACTGGGAGATCTAGTAGAGTATGCTACAATAGTCTAATCCAGGGCTCACACACCCCTCCCTTTGTACTGCATTTCGGGACACATACCTTCCAATATTTCTCTGGTGAAAATAGGGATGTCCTATTCAGCAACTATTGTTGTTGTTGTTGTAGTTGTTTATTATTATTATTATTATTATTATTATTATTATTATTTCCCACTCATCTGACTCGGTTGCCCCAGCCACTCTGGGCAGCTTCCAGCATATATAAAAACATAAAGAACTGGACATTTTTAAAAAAAACTTCCCTATACTGGGCTGCCTTCAGATGTCTTCTAAAGGCTGTATAGTTACTTATCTCCTTGGTTCAGGGGTCACATAACTCCATACCCTTCAACGTTTCTTCAATGAAAATAGGGACATCCTAAGGAAAAGTGGGACATTCTGGGATCAAATCAGAAACTGGGATGGCTTCTGTAAATTCCGGACTGTCCTTGGAAAATAGGGACATTTGGAGGGTCTGTGGTGTGTTGCTAGAGACATCCCTTCAGGTTTGTTGTTTTATAAAGCAAGGAACAAACCGGATAACTGAGGTGAGCAAGACAACAAAAGTGTTTGGAAAGTATGCTATGACGAAAGGCTGAAGACTGTCTGCTAAAAGATTAGGGTGGAAATAATGGTTTTCAAAAAAAGAAAAACCACCTTTACCAAGGGTTCCTTTTGCTAAGAAAAAGAGCAGATAAGATTATCAGAACTTTTTAAAAGGCCCCCTGTACCCTATGATTAAGTCACACTAGTTGTTACTCCCATAACTCCATACCCTCCAACATTTCTCCGATGGAAATAGGGACGTCCCAAGGAAAAGCGAGACATTCCAGGATGAAATCAGAAACTGAGATGGCTTCTGTAAATCTGGGAGTTTCCCTGGAAAATAGGGACACTTGGACGGTCTGGGCTTTCCAGCTTTGTTTGTTTGTTTTTCTTTCCCCAGGGAAAATCATGTTTTACCACTGAATTAGAACAAATGGTTTTCTATGATGTACTCCCAGTCTGTGTGAACATTTGAAGGTTGTGTTCTTCCCAAGTACAGTGGTACCTCGGGTTACATACGCTTCAGGTTACACACTCTGCTAACCCAGAAATAGTGCTTCAGGTTAAGAACTTTACTTCAGGATGAGAACAGAAATTGTGCTCCAGTGGTGGGGCAGCAGCAGGAGGCCCCATTAGCTAAAGTGGTGCTTCAGGTTAAGAACAGTTTCAGGTTAAGTACGGACCTCCGGAGCGAATTAAGTACTTAACCTGAGGTACCACTGCACTGTTCACTGGAAATATACTTTACTTTATACTTTATTGTCACTTGTACAACCAGCCAGGGTGTGAATCATCCCTGAGAATTTTCCCACTCTCCTGAGGCAACGTTCTTCCGCGATGTGATGCAGCGGATTCACGGGACAGCCCATAATATCTTGTGCTGTATTCACCACCCTCTGTAGGCACTTCCTATCAGCTGATGTCAAACCAGCCTACCACACCGTGATGCAGTATGAAAGGACACTTTCTATTGTAGACCGGTAGAAGGAGATCACCAAATGTTGATGGACATCATTCTTTCGCTTACCAAAGGTAGCAGAACCTTCACCCACTTTCAGCAGGGGTCTCGCTTCCCTCAGGAACTCGACACAGCGCGTTCCCCCGCTTAATCCTTTCCCCACTGAATTGCTCAACTTAATCAAGAGTAAGCTTTGCAAACATTTCTTTTCCCCTTCGCTTTGTCTCAATTACATTTGGCTCGGGGCCAGAAATGGAGGGAAAGCTCAAACCACTTATTTCTTGATTTGGGAAGGCAGCAATTATGACATTTGAGATACCAGGCCACTCTAGCATCACGCCTCTCTGAGTCTTAAGTGGGCTTCCGCAAACTGATGTCTCTGTCGCTCCTGTGTGGGACCCTAATCTAGAGATCTCTTCAATCTATAAATTACAGCCTCTCTTGTTCCTACAGTTACATAGACACAGGCAAGCAAGCACTCTGCCTCAACATATTTTTGTCCACCCTAAAATGGACAATAAGTGTAATTCCCTATTCCTTATTGGGCCATTGCAGCAAAAACAATTACGAGCGTTGCAGCACCCTCAAGATTGATATATTTACTTGGGGCATCAGTTCTTGTGGGTTGGAGCTGACCTGGACAGATGTGATTGCCTAAATTCAAGGCCAGATCAAGGTAGTTGGGAGTCCTGGTGCTATTCTTAAAATCGGGATTCCCTTTTCCTAAATAGTAAAGGTAAAGGGACCCCTGACCATTAGGTCCAGTCGTGGCCGACTCTGGGGTTATGGCGCTCATCTCGCTTTATTGGCCGAGGGAGCCGGCGTACAGCTTCCGGGTCATGTGGCCAGCATGACTAAGCCGCTTCTGACGAACCAGAGCAGCGCATGGAAACGCCGTTTACCTTCCCACCAGAGCGGTACCTATTTATCCACTTGCACTGTGTGCTTTTGAACTGCTAGGTTGGCAAGAGCAGGGACCGAGCAACGGGAGCTCACCCCATCGCGGGGATTTGAACTGCCGACCTTCTGATTGGCAAGTCCTAGGCTCTGTGGTTTAACCCACAGCGCCACCCGCGTCCCTAGCTTCCCTAAATAGGAATGCATAAAATAAGGTGACTTGCGTTATCTTAAAAACTACAAAAAAATTGCGGACTTCTGTTTCAAAATATTATGCAGACCTTGGTAAACAAAAAGAAAATACTTTGAGCATGTGCATTTTCTCATTTTAAGATCACTTAACTCTTATTCTTTTTGCTAACTTTGGGTCACTCACTCTGAGCCTAGCCTACCCTGCATGGCTGTTGTGAAGAAGGAGGCATGAAATGACTGCAAGTGAAGACTTTGTGCTTGTATCAGAGGCATCTAACTGGGGTGCCTTTAACCAGAGTGATGCATCTCTGCAGTATAAACAGCCATGCCCCTCCACCCCCTACAGATTAAAACAGCCCTAAAGCTTCATCGCCAAAGAATTGATGCTTTTGAATTCTGGTGCTGGAGGAGACTCTTGAGAGTCCCATGGACTGCAAGAAGATCAAACGCATCCATTCTGAAGGAAATCAGCCCTGAGTGCTCACTGGAAGGACAGATCCTGAAGCTGAGGCTCCAATACTTTGGCCACCTCATGAGAAGAGAAGACTCCCTGGAAGAGACCCTGATGTTGGGAAAGATGGAGGGCACAAGGGGAAGGGGACGACAGAGGACGAGATGGTTGGACAGTGTTCTTGAAGCTACAAACATGAGTTTGACCAAACTGCGGGAGGCAGTGGAAGACAGGAGTGCCTGGAGTGCTCTGGTCCATGGGGTCACGAAGAGTCGGACACGACTAAACGACTAAACAACAGCAACAACAAAGCTTAATCCAATCTTAACCTGGCCCGGTTACTGCATGTTTTAGATACATAAGTCCCATTCAGCTGAGCTTACTTCCAGGCCTGTAGTCACTGGGGTTGTGGAAAGCCAAATGATCCACTTTCATTCTTAAAACGAAAGTGGTGACTCCCCGCTTTTGGAACGCTCTCCCCAGGAAGGCTTGCCTGGTTCCTTCATTACATATCTTTAGGTGCCAGGCAAAAACGTTCTCCTCCTCCTATGCCTTTGGCTAATTAAACACTCCATGACCTATTAAACTGAGCTGTGTGTATGCAATTGTTTTTGTTTGTTATTATGGTATGTATTTTTGTGTTTTTATATTGTAAACTGCCTTGTAATCTTCGGATGAATGGTGCTGTGGAAATGTAACAAATAAAAAAATGATAAAGCAGTGGGATTTTTTTAAATAAAATAATTACAGGTAAAATAGTAAGGAAAAGCATACAGGCTGAATTCATAAAAGCACCGTATTAGGCTAAGTTTAGGATAAACACAGTAACAACCTTGTGAGCCTATAAGGGGCGTTTTTTGTCTTCTTCTTTTTTACACGGGTGTATCTTAACAATTGTTTTTCTTTTCATGTCTTATTTTACCTTGCACACTTACGATTTTCTACTGAGTACAAAAATCATTTTTAATTTTTTAATAAATACAGGTCATACTTTCCCTAATTTTCCCAGCAAAATCACTGCCTGCCCCAACTGCAAAGCCAGTGAGAAGACTAACAGGATGTTATAATATATTGTTTATTTTATTCATAATAATTTAATTGTGTTTAAGCTTATCAGATTATTTTATATCTGTCTATATTTACGGTAAGTAGTCCTCGTTTTGCACCAGTGTGTACCTGGGAGTTAGACCCATTAAAAACAAAGAGATTTACTTCTGAGTAGACATGTATATCATTGTACTGTACATTGACTATACCATGAATTCTTCAGTTCCCGCAGAGCAGGAGATATGCCTCAGTCTCTTTGCGGTTTTTTTGTATTTTCCATTAGGGGGTGTTCTTTAACATCTACCCAGCCTAACACCTATTAGGCTGTAGTATTTTCAGAGAATAGCTTCTAGGGAGAACCTGAGCTTAGATTAGCCCCCCCCCCCACAGGAAAGGTGTATTGCAGTTGCTAGAAAGAAAAGAACGGCAAACAATGGAGGTTCCAAGGACTAGAAAATCAGGTAGAAGCAGGAAAGAAAAGTGTGTTAAAGGAGAGGGGTAAATATGAGCTCTTTAGGACCCCAGGGATTTAGCCTGGCATCTAAGCACAACTCTGACTTCACTCATAGGCTAAAAATACTGAAAAGTGGAAGCAGCAAGAGGAAGGCAAGTTTCACAGAAATCGCTTAGATGATTGCCTGCACATTTTGTGTTACAACTTTCTTTCCAGGAGGCCTAGAAACTTCCAAAGGAAAAGAAAAGAAAAGAAAAGAAAAGAAAAGAAAAGAAAAGAAAAGAAAAGAAAAGAAAAGAAAACTCAGCATCTTGCTGGCAGGCAGTGTGGAGAGTCGGTGTGATGTAGTGGGAGACTAGGGTTCAAATTCCCCCTCAGCCAAGAAACTAACTGAGTGACCTTGGCGGAGTTGCTTCCTCTCAGCCTAACCTACTTCACAGGGTTGCTTCCTTGGAGAAAAAGGTGGGATATAAGCACAATAAGTGTATAAAATAAAAGCATATGTCACCATAAATGTTTTACAATCCTCTATATGTCTCAATGAGTTTGATGTGGTTTGAGGTAAATAAACATTGAACTGTAGCCTGGCAGCATAAGCCTCTACAGAGTGCCTGGGGCAACCCAGCCAGATGGACAGGGTATAATTATTATTATTATTATTATTATTGTTATTGTTATTATTACTACTACTTAGAAGTAAGTCCCATTAAGCCCAATGGAGTTTACTTTCAGCTGTTTTCTCTGACCTGGCAACAAGTTCCATTGAATTCTATGGGACTTAGTAGACATACAATTGTGCTATTAATCTCTCAGGAGTCCATGCAGCCCTTCAAAACTGATTAGAACAATAACAACCCAACAGTGTTCGTTTATATTGTGCTTTTTGAACGTTTGAAGCACATTGTACGCTCATTCATTTATCTTTCCAACAACCACGTAATTCCAGTGTTTTTTGTTCTGCATTGCAGAAGGGGAACCAACGATTGCTGAGCGTTGATCACAAATCACACCCTCAGCCTCACCACCAGCTCCTATGGTAACAGTCCTGCCACTAGCAATTCCTTTGCCCACATCCATTTTTTCTTCTCGGTTTTTTTTTTCCAGTTAAATTTTTTATCTGGATGGTATCGTTTCACACATGAATATCAAGCTTAAGCCAAGGGTTTTCACTGTGTTTATAAGCACAGAGTTCTCTCCATATCATTGATGCACATGAGTGCGCATATCAGTTCACGCCAACAAACACTGAGCATATACCAGCTGGAAACAAACGGAGACCATCTACATTTTCAGGAAGCGTTATTGGTACCTGGCAACATGGACTGGCATGTGGGGATCAGCGTTTGATGGAATAGTATAGGCAAAAGTCACCATTGCCTAGTGAAAGACTATAAATTAGTTGTGGTGCTGCGCATAAAAACATATCCTTCCGGAAAGAAAGGAAATTATATCTCTACCTTTTTCTGAAAGCTTCCCGAAAATCACATTCGTCAGTGTGCAAAGCCTAAAGGGACCCCTGACCATTAGGTCCAGTTGCGGACAGCTTAAGGGCAGAGACACCAGAGAAGCTAAGCTGTAGAAGATCACATAGATCAAATACATTGCACAACTTAATTCTTTCATTTTGGGCTTGCAAACCATGAGCTAAAGAGATTGGCAAAAAGAGGAGTATATTTTTTGCCATTTTTCAATTCTGAATGCATGTTTTATTTGTAGGGTGCCAAAAAACAACAGCTGTCTTTCTCTCTCCTTAAAAATAATTCTCACATTCCTAAACCTTCTCTTACCTGGCCCTGAAAGCCAGGTTTTGTTTCTTGTCTTAAATATTGCTAGGGGGTTGGGTATACAAAGTGGATCTTTCCAGAATCACCCTTTTGCTGCCTTTGATTAGAAATTCAGGATGAGCCACCTTGGTGTGAGTCCAAGGCTCCATCTAGAAACTGGGAGGGGAGTTTGTGCCTTGGCTCCGGGAACGAAATCGGCTGGCTTTGCCTCCTAACGAGAATTCAGCTGGTCATGAAAGACTTTCTGGGCCAGTCGAGTTGTTGTGGTGGTGCTGGTGGTGGTGGGGAACCATCCCTAATCTATGACTAATCCAATATGCAAAGCACCTGCGAATCCTGGTCCAAAACTGGAGCTTAGGGGGTGGTAAGAGGGAGGGGCAAAGAGAATGGGAATGAGAGGGGCAGAGCAAAGGGGGGAGAAAGAAAAAGGAAATAAAAAAAGGGAGGATGAACCCCTCCCTCCCCCTACCTTCGTCACGTTTCCTCTTCTCTCCATTCGACCGAGGAATCCCCAGAATCCCATTAATGGAGTAGGAGCCCACCGGATCATTGGAGGCACTGGAGACGGGAGGGGAGGCTGTACTGGGAACTGGACAAAATGAAAAGGGAGAGAGGCCCATGAGGAGAGCAGACGGTAGAAAGCTACAGGAGAACACCCTAGCCTCTCCGGAGATAGCCCTGCTCACCCCGCTAAGGGAGACCCCCACCCCTTCGCAAAAAAATGCCTTTCAGTCGTCAACATAGCTTGTAAATCCTTTGCAAAACACTTAGTTCTGTCACATAACCTATCTCAGAATGTTCAAGGCTGGCTAGAATTCTCCTGGCAAGCTGAAAACCCCAGCTCTGCAATCAAACTCGCCTACAGTGGTACCTCGGGTTACAGACACTTCAGGTTACAGACTCCGCTAATCCAGAAATATTGCCTCGGGTTAAGAACTTTGCTTCAGGATGAGAACAGAAATCATGCAGTGGCAGCAGGAGGCCCCATTAGCTAAAGTGGTGCTTCAGGTTAAGAACAGTTTCAGGTTAAGAACGGACCTTCGGAACGAATTAAGTTCTTAACCCGAGGTACCACTGTACGTCTATTTTGGTTTGTGTTTTACAAGACTCCATTGTGCGTAGGATTTATTTACTTATTTTCAGAATGGAAATGTGTATAATGCATTTTTATAATAATAATAAAAAATCAAAGCACTGTATAACATTATATATATATATATAATGGCGGGTTGGCGGGTGAAAGAGAGAGAATGAATATTCAGATCCGATAAGGAAGATTAGAATTTTGCAACATGACAGTAACTTTTAAAGGAGTTAAATCTGCAACCGCAGCTCACACAAGAGAAGATATTGTTTGCAACCAGTGCTTGAGTTACAGAAGGTACAATTTGAGGGTTGGGCAGCCCTCTTAACTTTTGTGATGGTGCCTTTGGCAACCGTTTCTAACAGGTACACATGATATAGTTAAATTTAGGGACTTGGGGACTCTCCAGCTTCCAGCTTCCTGACAACCCTCCTCATAATTGAAACATGGTTTATGACCCATTGACATCCTGCTTGCCTTCTAAAGTGTATCCTCGCTTATGCTGTTGGATACTAGAACTGTTGCAAACTAGATGCCAGTCTCATGGTCAATAGAGGGCGGAGGTACATAGTAGCTAAACACACATGGGTTGCCAAACCCACATTTGCAGAGATATAATAATAATAATAATAATAATAATAATAATAATAATAACAACAACAACAACAACAATAATAATAATAATATATTTAATACCATGCCCATCTGGCTGGGTTTCCCCAGCTACTCTGGTCGGCTCCCAACAGAATATTAAAAACACGATAGAACATCAAACATTAAAAACTTCTAAAAGTCAGATAGTTGTTTGTTTCCTTGACATCTGATGGGGGGGGTGTTACACTGGGTGGGTGCCACCACGGAGAAGGCCCTCTGCCTGGTTCCCTGTAACCTCACTTCCCGCAATGAGGGAACCACCAGAAGGCCCTCAGAGCTGGACCTCAGCGTCCGGGCAGAACGATGTGGGTGGAGACACTCCTTCAGGTATACTGGGCCGAGGCTGTTTAGGGCTTTAAAGGTCAGCACCAACTCTTTGAATTGTGCTCGGAAACGTACTGGGAGCAAATGTAGGTCTTTCAGGACTGGTGTTAGGTGGTCTTGGCGGCCACTCCCAGTCACCAGTCTAGCTGCTGCATTCTGAATTAATTGTAGTTTCTGGGTCACCTTCAAAGGTAGCCCCATGTAGAGCGCATTGCAGTAGTCCAAGAGTGTTTAAACAAGCCACCATTTTTTTTTGTCTGAAAATGCCCCAACAGCTGGAAGTTTACTTCCCAGCACCTATTCCAGTTGTGGGGGGTGAGCACGTGGGGGGAAAGGGCCTCTTTCTTCATGACATGCAGTCCACAGCCTTTTTCAAGTATTGCTTTCATAAAGGCTGTTGATGTATTGAACTATGTACATGCACTTCGAAAGGCAAACGGCCTCTCCCTGTCCTACAGTCTGTCCCCTTAGGCCTCTCCCTGACCCAGCCCAGCTACAGGACTGCCAGCAGAGAAAGTCTGCATTGCTAGGAACTTAATCTGAAAGGGCCACTCTCCTCCCCAACAGCCTCACCCCCTGAGACAGCCAAAATAGGTGCTTTCCAACACTGAATATCAAGTATAGAATCATAGATTTGGAAGGGACTCTGAGCACCATCTTGTCCAACCCCCTGCGATGCAAACGAAGGAATCGAACCTGCAACCTTAGCATTATCAGCGCCATGCTCTAACCAAGCATATAAACAGAACCTAAAGTGAGCAGTGAAGCCATTCTGAAAGGACCCCAGCCGGACTGGTTTGTTACTGGTTAGAATTCCTGGTTAATCAGGAATCCTGGAGCAAACCTTGAAGGGAGAGCAAGAAGGACTAGAAAGGAGGCAAAATGGCCACAAACATCTCTCCTCTAAATATTGGGTTAGTGGGTTGTGTGAAGTAGATCCATGGCTTGCAGTTAGAAAGCTACCTCTTTATCCAGCGTTCAGCTCAATAAAAGCCAATTCAAAGAAAACCTATTCCGTGCATCAGCACTGACTGGCAGGTGCCTGTTACGTTAGGTTAGTTATGTCATAATCTGCTGTACTTGTGCCTACACATCACTTTGAGTTCTTAACAGCAATTAAAACGAACCACGAAATGCAATAAAATGCAAAAGCAAAATACAGCATAACAGCAGAGACAAGAGCAGCAGATAAAACAGTTGTTGGATAAAAACATCTGTTTTCTGTTTTCTTTTTCTTTTTCAGGAGGCATAAACAGGAAGGTTTTTGCCCTATGGCAAAACAGTGCAAGAGTGGGGACTGTCCAAGCCATTAATGAGCATCTTCCTGCATTTGAGGGGATGTCTGAGCTAGAGAACAGTCTTCCTGCATTTGAAGACATCTTCCATTTGCAGGCCTGTCCATTCTGGGTACCATTTAATGATGGAGAACTATTGGAAGGGAGAGCAGAGTGGCACGAAAGTTGCCCATTGGCAGTTAGTGCCTGGAGAGCAGAGGAAGCAGGGACCCAGATCACTTGGTCCCAATCTTCCTCACTATTTAAATTATAGCAATCCTTCCAAATTTGCATCAATTAGCATGTGCAAATGTTATGCAAAGTGCCTGTGCCACCACAAGCTCACCTTGCCCATCCTCAGAGCAGCTTTGCAACTCTTTTAAATCAGATTTCACGTTACAAAAATAAGGCATATTCATGCTTAGGGAAGTTTGAGTTTACTGCAGGGCAATTGTTGGCCCAACCTGTAATGGCAAAGTTAAAATCATTTTTGAATGACAGTTAAAGAAAGAAACTCTTCTAAGTTCACCAGTTGTATTTCTTAGCCACTGAAATATCTCACCCAAGCCCTCCTGCTTGCTATATTTTTTAGCAGTAAATGAACACCATACTTTTGAACATAGTTTTCTGTGAACGCGAGAGCTGGGAAGTTGCTTGTTTAAAACACACACATACCAGTGGCATGTGGTCAGTGGACTACAGGGACTAGGTTAATCCCCTAAATGTTCCCAGTAAATCAGAGTATGAAAGTATTAAAGCCTGTTGCCTCCTTCCCAAAGACCAGGAAGTTTCTGCTCGTCTGGGGGGGGGGGGGAGGCACGATGCTCGGACAGGTCCAAGACCCTCCTGCCACTTTCCCAAAGCCCACCCAGCTTTTGAAAGGCGTACGAAGGCTCCAGCATCCCTTTAGAGGCCTGACACCTCCTTCCCAAAATCCAGGAAGCTTCTGCCTGGCTTAGGGAGGGAGGCACGATGCTCACGCACGGGACGTTGCAATATCGGCCCCCCCACAATCCCCCTCACAAGCTGGTGCCTCTGGCCCTAACTTTCCCCCTACGGAAAATTTCCCCCCACACCACTGACACATACCCACTATTTTTCAAGAGTCTATTACACGACATGTAAATATTAGAATCACAGCGTGGTTAACAGTGAAAGCCCTGCATAGGCTCACTCCCTCCAAACAAGCCTGTACCTTGGTTCTCAAACATAATCCGTTCTAGAAGTCCGTTCGACTTCTGAAACCATTCAAAAAACAAGGCGCGACTTCCGATTGGCTGCAGGAGCTTCCTGCACTCAAATGGAAGCCACAACAGACGTTCGGCTTCCGCAAAACATTCACAAACCAGAACTTCTGGGTTTGCTGTGTTTGGGAGCCGATTTGTTCGACAACTAAGCCGTTTGCGAACCAAGGCACCACTGTAACTGGTTACTGGAGCTCACTGTTGCTGATAAGTGTCACCCAGTTAAACAACACATTTCCCATATGACTGTGCAAAATCCCATTTTCCTTCCAGGGTATGTATTTGCATCCCAACACAAACGAGTCTCATTAGGAGGAGCGGCCTGTCCTATTTCAGCACCTGAGGTGAAACGGGAATGTACAGCCATCTCCCCACATCGCTGTGGCCCACTTTTGCCAGCAACTGAACACTGCAAATCCGTTGCAAAACTCGGAGACAGTTAGGGCGCACCTCATGGCATTGCTATAATAATAATAATAATTTATTATTTATACCCCGCCCATCTGGCTGAGTTTCCCCAGCCACTCTGGGCGGCTTCCAACCGAGTGTTAAAAACAAGACAGCATTAAATATTAAAAACTTCCCTAAACAGGGCTGCCTTCAGATGTCTTCTAAATATCAGATAGCTGCTTATTTCCTTGACATCTGATGGGAGGGCGTTCCACAGGGCGGGCGCCACCACCGAGAAGGCCCTCTGTCTGGTTCCCTGTAACCTCACTTCTCGCAATGAGGGAACCGCCAGAAGGCCCTCGGCGCTGGATCTCAAGTGTTCTCCACCCCGTGGCAGGGAAGATGAGCGGCGACACTGTGCACTATGCCATGGGGTGGGCAGGGTGCCAGCGCTTGTACTTCTGCCACCTGAGGGAGATACTTCACTCAGCCCCACGGGCAGGCCGGTTCTGCTCCGTAGACCTGTGCAGGACTGCAGTTTGCCATACTGATTGCAGGCAGTTCTCCATTTAGGGTTACGGTCCAAGGCACTGCATGTTTAAGTGAAACCGCGTCTGTTTGAAACACCATTGGAACATTGACATTGGGGGTTGCCCTGTTATTCAAGTCTGTTTTACTTTAAAGGGGGGAGCCCAAGAGGGAGGAAGGAGTGTGGTTTGAGGAAGAAAGGAAGGGGGAAAGGGGCCCACTGACATCCTCTTCCCAAGGGCTCCCGGAAACCTGCAGCCTGCCCTTCTGGCAATGCTGAAAATTGATACTGGTGGAAGGGAAAATTGATACTGCCATATTAATTGAATCACATAGTTTGGAGGCATCTCTAGGGTCGTTTCATCTGTCCCCCTGCTAATAATAATAATAATAATAATAATAATAATAATAATAATAATATTTATACCCCGCCCTCCCCAGCCAAGACCGGGCTCAGGGCGGCTAACACCTGATATAAAAACAAATTGATTGAAATACAACTTAAAAACAAGATTAAAACTCAACATTAAAACATTAAAATACAGCCTCATTTCAATGGAAACTCAAATCAAAAACTTTTTGGGGGATGAAAACGTCACGTCTTCACCAAGGCTAACTATCCAGACTGGTCCTACATGGGCCAGAAAAAAGCCAGGGAAGTCCCCAAATAGGAGTTCCATCACAGGAGGAGAAAGGAAAAAAGAACGGGGGGGGGGAATCAAATTGATTCCAAGCCGAAGGCCAGGCGGAACAACTCCGTCTTACAGGCCCTGCAGAAAGAAATCAGATCCTGCAGGACCCTGGTCTCATGAGACAGAGCGTTCCACCAGGCTGGAGCCAGTGTTGAAAAGGCCCTGGCTCTGGATGAGGCTAATCTGACTTCCTTAGGGCACGGGACCTCTAGGATGTTTCTATGTATGGACCTTAAGGTCCTCCGTAGGAAGTTCAGTGCTACAGCATTCCTGACAGGTGACCATTGTTAAGCAGCTTGTACCATCAGAAAGTTCTTATAATCTGAACCCATTAATTTGAATTTTACTGTCTGCAGCTCCATCCTACCCTCCAGAGCTCCATCATCCATGAGACACTATCAAAATATTTTTAGGTGGCTATCATATTGCCTCTTAGCTGCCCCTTCCAGACTAAACAAAGGCAGTTCCTTCAACCTTTTCCCAAGGATTGCTGTCTAGGCTCTTCACAATCTTTGTAGCTCTCCTCCAGGTACATTACATGTCAAAGACCGTGCTGAGGAGGCCTGCACAGATGATGAATGGTGGGAGCCTCCCCCTCCCCCTGCTTCTGACCAGGATCTGAAGCTGCCCAGGAGCAGTGGGGCAGTATAGAGTTGGAACAGTGGTTTGCAGAGGGGCAGAGTTCTGAAGACAAAAGTTGGGAAGAACGGGGAGGTGAATAGCTAGGAGAAGAAGAACCGAGAGAGAGAGAGAGAGAGAGAGAGAGAGAGAGAGTTAACGGACTCCAGTTAGCTGGAAAGTGTCCAGCCGATCAGTCCAAGGTCACATAGATTAGACAAAGTAGCTGCACAGAAGGCACAGTGGTTGCGAGATCAGGTCGCAAGATGAGGAAGTGACTCGGGGGGAAGTGGGTGGAAACCTTAATTGGGAGCACCTTTACTCCGAGAATAGACTCTTTGTTCTTTCGCTGTGATCATTAAAATCTCTTTAAATGGTAAGAGACTATTTTTGCTTTGTTCTGCTTATCCCCGGCTAAAGGGAGGGAGGAAGCCGCTTCCCCGAAGTGTGACATTACACTTGGTTGATGTCCTCCTTTAACTGCAGTGCCCAGAACTGGACATTTTGCTCCAGTACCAAAGAGTGGTGCCATTGCTTCTCGTGATCTGAAGCAATGTAGCATGCAATTGCTTGCGTCTTTTTAGCTTCAACCTCCCATTTTCCTTCAACTTTATTCTTTCTTATGTACCTCCTTCTTCTGTACCACTTTTCCGAGGCCCAGTTACTCTTTTGGGTAGAGTGCCTCAGGCAATAATATAACCTTAGCCTATTCCATAGCTGCCAACTGTCCCTTATCCCGCTGCTGTCCCTTATTGATGATGTCCCTTAAATTTCCCGGGTTTCAAAGGAAGCAGCTCCTCTCCCTCCCTCCCTGCCGGCCAGGGAGGAGGGAGGCTCCAACTGTGTTGCTTGGCTGCGTTGCTCACCCAATAAGGAGTCTAAGAACGACTGGGGGGTGGAGCTTGCATGCCTTGTGCCAATCAAATCGGCCGCGTTGCCTGGGGACTCGCCTTTGCTCAGTGCTTCCCATCGGAGAGGTGACGGTGGTTTTCTTTGCTGCATCCCCTTTGCTGGGTTGCTGCGCTGTGGGAACCACCGCTTGAGGCTTCGTTTGGCTGCTGGCTGGGCTTTCTGCCTTTGGCTCGGAGGGGCTCAGAAGTTGAACATACCTGTACTTGGGAAATCCCTTATTTTGGCTGCTGGTCCCTTATTTTCAAATCTGTAAGTTGACAGCTATGGCCTATTCCGCCTGCCTTTCCCCTCTGTGACATCAGGGCACCACGGCCAATCACTGCCGGGCGTCTCATCACCATTGCCACCACCACCATAAAATCCCTTGCTGCTGTGGTTTTTAAATTTCCTGCCCCTGGGGAACCCCTCCTTCCTCAGTTTATCTGCCGAGGAAACCCTAAGCTAGCCACAGAATCTCTGCACATTTTAGGGGTTCTGGGACATAATCTCAGTCTGCAAGGGGTACCCAAGAAGGGGTACTGTTCAATGCAATACACCACTAAGATCTTAAGCAGGAATTAGAATGCCATTCCTGCAGCACTCCCCACACCAAGAGAATGTACTGGAACACATTGCTCAGGAACATCTTAATGTGCAACCAACAAAATACACAATATCCTCTTGCTGTGCATTCTGGGACAAGACTGGTGACAGCAGGTTTTGAGCAACTAACCTCCCCTTACTAAATTTCTGATCAAGGAATTCCTGATAAGCTGTCTAATCAGCGCCTTTAATTGATAGACTGGCTTTCTGCTTGTTATTCTATCTGTTAATAAATTATAATTAAACAAAGTCACAAGTTGCATTGCCGTCACCTGCCACCTTTGCAAAGGCGACCGTTTCCCATACCTTAACCACAGAAAACTTAACCATCTAGTAAGCAAAATGACGATTGTCAGAAAGAAAATATAGCTTTAAGGCGCTTTTAGAAATCAATTTGGGGAAAATATGAGCGATTCCCAGATCAATCACTATTTTTAACATCAGTATGTACAAAGACTGCAGGTGGTGAAGTAGCAGGAACCTAACTTCAGAAGAACCAGAAATTCAGCAGGTGCAGGGAACAAGCGTATTCATCCAAGAGGTATAAATCCCAACCTCTTTTGAACAATTAGCTCTTCATCAGGGGCCTGACAGAAAAAGAAATAGGCTACATCTATTACAGTTTCTTAGATGACTAGCTCCAAAATGAGCCACTGACATACGGACTCCCTCCGTGGCAGCTGAGCCTGCAATAGATTTGAGCTAATCCTGATTCTGACAGTCCCCTAGAGAAGAGCTAATTGCTTTTAAAGAAACGTTGGAATCTATACCACTTACTCGGACTAATAAAGGTGTCTCCTTGCACCTGTTGGGTTCCTGCTTGTTTCGCGCTGCCCTTTGGTGTGAGCTAGAGGTGTAGATAGGGACGCGGGTGGCGCTGTGGGTTAAACCACAGAGGCTAGGACTTGCCGATCAGAAGGTCAGTGGTTCGAATCCCCACAACGGGTTGCTTGGTCCCTGCTCCTGCCAACCTAGCAGTTCGAAAGCACATCAAAGTGCAAGTAGATAAATAGGTACTGCTCCGGCGGGAAGGTAAACAGCATTTCCGTGTGCTGCTCTGGTTCGCCAGAAGCAGCTTAGTGATGCTGGCCACATGACCCGGAAGCTGTACGCCTGCTCCCTCGGCCAGTAAAGCGAGATGAGCACCGCAACCCCAGAGTCGGTCACGACTGGACCTAATGGTCAGGGGTCCCTTTACCTTTACTTTTAGAGGTGTAGATAGCACATGTACAGTGTCAGATTTACGTATAAGCTAAACAAGCTATAGCTTAGGGCCCCACTCTCTTGTGGACCCCTCAAAAATTTACAGGGGAACAAATTGGATGTACATTTCCAAAATATAAGATAAAAAACAAATAAAATAAAACCTACATACAGCAACAGTGTTTTGTGTTGTGTAGGTTCCTATGGTGTAAGTCATGGGCCCCGCCTGCTAGCCTGCTCCCTAAAATATCACTGGTTTGCTCATTTCTATATATAGGGTACCATATAGCATATATTCAACTCAAAAAACAGCGACAATTGGTTGTTGACAAAGGACAGCTAGACATATAAAGGGCCCCATTAGCTTCAGTAGCTTAGGGCCTCATCAAACATAAATACGGCCCTGCACATGTGCAGAGGTGCCAAGTTGCCCCTGAGATTGAGGGGGCCTGGCGTACAGGCGTGTGCATGACATCAGTTGGGTCCCACATGGCGTGCAATGTTACATCATCTAAAGGAGGCCAAGCGCTCTGGAGGAACCAGCCAATGAGGTGGCGCCACATTTGGCTCCACACTCGGTCTCCTCCAGCCTCTCAACACTGAGACGGCCCAGCCTATTTCCAACAAATATTATAGAATCATAGAATTGTAGAGTTGGAAGGGACCCTGTGGAAGATCTAGTCCAATCCTAGTATGCAGCTGTCCCATACAGGAACCAAAGCTGCAATCTTGGTCAATCTTGGTGGTACAGTGGGACCTCGGGTTACATACGCTTCAGGTTACAGACTCCACTAACCCAGAAATAGTGCTTCAGGTTAAGAACTTTGCTTAAGGATGAGAAGAGAAATCGTGCTCTGGCAGCATGGCAGCAGCAGGAGGCCCCATTAGCTAAAGTGGTGCTTCAGGTTAAGAACAGTTTCAGGCTAAGTACGGACCTCCAGAACGAATTACGTATTTAACCTGAGGTACCACTGTATTTAACTCAGAGTAGACTTGCTAAAATGTATAAGTCCGAATCAGATAAGTGCTGGAGATGTAATGAGGTTGAGGGTACGTTTATCATATGTGGTGGACTTGTAAAAGGGTAAGAGAGTATTGGGAAATGATATACAATGAATTGGGGGGAAACGTTTAAAAGTACCTTTTTAAAAAACCACCAGATTCCTTTTTGTTGGGGATAAGTCAGAGGGTATTTCCCAGGTGTCAAAAAAGACTATGTATGCTACTACTGCGGCCCGTGTTTTGTTATCCCCAAAATGGAAAATGAGCAAGGTCCCAACCAAAGAAGAATGGCAACTTAAACTGACGGAATACACGCAACTTGCAGATTTAACATATAGAATAAGAGAGCAAGAAGAATGTACATTTAAAGAAGACAGGAAAATGTTTACTGCGTATATGGGTGAAAATTGTGTTCATTTCAAAACACTGGTAGCATTAAGATAAATTCAAAAGGCAAATAAATTTGGATGGATGTAACAATGGCTTACTGAATGGTTTAGTTCATGTAAATATGCAGGGATGTATGGTATGCAAAATGAACCACAGAAAGAGAAGAAAGGAAGTAATTGATTTAAGGTTGTTTAAATGAGTATTTTGAAATGTAAATTAGAAAATTTAATAAAAAATTATATATATTATTATATATATTTTTATAGAAAACTTGCAATCTTGGTATTAGCAATGCACTCTAACCAACTGAGCTATCCAGTGCCAAGCTGTTGAGGGGGCCGGTGACACCTTGTGCCCCCCCAAGTTGGTGCACCTGAACATGCTTGTGCCATTTATTTATTTAAAAGAAGTAGTAGTATTTTTACGCAGAGCGTCTTTTTCATTCATGCAGGTTAATTTATGAAATTTCATTGCTTAAATAAATAGAATACGCCGAGTCTCTGTGGAGGTGTTGTGAAAAAATCACAGCACAGCAGAGCACATGTGTTCTGACCAAAACTTGAAATGTTGATTTTACTCATGGTTTTAAGCACTCCTTATTCTTCTTCACTGTTTCCCATGCTTCAGAAACTGAATCTTCCCTACCTTCTTTTTTACAGGCCAAAGAATGGGGAATTCCACCTCAAAACACCTGGCGTGGAAGTAACCTGAGATCTAACAGATTAATGCGCTGGATTAATCAACTGACGCTGATTAATATAAACCGCCCCTTGATAAACCTGTGAGGCGGGAAAGAAGCGGTGACTTTGGGATGGCAAGGCCCATCTCCTCTTGCCCCAAATATGGTTCAAACAACAACAACTTCCTCCATAATGCTCACATGGCAATAGATCGCAGCTTGAAATTGCTCCCCGCATCCCCAGCAAACTGGACTGTGGAGAAAGCGCACATGGAAGCGCAGAACAGCCATGTGTGTCCTTGGCAGCAGATGCCAGAAAAGGAGAGCACGGTGCTATCACCACCTCATGAGCCAGAAGGCTCCTTCAGACAGAAGCTGGGGCCATCACTTGTTTATGAGAAAGGACCTGCTTCAGTCTCATGAGCATGGAGGTGGAGGAGAAAATGGCGGCAGCTTGGAAAGTCACCTATAATAGATTAAAGGGAAAAACCAAGGAACGCTGCAGTTTCTTTTGGAATCTAGGTGGGTGGGAAAGGAGCCCTGATAAGAACACCCCCCCCCCCATTCTGAGGCCTTGGACAACAAGTAGGGATGGTCATGAAGTATTTATTATTTGATTGATTGATTGATTGTACTCTGGGAGGCTTCCAACAAAGTATAAAGGAACACACCAAAACATCAAACATTAAAAGCTTCCCAAAACAGGGCTGCCTTCAGGTGTCTGTGAAAAGTCATAGGATTGTTTATCTCTTTGGCATCTGGTGGGAGGGTGTTGCACAGGGCGGGCGCCACTACCGAGAAGGCCCTCTGCCTGATTCCCTGCAACCTCACTTCTCACAATGAGAGAACCACCAGAAGACCCTCAGAGCTGGACCTTGGTGTCCAGGCTGAACGATGGGAGTGGAGATGCTCCTTCAGCTATACAGGGCCGAGGCCATATAGGGTTTTAAAGCTCAACACCTAGGAAAGGAGACATACTGGAAAGAAGAGCCCTAGTTATACTACGGTGTGCGTGAGAAATGTATCTTTCTCCATGCTGCAGAATTATTGTAAATGAGAGTTGCTCCCCCCTCAGTGCCCCTCAAAATCAAGTCTTTCTGTGGAACAAACAAAAATGTCTGCATATCTATGTTCAAAGTCCATTTCGGGAGCTTAATTTGGACCACCGGTGTGGCAGTTCCTAAAAAAAGGTCAACAACTTTGGTCGGCCCTCACGGTCTTTCACTTCATCAAATCTGGCCCCCTTTGAAAAAAGGTTTGGACACCACTGTCTGTGAGGATACCCTTCTCCTCGTTGCAGTGACTATAATTTCATTTGCAAAAATTATCTTCCCGCTCTGATTTTAACAATCCTTTGGAGGGCTGCACACAGGACCAGCCTAATTTATTATGTTGCCAGAAGGATGGGAAAGATGTTGCCTCTCCCAATTCCACTTACAAAAACTGCCTGAATGCTGTTAATGGGATACTTACTGTCTACCACACGTAAGGTAGCAGGCCAAATTGGGGAGCCTCAGGAGGGCAGTGAAGCAACAGAGGGCCAGGGGCTCAGGAAGAAAAGCCATTGGTAGCTACTGCTGCCTGTTGTCTGGTGATTGCCTCACCTTGCCTAATGGTAGGACCAGTCATGGCTGCACATCCCCCCCCCTTTTCTACTGTGGGTGTACACACCACCCCCTTTTGAGTAAATAATGCAACAGAAAGGCTATTTCTCCCCTCACCCACCCAAAATATGCCATCCTCCAGGAACTGGATTGGAGTTAGTGCTACTATATACTATAATAATAAAACTGGAGAGGAGTGTTTATTTATACTTCTGGGAATGCTTGCATAACTCTTTTAATGCAAATACAGTCGTACCTTGGAAGTCGAACGGAATCCGTTCCGGAAGTCTGTTCAACTTCCAAAACATTTGGAAACCAAAGTACGGCTTCTGCAGGAAGCTCCTGCAGCCAATCGGAAGCTGCAGAAGCCCGGCCGGACGTTCAGCTTCCAAAAATAGTTCGTAAACCGGAACAGTCACTTCTGGTTTTTGATCACCTGGGAGCCAAAATGTTCCAGAACTAAGCTGTTCAAAAACCAAGGTATGACTGTACATTAAAAAGGTAAAGGGACCCTAACCATTAGGTCCAGTCGTGATCGACTCTGAGGTTGCGGCCCTCATCTCGCTTTACTGGCTGAGGGAGCCGGCGTACAGCTTCCGGGTCATGTGGCCAGCATGACAAAGCCGCTTCTGGAGAACTAGAGCAGCGCACAGAAATGCTGTTTACCTTCCCGCCAGAGTGGTACCTATTTATCTACTTGCACTTTGATGTGCTTTTGAACTGCTTGGTTGGCAGGAGCAGGGACCGAGCAACGGGAGCTCACCCCAATGCGGGGATTCGAACCGCCGACCTTCTGATCGGCAAGGCGTAGGCTCTGTGGTTTAACCCACAGCGCCACCCGTGTCCCTGTACATTACTTGGGGGATATTGACTATACATTACTTGGGGGATAATGTGCCATGGATAGACTTGGGGAACAGTCTGGTGACCACAGCTGGTTAGATCTTTGGAGCAAAAACCTTCAAGGAGGCTGGATTGAGCTGTACCACCCCTCTATGTGCACAGACTCTGGTGTCTTTTTTCCCAGCTTCCAGACCGTATACAGGAAGATTTGGCTGCTGGGCACAGAAATAGAATCTGCATGCCCATTTCCTCAAAGGCTGTTCCTTCCCTGCACTGCAGTCTAGTTGCATCCCAGCTTCCAGTGTTTTTGGAGGAGACGTTCTAGGAATGTGGCATTGGAAAACAGGACAGCTCCTACATTTGTCCCCTCGCTTCTTTGGCAAACTTACATTATTTGGCAGCTGATCTAATTTAAGTACCTTTCACTTCCATGGGACAAAAGTCATATCCCTGGGGAAAAGGCTATTCAATTAATTCTAACCTCTGCTTAGACTTCTATCGCTCCCTCAGTGTGCACACACTTATAAAACCTGCGTAGAGCAACACCATTTTTTGAAATGTATACATGGATATGGGGCACACTGCGTTTTTGATCCTGCAGGAAATGGGCTCTAATCGCTAACTGTGGTTACAAGGGATTTCTTCACACAGGTACAAGGCAGGTTTCTGAGGCGGCGGCAGCAACTTCCTCCTCCAAAGGGGAAGATTCGTTTGCTGCACAGATGTGCCCCAAGCAATGGGACAGCAAAGCATTTGCACAAACATGAGGAGGGCTTTGGAAGAGCAACTGCAAGCTGCCACTCAAACATACAACTTCTGTGCCTAAGATCTAAGCCTAGCTAGAGGACAGGCTCGATGATGCTTTGGCCTTGGGGAGACATTCATGAAAGCTTTGCCTCACTTAACCTTGTCCTTTTGTTTAACTGTGTGCTGGACCTGTGCATAGCTGTCAACCGTCCCTTATTTGGCGGGAAACTCCCTTATCCCAGCACCGTGTCCCGCTGCTATTCCTTATTGATGATGTCCCTTAAATTTCCCAAGTTTCATGCTCGCCCGGCTCAGGAGGGAAGCAGCGGCTCAGGGTCCTCCGCCGCGAGAGAGTGAGAGAGAACGCGCGCACGAGCTGCGCGTCTCCATCTCTCCCTTTTCCCCCTCAGGGGCGCGTCGTGAGGAAACGGGTGGCAGCGGGCGGGCAGGCAACCCCTCTCTTGCGAGACTTCTGCTGCGCTGCCAGGGGAAGCCGGAGGCAGCAGTGGCGGTTGAGGAGGCGGCCTGAGGGAGGAGGAAGAGGAGGGGATGGGGAGGGACGCAGAAGGGCGGCACTTCAGCAGCCGCCGTGGTGCTGCAACCGCCTCATGCCGGGCTCGTGGGTGAGAGTCTCTCTCCCACCCACCCCTCTCTCTCGGGCAGGGAAGGGCTGATGGAACTCCTCGCGCCAGGACGACGGCAGCCCCGACGTGCTGCTTAGCATACCCTCCAACCAGTGCAGCATCTTAATGTAGTGATTTCCCCCTCTGCATCCCTTTCATAACTCTATTTTTATAAAACATTTGTACATCCATTGTTCAATTTTTTACTACAAGTTTTCTGTCAATCCTACCAATGTATGTAAATCTTTTCAACTAAATTATAAACTTTCCCCATTCTTTATTAAAGAGGTCCTCTTCCTGGTTTCTAATTCTGCCTGTAAGCTTTGCCATCTCGACGTCGTTCATCAGTTTTGTCCGCCACTCTTCTTTGGTCGGAGTTGTAGACCCTTAGGATCATCTAGTCCAACCCCCCGGCAAAACACAGTCAGTGGCAGCAAAAGCAGCATGGCTCCATCAGTGCTGGATTTCTGTATAAGCTAAGCAAAATGCCTTATTTTGGCTGCTGATCCCTTATTTTCGAGGGTGCTGGTCCCTTATTTTCAAATCTGTAAGTTGACAGCTATGGACCTGTGTATGAGACCACTCAATTCCTGACATTACTTTCTCCCTCCCTCCCACCCCTCCATCCCCACCTCTCTGGTTTTATCTTACCTATAGTATGTCCAGGTGCAGTAACTCCAGTCGCACTCCCATCCGGTGTTGGGTGGAATGGCTGCTGCACTTTGGTTCGGATGATCCTGCCAAAACAAAACAAACAAACATACAAGCTATTAAATCCGTCTCTTTCGGTTTCTAATTCTGCCCCCCGTCTTAAGCTCATTCGCCACGTTTCCATGTCAGTTTGCAAATTCCGATTAAAAGTCCACACAAAAATTTGAAAAACGTATTTGAGCAAGCGCTTCTCTTAGCATTCATGTTTTTGAATGCAATTTTGCAAAATATGCATATTCTTTTTAAAACAGTTTCTCCTAATATATGCATTTTTGGCATTTATTTTTTTTTTGTAGTAGTAGAAGTGTACGGGATAATTCAGAGAAGTGCAGATTTCAAAAGGTGGCTGTGTTTCAATTTGCATATTGCTTCTGAAAGTTCAAATTAGCTAAATTAAAATATGCACCTTTTCTCCCCACCCCCAGTCTGAACCTGAAGGATGGAGACTGCAAGTGAAAATTCAGGCATGTAGAATGTATGTTTTGAATTATTATTATTATTATTATTATTATTATTATTATTTATTATTATTATTAGTAGTAGTATGAAAATACACTTTGTGTGCCAGTGACCAAGAGCCACTCAGCTCAATGCATTATGGGAGTTGGTTTATATCTCACTTCTTAATGAAGTAATTGTTTAGGGCTATAATTTCTTACAAGAGAAAGAAGCGGATTGGAGTAAGCTGCCCTTAAGGATGATCTAGGAAGTTTAGCAACATGTAAAGAATTTTTTTAAAGACATATAGTCTTTGCTATTTTCTATGAGGATCCCTTTTATTGGTGAAAGGATTATCAACATCGGGTGATATTGCAATTAAGTTATACTCAGAGTAGCCCCCTGACGTTAATGAGCCTAAGTTAGCGCCATTAACTTCAACATACCTAAGGTAAAGGTAAAGGGACCCCTGACCTTTAGGTCCAGTCGTGACCGACTATGGGGTTGCAGCGCTCATCTGGCTTTATTGGCCGAGGGAGCCGGTATACAGCTTCCAGGTCATGTGGCCAGCATGACTAAGCCGCTTCTGGCAAACCAGAGCAGCGCATGGAAACGCCGTTTAACTTCCCGCTGGAGTGGTACCTATTTATCTACTTGCACTTTGACGTGCTTTCGAACTGCTAGGTTGGCAGGAGCAGGGACCGAGCAACGGGAGCTCACCCCGTCGCAGGGATTTGAACTGCCGACCTTCTGATCGGCAAGTCCTAGGCTCTGTGGTTTAACCCACAGCGCCACCTGCATCCCTCAACATACCTATTCTTGAGTAAAATTTAGTTGAATACCACCCATTGTTCTTAACATCTTCCTTTATATACAGAACCATACAGAGTAACTTAAGCAAAAGGTAAGTCTTGCACCAAGTCTTACAAGATAAATATTGAGATTAGGGATGGGACAAGAGAACAGGCGCAGAGGGGAAAAAAGAAGAAGAGACAAATGTAACAATCTGTGTATGTGTTCAGATGTAGTTATGCTTACATAGGCTCAGGGCCAGCCCTACCATTAGATAGTGATAATACCCACCTCTGGTGGCAGGTGCTGGGCACCATTAATGGTGTCCCCCATGAGTGTTCCTCCTAAGTCTTCCACATGGCCTATTCTTCACTCACATGTGGCCTTTTGCCCTAAGTTGTGGTAGAGGACACTATTCCCTTCACCACAGTATTGAAATAATATTCAATTAGCAGTTCAGCTGGCTTCTGTATATGGAATAGGAGTGGGGGCGCCATCTTGTATTTTGCTTCAGGCAACAAAATGCCTTGAGAGGTGGCTCTGCTTAGACTTCATTATGGTTGGGAAGGCTGATGAAGGCTGCAATCGTAGGAGTATTTACCAGGAATCCCTAACAAATTCCATTGAACTTGGAAGGGCTTCCTTATGAGTAAATATGCTTAGGGACTGGATGAAGAACAGGCCATGGGCTGTAACAAAGCTTTCAGAATGTCAAGAGTATTTGTAGCTGGCCAGAAAGGACGAAACTAGACATGAGGCTGGAAAATCCACAGTTTTTAAAAATGCAAAAGCTATTGTGGGGAAGGTGGGTTATGTAACTGGGACTGTGGCGCTGGTAAAAGGGTAAAGGGACCCCTGACCATTAGGTCCAGTCGTGGCCAACTCTGGGGTTGCGGTGCTCATCTCGCTTTATTGGCCGAGGGAGCCAGCGTACAGCTTCCGGGTCATGTGGTCAGCATGACTAAGCCGCTTCTGGCAAACCAGAGCAGTGCACAGAAACGCCATTTACCTTCCCGCCGGAGTGGTACCTATTTATCTACTTGCACTTTGATGTGCTTTTGAACTGCTAGGTTGGCAGGAGCAGGGACCGAGCAACGGGAGCTCACCCCGTCGCGGGGATTCGAACTGCTGACCTTCTGACTGGCAAGCCCTAGGCTCTGTGGTTTGTGGTTAACTCTCTCTCTCTCTCTCTCTCTCTCTCTCTCTCTCTGTCACACACACACACACACAGAGAGAGAGAGAGAGAGAGAGAGAGAGAGAGAATGAGAGATTTCCTAACAAAAAAATCACATACTCTCCAAAGCAGCAGGGGGAAAACCACAGGTGCCATATTTATTATATATTCTTGCCCGAGGGGGAAATAGGAATTTCAGGGCATGATTTTAATTGGGAAATAGCATAAAGGAAAGCAGTTAACCCTTCGCTCCTTCAGAGTCGCATCCAATCTGATTCAGAGAGCCAGACAGACACCCTGGTAGTTATTACATTTTTTAAAAAAACCACACAGGAGATCTGATGACAAATCTCCCAACAAAGTAAATGTGGCATCCCACAGAAGCACAGGTTATCTTACAGCTCTTTCTCCCAAAGGACTGGTGTCCAGGCACTTTGCTATACTCTGCCACAGGGCTTGTACCCCAGGGACTGCACAGACTTGAGAACCAGTCTCTGAGACCCCTTGCATAGTTGTGAATCTGAGTAGTGTCTTCAAGACATAAACAAAACAAAATGAAGTGTATGGTTTGCCTATCTGCTCATGTAAGACTTTCCGTCTTGACAATTCAATACTGTACTCATGAGAATTCAACTCTAGAGCTCCTTTTCAGGAGAGGAGAAAGGAAAGTCTCCCTCTTCCTGCCTCCACATTTCCAAGAATAATATCTTCTCATTAGCTGCCACCAGAATACATAATTCTGATTGGATCAGGAAAGAGTGCGACTTTGGTGCCAGAAGTGAAACTTGCGGCTTTGTGCCACCATGAAGGAAGTGGACAAAAAAATGATCCAAGTTGTGCAGGCTGACAAGGTCAACAGAGCTCCCTGACCCAGTAATACAGAGATGGTTTAACCTCTTTGTTGAACATAGATCTTGTAGACATTGTACATTTTCTCAACACTTAAGAGTTCTGCTGTGTGGGATTAGGCTTCACAGGAAGCAAAAAAAGAGAGAAAAGCGGACTTTAGGGGGAAATGTGGAACAAATAGAATAGTATCGTGCTGGGGCTCTAGCAGACACAGACCCTCAAAGTGTCCCTATTTTCCAGGGATAGTCCCAGATTTACAGACGCCATCCTGGTTTGTGATTTGATCTCCGAATGTCCTGCTTTTCCTTAGGATGTCGCTATTTTCACTGGGGAAATGTTGGAGGGTATGGAGTTATGAGACCCCTGTGCCAAGGAGATAAGTAATTTTTATGTTCGGTGTTCTGTTTTGTTTTTCTATATGTTGGAAGCTGCCAAAAGGGCAACCCAGTCAGATGGGTGGGGTAAATAATAATAGTAATATTATTATTATTATTATTATTAATAATAATAATAATAATAATAAAGGCATCCCTATTTTCATCAGTGAAATGTTGGAGGGTGTGGGACTGTAGAAAGGCTCATCCCTTAAGAACGATGCTTTATATATTCTAGATCCTTAAACTACACATTAGAAAAGTTGACAATGAGCACACATAACAACAACAAAAGATATTTAGAAGACTAAAGGGGGAACGACAGCATATGCAAGAGCCTTTACATTATAAGAGACACAATATGTAATTTTCAATATATACATTGATCCTGGAAGTCTCCTACCTGAACTGCGTGAATTTAGAGTATTTTGTATGATAGCAGAAAACAGACACAGCAAGCTTATCAGAAAATAGGTAGAACACCATAATATAGAATCTAAAGAAAGGACAGGGTAGGTTGTATTGTGTTGTAGACCCTCCAAGTGTCCCTATTTTCCGGGGGCAGTCCCAGATTTACAGAAGCCACCCCAGTTTCCGATTTGATCCCAGAACATCCCACTTTTTCTTAGGAGATCCCTATTTTCATCCCGGTGGAGTATTGGGTCAGGTTGAAGGTGCTGGTTTTGACCTTTAAAGCCCTTTGTGGCTTAGGGCCGTCGTATTTACGGGACTGCCTCTCCTGGTATGCCCCGCAGAGGACCTTAAGGTCCATGAATAATCATAGTTTAGAGGTCCTGGGCTGTAGGAAGTCAGATTATCCTCCACCAGGGCCAGGGCCTTCTCAGTGATGGCTCCGACCTGGTGGAATGCTCTGTCGCATGAGGCCAGGGCCCTGCAGGATTTAACTTCCTTCCGCAGGGCCTGTAAGACAGAGCTATTCTGCCTGGCTTTCAATTTGAACTTAGCCTGATCTTTTATTCCCCTTCCTTCCCTCCCCCTCCCCCTTTTTATGAAGGTTACCCACTCTGGGATCCCACAGCTAATTCTCCCCTGGTCTCCTCGCTGGCCCAAATAGGACTAATTTAGCCAGCTAGCCTTGGTGATCATCTAATGTTTATTGGATGGATTCCCCCCCCCCCCCAATTGATTTTTGAATTCTGAATTTATTTATTCATGTTTTATACTGTATTTATGCTGTTTTTTGTTGCATCAATTAAGTGTTTTAAATTTGTTGTTAGCCACCCTGAGCCCGGTTTTCTGAACTGGGAAGGGGGGTTATAAATAAAAAATTATTATTGTTATTATTATCATAGAAATGTTGGAGTGTATTGAGTTATGTGACCTCCAAGCCAAGGAGATAAGTAACTATACAACCTTTAGAAGACATCTGAAGGCAGCCCTGTATAGGGAAGCTGTTTTTTTAAGGTTTAATGTTTTGTTATGTTTTTATATATGCTGGAAGCAGCCCAGAGTGGCTGAGGCAATCCAGTCAGATGGGTGGGGGATAAATATATTACTACTACTACTACTACTACTACTACTATCATCATGGAATAGGATAGACCTATTTTTATTGGATAAATGTTGGAGGGTATGGTGCTATGATGAGGATGATGAGGATGATAATAATAATAATAATAATAATAATAATAATAATAATAATAATAATTTATTTATACCCCGCCCATCTGGCTGGGCTTCCCCAGCCACTCTGGGTGGCTTCCAACAGAATATTAAAATACAATAGTCTATTAAACATTAAAAGCTCCCCTAAACAGAGCTACCTTCAGATGTCTTCTAAAAGTCTGGTAGTTGTTGTTCTCTTTGACATCTGGTGGGAGGGCGTTCCACAGGGCGGGTGCCACTACCGAGAAGGCCCTCTGCCTGGTTGCCTGCTTCTCGCAGTGAGGGAACTGCCAGAAGGCCCTCGGCGCTGGACCTCAGTGTCCGGGTAGAATGATGGGGGTGGAGACGCTCCTTCAGATATACTGGGCCGAGGCCGTTTAGTAAACCAACAAAGTGCCCTTGTGAGTTTTCCAAAGTTACCTGGTTGATCACTATTGGACACAGGCGGCTAAACTAGATGAGCCTTTGCCTGGCATGGTTTGGGGAGGGGAGCGGCAGTATAGCTGCCATGACCTGTATGTTGTGGTTTTGAAGTACCAAGAAGGATGCTCTGAAGGAGATAAGTTCTAGAACTGCCCGGCAATTGAAGACAGAAAGGGGCAGATATTACAACTGTTCCTTCCTTGCTCCCACAAAGCACCCTGAAGTGATGCTTGCGTGAGCATATTGATCCCACCTCGGCGCTCGCACCCCCTCCCCTGCAGCAGCCCCAGGAAGCAGTGATGGGGTGCAGGCAAAGGCATGGAAATAGAAAGCTATAAATTATTTCTGACAGGAAAGCAATAGTGCCGGAGTGCTACGCACAAGTCCTGTGTCACTATTAGATTCCTTTTAGCCCGATGACACTCTAAGAGAGGTTAAGTGTCTGGTGGAATCCTATACGTGGGGAGCAGGGACAGCCTGGGAGCAGAACGCTCAGCAGAGAGGGGTTATATCAATTCTCCAGGCCAATAATATTCCTTTCATTGATCACAGCCCAAAGTTCAAAAATCTCATTACAGCTTGGCAGACCTGGAACTTTTCAAAAATCAATAGAGTGATATAATGTATGTATACTTAGTAGAAATGTATCTATTCATCAGTCCGTCCGTCCAAAATCTGCCCGAGGGGTTCCGAATGAAGCCTACACATTGTATCATGTTCGGCTACGTAGCCATGTATTCGCTGTAATAAATGAGACCTGAAGTCTCCCTGGCAACCTCAGGTGACACACAATGAAGGGAATTTCCTGCTTTTGGTGTCATCATGGCAGGTTCTATTCATACTGTGGTTCAGCAGAGCTGCCCTCGCTCGACTTAGGGATTTGCACAGCTCTTTTGCTCCCAATAACTCAACTGCGAGCTTCTCTGGACTGTGTCCTAGACTAACTCAGGAAGCACAGAACTTCTAAGTCTCTCTTTGAAGCTTCTGCACAACCGCGTGAGCTGTGATTCGCATCTAAAGTTAAAGGGACCCCTGACCATTAGGTCCAGTTGTGGCCAACTCTGGGGTTGCGGCGCTCATCTCGCTTTATTGGCCGAGGGAGCCAGCGTACAGCTTCCGGGTCATGTGGCCAGCATGACTAAGCCGCTTCTGGCAAACCAGAGCAGCACATGGAAACGCCATTTACCTTCCCGCCGGAGTGGTACCTATTTATCTACTTGCATTTTGACGTGTTTTCGAACTGCTAGGTTGGCAGGAGCAGGGACCGAGGAACGGGAGCTCACCCTGTCACGGGGATTCGAACCGCCGACCTTCTGATCGGCAAGTCCTAGGCTCTGTGGTTTAACCCACAGCGCCACCCATGTCCCATGATTCGCATCTAGGACTTGCAATTTGCGTAAATGTTAAAAGGTTCCTGAAAATTTGATTCTGCTCAATTGCTGCACGTGGAGGGCAGATACCTACTCTATGGTAACCCTTTGCCAACACCTTCCCCCCCCCCCGATGGACTTAGTAGATGTGTGTTTTGGGCACACATCCCCAAAACTGTTGAAAGGAAAAAGACTTCCAACTAAAGATTCTTAAACTATATTGCTCTGGGGCCTGTCATTTCCCCATTTAGAAAAATACGGGCAGGTGACTGCTACAGGGGGCTCTCTGCACTTCACAAGTTTTACAACAAATCAGCACAGTGTTGTTGTTTTTAAACCCTAAGAAAAATGTTTGATATATTGGTGCAATAATAATAATTATTATTATTATTTATGCCCCACCCATCTGGCTGAGTTTCCCCAGCCACTCTGGGCGGCTCCCAATCAAGTGTTAAAAACAATACTGCATTAAATATTAAAAACTTCCCTAAACAGGGCTGCCTTCAGATGTCTTTTAAAAATAGGATAGCTGCTTATTTCCTTGACATCTGATGGGAGGGTGTTCCACAGGGTGGGCGCCACCACCAAGAAGGCCCTCTGCCTGGTTCCCTGTATCCTCACTTCTCGCAGTGAGGGAACCGCCAGAAGGCCCTCGAAGCTGGACCTCAGTGTCCAAGCACTGAAGAGGAAGGAACTATATCACTTACTCAGTGTTGATGTTACATATAGCTGGAATCAAAATTTCCAGTTTTGCCGTGAACATCCACCACACAGGGTAGGATGAGAAGGTGAGCAAAAAGATCAAGTGATATATATATACAGTACTGATATAATCCCCTGTGGATTATAACTAGATAATGGAAGCAAGTACCGTATTTTTCGCTCTATAAGACGCACCAGACCACAAGACGCACCTAGTTTTTGGATGAGGAAATCAGGAAAAAAAATATTCTGAATCTCAGAAGCCAGAACAGCAAATGGGATCACTGCGCAGTGAAAGCAGCAATCCCTCTTGCTGTTCTGGCTTCTAGGATAGCTGTGCAGCCTGCATTCGCTCCATAAGACGCACACACATTCCCCCTTACTTTTTAGAAGGGAAAAAGTGAGTCTTATAGAGCAAAAAATACGGTAATTCAACAAAAATCCATTGCAAATTAAAATACACCCTGACTTGTTTGGTGTGGACAGTTGTTTGCTGATTTTCCCCACCAAAAATAATAATAAAAAATAGACGTTTTAAAGTCAGGTAATGTGATGCCTTTTTTTCCCAAATATAAATGTCATTTCACGTGCCCAAATCAATTACTTCACGCATAGCCATGGATAATGTAATCACTACTGAAATCTATGTATACTACATCATAAATGACAAAACCAAGTATTAGTTTGCAACAGATAAGATGCAGGTCAAGTTCCAGTGGCAGACCAGAAGTGGAACCTGCTTATCAATAAAATATCTGCAAAAAAACTTAAATTATAGCATTTATTCACACTGAATAAAATAACTTAATTATCAGTATACTTTTCTCAACACCACCACTCTGTATCCTACTAGTTAAGTAAGTCTTATCGTCTACTGTATTCCATCTGCCACATACATTGGAGCCAATCCCCTATACAAGGGTTGTCTGTTATTTTCTGTTTATTGGCTATCTCAATTTGAGCACCTATTAGCAGACTGCACCAATTGCTGCCTATAATCGTCCCCCAAAAGGAGACATTGTGAGGCAAGTGAGAGTACGAAGGACTAATTCAAATGAAGTATTTCCAGAGATCCTCAATTGCCCAGCACATAAACCACATGTGGAAGTCATTCTCGTGAACAGCATGCTACTATGTATAAGGGTTATTGCATCTACTTACCCTTCTCTTGAACCAAGTTATCTGGTTGAGGAAAATATCAAACTTTCCAGCCCCACAAAACTCCTTCTCAGGTAGAATGACCCAAAGGAGTGAACCTAGGACTTTCTACACACAAGCAGCCCCTCCAACAGTGAGCTACAGGCACTACCCAATTTCTCTTCCACAAGAATACCTTGCATTAGTACATGTGAGCAAAGTTACAATGAAATGAATCTTCAACCTTCTAGATTTCAGCAGCGGTAGTGTGTTTGAGGACAGGGACATTTGCAGGGAAACCAAAATGCTTGTTTACGAAGCTGTTGAACTACCAACCTTATTGTATGCTTGTGAAACATGGACTCCAACTCCTACAAAGATTCCATCAACAGTGTCTCCAAAAATTTTTGTACATCACTTGGGAAGACAGGGTAAATAATGCCACTGTACTGGAAGAAGCAAAGATCACCAGTATCGAAGGAATGATTCTTCAACATCAACTTCATTGGACTGGTCATGTTGTGCGGATGCCCGATTATCGTCTTCCAAAGCAACTACTCTATTTCGAATGGAAAGCGTAATGCTGGTGGTCAACAAAAGAGGTTTAAAGACTCTTTCAAGGCAAATCTCAGAAAATGTAGCACAGTGGTACCTCGGGTTAAGTACTTAATTCGTTCCGGAAATCCGTTCTTAACTTGAAACTGTTCTTAACCTGAAGCACCACTTTAGCTAATGGGGCCTCCCGCTGCCGCCGCGCCGCCGGAGCACGATTTCTGTTTTCATCCTGAAGCAAAGTTCTTAACCCGAGGTACTATTTCTGGGTTAGCAGAGTCTGTAACCTGAAGCGTATGTAACCCAAGGTACCACTGTATAAACACCGAGAACTGGGAAACACTGGCCTGCGAGTGCTCCAATTGGAGGACAGCCTTTACCAAAGGGGTCATGGACTTTGAAGACGCTTGAACTTAGGACAAAGGGGAGAAACGTGCTACGAGGAAGACACGCTTGGCAAATCCACATCGTGATCAACTCCTGCCCGGAAACCTATGTCCCCACTGTGGAAGGATGTGTGGATCCAGAACTGGCCTCCACAGTCACTCATGGACTCACTGTTAAGATCGTGTCCATGGAAGACAATCTTACTCGGCTACGAGTGATCGGCAAAGAAGAAGAGCTAAAATTCTGGAACCTCTCTCGCTCCATTCTACAGCATTATTTTGGCAGCCCCTGCAGCACAGCACCCAAGGTGACTGCAGAGGTTGTGCTTACCTATAACTGCTTTTTCTGGATGCAGACTATGTCAGATCTTCAGGGTCCCTTCCAACTTTACAGTTTGATGGTATCTATGATTCTAACTAGCAGCTCTAGAGCTAACTTTTATCTAAGGGCAGATTCACACCATGCATTCAGAGCACAGCAAACACACATTTGCCATACCCTCCAACATTTCTCCAATGAAAATAGGCATGATGATGATGATGATGATGATGATGATTCCCCACCCATCTGACTGGGTTGCCCCAGCCACTCTGAGCAGCTTTCAACATATATAAAAAGATAATAAAACATTAAAAGCTTCCCTATACAGGGCTGCCTTCAGATGGCTCAGGGGTCAGATAACTCCATACCCTCCAACATTTCTCCAAAAAAACCAGGGACATCCTAAGGAAAAGCAGGACATTCCACTATCAAATCAGAAACTGGGGGTAGCTTCTGTAAATCCAGAACTGTCCCTGGAAAATAGCGAGAGTCTGTATTACTTCCTTCCAAGGGATTCTGGGAACTGTATTGTTCAGGATTTTTCAGAAGTGCAGTTATGTGAAGGGGAGGATAAAGTTCTAGTTTAGCTAGGGTTGCCATATTTCAAAAAGTGAAAATCTAGACAGAAAAGTTATTGGGCTTTTTTTCCCGGTTTTGGCCAAAGTCGTTGAGCAAAATCACAAAAGAATTGGAATTTTTTGAGCTATTTCTGAGGGAAATCGGCAAAAGCGACTGCCATACGTCCGGATTTCCCCAGACATTTTGCTGATTTCTGCCCAGACACTGCATGTGGTTCAAGTATTACAGATATGTCTGCGAAATTCCGGACGTATGGCAACTCTAGTTAGCTTTTCTGGATTTCACCATGAGCTGTAAGCTGTGTGGGTTACTTACTACCTGTCCAAATATGTTGTGCCTTGCAGACAATGGAATATTTCCGCTTACAGATCTCTCTCACACACAAATATATAACACCCGCCCCTCGGGCAAATTGTAAGTACACAAGCCTTTATTTTTAATTTTTGCCTTTAATATTATCCTCAAGAGTTACCTCACACCTAATACATTTGTGTATATGCAGCTAGGAGAACATAGCCTTTGGGAAAATACCTCTCCTCATTTCTATGTATGTGCAGGACATTGTGTGTGTAAGAAAGAATTATGAAATACTAAGTGAATGTGCCGTCTATCCCATTGATTTTTCAGACTCCAACTTGTCTTTCATCTCTTTCCTTTTGTTATCCTGGGGGCATGGCAGCAAGCCCCTATTTTAAATACCTTTGCTTCCTCCCATCTCCTCCTCCCCCTCTCCTCCAAAAAAGTGTCAATATTTTATTTGGATTTTTAACTTCACTCCATAACAGTTGCTTGACCTCCTGACTCGTACGAGTCACATAAATTCTGAGACTTTATTCAGGAGCCATGTTCCTGCTATTGAATAAGCAATTTGGGAGGATGAATTAATGACTTGTGCTGTTGCTGGAAAGTCCCTGAAGAAATATTAAAATTGCTTGCAGACTGAATCAATACTCACTGAACACTGAGCATGAGGACTTGGGTTGTTTTTATGGCACAACAAACAGAAGCATTGGGGAAAGGAAAGGGGGTCCCTGAATACCCTACAAGCACATTCACTTCTTCCCTCAACCTTCTTCAATATCAGCTGATTCACGCTAAGACCAAAGGTCCTGTGTCCTGGATTTGAAACCCAGGACAATGATCCCTTCCTCTTTCCACAGCTGACGTCTATTGCAATTGAGGGTCCATCTTCTTAATGAAGGCGGGGGTCTGTACAGGATCTTGCTGACACTGACGCTGCTCAACCCCTGGAGCCCTTCCAGAGTTTGCTCTTAGGAAATGGGAATATTTAAACTGTCTGTATGTGACAGTTACAGATAGGTAGCCGTGTTGGTCTGCCATAGTCAAAATAAAAAAATCCTTCCAGTAGCACCTTTAAGACCAACTAAGTTAGTTCTTGGTATGAGCTTTCGTGTGCAAGCACACTTCTTCAGATACACTGAAACAGAAGTTGCCAGATCCTTCTATATAGTGAGAAGGTGGGGAGGGGTATTACTCAGAAGGGTGGTGGGAATGGGAGATTGGCAGATAGCTGAGATGAGCCTGCTGACGACTCTTAATGACTGTAATAGGTCTTACAGGAAAAGGCAAGGGGTGAGAAGGTGAGAAATGGCTTAGTCATGTATAATGGGATAAGAATCCAATGTCTTTGTTCAAACCAGGTCTCTCCATGGTTTTAAGTTTGGTAATGAGTTGCAATTCAGCAGCTTCTCTTTCCAGTCTATTTCTGTATGTGACAGGTGCAGGAGGCTAGAAGCAGTAAAGGTGGATCCCATTCTGAAGATCAAGGAGGGCTGCCTTGGGCCTGTTGGAGGAAGCACTTCTGGGCATGTCTACTGATTTGTAGCATTCTACAAGGCTGGAAGGGACACGGGTGGCGCTGTGGGTTAAACCACAGAGCCTAGGGCTTGCCGATCTGAAGGTCGGCGGTTCGAATCCCCGTGACGAGGTGAGCTCCCGTTGCTTGGTCCCTGCCCCTGCCTACCTAGCAGTTCAAAAGCACGTCAGAGTGCAAGTAGATAAATAGGTACCACACTGGCAGGAAGGTAAATGGCGTTTCCATGCGCTGCTCTGGTTGGCCAGAAGCGGCTTAGTCATGCTGGCCACATGACCCGGAAGCTGTACGCCGGCTCCCTTGGCCAATAAAGCGAGATGAGCACCGCAACCCCAGAGTCGGCCACGACTGGACCTAATGGTCAGGGGTCCCTTTACCTTTACAAGGCTGGAAAAGGATCTGGGCAAGGCATAAAAGCATAGGAACCTGCCCCACACAAACTATTGGTCCAAGCTGGGATGTGCTTAGCTGTTAGTAGAAGCTATATTTATTAGATATTGTTCTTCCTTCCTCATGTTTGTGAGTTCTGCAGAGTGCTACCCCTTTGCAGCTTAAAAGGGAACCTTAGATATGGTACTTTCAGCCTTCCGGTTTAAGTAATCCAGAATGAGAAGACAACGCCACTCTCTGCTCAGGCTCACGGTGACCTTTGGGACAGTAAGTTACAGCTGCCTGAGTCAGTAATTGAGTTACCAAGACATACTTAAGCCTAGCTTAAAAGTCTGACTTGCAGATGTTCTCGCATTGTACGCATGGTGGAGAAGAGCAGGAAGAGTGTGCGCCCAGGCAAGGAGATAAAATCTACAGCTTCACCCTATTCCTGTTAGGGTACAAAGGGAAATGACCTCACAGAGTCCTCTCTAGCAAGTTGAAACCCAAAGGCAGCTGGGTACACCCACAGCTCTGTCCTCCAATCATGCCAGCATTTCCTACTCACTGCCCCCCCCCCCCGCATTATGTTGCCTGAAAGACCTGTCTCCTCCTGTCTAAAAGTAGGGCCGACCCAAAGGGCATCATCTTACCCACAACTTGGGATTGAGCCTAGTATATGATCACCTCTAATACAAAGATTTGCTTTCCTATGGGCATATTAAACTGGCATAGCCTTGGCGCGATCTCCCCACCAACAGTGGTGTTGCAATGGGGGGCAGTACACCCCGGGTTCCATGTCTGCAGGGGTGACAAGAAGTCACTCCACGGGGGCTCGCGGCGGCGCAAGCAGCCATTGCGCCACTGCCACTGCCTTTGGAGGATCCTCCATTCGCGGCTGTAGCTGTGAGCAGAGGATCTTGGCGCAGGCAGCAATCTGCTAAGTAAAGCACATTTGCAGCATCGAACGCATGCACTGTACGTAGCAATGCCACATGTGCTGTATAGCGGTTTGCGCCCTACTTAGTGACGCCCGCCCCGGGTGTCCCTACGCCTTCCTTCGCCCCTGCCCACCAAAACAGAGTTAACAGGCACGAAGAATGAATGCTGCCATAAGCATGCAGTACGCATAGCCCACTAATATCCCCTTGATTCCTATACGGGTTGCACAGAACTAATAGAGAGAGCTGCACTGCCTTGAACAATCATCATCTCTAAGTCAGTTCTCCAGTAAAATGGCAATATAACAGTGGCCTACTTTCCACAGTTGTTGTGAGGATGGTGGGACTGCAGCAGACCCTCCAAGCATCCCTATTTTCCAGGGACATCCCTGATTTAGAGAAGCCGTCCCAGTTTCTGACTTGATCCCAGAATGTCACGCTTTCCTTAAAAGGTAAAGGGACCCCGACCATTAGGTCCAGTCGTGACCGACTCTGGGGTTGTGGCGCTCATCTTGCTGAGGGAGCCGGCGTACAGCTTCAGGGTCATGTGGCCAGCATGACTAAGCCGCTTCTGGCGAACCAGAGCCACACACGGAAACGCCGTTTACCTTCCCACCAGAGCGGTACCTATTTATCTACTTGCACTTTGACGTGTTTTCGAACTGCTAGGTTGGCAGAAGCTGGGACTGAGCAACGGGAGCTCACCCCGTCGCGGGGATTCGAACCGCCGACCTTCTGATCGTCAAGTTCTAGGCTCTGTGGTTTAACCCACAGCGCCACCCGCGTTCCCCTTAGGATGTCCCTATTTTCATTGTGGAAATGTGGGAGGGTATGGAATTATCCAACCCCAGAGCCATCTGAAGGCAACCCGGTATAGGGAAGGTTTTATTTAATGTTTTAGTATGTTTTTATATATGTTGGAAGCTGCCCAGAGTGGCTGGGGCAACCCAGAAAGATGTGTGGGGTATAAATAGTAAAATTAGCATTCTGGAATGGGACGTCCCTGTTTTCAGTGGAGAAACGTTGGTGGATATGCTACAGCACATTGTATATGTTAAAAAGTTATATATAAATGTAATTCAGTCTAACCAATGTCCTGGCCTGGGGCTCCAGTCATCTCGATGCAACATTTGATGCCCCATCCTGACTTCCTTGTGTGTCGAGGTCACTTTCCAATCTCTTAGTGAATAAAGGCACACTTTCCCTAGTCCCAATGCATGTTGCTTGTGACTGTTGTCCTGGAATTCCTTGGCAAATTTGTACTATGGCTGTGTACTCAAGGAGAGGTCGGGGTGTGTCCCCCTCCCCGTTTTTTCTTTTAGTCTTGTCTGCCTAGGCAGCCGTTACTGTATGTTAATACCTATGGTTTCACTGCTGCATGCCTATGTGCCAGTTTCATTGATCCTATCAATATTATTTTGTAATTCCCTCTTCAACATTGACTTAGCAAGCGGTCCCAGAGCTCCTGTGTATTGAATAATGATGTCAGGGTTTTGTAATAGCCTCTTGTCAGCACAGGGAGTGCATTTGCCTTTCCTGTGTCTACAGCTGCGATAATTTTATTTTGTGATGCTCGTTGTGTTCCAGAAATTGTACTACAATGGCTTTGTATCGCAACCCACGCTACCTTCTCTGCCGGGGGTGGGAGACCATGCTGGAAAATGCATGCTCCCATTTATAAACAGCACAGCCTCGAGAGATATAGGCATCTTTTTCTGTAATCTGTATTTGTATTTTAACCCCTGCCCCCCACCCCAGACGCAAACACGCCTAAATGAGACACTTAGGCCTAGCCAAACACTGCACTGCTAACTAATTGTGTACATTTTTATCACTTGGTCTTGTGTACCTATGTTATCATGCTTCCTGTGTGAAAAGGTATACGTCCATGTTGACATTCTGATACTGAGAGCCTCTAAAAACTGACGCTAGCAAATGACTTAGTAATAAACCAAGCACTGCCCTGGTAACCTGTAGCCTCTGTGATATACTAAGTTTGCAACCAGATAACTACACTTCGGTGAGGCTGAACTAAGTCCCATCCAAACAGCCAAACTTAACGTTTGCTAAAAAGACTACAAGTAGTGCCAGATGAAAGTGAAGATGCGCATGCAGATGAATGAATGAATTAGTATTTATCACTGCAGAGGAAAAAGACTGTCATTGGACTATGGTAAACAGTGACGATTGCACCAGCTGGTACAGGGACAGGGGTGACGCTGTGGTCTAAACCACTGAGCCTCTTGGGCTGGCTTACCAATTGGAAGGTCGGTGGTTCAAATCCCAACAATGGAGTGAGCTCCCGTTACTCTGTGCCAGCTCCTGCCAACCTAGCAGTTTGAAAACACACCAGTGCAAGTAGATAAATAGGTACCACAGTGGCGGGAAGGTAAACGGCGTTTCCGTGTGCTCTGGCTTCTGTCATGGTGTCCCGTTGCACCAGAAGCGGTTTAGTTATGCTGGCCACAGGACCCAGAAAGCTGTCTGTGGACAAACGCCGGCTCCCTCAGCCTGAAAGCAAGATGAGCACTGCAACCCCATAGTTGCCTTTGACTGGACTTCACTGTCCAGGGGTCCTTTACCTTTTTACCTGCACCAGCTGATGCACAGAATTCCATATGCATCTCTGAATTGCTAGATGTGCTATTGTTGCCTTACGTACAGGCATGTATGCACATATTTGTATACAGAAGATCCACGTGGGAGGCTGTTCCTTCACATGGGTGGTGATTACTGGATTGGGACATACAAGCCATATCAGCAACCCCTAAAGGGGGGCTAGCAGCCCCTCCAATTGTCCCTATTTTCCACAGAGAGTCCTAGATATACAGAAGACGTCCTAGCCATCCCGGAACATCCTGCTTTTCCTTAGGACATCCCTATTTTCATCATAGAAATGTTGGAGGTTATTGAGTTATGCGACCCTCTGAGCCAAGGAGATTAGTAACTATGGAACCTTTAGAAGACATCTGAAGGCAGCTCTGCATAGAGAAGTTTTTTTTAAAATGTTTACTGTTTTATTAGGTTTTTATATATGTTGGAAGCCGCCCAGAGTGGCTGGGACAATCCAGTCAATTGGGTGAGGTATAAACAATAAAATTATTATTATTACTATTATTATTATTATTATTATTATTATTATTTAGGGTATCCCTATTTTCATCGGAGAAATGTTGGAGGGTAAATTAGCTGGGATAGCAACAGTCCCGTTGGTTTGCTTCTTGATTGCCCTAATCACATGTAAAGTGAGAGGCACAAAGGGGATTATAATAGGAGCATCGTAAGGAGCATGTAGGGACACGTGTAGCGCTGTGGGTTAAACCACAGAGCCTAGGACTTGCCGATCAGAAGGTCGGCGGTTCGAATCCCTGCGATGGGGTGAGCTCCCGTTGCTCGGTCCCAGCTCCTGCCTACCTAGCAGTTCAAAAGCATGTCAAAGTGCAAGTAGATAAATAGGTACCACTCTGGCGGGAAGGTAAACGGCGTTTCCATGTGCTGCTCTGGTTCGCCAGAAGCTGCTTAGTCATGCTGGCCACATGACCCGGAAGCTGTACGCCGGCTCCCTCGGCCAATAAAGCGAGATGAGCACCGCAACCCTAGGGTTGGCCATGACTAGACCTAATAGTCAGAGGTCCCTTTACCCTTTAAGGAGCTTGTGGGTGAGGGGAGTTAGAATCATAGAAGTT
Organism: Podarcis pityusensis; assembly: GCF_964106645.2. Classification (NCBI taxonomy): domain Eukaryota; kingdom Metazoa; phylum Chordata; class Lepidosauria; order Squamata; family Lacertidae; genus Podarcis; species Podarcis pityusensis. Next base: position 87,741,768 of record NC_138032.1, read on the forward strand.
GGAAGGGTATTATCTAGGGACATCTAGTCCCCCCCCCCAAAAAAAATACAGGAATCAGCTAAAGAATCCCTGACAGATCCAGCCTTTGCTTAGAATCCTCCAATCAATTCTCAGTGATTCAATCAATGAGTTGAATCCTCTCCTCCTTACCTTCCTGTGGTCTGTTGTTGCAGACACTTTTCTCCCAGTCCAGCTCATTTTTTGGGAACAGAGCTCAGCTAGGGGAGGGGTGGGGAGGTTGAGCAATAGGCTGTAGGAAGGTAAAGTGGGAGAGGGGGGTGTTGTCCATCTCCTCTCACCTACACAAACCTTTTGGTTTTAGAAGCAGAACCCCCACCTGCCCACACAAAGCAGACACAGGAGAAACAAACATGGCAGCTGCTGTTCTCCCCAAACATGCTTGAAGCTCAATTCTTCCGTTGTCACCAGCTGATTCACTTCTAAAGAGAATCTTCCAACCTGTGCAATCCTCAGTCACAAAAGTCAACGCATACAGCTGGTACCCAACTGTAATGTCGGAAAGATGCCTTTGTCACCAGAAGAAATTGAGTTTTCATAATAGAGCGCTCAACACCACCTCCTGGTTATCTTTGCTGGCCCTCTGTTCTTTGCCACTCATCTTTCCCTGACCGCTGCATTTTCCTTCCTAAATCCTGTGTGTGACCTTGAACACACATAATGCAACCAAGAAGTCTTCTCTCTCTCCCCCCTCCTTGCCCATCATCCTCGCCTCCTCATTCTCCTCCCTCACCTTCCACTTAGAGGTGGCAACTTCTAAGGGAAAACTGGGAAGGGGGAGAGGAGGAGGGTGGCTTTAAAATAATTGGAGGCTGTTAAATGGAGGAGCCCAGCATATCACTCTGGTAATGGAAATAAATTCTGTTGTATTTGCATTTTAATTTTCCACATAAACAAAGGCTCAGAGTGCGCCTTCTTCAGCAGAATTGGCGGCCGGGATTTAATTAGAAATGAAAAGTTTATAGGGTCCTCTTTAATGCGATTAATGCACAGTTAACATTTATCACATGCATATGCTGGAGTTGCCTTTTCGGAGCAGCCATAGGCCATGAAATGAGTTTCTTTTCACTATTTTGAGAACTTGGGAGTGAGGATGCCCACCACACCAAGGCGCACCCTCCTGCCAGCTTGGAGGCCCCCAGAGACTCTAGTTTGCTGCAATATCTTTGAGGGTGGGGAGATAGATGGCCAGGAATCGTCCAGCATCTCAAGCTAGCAGATAGTAGTAGCCTGTAACTCAAAGGGCCTTTGAGGAAAACAACCATTAAATCAGCTTGATCCTTCTCTCTCTCCGGGGCATTCTTTTATAACCAGACAGTTCACATTCTTAAAATGTACACAGATTTAACTGAATTTGCCATGCAAACAGTGGCCTCGCCACAAAGCTGTGGACATTTGACAACAATAGAATGAAGGCTGCGTATTCCTATCCCTGCCCTGTGGTCACCAGGTGGCTCTCCAAGGCTGGATCTAGACACAGGGGAAAAAACGTTTCAGGAAAACGCACTGTAAACATCTTAATGGGAAATCCCATTGCCGAAAGATGGAACTCCTCAGTGCCATCTGGTGTCACGGTGTTATAACGCATTTAAAACACACACACACACACACACACACAAAATTATGTAGCTGAGTCACAAGCAGACTTCTGTGCTTGTTAATCTAGAGGGCAAGGCCCAAATCAGAGACATGAACTAAAAAGAATTTGCCTCCCAAAAGACTCCTGATGGCTCCCCTTTGCAGAATTTGTAGGGTTACTCTGGATATTTGAGTACTTGCCAAACAGCTGGTGTTTGTTACCCAGTTATATTTGATGCAAATAGCTGATATATTTGATAGCATGAGAACTATCAAATATTGTCCGCTACAACATATTGTCACCTACATTTGCTCCCAATATGTTTCCAAGCACAATTCAAAGTATTGGTGCTGACTTTTAAAGTCCTAAACAGCCTCGGCCCTGTATACCTGAAGGAGCGTCTCCACCCCCATCGTTCTGCCCGGACACCAAGGTCCAGCTCCAAGGGGCTTCTGGTGGTTCCCTCACTGTGAGAAGGGAAGTTACAGGGAACCAGGCAGAGGGCCTTCTCAGTAGTGGCACCCTCCCTGTGGAAAGCCCTCACATGAGATGTCAAGGAGATAAGTAACTATACAACCTTTAGAAGATATCTGAAGGTAGTCCTGTATAGGGAAGCCTATGGTTATGTTTTTATATATGTTGGAAGCCACCCAGAGTGGCTGTGGCAACGCAGTCAGATGAGTGTGGTGATAATAATAATAATAATAATAATAATAATAATAATAATGGATTACTCTGGATATTTGAGTACTTGCCAAACAGTTGATGTTTGTTACCCAGTTATATTTGATGCAAACAGCTGATATATTTAAAAAATAAAAAAATTCCTTCCAGTAGCACCTTAGAGACCAACTAAGTTTGTTATTGGTATGAGCTTTCGTGTGCATGCACACTTCTTCAGATACACTGAAACAGAAGTCACCAGACCCTCATATATAGTGAGAGGGTGGGGAGGGGTATTACTCAGAAAGGTGGTGGGAATGGGTGATTGGCTGATAGGTGTGGTAAACCTGTTAACGACTGTTAACAACTGCAATTGGTCTTACAGGAAAAAGCAAGGGGTGAGATGGCTAAAAATAGCTCTATCATGTATAATGAGATAAGAATCCAGCAACGGGCACCCACATGGCCCCACAGTACTTTTTATTTTGTTTTGACTATGGCAGACCAACATGGCTACCTACCTGTAGCTGATATATTTGATAGCATCAAATATTGTCAGCTATGTTATTTAGTTGGTGTGCAATGATTTAGAGCCATGGGGACCTCAAAAGCAATGTGGTCCAGCTCCCTTCTGGTACAAGAAATCTGTTACTACAGTTTCCCTAATAAGAAGCAGCCATTCAGCCACTGCATGGAAACCTCCAATGAAGGAGATTCGACCAACTACTTAAGCTGCCTGTTCCATTGTCAAACAGCTCATAACCATCAGGAAGCTCCCCTTTTCTTGTAATTTGAAGTCATTTTCTTGGTTTCTATCCTCTGGAGCAATAGGGAAAAAACCCCACTGTATCAATTATGTGACAGCTCTTAAAGTATTTGAAAATAGCTAGCATAGTGCCTATTCTTCACAGAAAACATCCCTTGCTCCTTCAAAAAACAACCCATGTCCAGAAAGCATGGAGGCACAGTGTAGAGCCAAGGGTGGCATAGGTCCAGAGACCAGCTCCTCCTCCTCCTGCCATGGAGAGGACCACTGGCGGCACCAGGAGGAGGCAGAGGAGGAGCTGCTGGCCATGGGAGCCATGTGACCTCAGGGTTCAGCTCCGCCCCTGGCTCATCCTGACATCATGCAGGCGACGTTGGCCCTCGCAAGCTGCCACCTCTGCCTAAGTTGGTTGGATGACACCTTTTACAACTCCTTCCAGCAACTCCTGCAGCCTAGCTGGTGCCAAACGTATTGCTCTGCTTTCCTTTGGACCACCTCAGCTAGGTAAAGAGGCAGGAGGCCCACAACCATGGGTGCCTGGGGCCGTGGGTGTCATGCAGCATGCATGGCCCTGGCACTGAAATTTGTGGGTGTGCAGCCCATTCAAAGGGAATTTTTGTGCGTGCTCAAACACCTAGGGCCCCAGGGAGTTGGCACCCATGCCAAGAGGGGAATCTTATCATTTGGGCAGCCCAGGAGCTCCATACCCATTGCCCAGGTTTGTGCCCTGGAGAGGTCACTTCAGAGATTTGACTTCACCCCAGAAGCACACTCCATTGGAGGCAAACAGATCCCAACAGTTGTTATCATGCTCTTGAGGAACACTAGTTACAGATGGGTAGCCGTGTTGGTCTGCCATAGTCGAAGTAAAAAATTCTTTCCTGTAGCACCTTAAAGACCAACTAAGTTAGTTCTTGGTAAGAGCTTTCGTGTGCATGCACACTTCTTCAGATACACTGAAACAGAAGTTACCAGATCCTTCTATATATTGAGAAGGTGGGGAGGGGTATTACTTAGAAGGGTGGTGGGAATCGGAGATTGGCAGATAGCTGAGATGAGCTTACCAGATCCTTCTATATATTGAGAAGGTGGGGATTACCAGATCCTTCTATATATCTGGTATATCTGGATCTGGTAACTTCTGTTTCAGTGTATCTGAAGAAGTGTGCATGCACACGAAAGCTTATACCAAGAACTAACTTAGTTGGTCTTTAAGGTGCTACAGGAAAGAATTTTTTACTTGAGGAACACTAGTCTGCAAAGGAAGCCCTGCATCCTGGCTGTAGAATCCCTGCAGACTGCATTGGCATTTTGGGACATGTTCTGGTTTCACAATCAGTTTAAATAGGAGCACTACTGAGTGTCAACATCATCCATTATGAACTGAAAGTGTGAAACCAAAGACGCTCAATATTCCCTTGTGACTACACGTTGCAAGGAAACAGCGGGTTTGCTACTTCACCATCATATGTACTTCATGCCTCTGATCAAGTGGGGTCTAGTTCACAAAAACTGTCTCAGTCAATTTGTCAGGTGCCACAAGATTCTTTGCTGGTTTTCCTGCTACAGGCACACAGCTAGGTCCCTAATATTTCACGACCAACGGTTTATGGGATTTCATACCCGAAAGCTGCCAAAATCAAAACAAGCAAGCGATACCAGCAAGTCAAAATCATTCAGGTGCACATGCTGAGGCAAAAGATTCACTTTCAAAACACAGGTCTGAATTGGGCAAAATGGACAGCTGGGCCAGATGTTGCTAGCCCAGAGATGGAAAGAAGATAAAGTCCCTACCAGAGAGGAATGGCAAATTTAGTTGATAGACTATGCTGAAATGACAAAACTGACCAGAAGGTTCAGGAACCAGGAAGACCAAAACTTTAATAAGGAATGGGAAAAATTTATAATTTACCGTATTTTTTGCTGTATAAGACTCACTTTTTCCCTCCTAAAAAGTAAGGGGAAATGTGTGTGCGTCTTATGGAGTGAATGCAGGCTGCGCAGCTATCCCAGAAGCCAGAACAGCAAGAGGGATTGCTGCTTTCACTGCACAGTGATCCCTCTTGTTGTTCTGGCTTCTGAGATTCAGAATATTTTTTTTCTTGTTTTCCTCCTCCAAAAACTAGGTGCGTCTTATGGTCTGGTGCGTCTTATAGAACGAAAAATACGGTACCTTGAAGACCACTGTAAGCAGCTGAAAATGCTAGGATTGCAATAACACTTGTAATGTAATGAGAACTACGGACACAATGGAGGGATAAAAATTTGGTTATTAGAAAAAGATGCAGTAGAAAAGGTTTAACAACAGAAGGTGGGAAGTCCAGAGATTCGTGGAAATCTCATAATTTTAGATGTGGTATGATTATAAATTTAAATAAGTAAAACCAAATAATTTTTTTTATAAAAAAATGAATCGGACAAAATTGGAAAATGTTGGAGGATGTCGGATACTTGAATCGTTGCAGGATCTAACTTCCCACTCGCTTTCCCCTCCACTTCAAAGTTCCAAACTCTCAGCCCGAGCTTCTCTCGGCCTGTGCAGGTGGTTTAAAGAACAAACCACACATTAGATGACAACCTGGGTAATGAAGTCCCACGGCTCCTTCTCATTTTCAAAGCACCTGCCCCTGCGTGGTTGTGTGTGCACTGAAGTGAAGAATAGAGGGGAAGAGAGGAGAAGCATTCACCCGTCTGCCTTTCCTCTGAAACTCAACCCTACCCAAGCTTTCCAGCAGGATTCCCAGACCCATGTTTGCAAGGTAAACACTGGGTGTGTGAGGGTGTGTGTGTGCTCTATGAACAGCCCTGCACCCCCTAATAATCTGCTGCCCTCTGGTGCTATGGATGGTTCTTCCCCATTGCCGGTGTCAAAGTAAGATTCAGCTATCATCCTGCTCAGATTCCGCACATGGAATGGGAACGCCCATGTGCCGCCTTGCCCTCTATCTCAAGCAGCAAACTGCCTTGCAACGGTGCTAGTACGAACCAAGTTTCGGCACTCTGATCAGTGTTCGTAATTTGGGGCTGAATTATTTGGTGAAAACAATCATGGAGCCAATATACGCTTATTATTCCCACTATCTCCCGTTTTATAGCTGAAGGAAAGAAGCAATGGCTTATCTGAACGATTCCAATGGCTCTGAAGAACATCTGCCGAGACTGAAGGAGTCTAGCGTTCATCAGCTACATTCGTCGTCGGTACATTATGCCGTCCTCAGAAGTTCTCCGATATAAATTCACTAGTAAATCAATTAACTGTGGGATTAGCCAACAGTCCATGTAAGTTATGGGCTTCATTTTCCTCTTTTGGAAAAGTGCCTTGGACAGTTGGTACAAAAGCTGATCCCACATAACCCTCACCTTCCCAACCTTGCAAGCTTTTAAAAATCATTTGTGTCCTCAGGTGCCCCTTTCTCATGCAGTCTATCATCATCAGGACAGTCTGCCTGTTCTTGCATCCCTCTCTATGCAGGCACATTTTCCTCAGCAGATGTTTTAAAAGTGTGCGTGAGTTTTAATTTGTTTTAGTCTATTCTATTGCAGTTTTAGCTTCCTGCTTGTTCTAAATCATGGCTGTAAGTTTTTAGTGGTAAGTTTATTGTTTTATCTTTTCTGTAAACCACTTTGAATTTGGTGAGGTTTTTTCCTACAATCAGGTGATATACCGTATTTTTTGCTCTATAAGACTCACTTTTTCCCTCCTAAAATGTAAGGGGAAATGTGTGTATGTCTTATGGAGCGAATGCAAGCTGCACAGCTATCCCAGAAGCCAGAACAGCAAGAGGGATCGCTGCTTTCGCTGTGCAGCGATCCCTCTTGTTGTTCTGGCTTCTGAGATTCAGAATATTTTTTCGCCCTTGTTTTCCTCCTCCAAAAACTAGGTGCGTCTTATGGTCTGATGCGTCTTATAGGGCGAAAAATACGGGGTCTGGTGCATCTTATAGGGCAAAAAATACAGTATACGTTTTGTGAAATAAATAAATATCCCACATCCACTTTCCAATGCTATAAGCACTTCCGGTGGCAAGGTTTCAACTTTTTTACAAAAAGCCCCTTTGAAATTATATGTTGGACATTGTCTACCTCCTTGCAGTATTGTTTTATATCAGCCACGAGAAAGGAGGGAGCAAGAGGCTGGATCCAGTTATTTTTTTCCTCTCCCTCTGTTTTCAAGGTAAGCAGGGACAACCTTTGTTCTTTGAGAAAGAGAGGTAATGATGGTAATGGACACTGATGGACCAGATGATTACCAGTTCATCAGCCATGCTGTGGAGCCTTCAAGACATGAGCTGGAGCTAAAACAAGATGATCCTTCTCCACTGATCATCTCCAGCATTAGATAATAAATAATAAATTATTATTATTATTATTATTATTATTATTATTATTATTATTATACCCTGCCTATCTTGCTGGGTTTCCCTAGCCACTCTGGACAGCTACCAACACATATAGAAACGTAATAAAACATCAACCATTAAAACCTTCCTGATACAGGGCTGCTTTCAGATGGCTTCTAAAAGAATCCTGTTAAAGGGATCCAGGGGTGTGGATTCTGTCCAATGCCCGGAGGTGGACTAGGGCCATGCCACAGCCCCAATGGGGACCCTTCGGGGTGCCCCTATTTGATGCAAGTTCTAGGGCTCCCTCTATTGGTGATCTACCCTTAGTTGGACTCCCTGGAGATGGGCGGGAGTCGAGATATAGGCGGGCTTCACCCAATGCCTAAGCCAAACCGCTCACATCTGTAACCAATGAAGTTGTGGCCTGTTTGAACCCATAAGCCAAAATCCACTTGTCTGTGTGTTTATTTATCCACTAGGGAACTGTGGGTCATGGGGCCTTGGCATCTCCTTGACATCTGATTGGAGGGTGTTCCACAGGGTGGGTGCCACTACCGAGAAGGCCCTCTGCCTGGTTCCCTGTAACTTCACTTCTCGCAGTGAGGGAACCGCCAGAAGGCCCTCAGAAGTGGACCTCAGTGTCTGGGCTGAATGATGGGGGTGGAGACGTTCAATGAGAGGCTGCAATGAACTGGAAACTCTGGCAGAAATATACCTTCATAAGGTTAGGCCATATAAGCAACAGAAAGCAGGTGTGTGACTACCAGGTTCTACATTTGAGTGTGTGAACAGCAAGGCCAGCATGAGACAGATTGACACATGAGACGAACCACAAAATGGTGTCCCCCCTAGCCGCCAAGGAAGAAGGGGTGAGTGAAGATCTACATCAGGAACAAGGTGGGGGATAAAGATTCACATCGGGATCTGCTGCCCCTGTGAATCTTGCCTCTTGCCTCATGCGTGGGCCGGCCCTAGTGAACAGCCCTACATTCAATAGTCAGTGAAAACATTTGGATCTTAGGCTAACTGAGGAGTCATTGGAACCTTTCATGAGAAGAAGAGAAGTATTTGACCAGCTGGATTAGAGAAAAAAAGAATTCACTAGGAAACCGAATGTCTTTTAGACAGGCAAGTGTGTCACAAAATGTTGAAAACTCTCACATTGGGCCAAACCTGATGTGAATAGCAATTTGCAGACTAAAGGCTAGAGTTCGGTCTGCAGGTAAATGATGGAGGTTTTTTTTTTCCTAATGAAACTAGCAGTTTTAGGCCTGCCAGCTTCCTTAGAATCTCATGTGAGCCCCTTGAAGGAAGAGTGGGGTATCAGTACGCTAAATAATAAAGTCTGTACATAAAACCAACCACTTTTAAAACATAAATCAAATCCAGACATTTGTCATCTCAACAGTTTCAGCCTTTGAAAGTCAGCACCTCTAAATATACCTCAGTGCTGTTATTTGTTCTCCAACTTTTGACATGCTTTGTTTCCCCAGCCGTGGCAGATGCTCTTTTTTGCCACCAGCTGACCACAAGTCATGCAACATTACCCAGTTTCAAGGAAGTGCAAAAAAGCAAAAAAAGGGAGAGTAAACTGAGAAGTTTTGAGAAAGGAAACTACAACCGACCAACACAAATGAATGAACATTTCCAGGGAGAAGCTTGCAACGACAGAGGCAGGTTCAAGTCTGAGAGAAGAAAGAAGAACCACCGACTCTTCATTTACATTTTGGTCAAAAGACAGAAGCAAATCCAGTCACCTAAGCAGCAGCCTTGAGCTTCAACACAGGCAAAATGCACATGGCTTATCCCAGCATCCAGAAACAATCTTCTGAATCAACACGTTCCAAGAGTGTCCCCAGAACAAAAATAATAATAATTATTTATACCCTGCCCATCTGGCTGGGTTTCCCCAGCCACTCTGGGCAGCTTCCAACAAAACACTAAAATACAATAACCTATTAAACATTAAAAGCTTCCCTAAACAGGGCTGCCTTCAGATGTCTTCTAAAAGTCTGGTAGTTGTTGTTCTCTTTGACATCTGGTGGGAGGGCGTTCCACAGGGAGGGCGCCACTACCGAGAAGGCCCTCTGCCTGGTTCCCTGTAACTTGGCTTCTCGCAGTGAGGGAACCGCCAGAAGGCCCTCGGTGCTGGACCTCAGTGTCCGGGTAGAACGATGGAGGTGGAGACGCTCCTTCAGGTATACTGGACCGAGGCCGTTTAGGGCTTTAAAGGTCAGCACCAACACTTTGAATTGTGCTCGGAAACGTACTGGGAGCCAATGTAGGTCTTTCAAGACCGGTGTTATATGGTCTCGGTGGCCGCTCCCAGTCACCAGTCTGGCTGCTGCATTCTGGATTAATTGTAGTTTCCGGGTCACCTTCAAAGGTAGCCCCACGTAGAGCGCATTGCAGTAGTCCAAGCGGGAGATAACCAGAGCATCCTCGTCAGCTGTTTCTCCTGCATAATTGACATTTGCCCAGGTGTTTTTAGCTCAAAATGCCAACCCAGAGCACCAGTAAGTGAGTAAACGAATGAATGAATGAATGAATGAATGAATAAATAAATAAATAAAGTGTGTGGCAAAAGCTTTCATATTTTTATTAACAGGCTCTGCATCAAAATATGGCAGACCAAATGCCATGTTTATTGTGGCACAAGCTACAATAAATGGGTTAGCCTTCACATATGACTATTGGCTATTTTTGCCAGCACAGTAGGGCACGCTGAATGTTTCAACTTTCAAGTTCCCAAAAGTGAGGGGTGTTAGAAAAAATTCTAACATGACTTGGGAATTGCAAAGATATTTGGGCTAAGTGAATATAATTTTGTTTTGCTTGGTAAGTAAAATGCGTTTTAAATTGCATAGAAATCATTAAAAGTGATTGCCAAGAATTTGAGTTGTTATTATTATTATTATTAGGCATTACCTGACATTTTCAGAAGGTAAAATTAAAATCCTTTAGTTTTCCAAAAGCAGTTTATGTGCTCCTTCATAAAATGTACTTACCAAGCTAAATGTTGTCTAGTCACAAAAATAATATCAGATTTAGAATTCATAGACTTGGAAGAGACCCTGTGGATTATCTAGTCCAACCCCTTGCAATGCAGGAATATGCAGTTGTCCCAAACAGGGATCGAACTTGCAACCTTGGTGTTATCAGCATCATGCTCTAACCAACTGAGCTATTTTATATTATAAGACTTCACTGAAATTTGCAAAAATTAAGTTTCACCCGCTAAAATGACATGCCCTACAAATGCAGCCTTCAACAAACTGGTTCCCTGCAGATATTTTGGGCTAACTCGGATACCCCTCTGGACGGTGGAACGATAGAGACAGTAGCTCAACAGATGACTTCTTTACTGGCGCCGTATAAAGGAATAGATATGTTTGTAACCCGATATGAATTGCTGGGCCACTGTATTTTTCTTGCAGGTGTATTTGAATTCTAACATCAGGTACAATGGAAAGAGATCTAATTCTCAGCTGCTTTGCTCCCAGCTCCCTCCCTCCCCACACAGAGCATGTTAAACATGAAGTATAACATGAACATTCTCAGATCTGAACAGCTATTCTCAATCACCGAATCAACAGTGGGGTCAGAAGGGAGCTCCGGAGCCAGGGAATATTAGGTAACAGTGCTGAGGCCCCGATCAGCCACCGTTTCTTCTGTTGCCACCCAAGCCAGAGCTACAATCGCTAAGGGCAAAGAGGGTGGGTTAGGATTTCCAAAGGGAAACGGCCCAAGAGGCGGGCAAAATGGGAGGATTTGAAGAAAGGTCTCATTAATAAACCAGGGCAGCAGGCAGCAAAAAGAGAACAGATGAAATATAACGCGGAGAAATGCGCCCAGGGTGACTTTGCAAACCCTCGCTACTTTGCCTACATGCAAGTATCAGCAAAGAGTCCTATCTTATGCCAAAAAGCAAGGACACACAGAGAAACCTTTTGCTCCTCTGCAACATTCCAGTTACACTAGGAGGTGATGTCCCCGTCTAGACACAAGCCCTACTCTGTGCTTGCCAGATGCTGTTTGTGATTGTTGCTGCCGTATCTTGCTAGGAAGGCGGGGAGAAGCTAAGACCAGGCCACTTACAGAACGTTCACTACTTTACTAATACGTGCAAACGAAGAAAGCAAAAACCAGGGTATACTGTGTGCTCTAAACGTTCTGTTCTCATCTACAGCTTGCTGACTTCTACACCCAAGTGCCAACATCGTACCTTCCAACATTTCACAGATGACAACGTGGTAGGGGTTTTTGTTTTCCTTTCTTTCACAATTTAACTTCCTTTCTTTTCTTCCTGCCTCTGAAGCCAAGTGTCAACCATTCTTAAAGCGATCAAGGCTGAAGCAAGCACATCCCATTCTCCCAGCTAAACAGTTCACTGTTACTTCTGGTTCTGAATCTGTTCTGATCTGGTGCCAGATCAAGATCTCAGTTGCATCCCATACAACTTTTTTTTTTTTTTTAATGGCCTCCTCCCACTCCCTCTTTCAACCTTTCATTTGGGCAGAAGGGCAGGTGGAGGCGACCACAAATGAACCTTTGCAGAGAGAGAAATGTATTCTCTTGCATACTGCAACACACACTTGTGAATAGATACATACAGGCTACAAATAAGCAGTTAATAGCAACTTCGTAGCAAGAAAAATTCTCAAGGTCTCCTGCAAATGGGGGAAGAAGATGTTTGGGGCCAACCAACAGGAAAAGGATAATAAATAACATAGAAGTATCATAAAACTTCAACAGAACCCAACAGAACTTTGGTTCTCCCCACAACTCTTTCACCCTCATTGTATAACCTTGGAGATCAGAATACATGCCTTCAAAACCTTCCTCAGAAGAACACACCTTGTCTGTGAAGCCTTCCTGCAGCTCAGTCCAAGTTGTGGGATAACCAGCTTCATACAACCAACACGCTTAAGTCTAATTAATGCACGAAGGAGTTAATACCATAGATTAAGCTGTCCTACCAGGCTTAGCTAAATCACTTCCCATCACCTGGGAGGAACTAGGTAATCAAGACTTTGTTCTCCTCCACTCTACTTGAGAAGCTCCATGTGTGAAGAGGTTTGAGCTGATTCCCCCAGCTAAGTCTGCATGGTTTTCACCTGTACTCCTATAGCAATAATTTAGGAACTTTCACCACTTTAGAAATAAGCCAAGTTTTAATTCCTGTGTGTTCTCATTGATTTAGGGGAAAGCACATGAATCTGACCTTTGGAGAATGTAAATAAGCAATTTTTAAACTTACCAAATATGTGGTCTTTCCCTATGCTGGAGGAGGAGGGAAGCTCTGGAAATAAACTTTTTAAGGGAACATTTTGGAACTCACTTTAAAGGGCAGTTTTTAAGGCTTTTCAGCCTATATTTCCACGCTTTGCTTTGCTGCATGTTTTGTGATTCTAAATCTCTGTTGGGCTTCTCTCACCAAAGAGTACTTTCCCCAAACTTTAGCTTTGGGCATCCAGGAATTCTCCTTTTTACACCTGTTTTTTCCTTGAACAAGGGAGTTGAAGTTCTTCCCCTGCACTGATGGTACTAGCACTAAATAAATAATAGCTAATAATGATAGCTAACAATCAATTGGTCCAATAAAAGATATATCACCAGAGCTTTTTTTCTGGGAGGACGCAGGGATACAATACCCCTAAACATTTTGTGAATTTTGTACTTTTGTCCATTTACTGTATTTATTTCCCCCCAATTTGAACTATAAAATGGTGATTTTCTTGAGTCAAAATGAGAGTACCCCTAAACATTTTTTTAAGGACAAAAGCACTGCATATCTCCATATCACAGCCTTGGGGCCTAATGTGGCTATTAAATACATTAACAGCAATCTTGCGTGTTCATCCATTTCAATGGCAGCTCAGACGCTACAGAAATTCTGCTGCCCATCTCTTGGCAAGAGCAGGTTATGGAAAAATACATTAAATCCTGCCTCAATTGCACTGACTGCCAATCAGCTTCTAGGCCTAATTCAAAGTTCTAGTAATTACCTATGAAACTGGGGGGAAGTCCTCTGTCACTTCAGAAACATCTTCTCCCAAGTTATGTTCCTGTGCCCTGGTATCAGCCAAGGAGAATCTTCTCTGGGCACTCTCTATGTCAGGTGTTGGGAATCTTTGACCCTCTAGAGCAGGGGTCAGCAAACTTTTTCAGCAGGGGGCCAGTCCACTGTCCCTCAGACCTTGTGGGGGGCCGGACTATATTTTGAAAAAGAAATAAATGAACGAATTCCTATGCTCCACAAATAACCCAGAGATGCATTTTAAATAAAAGCACACATTCTACTCATGTAAAAACATGCCCATTCCCAGATCGTTGGCGTACCAGATTTAGAAGGCGATTGGGCCGGATCCAGCCCCCAAGCCTTAGTTTGCCTACCCATGCTCTAGAGAGTGCTGAACTACAAATTCCATCATCCCTGGCCATGGGCCGTGTTTTCTGAGGCTGATGGGAGTGGTGGTTCGGCAACATCTGCAGGGGCAAAGTTTCCCTGTAAGTAAGCTCCGTGGAACTTCACACTACTGCTGTATCGCAGGCTTCTCCGTTGCCGGAGAACCGCCTTAGTGACATCTTTGCACAACCTCTGGAGGCACTCTAAGGCCCGCCTTGGTTCTCAAGCTTTAAAAAACTTGAAAGAAAGACAATAAGGTTAGCTAGATGTAAGTCAGGTGTGCGCCCCCAAGTGCACATTGGAATGAAGGCGCTGCGCTGTGGTAGGTTTCATGCACTGCATACTTTGACGTGCATCTGTGCACATTCCTAGAAAGGAGTGCTCTGCTGATAAGAAGATTGCATCTCAGAACTGTAATCATGGGGAGTCCCTTCAGAGATTCTAAGTTCTTTTACTGAGTTTTCAGCTTAAAAAAGCAATCACACACATTGGGTGTAACCATGCGCTTGGAGTTTGTGCGGCACCGATTTTGAAAAAAGCAAAGAGCATTAGGTAAAGGTAAAGGGAACTCTGACCATTAGGTCCGGTCGCGGACAACTCTGGGGTTGCGGCACTCATCTCGCCTTACTGGCCGAGGGAGCCAGCGTACAGCTTCCGGGTCATGTGGCCAGCATGACTAAGCCGCTACTGGCGAACCAGAGCAGTGCATAGAAATGCCATTTACCTTCCTGCCGGAGCAGTACCTATTTATCTACCTGCACTTCGAGATGCTTTCGAACTGCTAGGTTGGCAGGAGCAGGGACCGAGCAACGGGAGCTCATACCGTCGCGGGGATTTGAACCGCTGACCTTCTGATCGGCAAGTCCTAGGCTCTGTGGTTTAACCCACAATGCAAAGAGCATTAGCGGACACTTAAAAAAGCAAACAGTGCAGGGATGCTGAGTGCCCTTTGTCCAAATGGAAAAATACATGTTTGGAAAAATGCTGGCCCTCTGTATAGTTCCGCTAGAAAATCAAGCCAACTTGAAACTGGGATTGCTTCAGATGTGAAGTGCAGATGTTCACAAAGCGATTCTCTTTGGGACCGCCATTGTAGCATTTGCTTTTTCATCCCCCACGCCTTCCACTGTTCCTCCTGCTTCCACGTAAGAGGACAAATAAAGGTACTGTTCTCCTGTTCCCATGCCTTCCTTCCCCTGCCATGCCTCCCAGCAGTGAATCCGCCCCCCCCCCAGCCTCCTCCGTTGGTCCACTAGCATCAAACTATCCCTGTTGTCCATTTCCCAGCAACAAGAGCTCTTGTTACAAAGTTATTGATTGGTTTTCCTACAGACGGATGGGCTTGTCAAGGTCCTCCCCCCCCTTCCCTTTCCCTACCCTCCTCGCGGAATCCACCTCTGTATGGGCTTATTGTTGCCTCTCGGGGGGATAGGATTGCATAGGGGGACCACCCTCTGAGCAACGTCCCTCACACACAGACTGCAGACTGTAATAAATAGAGCCGGGCTGAGCGATAATAAAAGCAATTGAGTGGGCATAAGATTTATATCTCCTCATATTTGAAGTGATTGTTTTATTGAGTTCCCGGTACGGTTAGGATGCTATTTATTTATTTATATGTTTACGGGGGGGGGGGTTACAGCGCGGCCAAGCGCCCTTCCCCGTTTTCTTGGGTGGGTGGGTGGACCCACACCCGGGGAAAAGCTATGGAAGGAAAGGGTGACAGGCCTTTTGGAAAAATGAGCCCTTTAAGGAGAGTGGTTCTCAGGCACTGATCGTCCTCTTGCTTTCTCTCTGCTGCCGTACTGCTAGCTGTGATTCTCGCAGGGAGAGCGCGATGGGTAAAGAAGCATAAAGTCTGTGATCAGGAGAGGGAGGGGCCTTGCTGCCTAGAGAAATCTAGCTTAATAGTAATGATAATGATCACATTCACCCGGTGCTATACCAGCTGCACTGGCTCCCGGTGGAGTACAGGATCAGGTTTAAGGTGCTGGTTTTAACCTTTAAAGCCCTATACGGCCTAGGACCCTCGTACCTACGGGACCGCCTCTCCTGGTATGTCCCACAGAGGAACTTACGGTCTTCAAACAAAAACATCCTGAAGGTCCCAGGCCACAGAGAGGTTAGGCTGGCCTCAACCAGAGCCAGGGCTTTTTCGGCTGTGGCTCCAATCTGGTGGAACGCTCTGTCACAAGAGACTAGGGCCCTGCGGGACTTCACATCTTTCCGCAGGGCCTGCAAGACAGAGCTGTTCCACCAGGCCTTTGGCTCGTTCACAGCCTGACTCCCTCCTTTGGCAATCTTCACAGAACTTTAGCCTAATGGTTGCCATCAATTTGATTTTAATTAATTTTTATAATGAAATGATTTTAGAATGTTGTACTATTTTATTGTTGTTAGCCGCCCTGAGCCTGGCTTTGGCTGAGGAGGGTGGGATATAAATAAAAGTTATTATTAATAATAATAATAATAATAATAATAATAATAATAATAATACATTCTAGCATTGGATATGCATTTCCTTGGAAAAGAACACAATGTTTGCAAAAGAGGATATCATTGAATGGCAGGACATTTGTGGAGCGGAATGGGTAGCTGTCCCCCCACCTTTTAAAACCACATGGGCACATATATGAAAAGGCAATTTCACACACACCTTTTTTAAAAACAACAACAACACCTGATGTGCACCTATGGAATTATGGGATGTAAATATTAGGGGAGTGCACCAGCCACAGGATTCAACTTGCATCTGTATCTGTCGCTTTGGAAAGCAGGAAGATCTGTTTTAGAACCACTCTCTTTGCCATTCAAATTGTTATTTGGGACAAAACTGCATGTGTTTAAAAACGAAGGTCTGTTTCCTCCAGATTTGCTATAATAGAGAGTCTAAAAATGGCTATAACCGTTTCCCCCCCTTTCCCGCAAAAGTGGATAAAATTTACAGGCGCAGCACTCCCTCTAGAGTAGATTAAGCCTGTCAAAATGTAGATAGATAGATAGATCCAGGAGGTTTTTGAAGCAGGGCACCTTTGGAGTTTATTTTTTAAAACAAAGGAAAAGTCTCCTCCCCCCCCCCCAAAAAAAAATTTCCTGCAAAAATTGGATGCCGTTTGCAGGCACGGTAACCCTTTCTGAGAGGATGAAGCCTGCCAAATTTCAGAATGGCGGCCTTGGTGGTTCTTCCACAAGGGCAGATTTTACTGTTTTGACATAGGTACGTTAGGACTCATAGTGTTAGTGGTGGAAAAAATATTGTGGATCCCCGAGAAATACTGAGGCGAGGGACATATTGCCATCCCAGCAGGGCCCTGTTACCCCAAGGATCACTGGCAGAGGAGTTATGGGAATATAACCTCTTCTCTCTCAGAGAGACATCTGTCTCTGTTGACTTGCAGGGGTGGGGGAGTGTGAAAATAGTATAAATCACACCCACCCACCACAAGGACCCTGTTACTCCAAGCTCATTGGTGGGCAGTGCCTTGTGGTCAGTGGACATGGGGGACTCGGCTAGTCTCCTAAATGTTTCCATGGTGTCCCCTTCCCAAAGTCCGGGAAGCTTCAACCCAGTTTTGGGAGGGAGACATGATGCTCACGCGCATGACATCGCAACATTGGGACATCATACATGTCAGCGTCCCCCGCCCCTGCCCTTGCAAGCTGGAGCCTCTGGCCTTAATCTTCCCTACAAAAAAAAATAAAATACCACATGTCACTGTTGGTGGAGGTGGTGGTAATAATAATAATAATAATAATAATAATAATAATAATAATAATAATTTATTTATACCCCGCCCATCTGTCTGGGTTTCCCCAGCCACTCTGGGCGGCTCCCAACAGAATATTCAAAACAGAATAAAACATCAAACATGAAAAACTTCCCTATCCAGGGCTGCCTTCAGATCTCTTCTAAAAGTCAGAGAGTTGTTTATTTCCTCGACATCTGATGGGACGGCGTTCCACAGGGTGGGTGCCACCACCGAGAAGGCCCTCTGCCTGGTTCTCCCTCCCCACCACCCTCAATGATTATTGGGGTTATAACGGAGATCTCTCCACTGACTTGCATGGGGAAAGACTTATATCTACATGAAAAACAAAGAGTTTTTAATCCCTCCCCCAAATCAGTGTGATTAGAATGTCCTGGAAAAATAAATCACTCTGGTTTAAAGCTAGACCTGTATGTCAAAATGAAAGATTCCGCTCCTTTGGAGCTTTGGGTGTTTCCCCAGTCAGCTTGGTCTCATTTCTCAGGTGGGGGCCACAGGGGAATGGGGGTGTGTGTTTTGGGACATCTGAAGTCACGAGGAAGCTTAGGGAGTCCCTAATCATGTGGCGCTGTGGGTTAAACCACAGAGCCTAGGACTTGCCAATCAGAAGGTAGGCGGTTCGAATCCCCGTGACGGGGTGAGCTCCCGTTGCTCAGTCCCTGCTCCTGCCAACCTAGCAGTTTGAAAGCACATCAAAGTGCAAGTAGATAAATAGGTACCGCTCCGGCGGGAAGGTAAACGGCGTTTCCGTGCGCTGCTCTGGTTTGCCAGAAGTGGCTTAGTCATGCTGGCCACATGACCCGGAAGCTGTACGCCGGCTCCCTCGGCCAATAAAGCGAGATGAGCGCCGCAACCCCAGAGTCGGCCATGACTGAACCTAACAGTCAGGGGTCCCTTTACCTTTAATCTACTTCACAATGTACCTTGTTAACCGCGCGATCATCTGACAAGGAAATGGGAGAACCGTCCCCAAATCATTCCAATTCACCTTATTCTGTGAGGCGGGCACAAAGCTGATGAACAACCGCTGTCAATATTCCGGTTGCCACAACTAGTATATGGGGGGGTGGGATGGGACACAACAATTGATCATTGTACTTGCTTCGGAAAGTATGACTCAGTGATCACAACAGCCGCTGCCACCGCCTTTTAAATCCTGAGACGCCAGCAGCAAAACCAAACTAACATATCGTATGTTGACAACATTTTGTCGCCCACATAATATCTATCACATGGCAGAGGTTGCCTTTCTCGGAGCACTGTGGGATGGAGCCAATTCCTTGATTCTCACTGCCTGCTTTAAAAAAGTAACATCTTTGTCATCAGTGAAATCAGAAGCTAACTAAGCCATTTAGCATGCCCACAAACAAATGCAGTGAAATATTGCAGTGTGGAATATTTTTGTTCAGGATTCCATTTCCATCTCATCATCATCATCATCATCATATTTTAATTATTTATACCCCGCCCTCCCCAGCCAGAGCCGGGCTCAGGGCAGCTAACACCAATAAAATTACAATAAAACATAATGGTGGGGGGGGGGGAGAGAAACAAACAAACAAACAAAAACCAGTTTATTAAAATACGGGTTAAAATACAATTTAAAATGCAGCCTCATTTTAATAGTAGCCCATAAATCAAAACCATAAGGGGAGGGAAACATAAGGGGCAGAGTGAGTCCAAACCAAAGGCCAGGCAGAACAGCTCTGTCTTGCAGGCCCTGCGGAAAGATGTCAAGTCCCGCAGGGCCCTGGTCTCTTGTGACAGAGCGTTCCACCAAGTCGGGGCCAGTACTGAAGAGGCCCTGGCCCTAGTTGAGACCAATCTAACCACCTTGCACCTTGGGACCTCCAAAATGTTCTTATTTGTGGACCTTAAGGTCCTCCGCCGGGCATACCAGGAGAGGCAGTCCCGTAGGTACGAGGGTCCTAGGCTGCATAGGGCTTTAAAGGTCAAAACCAGCACCTTAAACCTGACCCTGTACTCCACCGGGAGCCAGTGCAGCTGGTAAAGCACTGGATGAATGTGATCATATAGCATTCCATTCCCACAGGCCTCACTAAGCTGTTTTCTTTTTGGGGAGAGGGTGCCTCCAATTCCCTCCTTCGGCTGTGTTTAATAAATTTTGAGCTTCCCCAAGTATACTGATACCTCATTCTTGTGCATGCATGACATTTTGGGTACCTAAGGTTCAGTATTTGGATTATTTAGATCACTATTAATGTGCTTGTGCGCATGTGTTTCAAACTGACATGCAATGGTGAATAGACAGCATGGGATTCTGATCCATGATATCACAGACACTGTCCAGTAGGTAGGAACTTTAGAATTACCATGCTATATCTGACCAGGTTCTGCCTAGACAGCACTCTTGCTTCCAACCGTGGCCATCAAGATGCCTCTGGAAGTTCACAAGTTCACATAGGAGATGGCTATTCCATAACTGGTAGCTGGAGATAAACTGTCTGTGTGCATAGGGGTTATACTGAGCAAATAACTGTTGGCTTTTCTGCATGAATTTTTCTAATCCCTTTTTATTAAAGCCCTCTCTAATCTATCAACAGATCTTGTGGCAATGAATTGCATAAGTTAATTATGCATTGCATGGAGAAGTCTCTCCTCTTGACAGTCCTGAACTACTACCAGTTAGGTGACCTTGAGAGTTAATGTTATGAGAGGGGGGCAGGATAGATAGATGATAGAGATAGATAGATAGATAGATAGATAGATAGATAGATAGATAGACAGATGATAGATAGATAGATAGATAGATAGATAGATAGATAGATAGATAGATGATAGATAGATAGATAGATAGATAGAGATAGATGATAGATCTACTATCTATCTATCTATCTATCTATCTATCTATCTATCTATCTATCATCTATCATCTCCCTAGCCCTTCTGATTTTCATCATCATCATCATCATCATCATAATTCTGCCAGCCACTCTGGGCAGCTCCCAACAGAATATTAAAAACACAATAAAACATCAAACATGAAAAACTTCCCCAAACAGGGCTGCCTTCAGATGTCTTCTGAAAGTCAGATAGTAGTTTATTTCCTTGACATCTGATGGGAGGGCATTCCACAGGGCGGACGCCACTACCGAGAAGGCCCTCTGCCTGGTTCCCTGCAACCTCACTTCTTGCAGGGAGGGAACCGTCAGAAGGTCCTCGGAGCTGGATCTCAGTGTCTGGGCAGAACGATGGGGGAGGAGACGCTCCTTCAGGTATACTGGGCTGAGGCCGTTTAGGGCTTTAAAGGTCAACACCAACACTTTGATTGATTGAAATATACTGGGAGCCAATGTAGGTCTTTCAAGACCGGTGTTATACGGTCTCGGCAGCCACTCCCAGTCACCAGTCTAGCTGCCGCATTCTGGATTAATTGTAGTTTCCGGGTCACCTTCAAAGGTAAATCTAACAATCCTCCCCATGTTCTCCTCCAACCACCTGGATCTTTTCTATTGCCCTTTTCTATACGTTTTCCATTTCCGTATTTCGTTTTTGAGATGGGACATCCGAAACAACACACAATGTTCTGAGTGTGGTCACTCCAATTATTTTCGTAAATCATATTATGCTGCCTGCCTCTTTCAATCCTTCCTTAACTTGAAATGGTTGGATTTAAAATCAGGAAGCAATAAAAAGCAGAGAATAAGCAGAAGCGAAGACAAAGCCTGAGCGATAGCAAGAGTGCTCAGGAGGTGCCCATTTCAGTTCCACAAAACTACATGCCCTCCAACATATCTCTGATGAAATAAGGATATCCCATTTCATTATTATTAATATTAATATTATTACCCCAGCCATCTGAATGGGTTACCCCAGCCACTCTGAGTGGCTTCCTACATATATAACAACATAATAAAACATTAAAAATTAAAATTTCCCCTAAACAGGGCTGCCTTCAGATGTCATCTAAAGGTTGTACAGTGGTACCTCAGGTTAAGTACTTCATTCGTTCCAGAGGTCCGTTCTTAACCTGAAACTGTTCTTAACCTGAAGCACCACTTTAGCTAATGGGGCCTCCTGCTGCCGCCACGCCGCCAGAGCCCGATTTCTGTTCTTATTCTGAAGCAAAGTTCTTAACCTGAAGCAATATTTCTGGGTTAGCGGAGTGTGTAACCTGAAGTGTATGTAACCTGAAGCATATGTAACCCGAGGTACCACTGTATAGTTCCTTATCTCCTTGGCTCGGGGGGTCACATAACTCCATACCCTCCAACATTGCTCTGATGAAAATAGGGACATCCTAAGGGAAAGCGGTGCATTCTAAGATCAATTCGCAAACCAGGTCAGCTTCTGTAAATCCAGAACTGTCCCTGGAAAATAGGGACACTTAGAGGCTCTTAAACTAGGCATTCCTTTGTCAGTGCAGGTTGGTTGTGCTACTGGGAGATGAACATGCAATGGAGGAATTAAATATAAGATCTGGCTTGTGGTAAATACTTTGTAGAAAGGTGGGATATACACTCTCCTCCTCTGTTTCTGATGTTCAAACTGTGAGGACCATTGCTTTTGTAGCCAGCATGGCAACACCTCTGTGCAAGAGAGGGGGAACAGCTGGCTTGGGGAGAAACCCAAAATTTGCTGAAGTGCATTTTTCTAAATAGAAAAATCTCTGAGCAAAAACAGCCCAATGAGTACTGAGCATGTTCAGCAGCCACCAAACGCCGTCTCGCTGGGGGAGACTCAGAAGAACAGGCGAGAAGGGAACTGGAATGGAGTATTCTGGAAGGTGGCATGGCTAATTGGCTGGAACACTGAACATTCGACACTGCAACATTTTGTTGCAGGTTCAGTAGCAATAATAATAGTGATAATAATGATGATAATGATGATGATGATGATGATAATAATAATAATAATAATAATAATAATCTTGTAATGTGTATAAATTGTAAGGGGATGATAGGATGCAAGCAGATGCCAAACTATAACTTGCTGACATATTGTGTTCTCTAGACTTCTTACTGTAACTCTCAAATGCAAAGATTCCAGGAAAATGTGTAACAGGGGATTTACCACATGGACTAAACGGGATGGGGATTAAATCAAAGTATACAAAAGTGTGCCAATTCAGCTTCGGGTGTTTAACGAAAGAAATTAAAGGCACACCTAGATGGTATTCTCAGCTGAGCTTTCTCACATGGTATTCTCAGCTTTCTGTGCACTAGCACTGAAAGGCAGGAAATTGAAAAATGAGGAAAATAAACCCGGTGACCAGCAGTCAGTCTCCTGCCATCAGGGATCTTGAAATAAGGTCCTTTGACACAGCTAGGAGTCACCCCATGGAGTTATCCCAGGACGTGATCCATCTCACTCCTTGTAACAGCATCCCACTCAATCTCTTTAAAAATGCACATGTAGTTAAAAGCTCAGAGGAAAAGAGCGGTTGTGTCCTTAGCATGACCCACCTTCATGGCTCTGTTGGAACATCATTCTTGTTGGTCTTCCTGCTCCTGTTTTTCAGCCCCACTAGTCTGTTCTAAGGGACGTGGGTGGCACTGTGGGTTAAACCACAGAGCCTAGGACTTGCCGATCAGAAGGTCAGCGGTTCGAATCCCCACGACGGGGTGAGCTCCCGTTGCTTGGTCCCTGCTCCTGCCAACCTAGCAGTTCTAAAGCACATCAAAGTGCAAGTAGATAAATAGGTACTGCTCCGGTGGGAAGGTAAACGGCGTTTCTGTGCGCTGCTCTGGTTCCCCAGAAGAGGCTTAGTCATGCTGGCCACATGACCCGGAAGCTGTACGCCAGCTCCCTTGGCCAATAAAGCGAGATGAGCGCCGCAACCCCAGAGTCAGTCACAACTGGACCTAATGGTCAGGGTTCCCTTTACCTTTTTAGTCTGTTCTAAATGCTGCTGCTGCTGCTGTTCGTTCTCATCACTGATTTCCCCGTCTTCGTCTTCACTTTAAGCTCCTTCTACTCACTTTCAAATGCCCCCCCAATGGTCCTGCTCCACTCTCTCCCTATCCTTCTCAAGGGACTCGCAGAAGAGGTGCCAAACGTCTAATTGAACCAAAAGTTATATCTTCCCCACTATTTCCAGTGCTCAGGGCAACGAGTGCTGTCGCTTATGCAGTGAAAAGCCACCATCCATGAAGGGGAAGGAGGGAGGTATCAGCAGGCTCAGGGGAGCCCGAAGTTTGCAGAAGTAGGAGGAGAAAAGAAAAAATATTTAGCAGGGAAATGGCAGGGAACCCCAAGAACGGCCTCAGCCCAGTATATCTGAAGGAGCGTCTCCACCCCCATCGTCCAGCCCAGACACTGAGGTCCAGCTCCAAGGGCCTTCTGATGTTTCCCTCAATGCAAGAAGCGAGGTTACAGGGAACCAGGCAGAGGGCCTTCTTGGTAGTGGCACCCGCCCTGTGGAATGCCCTCCCTTCAGATGTCAAGGAAATGTTTATTTGTTTAACTATCTGACTTTTAGAAGACATCTGAAGGCAGCCGTGTTTAGGGACGTTTTTAATGTTGGATGTTTTATCATGTTTTTAATATTCTGTTGGTAGCCTCCCAGAGTGGCTGGGGAAACCCAGCTAGATGGGCGGGGCAGAAATAATAAATTATTATTATTATAGAACAATCCCAACGGGAGACTAAGGACTCACCCGTATTGTCCTTTAATGCAAGTTTCCTGTACCACCATTAATGCTCCATTGTCCGTATGACGTCCTCCTTCAAATCTCTGCCTTCCCACAATTCCCCTTCTCTCAGTTCTGACTTTCTCATACCAGGGATACTCCAAAAAGAAGACAGCATGAGGAAATCTGGACCGAGGGAAGTGTGGGAAGATGGTGATTTTGAGGAGAATGTCATATGCACCATGGAGAATTAATAGCGACACAAGAAGCTTAATATCCTCCTTAAACAGCAGCATGGAAGAGCCCTGAGCAACTACAGGGAGGGGATAGAATATCAGGTGGGAGGGGATATGGAATGGAATATCCTGAAAAGGAGCATCCCATACTGCAACATTTTGTTGCAGGACTAGTTCTCTCTGTTCCCTGGGCTTTTTCAGGCAGTATCTTACCACCGGTACGCCTTTAAATATAAGAAGTGACCCCCTTTCTCTTTTATTGCATCCAAGCACTACTCATCCATTCATCTGGACTTTTCCTGGTTTCCATTTTCCTTTCCATCCTCTGGTCCTAACTTCTGCCTGCAAACTTTCGGACAGCGTTCAATTATTTCTCATTTTATTTCTTCTACAGTGCCTAGCGATTTCAGGTTCTCCGTTTGTAACATCGTCATTATTGAAGTGGGAACACTTTCCCTTTAAAATACCGGGATATTTAGAAAGGAGGGTTTTTTAATCCAGTCTTATTATCCTTTCACTTTGATTCACCCCTGTGCACCAAATGCCATCCCGGAGTTGCTAAGGTTAGTAGTGTTCTGTATCTTTGTGCCGTATTAAAGGATATCGTTTCAGCTGATCATGAGAAGACGCTGAAGGAAACCACTGATATGCACTAGCTCAGAATTTCCTCACGTCTTTCATCCTGTCTGTGAACAAGCGCTTCTCCCTTTCCTGGTCCTGAAATCTTAAATCCGGGAAATGAAACCTACAGAGCCCTGAGAACAAGCCCCCTGCTGGGTAAAGAAGAGTAAAGCACTTGACCCTGAAATTCTGGTATTTCAAATTAATTGATGTAAAGCTTAATTCAGCTCTTTCCGCAGCTAGGAAGCTCTGCCCATATATAGCGCAGCCTGCAGCTTGCAAATCCGCATTAGGGTTTGCTGGGGAAATGACACAGGGGTTTAGAAGTTTTTCTGGCTGGGGGAAAACACACATTTGGGGCTGATATCGCTTGGCTTTATTTCTTGACCCTGGACTCTCCCCCCCCCCCCCGCACTCCTTTCCTTGGCAATCACATTATGCCCCAAATTCTAGAGCCCCTCCATATAACCTTTTGCTCCCTATAGTCTTGAAATTGGAAGAATCCCAAATTTGTCACAGCCTGATCTATATGCACCTTTACTGAACCGTAAATCTGGTATGCGCTCAATGGAACTAAGTCACAAACAAATGTCAATAGTAAACAGAGGCGGTTTTAGGGTGGCACAACGGGTGTGAGGCTCATTGGGTGACGCACTGCAGGGGGCGCCAAAACAATGCTGTAGAACACAGCACGAGAGGCGGTGTGTGTGTGTGTGTGTGTGTGTGTGTGTGTGTCAGATTTCGGCAGCGCACAGGGCACCGCTGAAATTTGAGAGCTCCAAGTCCACCACTGATAGTAAATGTGCATAGTACACAACGGGGAGCAAGCCCTACTGATCACTGGGATCAATGGGAATCCTGCAATCCTATGCATGACAGATGCTCCACAGAACTATCTCCCATGGTTTTAACCTTTAAAGCCCTATACGGCTTTAAAGGTCCCAGGCCACAGAGAGGTTAGGCTGGCCTCAACTAGAGCCAGGGCTTTTTCGGCTGTGGCTCCGATCTGATAGAACGTTCTGTCACAAGAGACTAGGGCCCTGTGGGACTTGACATCTTTCCGCAGGGCCTGCAAGACAGAGCTTTTCCACCAGGCCTTTGGTCAGGGCACAGCCTGACTCCCTCCTTTGGCAATCTTCACAGAACTTTAGCTTAATGGTTGCCATCAATTGGATTTTAATTAATTTTTATAATGAAATGTTTTTAGAATGTTGCACTATTTTGTTGTTGTTAGCTGCCCTGAGCCCAGCTTCGGCTGTGGAGGGCGGGATATAAATAAGTTGTTATTATTATTATTATTATTATTATTATTATTATTATTATTATTTTTCCCTGAGCATGTTAACGCCACTCTTCTCTTTATGGAGAATGGCACAAGCCGAAAACTCAGGATTACGCATTATATATAACCGAACAATGCAGAAAAGCTGCTCCAGGTTCCCAAACTTCCTGTGCTTTTATCTTTGCTTGTTATGCAAATCCTGCGCCTCTCGCATCAGATGCTGCCCTGATTTCTGGGAGCATCACTTCACAATCAACATATACTTTGCAGGAACAGAAAGAAAAATGTGCCTCATGTACGAGGATCTCTGTTTACAAATTACTGCATCCCGTAGTAAACAGACAACTGAAGCCGACTCAAATACACTGGCCTGTGTATCGTATGACAATCTGCCAGTGACCGTACGTGGAGGAAAAAAGAAAGGCCGGTATTGATTTATCGATTGGGAATATTTATACCCCGCCTTCAAACTGGGGTCTTCAAAGGCAGCTCACATCATCCACACATGAAACGAAATTTTAAAAGGCAAAAACCCCAGCAATTAATCTACAATAAAACATAAAAGCAGCGGGTGGCGAGAACAAGACTAAAACCCACAGCCAACAGAAGGCTAAGAAACAGCAGTATCTGTTCAGGCGCAAAGGGAAAATAAAAATGGCTTTGCCTGGCACTTTGAGCTTGTTTAACCGAGTTGTGGTGCCACACCAGAGAAGGCCCGGTCGCAGTCACCACCCACCATTCATCCCACAGCGGCAACACTCACGAAAGGGCTCCCCAGATCATCTGTTTACACAGGGCAGGATGATGTGAGAGCAGCAGACCCTTTGCCTATCCCAAAAAATACACCATGGAGCTTGAATAATTCACACTTTAAATCAGAAAAGAAGAATGCTTCTTCCCATATCCTCCAACATTTCTCCCATGAAAATAGGGATGTACTAATTATTATTATTATTATTATTATTATTATTATTATTATTATACTATTTATACTCTGCCCATCTGACTGGGCAGCTTCCAACATACAGTCGTACCTTGGAAGTTGAATGGAATCTGTTCAACTTCCAAAGTACAGCTTCTGATTGGCTGCAGGAAGCTGCAATTGGAAGCCACAGAAGCCCCGTCAGACATTCTGGTTCCAAAGAACATTCGCAAACCGGGAACACTCACTTCTGGGTTTGCGGCTTTTGGGAGCCAAAACGTCCGAGTACCAAGGCATTCGGGATCCAAGGTACTACTGCATATTAAAACATAATTAAACATTAAAAAATACTTCCCCATACAGGGCTACCTTCAGATGTCTTCTAAAGGTTGCATAGCTACTTTTCTCCTTGGCTTGGGGAGGTGGGGTCGCATAACTCCATGCCCTCCAATGAAAATAGGGACATCTTATATGCTCTCTCAACCAATTGCTCTGCTTCTAGCTAGTCTGCCTGCAATCACAGCACCCAGAACTCCCTAGCAACCTTCCAGGAACCTTAGGGTCATGGGATTTCTAGCTGTTTCACTCACGCACCCAAATGGGATCTGAGCCACTAATGCAGGCTTCCTCAAGCTCAGCCCTCTAGATATTTTGAGACTACAATTCCCATTATCCCTGACCACTGGTCCTGCTAGCTAGGGATCATGGGAGTTGTAGGCCAAAAACATCTGGAGGGCCGAGTTTGAGGAAGCCTGCACTAATGGACTATTCTCTCCTCTGCCTCAACAACTCCCATCTGATATATACGTGGATGTCAGGCCTATGGCAACCAAATTTCCTTGGCTGCCTAGAGTCGCTCACTGGGGTCAACGCCATTGGCTCCCACCCAAAGAGGGTCCCTGAATGCACTCTGCTTTCCCCCAAGCAACAGCCTACCCCCCCAATATCATGGCAATAAGATATTTCATAGTATATTGATAACAAAAATAAAAGCAGGCAGCCATGTTGACCCATCCCACCTCTCGCTTTTTGTCAAACGCTTGAGGAAGTGCTCTGCGGATCATGAAAGCTAGCTCCCTGCTCTGTGATTTTCCGTTGCTCCTAAAAAATGTCACTGGTGCTATTTAGATGTGCGTTTCATAAAAGCTACATTACCATGGGAACTTCTGCAAACATCGTGACCGACTAAGACTGCCATCCGAAACATATTTACCCGGTTTCCCCAGTCACTCTGGGCGGCTTCCACAAAGACCAAAAATACACTAAGATGTCACACATTAAAAACTTCCCTGAAGAAGATGTCTTCTTAATGTCAGGTAGTTGTTTATTTCCTTGACATACGACGGGAGGGCGTTCCACAGGGCGGGCACCACCACTGAGAAGGCCCTCTGCCTGGTTCCCTGTAACCTCACTTCTCGCAATGAGGGAACCGCCAGAAGGCCCTCGGCGCTGGACCTCAGCGTAAGTCCCAATGAATCTACTGCTCAGTTGAATCCAAGGAAACTCTACTTCTGAGTAGGCACACATAGGATTGTGCTGTAAGGCTGCAATCCTGTTCTAGCCTTTACCCAAGAAAAAGCCCCGTTGGCTTACTTTTGAGTAGACATGAAGAGAGTTCCACTGTAAGACTCTATCCAGAAATGCAATAGAAAAACAGCCTTGAAAGCCAATAACATAATTTCCCATACCGTGTGATGCACTTATCTGAGAGTTGAAAACGACGCATCTGTAATCTATCACAGCAAGTAAACAGCACAGCCTGTGTGCTCAGACTTTTGTGCCACAATCTAAAGAGCAATCAGCGAGCCCTTTCCTTCTCTGGTAGTGCTGCAGAGAGAGGGAAAAAGTTGCTCTTTCTGTCTGGCACCAGGCCAGGCAAGAGGAAGCATACTCTCCCCTTGGGTGACATGCAACTGCAGTACAAGCTGCAGCGCACCTCAGAAACATGGTCCTATAAAGAGGGACGACAGTCAGGCTTAAAAGCCAGAAGCCCACACTCTCTATAGCTATGGCGAAACAGCAAGTTGAGTGGGTCACACAATCTGTTTGTCACTAGCAAGATGGTGCAGATCCCACAAGAAACAAGACATTGCCAACTGACGCTGGCTCGGCCTGCTCTTGTGCTTATAGAGGGGATCTCATCAGCAGAAAGCAGCCGATGAAGTTTTTCCACGGCACGGCGCTCAACACTACCCCCTGCTACTTGCTGCGGGTAAAACTGATGGTCAAGTCACCGGGGTGGGGTTCAAAAGTTGGCAACTCTCCTTACGGGAATACTTCGGTCTCTGGAAATTGCCCGACAGTTTCAAATCAGAGCACAAGAGGGACAAGAGGAGACAGTTGTGTGGGTGTCGTGGGATTTGTTTTAAGGAAGGCAGTAAAACCATGTGAAATGAGCCCCAGTCAAATGAAATTCGGGAGAAAAACAGCCAGCTATGCATATTTCCTGCGCAGAACAAATGGTAGAATTAGGAAAGTTTCTCCCTTTTAAAATGTAGAACAGAACTACGTTTCATTCACTTTCAATCTACACAACTGAAGTCCAGTTACACTTCTCTCCCTTGCACAGGATTGTGCCCCATTGAACTTAACTTTATTTTTACCAATTAATTAATATATGGACGTGTCTTTGCTGTTTGTTCAGAGACAGCTGCCCATTTCAGGAACTGATCCCCCCCTCCATGTATCTTTAAAGACCATCTGATCGCTACAGCCTCTGTCATAGCTTTAAGTCATCAAAGTGCTTCCCCTATGTCCAAGTCTCTCTTATTTCTTTTCTCTCTCTTTCTTTCTTTCTTTCTTTCTTTCTTTCTTTCTTTCTTTCTTTCTGGTTTCATACCAGTTACTACTTTCAAAGCTGAGATATCTGTGTTTCCCAAGCTCCCCTTTTCGTATACTAGGGTCAATGATACCGGGGTCACTCGCTCCTCATCAAAGCAGCACATCGAGACCTGAAGTAACAAACCTTCCATAGGTTCTCATCTATCTATCTCTTGATTTATGGCCCGCCTCATCTCAAAAGTAACAAAAGCTGAAGAAGACACAGGCACACACATAACAAAACAGAAATAAATTCCCGGTTGTTTTTCAGCACTGATCGGCAGTAAATTTATAATGCAGGTATACAGTCATATTTTGGGGAAAGAAGAGGAGGAGGAAGAAGACATTTTTATTATTTCGTATACCATATAGGTGAGCAGAAAGAAGGATAGGATACTTTGGCTGCAAATTTTAAAGTTGGGACTGCTCTTCTATTTTGCGTACCACGGTATACCCCATATATTCCTTATATTCCAACATATAAAAAGGGATATTAAAATTATATTATGATTATTCAAGGATCTATGTATCCAAAATTTGACTGTGCCGTTTCTGAAAAGAGAAAAAATAGACTCCAGCTGAATCAGCTCTAAAGGCTTCTTACAAAGAATCTTCCGTTTTGCACATGAAAAAGAAACTAAAATTTTCTGACTTTATGCCTGTCATTATGTAGCACTTGCTCTTGGAACACAGAAGTGATCAAATGAGGCAAGGTAGAAATATAAAGTAAAATAAACAAACTCCGCGCAAAATGACACGGTTCTTATAGTTTCAAGACACCAGATCTGAAACCTGTTACTGAGGCATCACTTCCGAATATTTGCGTTTGCAAACGTAAACACTCATTTCCCACATGAGAGTTAAGAAATCTAGTGGGAGCAACGGAGGGCAGTTCCGTCGCAAACGATTGTGCAAATATGAATTTGCAGGCCACATCGGCAAGACGTTGGCAAACCATTAGCAAAATAATGACATGGTTTTGCGTCATCGTTTTTTAACATGCATGTGAACTGGAAATCACCTGCTTATCTGCCCGCCCAATATTTGTGAATATCGGACAAGCGTTTGCATTTGGATTTTTTACTAAACCTTCCTTTCTGCACTCTTGTAAAGATCAGTGATTTCCCCACAGACGTTTGCGGGAGGAAATAGTGCTCAGTGGAAAAAGTATCAGGCTTCTTTTTTTGGGGGGGGTCTAATTACTCCCTCCCGTATTTCTCAGTTCCAGGGTTCCTCACTTCTTTCTGCCATTGCTCATGGCCTTAAATTGAGTCATTTTTTGCATGCCTCAAATTCCAAGAACAAATCCCCCCTTGACTAATGAGTGAAAGGAAGAAGGGGTGGGGAGGGCATGAAAGGCTGGTGTTTTAAAAAAAATATGCACCAAGATAACTTTTAATTATTAGGGGAACAAAAAGGGCACTTTCTTCAAAACTGAATTTCAGAAGGTTGAGAGATCTCTCAGGACCCAATGGGTGCAATCATATTTACCATGTTTCTGGGGAATATTTGCCAAGAGTATGATCAGACCTTACGATACCAAATGCTGCTTGTGTTAACACATTTAACTTCATTTCTGGGGCAGACCGAGCAAATTAAGGTCTCCCAGTTAAATGGATACCAACTGGATCTAAGAAGTGCCTGAGTCTCAAGGCGATGCCCTGGGCTTGTGCGTACACAACCATTTGTGGAATTTACGCATTCTATTCCCACATGCCTAACATCAGCTGCTGCAGTTGCCCCTGGAAGGTCCTTGCTCCTCTGGTAAGTTGCCATCTAGTCAATATTTAAAGGTAAACTCAGAGCTACCTAAACTCGGAACTGACCTTTTCGTTCAGCAACCAGGGGGTGAAATCTAATAGTCCTGATCCAGAAAAGTAGCCAAAGCAGAAGACCGTGTGCATATTGTACACAAAGATAAACAGTGCACAAATGTGGGGCTTGGGATGGGGGGTTGCTAGGCTAAGAAACCAGATTCTGTGTGTTCTACGGGGTGTGGTCTTTAAACACCACCGCCCATCGCTTTTTGCACATCACATCCTCATGCAAAAACTGCTTGATTCCCTAAAGACAGTTCCTACCACCACCCAACTAGGATGGTTGCCTGATAGTTACATGTGTCAGAGCCGCCAAGAGCAGGTTTTCTGCGCTAGCCAAGAAAAGTGTGCTGCTCTCAGGAGGGAACAAACCCCGAATAAAATGAAACTCTCTCCCTGCAATTTTGAGGTGTTGAGTTATTCTCTCTCCTGACTGCCCTTCTACAGCTGCTTCCAAAAAGGTACCTGAATGTCAAAGTGTTATTATTTCAGTCCCGAACAGAGACGGTAGGATCTGGGATTTTTCAAAAGGAGGGTGTATAATTAGCCAATCAGTATTATGTTACTCTGTTCATAACTTAATAACCATTTTAATACAGATGGCACACACAGGGACAATTTCCTGGGATAGCCTTGCAGTATATTACAGAGACAGTGTGTTTGGGGGGATCTTTTTTAGCCAAGGTACATTCTCTAAGTTAATTTTACCTGCTGTTTTGAGATGATTTGGGATAATTCCATATCATTTTCAAAAATATTAGAAGCCATTGATCGAAGATGCCAACTTGGGGGGGAAATGCCTCCTGGCCATTAGAACTTTGACAAATCTTCTCTGGAAACCACATAAATTAAAAAAGCATTTCCCCCCCATTCCTATTGGTGAGAACGACTTCTTTTTTAAAAAATGTAATTGGCTACATTTTCTATGTATTTCATGATTAACTATTTAGCCAAGCAGCTGTAGAGATGGATACTAGACCGTTGTGTCCATCTGGATACAAGTGTCTCTGTGGGGCGACTTTCTATATTACTTTTTCCTACATGGAGATTCATATCTCTGATATTTGCAGCAGCTGCCCCATTCTGCAGTTTGTGGCAGAAAATACTCTTGCATCTCAATCTGTATGTTTCGAAACACATCCATTTAGAGTTTTCTTTTCTTTTCCTTACATGCATTCTTAACATGCTGGGTATAAGGGAGCCACAAATACAGGTAAGTCTAAAAATCTGCTCAGATATGTAGCCGGCATTAATTCCTTTGTAACTGATGACAACAGAACGTTGAAGTCCTCCAATCCCACTTTCTTCTTTCAAGAACAACCAATAGTGTGTGTTCCTATCTAAATCACAGTCTCCAGATCACCTCGCCCATGATTTTTGTCTTCCCAACGTCAGCACATGGAATAGTGGAGTGTCTCTCTTTGAAGGAGGGTATTTACGGTTTTCAGTGTGTATTCTGCCTTTTGCAGGTGTGCAAATTGTCCCACTGTATTGTGTTTGAAAGCACAGGGGATATATTGCTCTCTAGTTGATTCTGCTACATTGTTGTCTCAACACCAGCACTGAATCTTATCACAGGGGTATCTGTCTTCTATTTATTTAGTTATCTATAGGTAGAAAGACAGGCAGACAACCTGCTTTGGAAGAAGGCACAGTGAAACGTACAAGGCTGGCAATACTCTCTGACCACTTTTGTACGGCACACACTCACACAAATGGGGCGCCACCCCTATGATATATCCAGAAACTTGGGAAGGAAAGAAAGAAAGGCACACATCAGCAGGGAACACGAAATAAGATGTTTAGAAAGCTGCCAAACTAAAATCGAGATAGCGAAAAATACGCGTGAGACGCACACAGAGCGCAGGCAGAGGCGCCTGCGCGCAGGCAAGCACACAACTGTTTGTAACCCTTGACCTAAGCGAATCTTCCTTTCAGAAGTTTCTCCAACTCCCGAGGGGCTCGAAAAGGTGCGAGGGCTCTTTCTTCCTCCAAAAGGAAGCGTCATTGCCCGGGGGAGGGGGAAAGAAAGGCCTCTTATTTGAGGGGGAGGAAAAGAAGAAGTAGTAGTAGAAGTTAAGACTGTTTGTTTAAGACAAATCACCATTTGGTATTTGAACGGCACGGCAATCGTCTCCACAATATAGGAGCTTTTCATGTTTTTAGAGGTTTAACCGGAGAGAAAACGCCCGTCTTTCCCAGGGAGGCAAAGATACTATGAGCGCGTCCATCTCCTCTTTCCCCCAACAACCCGGTCGCCAATTGCGCGCCGAAACAACTGTTGGGGAGATGCGCCGTGGACCCGGCTTCCTGCTCCCCCTACCCGCGTCACCACCCTACATTTCGTTAGCCCCATAACCATCTCCTTTCGAAAATCTGCCCCGGCGAACCAAGACAAGCCTTCGGAGCCCCACGGGCACGCCCTAAGGCATATACAGAAGCGGTCCAGAAGCTCGCGCGCGCCCCGGAAACTGGAGTAGCTCCAGGAGTTAGGATGGAGACCTCCTTTTTTGTCCTTTCAGACGAAGTGTGAGCGAGGGAGAGACAGGCACACAGAGAGAGAGGACTCAGAGAAGAAGAGAGGAAGCGTCTGTTGGGGTGGGCAGGGGTCTTCAGGGCCTCTAGGGACAAGGGCGGGGTGGGGGGAGAAGGCGGGCTGGGTGTCCCGCCAGCAAAGCAACCCGGTGGCGCTCAGAGGCTGGGGGGCGCAGGAGGCGCTGGTGTGTGCGACTCACCGGTTGATGGAGGACACGCTGGGGACGGTGTCGTTGTCGCAGATGCCCTCGGCCAGTAGCCGGTCCCGGATCTCCCAAGCGAACATGGTGGGGTTTTGCCTCTTGTACTCGGCGATTTTATCCACTACTTTGGGGGTCGCCACTTTGGGCTTAGAGCCTCCGATCACGCCCGGCTTGATGCTCCCCGTCTCGTAGTACCTGCAAGCGCAGAGCGAGGTTCAAAGCTGACCCCCCAAGCCTGCATCCATCCACGCACCCCGCGCCCACCGCCGCTCCAGAACACGTGCACACAAACCAACGGGTTGGGGAGGCGATTTTTGGACCCCGCATTCCCGCCCCCCCCCCCCGCGCGGATCTGCAAGGGAAACCCCACTCTCGCATCCCGTCCTGGGGCTGCAGGGTCCGCCTTGCCTGGAGTCAGCCCCCGGAAACACCACCCCCCATTTTCCACAGGCCCTTGGCGCGCGTAACGCCTGATTCGGCGGGGCAGGACGATGCAGAGGCCGGGGGCACCCTGGCCACAACACTCCCCCCTCCCCCCTGCCCATGCCAACCTACAACCAGGAGAAGTTAGCTAGACACACTTAACCGTGGGGGAGGGGAAAACTGAGAGTTGTGGGTTTTTTTAAGGGGGATTTCCTCGACTCCGATTTCCTCCCCAGCGCTTGGTCCCGGGTCTCCCCCACCCCCTAAAAAACCCAGACGCATCTTTTTTTTTCTCTGTCTCTCTCTCTCTGTCTCTCTCTCTCTTTCTCTTTCTCTCTCTCTGCCCTTCGCCGGGCAATTGCTAATCCCTTTGCAAATCCTTTGCAAAGAAAGCGGGGTGATAGTGGAAAATCTACATTTTTTTCGACCCCCCCTCCAGCCCCCTCCCTGGCATGCACTCGGCTCAGCTGCCCCCCCGCCTTCTCCCCACTCCCCCTCTGAGCTGAGCTCTGCTGTAGGGCGGTGACATCTACTTGGCGGAGGGGGGGGGGAGAGAAGGAAGAAAAAGAGAGAGAGAGGAGGAGAAGAGAGAGAGAGAGGCAGCCTGCCGGCCTGCTGGTTCCTGCTGACCTGGGGGTGGAGAGAAAGTAGGGCCCGGCCTGTCTTAGCTGGGAGGAGGAGGAGGCGGGGAGGGGAGACTTGCAGGTTGGTCTCACAGCAAATTGGGTTGCAATCGCTTTGTTTCTTTGCTTGGTGGGCTTTTCCCCCTCTTTCCGAACCCACAGCAGGTCCCTGTTTTAAGATAGTGCCAGACAAAAGAAAGCAAGAGAGGAGCGTGGGTGCTGGGTGGCTGGGTGGCGGGTGCGCAGCGCCGACGAGCCGGGCCTCCCTTCGCCCCCGGGGTCCAGGGCTCCGCTTCCAGGTCCACACCGAGACTGTGCCAAGGGGCAGCCGAGGCGCCTCTCTCTCTCTCCCCCCTCCCCGCCCCTGGCGGCGCTTGCCCTCCCCACGCGCGCCCGGGCCTTACCTGCCCAGAATCTTGCTGACGCAGCCGTGGCTGACCCGCAGCTGCCGGGAGATGTCGCAGGGTCGCACCCCCTGGTGAGCCAGCTCCACGATCCTTTGCCTCACCACGTCCGGCAGGGGCCTGCCGTTCACAAACACCCCCCCGAGCTGGTTGACACCCCCGTGCCCTGCTGGGGAGAGAGAAGAAACACGCACACAACAGCGAAGACCCACGCACACCGGGGGTGAGGAAGGGAGGGCAGGAGAGGGGAGGGGAAGGAGGGGAAAGTGAGAAAAACATTAGTCTGGGCAGTTAAGCCGGACAAGTCGCCAATGACAGGGGAAGGGGTGGGGTGGGAAGGCAGGCAGGCAGGCAGGATTCGACCCCCTCGGGGAAGGGAGCCTTCTCCTGGCGCCCAACGGGGCTGGGTGCTCCCCTGTGTGTTTTTTTAGGGTCTTTCCCACCCTAGGGAGGGTGGCAGGTGATTGACCTGGCCGTTCCCACCGGAAACCAAAATCTCTGTTCGGGAGGAAGGTCTCCTCAAATTCTCCCCTCCTTTTCTCTCTCTTTTCTTCCCTCAATTTATATTTCCACTCGGCTCTGCTCAAGTTTCCAAACAGGCCGGGCTCGATCCTCTGACACGGGCGAAATCCTACTTCTTTCTGAGGGGCCGCTCAATTGTTTCATAGCAAAATTATTGCTAAATTTGCTACATAGACGCTGGTATAAAAATAGAACGAAGGAGTCCGTCTTTTTTCTTCTCCCCCCTCACTAACATTTTATATCTTTCCTTTTTCTTTCTTTGCTTTTCAGCATAATTTCTCCCATTATGCGGAATTATTTTTCAGAGGAATAATAATTTACACCAGCTTCGGGCGCGCTTTGTTTTTATTTTATTTAAGCCATATATCTTTTTATATATTCCTCTTTATCCTCCCCGCCTCAGACAATCTCCCAGACCTGAGCTGCTTTTGCAGCAGTCTAATAATTTATAATTTAGCTAAATCCAGCGGGGCAGGGGTCTATCCCTGCTGTCCTCGAAGCAGGAATTTCACGGAACGGATTTTAATCCAGCGCTTGCCACAATAATCTGTGGGGGTTTGGATGTTTTGGACAGCGCCAAAAGGCTCTAAGAGAAGCCTCTCCCCCCCCCCCCGTGTTGTTGTTTATTAGCCTTTCCCCGCGGTCCCTTCTCCCTTGCGCCTCGATCCGCAACTCACTTAAGCCGAAATATTTCCCTTTCAGGCGCTCCAGCCCAGGCGGAACCTGCCGTGGACTGGGGAGCTGCTTGAAGCCCCCTCTCCGGTGTTTAACTGGAATAGGTACCGGAGCGATGTTAAGTGTCAAAAGGTCCCTGGAGTGATTACACCCACAAGGTGAATAGAGCGCTTCCCTCGCGCTGCATTTAACTAGCACACAACGGACCTAACCTTTGCTGCTGCCTGGGCGAGGTAGGAAGGAAGGGAAAAAGAGATCTTAAATCTTTGGTTTTTTTTTCCTCCCCAAGCTTACTGAAAAATGATCTGTTTGTATTTTTGCCGAGCTCCCACCCTCCTCGGTACTCTGTGACACTGACTTATTGGCTCTGAACTTAGTGGAAACTCTCATTGCCCCTGCGATCGATCCCAGTCCTTTCTCGCAAATAGAGTTTTTTCACCTATTCGCCAAGCACCTTCCAGGATGCTTAGCTTCTAAAGCCCGCTTACATCCTATTTACTGGCGGGGAGGTTGCACAGAAATGCACTCCGCGCCGCCGCTCCCCAACCACTGCCACGGCTTTGTTTTCGTGAAATTAAGAGGGGATTTCAGGTCGTCTTCCTGCAACCTCCCCGGCCCCCCCACAACCTGCAGAGCATCCACCGCACACTTTTCACTGTCTCTCTTTATTTTTTAATTTTTGCAGGTGGAATGGCGTTGACCGGCCTCTCTTTCTCACTCTGTATCTGTTTGTTTCCTTCATTTGTCTGGGTCACCTTCTGCAGATGTTGCCTCTAAAGTTACCAAGCAGGCAATTTCTGCAGCACCTCATTCCTGAATAATTCAGGGCACCTTTGATAACTCGCATTACAGAGTATTAAAAGGCAACAGATGCAAAAAAGATTAAGGGATTAATAATTCAGATTATTGCACCTGCGTCTCCCCAGCCACACACCAGCCCAAGTTCTGAATTCACTTCCTTCGGGGTTAGAGTCTGTATTTATTTATTTTTTCTCTCCTTTCCTACGGCTGTTTTTCGCTTTTCGTGCTCCGGCCGTCCCTTTGTAACGCAGGGCGCTCGTTGAATGGCGCACGCTTTTACCCGGAGCAAGTCAGAAGAGGTTGTGGGGGTACGAAATTCACCCCGTTTCCAAGAAACAAAAAAAAAAACACCCCCCCCCCGCATTTGCAGGAGGGAATTAAACCTTCCGATGAGCCACGTTGTTTAATTTTAAATGGTTCTAGATATACCTAATGTGGGATTCGGCCTGTTAAAACATTCCTACATCAAACTGCAGCTGAAATCATTTCAGTTTTGCTTTTATAAGAGGCAGGTGATTGACACGAAATGTCAAAAAATGCGAAAAATATAGACAACGGTCGGTTTTGGTTGTTTTTTTTTAAAGGTATTTATTGGTTGGAACATCGGTCCTTTTCGCCCGATTTCCTAGTCCCAAAATACGTTTTAACTCCTAACACATTATTTTCCCCTCCTTTGTGTCTTTTTAAGCGTGATTTTTGTGTAGGGCATATGCTTGAAAGTTAAGGATGTCAAAAGTTAGGGATTGCTGTTAATTATTCATTTACTGACTCTCTCAGTCTCCCCTCTCTGGTTTCAACTGAACGTTGTTGCTTTTTGTTTTGTTTTAAACAGAATTGTTTCTCCGCAATTTCCTTTTAAATACAAAGTGTTAGGCAAGGCGACGGTGAGCCGCGACAATAAGAAGAAAGAGCCAGGTTGATTTCTGGGTTTTGCTCCTCCTGAAATGGATTGAGAAAGAAACAATTCCGGGATCCTCTGCCCCTCCGCGTCAGACATGGATGCATTTAAAAGACAGGCCGAGGATTTGGGGCGGCGGCGGGGGGGGATGTGGCAAATGGAAAGCTCAACGCACAAAACTTCAGAAAAGGCAAAGCGAATCGAACGGAAAGGCCTTTAAAATCCTTATTTTAAAGGAAGCGCTCTCAGCTTACGCCAAGGCTTGCATTTCCGTTCCTGACCCCCGTTTAATAATTACAAATCAGATAATGCAAAATCTAAGGGGAAAGGCAGTATATAGATTTATACCGACGTCTTATAAGCACACTATATTATGTTCCTATCCAATTATAATTTCATTATATCTACGGGCTTTTCTCCTGCCTAACTGAAGCCCTAGGTTGCATTTTTAAAGTCCAGAACTCCTCCGAACTACTTCAAAGATTTGGCTCTATGGAAAGGGAGTTGGTGGTCTTCACTCCGCTAACAGTGTCGCCAGGAGTGTGGGGTGAGGGGGTCCCTTCTAAAACCTCTCCCCACCCACTCCCCGCAGTCCACTAGAAAGTGGAAGGACTGCCACGGCTGCCCGGCCTTTTTCCTGCTTCACCTTCCAGCCGGCGGAGATGGCAAGCGGGGAAGGGGCTCTCAGGTGCGGAGGGAGAGGAGAGGAGGAGGCGGCGGCGGCGGCGGCGCCGAGGGCTGCTGCCGGTACTCACGGTGCATCGCGGAGAAGGGGTCTGCCTTGCAGTGCATATCCATGGGGAGGCAGAGGAAGGGGAAGAAGTCGGCTGACGCCGCCGTGTCGCCGCGCAGAGTCAACTTCGGCACTTGGGGGAGAATCGGGCCGGAGGCGCGGCGGAGCGGACGGGGAGCCGGCTCGGCGCGCCGACGGGGAGCCGGGCGACGGCCTGGACGAGGAGCAGAAGATGGAGAAGCCGAAGCGGCGGCGGTGGTGGCGCCGCCCCCCGGGTCGCCCTTCTTCCCTCGCTGCCGGTCCTGGGCCGGCGGAGGGCCAAGGGAACTTTCCTTCCTCGGCGGCGCTCACGATCCCCACCCGGAGCAAGGACAGGTGCACGGCATGGCGGGGGCCCCGTCGGGCCGGCGCAGCGCAGCAGCGTCGCGCTCGGCTCTCCAAGTCGCCGGCGCCGCGGAGTTCGCTTCTGCCAAGTTCGTTCGACGGCACGGCGGCAAATCCGGGAGCGATGGGCCGGTGGGTCACCCAGGCAGGCGCTTCTTCTCTCCGCCGTCGAGGATCTGCTTCTGACTCCGCTGCTCCGGGTTCCCTAGGCGGAGGGCGAAGGAGGAAACCCGGCTCCTCCTGGTCCTTCCAGACTTTTTCCCCCCTGGCTCGCTCGCTCGCTCCCTCCTTCCTTGTCGCCTCCCTCCCTCTCCTCTCTCTCTCTCCTCCCCCCGTCTCCTTTTTTTTTTTCTTTTTTGCACAAGGTGGGATGTGCTTGCCACGAGCTTTGCCTGGAGAATGGAGCTGCCGTCGCCGGTGTGCGCCTCTCTAAAAGCGGCAAACCCCCCTCCAGATCTCACCCCGGACTCCCCCCCTCTCCGTACACACACACACTCTCTCTCTCGCTATCCCTCTCCCTCGCACACACCTCCGCCCCCTCCCCTCTCGCTCTCGCCCTCCCTTTTTCGCCGGGCACACACACACACACACACACAGAGAGAGAGAGAGAGAGAGAGAGAGAGAGAGAGAGAGAGAGAGAGATGGATGGCTTGTCAGACAAAGGCAATAGATTCCAACACTCTCGGATTCGCCAACACGCAGCGCCGGAGACCCGGCGAGGAAGGTCCGGCGCTCTGTCACCGCCAAAGCGATAAACGCACCCCCTCAAAAAAAAAAAAAAAATACGTACCAACAAATAAATATATCTATGTGTGGGTGCCGGCGCGGGGGAGGGGAGCAGATCCAGGAGACCAGGGAGAGGGGAGAGGACCAAAACCGCCGAGGTATAGGGAAGGCGCGGAGTGGTTGATTGGTTGGTTGGGCGATCGGGGAATCCGGGAAGGGCCACGAAACTCGCAGGGGGCATCAACTGTTGGGTAGCACCTTGGCAAGTCCGCGGGCGCAGAGAGTCCTCGCGGCTTTGTTTTCTTCCCTCTCCCACGCCATGGGATGATGAAGGGGTCTACTTTCGTATTTTACGCGCGTTGGAAGCCTGCCGATGTAGATGTAAATGTGCCCCCCCCCCGAAAACACTTCCCCCGCCGCCATTATTTGTTTTAATGTGGGAGGCCTTCCGCCTCCAGAAATCTCAGCTGCTGGAGCCGAATCGAAGGCGAGGGTCGACTTTTGCGCGCGCGCCTAAGCGCGCGCCCTCCCTCCCGGTTTGCCCCTCAGTCAAACGCAGGCGAAAGGGTCGGATCTGGAGGCGCGGGGGCCGCCCGGGCAGCGAAGCGGCCTCGGCTTAAATCGCTGGAACTCGGCGCGCTCTCCCTCGAGTCGCCTGGAGGTCGGGGCTGCGGCCAGCAAAGCCAGCAGGCACTTGTCCACCCCAATCCCCACCCGCAGACCTGAGCGATTGGGGACGAGGCCCTCGAGGTCCCGGGGATTAATCTGGGCATCGGGAGGGTCGTGTGAACCAGCTGTGTGAAGGGCCTGCGGGGAATTCAGTTTAAAAACGCCTCGAACTCTGGCGTAAGAAAAATCTGGCATAGGGAGGAGATGGAAAACACTTTTTTGCAGTAGCTGTCAGTCATTTTCCAGTCCCAACCACGTTTACTCGGAGGCAAGCCCCACTGATTCCAATGGGGCTTGCTTCCAAGTAAATATGTTGGGTATTTCCGCCTTCGTGGGGCTTGTTTCAAACGTCCCAGATTTTTGTACCTCTGCCCGCATTTTCATTTCGTTCCATTAGAAACAGAATTTTAAAACCGCGCGCGTGTGTTATGACTTAATGACCCTGTCTCTTATTTTTCCTCTCCCGTTTTCATTTTAAACTTTTAATTTTTCTTTATTATTATTTTTTGTACGATATGTATTAGTATATGGATTTCAAAAACTGGCAAAAACTGAAAGAGGTGGCATCAGAAAACACGCGCAGGAAACTGACGAAAGAGAGTCGGGAACCAACCTGAGATTAATAAACAGACAGATGTGAATATTAGCTCGGGTTTTTGTTGCCTTCCTCGGCTTGTATCATTAGGCGAAGCGCCGCTCCGTCTTCCTCTGCCTTTTTTGATCCATCCTTCCCACCTCTCCGCTTATCTGTCACAAACTAACCTCTTTGTTTAATAACCAGTTAAGCCAAGGATCTCCTTGATGAAATATTTTCCTCCATCTCATAAATCAAATTGGCACTTAAGCTGATGTTCTCTCCCTTTTCTCTTCGTCTCTTTTCCCGCTCTGTGTTTACAAAAGCGCCTCTCTCTTTATTTTTCTGGACATTTTCGGCCCGCTTGTGTGTTCGGCGGCTTAAATTATTATTATTTTTCAAAAACAAAATCGCTGGACGGGTTTTCTGAGGACTCTCCTCGCCCGCGTCACACAACAGAGAAAGTGCCCGCGCCAAATTCTCGTCCTTCTGCTTCACTGGATCAGAGATCGGTTTGCCACGGGCCTATTCTAGGAAATGGTTCGAGGGCAGTTCTAATATGTGCACAACGCTCTTGTGATCGATGGGAATAAGTAGGCTTAAAATTCGAATAACTGGGCCGTGGGAGTCGTTGGTTAATTATGGCCATATCCAATATAATATTTTTGGAGTTCGCCTATAATTTTTGTACGGGCAATGCAATATATTATTTTATTACGCACGCTGTCTCTCCTCGCCACCCCACGGCCTTTGTTGCACCCCTCCCAGCCGTTGGATATTGTGCTGTTCGCCTCCCCCCACTCCACCTCGATCCCAGACTGAATTTCCTCCCCCCACCTCAGACTTTTTCC
Source organism: Podarcis pityusensis (assembly GCF_964106645.2). Classification (NCBI taxonomy): domain Eukaryota; kingdom Metazoa; phylum Chordata; class Lepidosauria; order Squamata; family Lacertidae; genus Podarcis; species Podarcis pityusensis. The sequence goes on from NC_138032.1 coordinate 87,784,625, forward strand.
AACTCCTTTGAGGAGAGCAGCCGAAGCTGCAGATCAAAGAAGGAATGCCTCCCTCGCCGCTCCCGACCAGGGTGGAGTTGGAGCCTGGGTGGTGGCAGAGGTAGGCTGTGCTAGTGTGCCTGGGACCCTGCTCAGAATACAGGTGGAAAACATGATTTGCTCTGAAGCAAATCCGGAACGAATACAGAGAAAGGGGAAGGCGGTGAAATCCCCTTTCCCGGTTGCGCCTGTAGATGGCGCTCCGCGGTTTGCTTTCTGCGCAGCTTCCATCGCCAGACCTAGCGAAAAGTTTCAAAGTAACCGGATTTTAACTTAATCTCTCCCCTCCCCCCCCCCAGGAGTTGCTGCACACATAAACACACACACACACGCCCGACTGTATCGGGAAGGGATCCAGAAAAGGCGCAGAGAATTTATTTAAATTATACCGAATCCACACACACCTTTTTACTGGAAATGAAACAATGTAGTTTCTGGTATTTTCGTGCTATTTCTTCCAGACATATGGAAGACATATTTCATCTGCAAGAAGCAGGCCACTACCCATGAAGTATAAACCCCACTTCGGACATCAGCTAACAGCGGTGACTTAGGCCCAGCCGACCCATTTTATAACCCGCCCATGCTCTTTCCTTCGCAGCACCCCCCGGGGGGGTGCATCTGTTCCTAGGAGGTTATTGTTTGCCCCTCCCCGCAAGGCCCTCGCCGCCCTCCCCGCCTCGTCATTAGCGCACAGGGGAGTTCATTCTGTCTTCCAGCAGGTTTATAGGCTGACCCTATATTTAGGAGACAATAGTTCTGATTGTGGGAACGAGGCAGTGGAAGCGGGGGAGGGCCTGTTCCTTATCGAGGTTCTACAGGAGGAGGAGGGAGAAAAGCCTCTCCCACCCAGAGCCCAATGCTTGGGTGGAAAGTGGGCAGGTGCAAAAATGCAAACCTAGAGAAAAGGCGTCCCCACGTTGCCTTCTCCACGGAGTGACGGGCTCCCCAACAAGAGAGAAGCGAAGCGGCTGCAAGAAGGTCGTGCAGAGCCGCAGATGCCACCAAATCCCATTGAAGTATCGGATATAGAATGTTGTTTTAACTGCAGCCGTAGGTCTTATAAAACATCCCAACGCGAGAACCATATTATATATGTGTATATTTACGGCCCTGAAAACAAACAGATCGCTGCGGTTGCCATCTTTATCTGTGAATCGGTATATCAGTTGTGCTCTCCGGGCATCCAAAGAGTTGTTAGAGAGAGCCTCTAATCTCACGGCACATCCGAAGTGTCACCCCCTGCCCCTCTCCGAGAAAGACTTCCTGGAGGAATTGCTTTGTCAACAATCGAATCCACACAACAATCCCTATCAGCCTGAGGGGGTTGGGGGGTTGCTTGTTCCTCAAGTAGGATCCCTGAAACCGTTTCCCCTTCTTCCTTCCCCAAACAGATGGAAGGACTGGATTTCAATAACTATAAAGAACCCCCCTCCCCTCCCTTCCACCACCCCCTCTCTCCCCACCTCTGTTATCTTTGAGAAAACTCCCCAAGTCCCGCTCGCGGCCTGTCAGGCTTGGCTGCTTCTCCCCGTTTTTACTTTAAATGAATCTTCTTTCTCCTTTTTCAAAGAGGGTCTCCTGTCCCCGCTATTCATCGCTCACCTCCCAACTCGGGACATTTACACTTCAAAAGAGGCGACCGCTCCTCTGCGGAAATTTGGAAGGGGGGGGGAACCTCACAAACTTTTGGAGGAGTAGCGGAGGAGATAGTGATCTTTGCATTTACTTCATTAGCTCCTCTCCTCCCCCGGCTCCTTAGCTGATCAAGTCAAACCTATTGATCGCATCCGAGCCCCTGCAACACACCGAGGCTCCCCGAAGGTCACCTCAGAGACCTCACCCACGCCCTGGCAGCCTGCAACACAATGAAGTTTATCTTAACCTAGGGAGTTCTAGATAGTATATTTGCACCTCGACCCCCATTGCCTTCTTGACGCTAGAGGATACAAAACCACGCCGCCACCACTAACAAGTAACTGCTACCAATTTCCCTCCTCGTTTCTTTGGGGCGCAAATATTTTCCTGCCAAACCAGATTGGACTCCGTCTGCTCCCTCTACCAGGGCGAGGTCCTGGCGGCCTCCAAACAGGCCTTACTGACAGGCAGAGAAACCTTGTTGCCCTTTCGGGACGCACACCGCGCGTTTTCCAGTTCCCGGTTTGATTCAATAAACCCAAATTCTTGCTCATTTCTTCTTGCTAAAAGGAGACGGCGTTGGGCAGTCATCTAAGGGGAGAAAGCCTCGATTATCTTATATGCATGAGATAAGACTATCATTCACGGGAGACCCGCTGTACACAAGCGGGCACACACGCGCCCAAAATGCACGGCGCGCCAGGTATGGGGTAATCAGAGTTAAAAACAGCAGCAGCAGCTACAGGGCTATACCCGGATTTAAAACGGGCTCCGTTTCCGCACATTTAATATGTCCCGCATGCCGAGCTTTAAAAAAAGCTCACTTGCCGCTTGTGGAAACACTGGAGCAAATACACAGAGAAGCCCTGGATGAGCTGAATGTTGAGAAGTTGCTGTGCATTGCTCCGAGGCGCCCACTCCCCAACTCAGGGGCGCTTAAGCAATGGGCGCTTGGCGGTGGATCGGGCCCTCAGCGGAGACTTGGCGCTGTCCTCCGCTTCCTGGTCCGTCTTTCTCCCCACCACCCCTCCCGGTGCCCGGATCCTCCGTCTCTTCTCCCCCCCCCCCCCTTGCCCCTGTGGTCACGTTGGAGGATGAGGAGGGGTTGGCGTGGCTTTTTTTTTGAGAGAGAGAGAGAGCTTCTGGTACAATATGGAGCACCATGGGCTGCAATTTCACACTCCACGGCACATTTCCCCTAAAGCTACTTTCTTCTTTCCCAGCCAAGACCCCCTCATTTCCCTCCTCTCTCTCTCTCTCCCCCCCACCCCTTTCTCTTTTGTGACTCCTGGGTGGGTTCCATGTCTGGGGGACTTGACGGATACAGTCAGGCTAGGCTTAGCGTGGGCACCTTGGCACCGGGCAGAGGGGGAAATGAATGGACAGGGTGGAGGGAGAGGCAGGCGCGGGAAGGGGGGGCCGAGTCTTGCGGGCCTCCTGCTGCTCCGGCTGTTGTTGGCTCTTCCCCCACCCTCCAGCCTTTCTTTCTTCCCCCCCTTTGCTACATTTGTTTGCCCTCAAAGCTAAGAAGCCCACGTGCGCCGCTCTTTATTCGGCAACCGACACTTTAACCTCTCCTCTTTACAACGGAGCGTTGGCCACAAAACCCAGACAAGCCGGAGACCTTTTTACAGCCTCGGCTGGAAAGAAGGGGGAGGCCAGCTCAGGAGTGTGTGTTTTCTGCAGCGGGGCTGGCCAGCTCAGGGCTTAAGCTCAGAGTTTAAACTCAAGGGTTAAACCCAGCAACTAACGCCCACCCACCCCTCCAAACAAGGCCGAAAAGGTGCACCCATGCGCGAGTGCTTCCTTGCTTGCTTGCTTGCTGCAAGCAACGTCCTTTGCATCAGAAAAGCAGGTGGGCGTCCGGAGAGGAGCCGCAAATATGGGGAAGCAAGCGAGCCCCTTGTGCGGGGAACTGGGCTGGGGAGAGAGGAGGCTTGCTTTTGGTAAACAACCGCTGGGCGAGGCTTTTGGCGCAGACGGACAAGCTCCCCCCGCAGTCCGCAAATGCAAGGCGGCTGTAATTTGGTGGCCTCGCCCCTCTCGCCTAGAAAATGCACATCTCCATTCCTTTATTTGGTGATGGCGAAAACAGCTGCATATGCAGGAGACAAGATGGGCAGGAGACGTTACCTGGTTTCTCCTAGACAGCCTTAGCTCTTAAGGCGCTTGAGGGGGTCTGGTTCTGTCCTGGCTTCCCTCTCAGAAACAGGCTTTCTCGGGGATTCCCGCCCCCACCCCCGCCAGAGATATTTTTGTCTTCTCTAATTTCTCCATAAAACTCCCGATGAGTGAATTAGGCGCTTATTAAAGTCTCCTTTTAATCAGCAGTAATGGGAGATTTCCTCCCCCCCCCCAGCTCCGTCCTCTCTCTCCCTCCCTCCGTCCAAGGTTGGCTTGCCTTGGGGCCTTTTGCAAATGTTAGGATTTACAGTGATCACAGACAAAAACATTTATATAACCCCCTAACTATAATGCACCCATAAAAACGGGGACATAGGTGGAAACTGCTGCGGCTCAGCGAAAACCCTGGCGCTTGCCCATTAAGTCCCTGGAAAGGGTAATTCCAGTAGAGGCAGGGCCAAAGTGAAATGATGAGAGCCTGCAATTCACAAAGCCCTACAGGAGAGGATTAGAAGGGGGAGCACTATATTCCCATCACCTCAAATCCATGAAAAAGGGGGAGCACTTCTCCCTCCCTCACTTCCACCAAACAAACAACAATTCAGTTCCTAGAAGGCCGAGAGGGCAAGGAGTTTATCTGTAGACTCTCTAGCTAATGAGAAAGTAGAACATTCCCATTTTCTTTTTCTTTCTATGTACCTATATATATTCTCTCTCTCTCTATATATATATTCTATATTATATATATCCATGTTACGGCCATTGTTTCCATGTTACTGGCCAGTTCCCGCATGAAATTATTTCTGTCGATAGAATAAAGGCACCTGCGATGTTGTTATTAATTTTCTGGTGTTCTTTCCATGACTGTGACATTATTTTTTAAGTGTTATTGCCGATGTATATTATCTGAATAACTTACGAATACTTCAAACGGCGCATCATTACTTTTAGCAATTTCTGTTTGCTGAATAAAGGCGTTTTCTCTCCCGGGAAACAAAACGGTGGTGAGACAAAGTTAACCTCCACACGACAATCTATGTGTGGACACCACTATGCCACCCAGAATTTGGAAATGTGGCCGTTTCCTCATTCCTTGGTAACCAGGAGGATAGCGATTTAATTTCTGAGTTTGTCTGGAGGGAGAAGGGAGATAAAACCCCCCAAAAGGGGCAGCGGCTCTCTCCCCGTCTCTGACCCTAATCCTTCCGCTTTCAGGTGGGGAGTCAGCCTCAGCCAGGGCCTTGGGAGGGCGAATACCAGGGAAAGTTTCTTCGTTTGCAAGAGAACAGTTTCCATCTTTTTCCTAAAAGGGGGTGGAAAGGGGTGCTGTTGTTGTTGTTCCCTTCTTTCCCTCACCGTTTAATACTTCTTTGTAAAATCTGAAAGCAGGTAATCCTCAAATCTGAAGTCTAATTAAAAAGTGTGTCGGTCCAAGTCACTCGACTTTGGCAGGAATTGCTAATGGTGTGTGCGTGTGCGTGCGTGTGCGTGCGTACGCAGGGATCGGGAGGAATCCGGAGGAGGAAGGGTGAGGGGAATTATTGAACGAGAGTCCCCGAAAGGGACAAATTAAGGGGAGGGGGAGGGGGAAAGGGAGAGGAGAACGAGGCGAACGAACGAACGAACAGGGGGAAAAACCACACACACACCCAAAGACCTCTGTGCAATTAAACAAATGCAGGATTTTAAAGTTATCTGAGACCATAGTCCAATAAAAGTATAGCCGCTTCGGGAAGCTTTTGGCTGGAGGAGCAGATCTAAATCCAAGATCAAAATTAATAATAACAATAATTGAAATGGTGTAAAAGGAAAGGGGGGGGAGGAGAGGAGAAACTGAACATTTAAGGGCAACATTAAATAGGGCATATGAGAATTGCGAACGGCTCCAAAAGCTGAGCAGCCAAACCTTCTTAGAAAGAGCTCCTTTCGTTGTTCCGAACAAACACCCCCAAAAGACCCCAGCCCAAAGCGATGCGAAGGGAGCCCCAGGTGAGTAGCAGGGAGGAAAGGGAGCCTTGCGGGACGCAGGGAAGGGAGGAGACACTCGAGTTCCTCCGCTCCACGTTCAGCCGGCACCGGCTGGGAAAAGGATGGGCTCGTGGGGGAGGTCCATGCTGCAACGAAGGGGCCAGAGAGGCAGGAGCAAAAGGGGCTCCCCAGTCTTTGAACTGCGGCCTGGCCGGAGCTCTCCAGCATCGCCTCTCTCCCCGGCCCACCCAAGCTGCCTCCCCGATTTCTCCGACCCCGAGGTTTGCAAAGACGCCTCTCCCTAACCCACCCCTCACCGCTGGCCAGTCTTTCCTCTGCGTGTGATCCTGACCTAATGGATTTCGCTGCAGCCCTTTCCACGCGGCGGCGGCGAACTTCAGGATTTCCTCTCTGCAAACTTTTCTCAATATAGCCGCCCTTGGATGCTGCTGAGGTGGTTAGTTAATTTTGGACACACTTTTCCCTTAGAGAGAGAAAGAGAGAGAATAAACCTCCAACGATTTCTCTCTGCCCAACACCCCAACAAACTTCGGCATAGATCTCCAACTTTTCAGAAGATCGCGCGTCTTCTTCTGCTCAGAAGCAGCTCGTGGCACCTGCGCTAATCCTTCGCGTACATTTTCAGGTAAGGCGGCGGTAGTTCGTGGGGAGGAAGCGGAGAAAAGTCCCGAATGGATTATAATTTCAGGAGTCCTGGCGCTGCTCTAACTTTCAGTGCATAATCCAGTCAAAATGTGCGTGTATTTCACAGGCGGAGGGATGGGTGGAGGGGGAGCGACCGAGGGGCCCACGACAGCTCACCTTTTGCCCGACCAGGCAAGAGCCCCAACCGACAAGAAGGGCTGCGACAGCCTTTCGCGATAGGCCAAGCCATCCTTTTGAATATATTAGTTAATAAAACGGATTAGCAGAGCTCCGGGGCGCCTGCCTGCCCTCCTCGCGCGCGTGTGTGTCTCTGTGTGGGGTTCAGAAAAGGACAAAGGAGAGGTATTTTAATATATACATATATATATAATAAATATATATAGCAGTATATGTAGGAGTTTTCTTCTGGGCCTAGGTGATAATGGTCTAAAGCTCGAGGGGAACCAGCAGAGCAATCACGGCTTTGAGGGTTGGAAATCTCGTTTACCCCACTTCTAAAATGGGCAGGATTTTTAAAAGGGGAGAGGACAGAGGCTCCAGCTCAAGAGCTCCAGCCAAGTCTGCTTTCCACACCGTGGAATCCGGTTCCTTCTTGCCTCTGCTGTCTCCGCATAGGGGACCGCGGACACCCCCCGCCACACAAACACCGCAGGACCGGGAAGGCCCCGCAAACCCACCGGGGCTGGCATTTTTACGCGAAGGCTTACGCGGCACTTCGCTCGTCCCCAAACCCGGGGGAAGAAGCAGAGTTTCTGTTCGGTTAATTTCACTGCGCTCTGCAGCTCCCCCCCCCCCAATACAAAAAAATATTCCATTTTTCATCCCTAAAGGAGCCGGAGTGGGGGGGGGGAGTTCCCCAGACGTCAGTCTTTGCCTCCTTGCCATGCTTTCTAGGGCAAATTGCAGGGAGTTTGGAGAGGTGGGGAACGGCGCGGTGGGTTGCGTTGGGGGTTAAAGCGAGGAAGAAGAGAACTAGCAAGCTGCAAAGGTTGCTGTTGCGATTTGCTGTTTTTTTGGGTTCTGATTTAGCAAAGCTACCCAAGCCAGAGTCCTCGCCCGGCTGCTTTCTAAAAGGGACCAGCGGGGCGACAGGAGGGATTTCTGTCTCTCTCTCTTCCTAGCTCTCAGTCCTGGTTCGTGAGAAACAAAGCAAAGCCTAGGAAAACGGATGGTGCTCTAGCTGCGGGAAGGGAAAGGAAGGACCGCGAAAAGGCCTAAGAGGGACCTACCGGGCCGGCTCGGTTGGTGGAGGAAGCCTCTCCCCGGAAGAAGGGTAGGTATTAGGGGTGGGTGGGGTGAGAGGGGGATCCGCGGGCGGGCGGGCAGTCGGTGACCACCTGACCACCCCTTCCCTAAAGTCTGCGACCCCTCTTGGGAGAAGGTCTCACTAAAATCCTTGGGAGGGGGCGGTCGGCCTTGGGAAGGACGGAATCCCTGCCTTCGGGTGGAATAGAGAATGCCATTTCCAAAGAGAGAGTGTGTGTAAGGGGAATACACGTGTTTGCACGCGCGCGCACCTGGAGATTGCCTAGATGTGCACCTTAGACGCCATTGTTTTAGGCCAATTTGTTAGGGTTCCTCCGCCACCTCCCCTCCCTGCGTGGTACTTGGCCCATTAATTAAGCCGATATTCGGATTTAGGCAGATTTTTGTGTGTGCAACCAGTACGGAATTGAATGGCTTCGCAGACTGATCCCGAACGGAAGTTCCCATCCCCTTCCGTGGGCTTTACTTCCGAGCAAGTGTGCAAATTCATTACTGTGATTAATTCTGCCACTCTTTTTAAAAAGGCAGCTCCGCTGTGTAGTGTGGAAGGGGATATCGAGGCCTCACAACCCACCCGCTACATGCTGGTTCAAATCCCATGGATTACCCTAAAAGTGGCATACGAAAACAGCGGGCTTAGGAGCCAGTGGAACATTAGAACCAACGTGGTTGTTTAGGAATTTGGGAAGAGGGAGTTGTGGCCAATAATAGGATACGAAGTGGCCTCTCTGGATAAACCGGAAGGAAGAGGGAGGGTAGGAGAGAGAGATAGAATCCCAGTTTGCACCAGTGTTTCCCAGTTTCACACTGCTGTTGTTGCTTGTTGCTTTAACTCTGCCGCAGAACAGCCTCATATTGTGTTTAATTTTGCAACTGTCTGGCGGAGAAGTTGTGGCAGGCTCTGATTCTGCAAGTTTGAACTTCAGGAAGGAGTAAGAACGGGGGCGGGGGAGGGGAGAGAGAGAGATAGGAGGAGATTTCGAGCAGCCTGATCCCATTAGCTCCGTCCTTGGGTTGCAAATTTATACGGTCTAGGAGGTGAACAGATGGACTATCAATTTAATTCCATCTTCAACACCATCAGAGATTGATTTTCTACTCGCTTTTAATTTTGCTATAATTAATTAGATCATTACAACTGTTTTCTATTGATCTTCCTATTTAAACCTCAGATGCAAAGGGACTTGGGCAGATCTTTTAGAGACACAGAAGGGAAATGGAACAGAGGGGACTTCGAACGGGGGGAGGGAAGGGAGAAGAGGGATTTTCTACGGAGAATCATTGCGTGGGAGACTGGGAAATTGGCTGGGCCTTCTCTCCTAGGTGGCAGGTGTGAAACACACGATTAATACACAGCAGTACACTTAACGCGTATTAAGTGTTTGATGTGTTCCTGACTTTATTTGATCAGTGATCATGCATCCTAAGGCCCGCATCGAACCAGAAAAGTTCATTTATTTTGAGGTTCCCCTACAAATCGCCTCCTTCGCAAACTCACATGCCATCAGTTATAGATTCCCTAACGCATATTGCATGTTTTAATTGGATGTATTTCATCTTCCTTATATTGCCGGATATGTTTACAGAATCTCTCTCTATAGAAGTGCTTCCTAGATTTAGGGAAACTTCGTTAGAATAACTAGCGAAAATAGACCTTTTTCTTTTAAAAGACTCCTGGTTTGTTTTCTTTTAAAAGACTCAGTTGGTTTGGTTCTGTTGAGTCCAGCAAGGACTTCAATGGCCCAGCAGCAGAGACTCCTGCCCCCCCACCTCACTCATAATTAGTCAATAAGTCTTGAAGCCTCTCTGTGTCAGCGATTGCGGGACCAGGAGCCCAGATTGTGAGCCCAGGCAGGGATCAGACTGAAGCAACATTTGGAGATCGGTTTGTGAACCCTCAACCATCCCCAAGGCACAGAAAGCTCTTCAAAGATTTAATCCGGGTGTACACGTGGCAGCTATAGGGTGAGCTCCTCAGTTTCCAAAGCTCTACTCACTTAGCCCCCACCGCCACCCCCACTCTTAAGGGGACGCCCTGCGCTCCCCGGACAGCTAGATCCACAACGGAGGGGGCGAAAGTACCTGCGCGGGACATTAACAGGAGGAGAGCTCCATAAATTAGTTTGTAGTTTGCTGTTTGGCAGACCCCGCGCACAGGCGAGGCGACCACAGCAAGAGTGGGGCCAGTTTGGCCCCAAATCCAAAACCTTCGACACTGGCTTAAATTTCCCCATTTGACACCAAAACTTTATTCCTTCCTTTCAAACGGAGCGCACGCCAATTTCAGCTGGGAGGGAAGTCGTGATAAGCACCAGGAGGTTAATTGGAGAAGAGCGGCGCCACAGGGAACCAACCAGGGAAGCGGAAGTTTCCAAAGGACCATTTCATTGGGTAAAAGTCCTGATTGCACTCGGGGGCCGCCGAAGGAAAGGCTCCGCAGTACCAGATTTCAGACGCGGCTCGCCGCACACCTGTAGGCTCCCTGGAGCCAAGCAAGTCTCTCTATATCTGATGGGGGGGGGATTACTTCCCCTGCTGCTGACACCGGGGTGCTGGTGTGGTGGGGAAAGATCTCTGCCTACCTGCCTGCCTGCCTGCCTTGTGAATATTCAGCGGGGCCCAGGGGCCCTAGCCAACCGCCTCTTTCCCCCACCCCTCCTTCCTTTACCTGCTCTCCCGCCGGAGCCGTGAGCCATGCCTGCCTTGCCTAATGGTGCGTCTCCCTGCCTGGGCCGCTTGGCTCAGCCCAGCAGATCGGCCGCGGCCTTTTCGCGTTCGCTGCTCCTCTGCCGAGCGCTTCGCTGGGCCGTCTTGCCGGCTACCCCCCCCCCCCACCCCACAGCCCCACTTTGGAGATCTGGGAGCAACCACCCAAAGCTAAACGGTTTAGATAACGAGAGAACGAGAAAGGGAGGGAAGGAGAGGAAGAACGAAAGAGAGGGGGAGGGAGAGGGGCTCCTCTACTCACCCCCCCCTTCCCGGGGAATTAAAAAAATAAATAAATAAACCCTGGAAGAAGGAGATGCCGCTCCACAGATCCTCAGCCAGCTTAAAAAAGGAGGGGAGAAAAATTGCCAGCACAGGCACACTTTGTCTCGCGTTCTTAAGATGACAAGAGGCGCTCCTCTCCGCTAGCCCTCGGGGCCCGGTCGCAAGTGGAGAGGGGCGAGGGCATGTACAGAGTGCCTGGGACCCCCAGAGGGTCGTTGCTGAGGCTTGGCGGTGGGAACCTCATTTCCCTACCCTGCCTATTATTATTATTATTATTATTATTATTATTATTATTATTAGGCCCACCTGGCTTCCATCACATATAAAAACATAATAAAACATTACAAACTTCCCGATACAGGGCTGCCTTCAAAGACCGTCTGGCTAACAGGCACCCCCTTTGGATAGCCTTAGGATCATTGGGGAGGAGTGGGGGATGGGGACCCCGTGGGTCATCCAGCCCAACCCTACTACTCCGTTCAGGAAATCCAGAGTTGGAGAACCGCCCTTCGTGGTCCAGCAGCTACCTGCAGGATGGTGGCGAGAGAGCGCGCTTCTGGCCGAGGATCGCTGCCAAAATCCCTCGCAAGTCGAAGAGTGGTGAGGCCCAGCTCCAGACAGTAAGATGCCAACTCACTTTGTCGGCAGCGGAGAGGGCGGGGGCCTGCTGCCATTAATTAAAGATCTCAAGAACCACTTTAAGGAAGGTATGGGGTGTGTGGACACGGCAGCTAGAGCCTTGCCCTGACTCGCCTATGGACCCATTGCTCTCAATGATCAGTCTGAAAAGCTGGCAGCCACAGTCAGCCATCTAAGCTCTCCTCCCTCACCCGAAATGCCAAGATAAATCTAGGTCGGATTCAGACGAGATCTGGAACTCGGGTTCCCCATCCCCGTCGGCAGTGGTGCCAATCTGAATAAAATATGGGGGGGGGGGGCATAATCGATCACATGACGCGGTGCACGCACACTATTTGAATGGCAATGCCTATCAACTTGGGGCGCAGGGGAAGCGTGGACTCCCCCTCAAAGATTTTATCGGGGGGTGGCGGAAGACCCCTCGGCCCCTAGGAATTGTCTCCTATGTACTTTGGAATCTCGCTAAGGAGAGAGTGTGGCCCGCGGGCGTAGCCAAGGGAGGGGCAGCTGCCCCCTCCCAAATCAATAAAAATCCATAAATATACATAGCTAGCTGAGGTTCTGTACCCTCCCCCCCCAACAAAAGGCCTGCCCCGCCTGACAAAAAGCCTGGCTACGCCCGTGGCGTGGCCCCCTTCGAGCCCCTGAGACCCTCCCTCCTTGCGGTCTGATGGCCGGTCAGCTTTACCGGCGCTCCGAAGCTTGTTTGTTGGACAAATCCTGTCTCTTCCTTCTGCAGTTCAGGATTGCGAGAGCAGGCGCGGCGCGGCGGCAGCAGATGCGCCTGGGAGCCCATTCTTCCTCGCCTTTCCCCCCTCCGCCTCCCCGCCCCCCATTGATTGAAAGTCTCTCAACGCCAACAAGGTACCCTAGGAAAAATGAACCATTCGCTCATCGATTCTTCATTAAAATTACATTTCTGCATTTGCTAAATTGGTTTTAAAATGCTTCCCCTGTTATTATGGTCTTGTCAAAACCGACGCCGGGCTGGACAAACAGTGTTTTAAAAGCCTGGGGGGTTTCTTCCCGGAACTATGAGGAGCTCCTGGGAAAGAGGGGTGGGGTGGGGCCAGGGGGCCAAATTTGGGGTGGGGGGAGCGCGAGGAGGTGGGGGGGACACCGAAGGGAAAGAGGTCGAGAAGACACCTCCAGTGCCACCATCCACCAACAAGCCAAGTTGGGGGGGGGGCATTTGCATCGAGTGGGGAGACGGGACGCAAACGTGGAATATAGCCGAACCGCTTTGTTAATAATTGTAGGAATGTCCGTTTGTTGAGTGACCCATCGCCAAAGGAACTTTCAAACAAGCGCAGGCATGAGCTGGCCTCCTGACAGTGGTGATCTTCTCCCCTGGTTCTCTCCCCCCCCCTCCGAGTCTGTGGGCGCATCTCTGCCAGGGAGAGGATTGGCAATATAAACACCACCCCCTTCCTCCCCGAGAGAGGTCCTTGGAGTCCACAGCTAAGCGCCCAAGCCCACCTCGGAGCACACCCCCCCCCCGCCACTGCAGCTTGTCCCCCTCCCCATCTGCCACTCTCACTGGCGTTTTATATGTGGGGAGAAAGAACCCTGGCAGGGACAATTGGGTGGGTGGGTGGGTTGGTGGGGGGAGCGCTGCCTCTCGAAGCTGCTGTCTCTGGCGAAGAGCAGAGGAGCAGAAACGTCTTCCTGATGTGTTTATCCCCTAATCAGTTCATTAGTTATAAACAACATGACATTAGAAGTTAGGAAGCATTTGATATTAATTTTTATTTAACTAGTTGATGTTTAATCCGTCACGCCAGGCTGCCTAGGAGTTAGAGGGAGAGAGGGAGAGAGAGAGAGGGAGAGAACTGCCTGACACCAGCCAGTTAGGCTTAGAACTTCATATGCCACCGTCGTGGTCTTGGGGGGTGGGCGCAAAAAAGAAGGAGCGGGTCGAAGGAAAGAGGAAGGGGGAGGAGAAAGGGCGCAGAGGGAAACAGAAAGAAAGAGGCAAGGGGGGGGGAGAAAAGAAGGCTAGAAACTGAAATAGAGGACACCCCCCCAAAAAAAAGACTGAAAGAGGAAGAGGAGGAGCAGATGACGTGTAGGGCGCCACCACGATGGGATTCGGGGAAAGAGGTTGGGGAGGCTTTGCGTCCCATCCTAAGAAGGACAACCTCTCCAACTTCTGCGCCACCCTACAGCCTATGCAGTCTTACTCTGAAGTGGCGAGGAAATACCCCCGCAACCCAGTTAAACCAAGCGGGGCTCGCTTAGGATCGACCTGCGCGGTTCTGAACCCGATCCACAACTCGATTCATTTCAGCCGTCTTGGTTTTCAGCAGGATTTCTAGAGCTCCGACCTCGGTCTGCGCAACTCTGTTGTGGATCGGCCCCTTTGGAGAACTTGGATTCTCCCAGAAAACCAAGGTCGGGGGAGCGCTGCGCGTCTTGGGTGGCTGGTTTGGCAAGCTCACTGAGCAGCGCAAACGCAGCGCCATCCCTCGTTCAGAGTCGCCGCTTGGAATTAACCCTGCGCGGGCTGCAGGAGCAAAGCACCTCGAAAGAGGTGGGTTATTTTGCTGGCTCACATCCCGCTCCTTCTGCGTTTCAGGCAGTGCCTGTTCCGGATCCTATAAGCACCAGGTAGTGCGCACCCCTTCATTGCCCAGTGACCAAAAAATTGCCTTGCCTGGGATCAGCCGGAGAAATAAAGCCAAGCAGGCAAAGGAGCGCCCCTGCTTCGGGAGATGGAATAAAAAGCGCCCGGCGTCGGGTGTGAGCGCAGGAGAAACCATCCAACTTCCTGGAGACTTCCAGGGGAGCAAATACTAGTCTTCATTATACAAATAGGAACCCACCCCACTCCCACCCATCATACACACTACATTCTTATAATTTCAACTGCAACGACGTAGAAAATTACTCCTCTTAATTGAAATGTTTAAACTTTTAAAAACATATGGATAAGATAGATATAGACACAGAATGTCATTTGGGGTTGGTTTCCTGCGCGTTTTTGCACAGACGCATCTCTCCGGGGACCTCTTGCGACGCATCTCTCCCCGCCCCCTCTGCTCAACATAAAACATCGGCGATCTCTTTGAAATATATATCTGCTATTAATCACTCGCCCCATCTATCTGCAGTGTAAAGGAAATAGCTCACATTCCCAAGAAAATTGCCCGTTGTGCCTCGGTTAATAGTTAACTCCGGAGGAGAAAAGTTCCCAGGGAAATGAGGAACGCGAGAGAAGGGGGGCGGGGAATGAAAAGGTGAGCAGGCATCGTCACTCCTTTAAAAAAATGGGGTTTGATCCGCCATAGACACCCCCGTCTTTTTCCTCTTTCTGGGAGGAATCCGGGTCGATTTCCGACTTGTAACCCACAAGTCCCGAAAAGGGGACTATTGCGCGAGGTGTGGTTGGACGGGGGTACTGTCCCACCGGGTAATGCAGGGAGGTAAACATGGAGAGGGGGCGCGGAGGGGGGGAAGTGAAGTCGGAGCATCAAGCCTGCTGGCCCGATCCGCAAACCATTCAGGCAGACAACCCAATAACGGGCCAGGACCGGGAGTGCTTGGGCTACTAGCCCCCTTTGTTGGAGGGAGGTCTCGAGCGCTCCCCCGAGGCGGATTAGAGAACCTCCTGGAGTAGTCAGGATTAGTTTAGAACCGCTTTTCTCGCCATCTCGGTGAAAAACCGAATCATCAAGGGTGGGGCTAACAGGCGGAGTGGAATGGTTGTGAGTGGCCACATTCAGGCTCGCTCTTTAGCGCGGTTAGAGTAGCACTTGGAGAGGGTGGTGTAGATATACTGAGGGATGGAAGGTTTGAAACGCACTGGGAAATCGGACTATACTTAAATTGTCTCACATGCCTGCGCCCCGGAGCGCCTGCCCGCGCTTTGCAGCCCCAGAGGCTCTCCGCCTGGAGCCCGCCTTCTCGGTTCAGTGGGTAGGCACTGGGCGAGAGGGTCTTTTCCGCGGTGGCGCCCTGTCTCCCAAAATCTCCTTTTCCGCCCATTTGATTTTCCCGTGCTTATATATATATATATATATATCCGTTGAATTCGGGTTCGAGTGAGCTGTCTGAGTGCTTTTTAGCGCCGCTTTATAATTATCTTATTCTTATCCTGTCGCATTTGCTGTTTTCAAAATTTTGGTCGGTTTTTGAGAGCGTTTTGCTGAAATGAAAACTCTGAACAAGAGCCAGCGCAGAGCTAATAAAGTTAAGCAAAAAAAAGCAAATATGAGGATGTATCCCACCCGGTAGTCATGATCCGGTTTCGGGACCAGGCGAGGAAGGAAAACCTCAAGGATCCTGCACTGCAGTGGGTTGGACTAGGTGATCCTCAGTATCTCTTCCAATTTAACAATTCTATGGTGATGATCTGGTTCCCGCACATTTGAGAACTGCGTCAATTTCCAGCGCTCCCTGGTCTTCCTTCTTCCCTTCCTGAGCCGCCGCGATCTAAAC
Source organism: Podarcis pityusensis (assembly GCF_964106645.2). Classification (NCBI taxonomy): domain Eukaryota; kingdom Metazoa; phylum Chordata; class Lepidosauria; order Squamata; family Lacertidae; genus Podarcis; species Podarcis pityusensis. The sequence continues at coordinate 87,800,396 of NC_138032.1, forward strand.
GTGTGTTCAGAAGTGGCGCTCAAGACACGGGCTTAGCTGCATTTGTGAGCACGTGTGAACTCCACCTGGGTGCGCGCGCGAGCCTATCCGCCACAACATTGACTGCACATAGTAGCCGATGTCGGTTCGCCAACCCCCCAGCTCACCTGTCCGCCACCCAGAGTCGCTCCACAACTTTCTCCTCGGGCTCGGGGAGGGAGGAAGGAGCGCTTTCTTGGCCAGTCGTCGGGAGACAGGGCAAGCATAGCTAGCCCCATCCTTTACCCGTTTATTGGGGAGTAAGACCCCCTACCCCGTATTGTGGGACTTGCCCCCAGGCCAAGCGCGCAGAGGGCTGTAGCCTCAAGCCCGATTCTTAATCCGCGGGAGTGGGAAAAGGAAAGCTGGTATTCTTTAGGGAGTTTATTAAAGTGTTTATAGTTCACTAAATAAAACAGAGAAGCAAGCAAGAAAGGACGAGAGTTGCATCCTGAGCAACTTGAATTCAAAGCCCGCCTTTTAAGGCGCCTGCCTCGATTCCCCGACTGGCGGGTGCTTTCTGGATGCCAGAGTCGGAGAGAGCCGTGGGTTTGGCAGATGGTCCCGTTGACCAGAAAGGAAACGGAGAGAGAGAGAGAGAGAGAGAGAGAGAGAGAAAGAAAGAAGGGGCTTGCTCGACAGCAGGCAGGAAGGTGACGACGGCAACTTAACAAACATTAACCAAACTTTTTTAAAGCGCAAGTCTGTAACCACGAATGAGAAAACCAGAGGGCTCGTGGGTTGCCAAAAGGGAGAGAGATAAAGGCTTCGGTTCCATTTCCCGTTCTTGTTTCTTTCTTCGCGTCGCCACCGGGACTTGAAAATCACCATTATTCTTGTTCTTCCACAGAATTTATAGTGTGAAGAAGACAAGAGCGCTTCACGGTCCTTAGGAGAACCTTGCGCGACAGGTCACTGGTAACAGCAGATTTTAAGAGGGGTCGGTGGGCAGAAAACCAGCTGACCCTTTAAGGGAGACCCTTGACTTGGCTAGGAAGGCTCTGGAGGGACTGAGTTGTGGTGGGTGACAAATCGGAGCTGCCTCCCCTCTCCCCGGGAAAGGGGCTCCCGTTCTGGCAGCCGCCTTTCTTACTGCCTTCCTGCACAACGCAGGCGGTTTCCCCCAAATAAATTCTCTCTACTGGAGAGAAATGGTCAATCAAATTAAAAGACCATCCCAGGCAATCGGCATTGAAAAGGATTTATGCGCCTTGCAATCCTGAACATGTCTCCTCCTTAATAGTAAATCCCACCGAGTCCAACGGGACTTAACTTACTTGGGACTGCAGTCTTAATCTGCCAATGATTACCGTAATTCTCGGCACACTTACTTTGGAGTAAATCTAACTGAACCTTATTGGAACTCGGTAAACCTGTGGCGTTGTCAAAACTATTTTTTTTATTTTTATTATTTGTATGACACCCTATGTCCGCAAGTCTCAGGGAGGTTACAACATAAAAACACAATATAAAAACACAAAACACATAATAAAGACAACCCCCCCCCCAACAATGCTCTTCTCAGATTAACATACCCAATCAAACACGTTTTATGTGATTGTATCTTTATTGATATGCTATTTCTTGGGGGGCATAGCTCACTCAAGGTGCTTCACAATATCATAAAAGCACCACAAGTTTTTGTGTGTGTGTGTGTGTGTTTGTGTGTGTATGCACACACAAAAAACCAAATCTGAAAAAGGCAGCAACAGCAGCACTCATTTAAAAGACCAATTGGACAAGAAAAAGCTGTAGTTAGGAAAAGGCGCGTTTTAATTTAATACATTAAAAGGTGGTGTATTTTTTAAACTATTCGAAAATCTGCAACATAGCGGTCATCTGCGCCCCGGAAAGCAGAGCGCTCCATAGTCTAGGGGCCCACCACGAAAAGGGACCTGACGCTGGCCAGTTGCAGTCTCAATGCCCGGGCAGGTTGTAAACGTGGAATCCTTGAAATCAAGTTAAAACTTATCCGTCTCAATTTTAGATTTAACATTTAACTCAAATCCAACTCTTCTCTAGGTTTTCAACTTTCTGAACTTCTAAAAAAAAAAAAAAAAGGACAGAGCACCTCAGGATGGCAGCAAAGCTGTGTAAAAGTGAAGGCGGCTTAGAACAGTTCTGGGTGTGTATTGGAACTGGAATTGTGTTAGCACCACTGTGACTTCCTTAAATATGTTTATGTGGACTTATGGCCCCAGAGTGTTCAGCAGGAGCAAGAGAACTGAGAATCGTTGGCCACTATCCGTTTATTCGAGCTGCTTCTGTCATATATACCTGCTGCGCGCAGAAGCGTTTACACCGTTCCCTCTTGAAAATAACTCTAATATCAATTCCAACAAGAACCGCACTCTCTGCCCCTGTTCCCTGCTCCCATTTCAGAGCCCACAGTGCGGAATAGACTCCTTCCCTCACCTACAATCAGACCCTCAATATGTGGGGAATAAATATTAGCCTATGAAAGACCTTGAGGTGTGCTTAGGGGTAGAAGGAACGCGCTGAGAAGTCTTTAAAGAACTTTCAACTCGACTATTCCGGGTGAACTGGGCTGCTGATTCAAAACTTCAGCCTCCAGATAGAAATTATCTTGGGTGGATCTGTGGCCAGGCAATTCGCTCACCCTCGCGTGGTGACACTGGCTCTGGGTGCTTCCACAAAACGTGGGCGCCCATCACCCGGACTGAAGCCCCTCGGCTCGGGTGTCAGAGCTCCTTCCACGATCTGCTCGCGTGGTCCTCGAGGTGCCGCAGGGTCCGTGCGTGATTTTTCCACGCACCACCACAGTCTCACAGAGCTGTGTTTCCTATCAGCCCGACAGGTCTCCGACTTCTTCCGCTTTGTCCTTTCGCTACTTCTCCCGGACTGAGGTGGTTCTCCTCTCGCATAGGGAGTAGTCGAAGTGGGCAGGGGTCGTATTACTACTTCCACCACTGCCATTATAGGAGTCTCCTCCTAGTGGTCGAGGTCCCTGTGGCCCTCACCTACGGACGTAGCTAGTATTTTTGGGGGGGCAGGCTTTATGTTAGGGGGCAGAACTGAGTTATCTGAGACGCAGTTGGTCAGTACCGTGGTACCTCGGGTTACAGACGCTTCAGGTTACAGACTCCGCTAACCCAGAAATAGTACCTCGGGTTAAGAACTTTGCTTCAGGATGAGAACAGAAATCGCGCGGCGGCGGCGCAGCAGCAGCGGGAGGCCCCATTAGCCAAAATGGTGCTTCGGGTTAAGAACAGTTTCAGGTTAAGAACGGACCTCCGGAACGAATTAAGTTCTTAACCCGAGGTACCACTGTATTTTTATTTACCTACTTGATTGGGGGTCAGCTGCACCCCCTGGCTACGCCCGTGCCCCCACCCACTAAAATGTTTTTTGGGGGGGCTGCCCCCAAGTTTATTCAAATGGTGTGCGTGGGCCGTGTCTTGTGAACAATTACGCGGGGCGTAATTACCGGTCCTCTCCAATATTTTATTCAAGTTGGCACCTTTGACTACCGTATATGTTACATGGGCAGAGCTCGTCTTATTATTACTTCAGTGGTACCTCAGGTTACATACGCTTCAGGTTACAGACTCCGCCAACCCAGAAATAGTGCTTCAGGTTAAGAACTTTGCTTCGGGATAAGAACAGAAATCGTGCTCCGGCGGTGCGGCGGCAGCGGGAGGCCCCATTAGCTAAAGTGGTGCTTCAGGTTAAGAACAATTTCAGGTTAAGAACGCACCTCCGGAACGAATTAAGTACTTAACCCGAGGTACCACTGTATTATTATTATTTCCCCATCACTACTACGTATGTTTAGATATCGCCCAGCCCTTTCAGAAGTCCTGCTTAGGCTCAGAAAAGGTACTTCCTTCTTCCTTTGTGGTTCTGACCTTGCAGCTCTTCTCTTTTCCCTGCTGGGCTTCTGCATCTCACTCTCTTCTCCCATAGGGCCACTTCAGCCTGAAAGCAGATCTCGCAGAGACGAAGCGCCGTCGGGTTGTTTTCCCTAGTCAGTGAGGAGGCGGCAGGCGAACCCCCATCCCTCCCTCCACTTCTCGTTCACTTTCTGTCTGGATGTGAGAAAAGGAAACGGACTAGGGATTTCGCCCCCCCAACCGCCCTGCCCCTGGGACACGATCCAGAATACCCTGCTCACTCTGCGCCCCAAATCTCTCTTCCGAGGAGATAGCGCCTCCCCTTTCTCTCCCTTCTCCTCCTGGGCTCCTGCTGGCAGCCTGGCACGAAAGAAACTTAGTTTAAGTTTCCCTTCATTTCTAAACGGAGAATTGCTGGGGGTTCATTTGCTCTTATTTATCCTCGCAAATCCTTCCCTTTTCAATCCCAGATTTCTGTATTGGATGGGGACGCGGCGGCATTACGCACCAGCGGGAGGAAATTATTTTGTACACACTCAAATGGCATGACCTTCCTTCTTGCTTTTTTTTATATAGTTCAGGACCTGGCCTTGAAAACGCCTACCTCTCTAACCCTGGCCTAAATTAAAGGGTTGATCTGCTTTTCGACTGGTTCCTAACCCAGCATAAAGGGACAGGGGATGGCTCTCCCTGAAAGTCTCTCTCTCTCTGTCTGTCTTCTGGTGGCTTTCCTGGGTTAAAGTAGATCAGGCCGAAATCCATCTGAAAGTCCAGCAACTCCTGCCCTTGAAATCCGTGCGGGATCAGAACTGTTGCTGCTTCCGCCAGGATTATAAAAGACCCTTCTGTTTCCTGGCAAAGGCAGGAAAGGCCAGCTTCAGTTTTAGTGCAGTCTGAAAATCTTCAAGATGTTATTTAAAGCAGGTGCCCACCTTGGAAGAACTGCTAAAGTTTGACAGAAAAAAGAAATATTGAGTGACTTCAGTACTCTCGTTGAAACTAATGGACCTAAATTAGCAAAGTTCATTCATTTCAATGGGTCTACTCTGAGTAAAATGTAGGTGACTGCCACCCATTGAGTGCATAAATATTGATTCTGCTTCCCCGCCGCTCTCTTCGCTGCTGTTGTCGTGAGATTATTTTGGTCGGGTCAAAATCCGCTTCCTCGCCCCCCAGCCCAGCCCCACATGATGACGATGACTCGGGGGCTGGCAGCAGGATGTATTAGCAACCGAGCTCCCCGACCCTCTTAACAATTTCTTGCGGGAGTCTGTCTCTCACGAAGTTCAACAGGACTTTTTCCCGAATAAGTGCGAAGACTTTGTGCGCAAGGACGCAGCGGATCCGTTCGGTCGATTTGCAAGCGAAGAAACTGAGTCTTCAAGGACAGGAGGCGCAGAGCCTCGCATCCCTCCTCCGAGAGAGAGGAGAGCTGGAAGGAGCTGTCTGGCCAGCGGGCGGCTCGCCAAAGTCCGGCTCAAACCTTTGCGGGCAAGAGAGGATCAGTTGTGGAATCCAGGCCGGGGAGCTGGAGAGGAGGAGGGGGTGGAGGAAGCCTAAACCGCTTCCGGATCCTTTTAAACTCTCCGAGCCAGCTGAAAAGCGCCAGGCGCGCCCAGGGAACCTAACCACGCGCCCCTTCCGGAATTGAAAAGTGAATGTTCCAGGGCTGTAGGAGGAGAATTCTTGGAAGAATCGGAGCGGGGCGGCGGGTTCCTCCTCTCCAACTCTCCAGTCCCGAAAAACGCCCGCACTCATTTATTATTATTATTATTATTATTATTATTATTATTATTATTATTAGGGCCAAGAGCTGTTCCAGCACGCCGGTACGTTTATGTAAGAGATGGGTTACCCATTCCTCCTTACAACCCATTCTGAAAACGCGAGAAACCGCTGTCTCCAAGAAAATGCGATGAAAGGGCCCGGAAAACCCCCTCGGTCCCAGCCCCCGTTTCCTTCCTTTTTGCGTGTGCAACAAATGGGGGTGGTCCGACTTCGTTTCTGTGGCCAAAACTGGCTGCACGCTCAGTAAAGCCTCGGACAATCCTGTAATCTCAGAGACTGACTCTATAGCAGAAAAGGGGATTAAAAACAATCCGTGCCAAAGTCCCCCTTCTTATTTCAACGCCTGGACGTGCTGCAGACGCCTGTCAATCTGCAAACGGCGATATCCCCCGAACATTTAGGCCTCGGGCTGAACATAAGAAACAAAGGCGTTAAGAGAGTCAAGATCAGGTCCGATTTTAGGCTTGTATACTCGGAAGTGCGTCCCCAACGGGTAGGTGTTAGCCCAATGCCTTTAAGATCAGGCGGTTGGGATTCCACGCCATATGTCTTCATTCAGGTTTGGTACCTGCCTAAAAAGCAGAGACACACACAAACACCACACGATCGCCCGCTTGCATACTAGTCAGCCTCTATGGCTATTTAGCAGCTGTTCTGGGGAGGCGTGCAATGCGCCCTCCATCCACCCTAATATGCCCTCTGGTGAGCAGAGGTAAGCCATCCACTCGCTTGCTTTTTTTGCGTGGAAACCGCCGTGCGCCGTCGTTTCTTGCTCGGCTTTTGACCTGGTGGAAGTTGCACCTCGGCCCATCTTCTTTTCAGGCTTTCCTGACCTTTCACCGACCAAAACTGACTCTAGTTCCCAAGCGGCCGGGCCACAACCAACCCAAAATGACTCTTTGCTGTCCGACAGACTGAAGCAGTTCGGGCAGGTTCCTTCAGACTCCTTGGGAAGGCCCTGTCTTCCCACTCCGTCTGTACCTCCCCGATCGACCCTCTTTCCCGTCTAATCCCCATCGCTTCCCTCTCTGACCTGCCTTGTCTTTTCAGACGTTTACACAGCGCCTAGTAGTTTGGCGCACAAGAACTCGGAGTCAACGATTCCCCAGCCCCGGCCGCTTCGCCTAAAGTTGGTTGCAAATCCAGAAGGACTTTCTCATCGCAGCCCCAGAGTCCCCCGCCCGTTTCCTTTTGAGGACTGTTTCCTTCACAGCCAAGTATTAATTTGGCGGCCCCACGTCGATTCCCCGAAGGCTCCGAGCCTAAGGGCCGCTTGCGAGGAAGTTAAGTCTTACAGCAGCCAGGAAACACTTCGCTTCCGAAGTCAGCGAGCTTAGAGCGCGGTTGCAAAAGGAGGAAGGCCGGGCGAGGTTTCGCTTGACACCCTGTGCGCGCGCGCACCTGTGCGCGTGGATTCGTGTTGGCCTCGTTCAGTCGTGGTGCGGGCGCAGGAAATAAAAATAAAAAGCGATTGAGTCCCCACTCCTCCCACCCCATTGCTTTGTCAACCTGGATGCAAACCGGTTTATGCTTCGGATAAGTTGGACATAACCCGAGGTCAATTCGCAACCAAGCTTGAAGCGCTACTAGTCGGCCGGTTTGGCTTCGCCCGCCGTGTGGTCAGTGGTGGTCTGAAAGGCACAGCGGCGAGACTCCCCCCCCCCAAATCAGGGGTGTTAAATACGCAGCGGAAGGCAGTCTAGAGAGAAGTCCCAGTTCGCTTCACCCGGGGCAGTTTTGTGCTGCTGAATGGGTCCCCCCCAACTGAAGTCCCCTCCCCCCCCCACTCCCGCGTCAGATAGGTATTTTTAAGAATTCGGAGGCGTGTGAACGTTTCCTCCCCATCCTATGGCGGCACCCTCTAAAACCCGTGGCTTTTAAATAAGTTCAAGGGAGGGGGGAAAGTTACGGCTTAATCTGCGCCCTCCCCGTTTCCTTTTTGTTTCAAATGTCCAAACTGAAGCTCCAGAGGCGATTCCGATCCAATAACAGTCTTAGCGCTTGGGATTTACTTCCAGGGGTAAGATGTGTGAGCTCTATTAATAATCATAAAAATCCTGCTAACCCTCTTTTTAAAATTAATAACTCTGTAATTATAATAATTTTATGTGCTTTTTTTATAAGAAGAGGTTAATGTTGTCACAGTGTGGGGACAGGAAGGGGGAAGTCAAGCGCGATACCGCTGCTTATACTGACACCTTCCTATTTTATTAGGAGACATTATTATTATTAGACATCTGCAGGTAGAGAATTAAAATTAAAATCGCTTTCAACAATTCAATACACTTTTTATCAGCCATCTATCTGAAAATCAGGAACATTCATCATCGGAGGCATTCTCCCTGAAAACAAGAACCCATTCAAATTTTATACAAATTATCATATTTATCATAGTCTGAAAATCTGGAGTAACGTCTCCACAAACTGTCTGCCAACTCCCTGGGGAACTGAATCGCACTTCGGAGCAGCTAAAAGAGATTCTCTCTCCCTCTCTCTCTCTGTCTCTTCCACCCTCCTCCTCTCTCCCTTAACCCCTTTCCTGATTCCTGATACAGAAACGGAAGATGAAGATGAAGAAGAGGAGGACACGGAAATAATAGTATGGAAAAAATAGATTTCTCTCTCCCTCCGCCCCCCCCCCGCCCGTCACACATATACACAAAGAGGCATCCACTCTTCGCAAGATAAGTAGGTTTCCTCTGACGCAAAGGTTATAGGCGGTCAGGCTGGTACGAGGCGCTAAGTCCCAGCTTATTGTTTTCGGAACCATTTCCCAGGTGCCAACGTAGCTTACTTTCAAGTAACCGTTTAGTGCTGGCCAATATGCTCCCCCTCTAAGCCCATGCGCAGTAGTCAATCCTGGGAACTGGGGCAAAGTCCTCTCCCATCTCCCGTCTCCAATCACCTTCTTATTTGGGCGACTTGGAATGGGAAGGTCCAACACCCGTAGATCTGCAACAAATTATACAGTTTTCACATCCCAGCATTTTCTGCGAGGAATCGGGGAGATAAAAGAAGGCTGCTTGCCACAAATTTGCAGGCTCGGACTAAGCAAGGTCCGAGCAAGCTCCACGGCCCCCACTCCCCCTGCAACAAGGGGATCATCCATTGAAAGTGAAGCTGGACAATGGATGGTGTTGCTAAGTTATTATCCCCCGAGTGTGTGTGTGTGTGAATAACAGTTGAGCAGACTGGATTTTTGGAGAGAGAGTAAGAATAGCATACACCGACCAGGCAAGTCCCTCTCTCGAAGGAAGGGACGGTAGAATTGCACATCACATACTGTATTTGTCTTAGTTTTCCACTTTGGAATGACTTGACAGTCAATCCAGAATACACACATCCTCTTTGCTATCCCATGGCTCGTATGTAGGTCGACACACATGTAGCTAGACCGTGCTCATCTGCGCTGGAAGAGTTCTCTGTAGCTATCCCCATAGCCGAGGTGTCCTGGGATCTCAGTTTGCTACTCCGACTTTGACTGGCAGTGCTTGGGAGAGCGCCAAGTGCGCTACTTTGAACCCACCCATTTAGCCACAAAGGGGCACCAAATGCGGTGAATCTTAGAGGCAGCGACATCAACCCGCGTCAATGGCAGGACAACTGGAGTCCACACGTTGCCTACTCCCGGTGAAACATACACGCGCTGCAGGCTCCTTCGAGAGCTTCCCTGATGAGCCTCGCAGCCAACCAACGCGTGTGAGTCCAGAAAGGAAACTCCACGGTTCCACCATCCAGTGTAGGGAAAATGTGAACGTGTGAACGGGACTATATACCCGTGCAAACGCGAGCTCAATAAGATGCGCGCAAATCGCGTCTGCTTTCTTCTTGGGCAGGCCCTGGAGAGCAGAAGTCCGCACGCCAGCAGCGGACCTCTGCGCACCCCACCCATTTCTCAGGATCACACTTCCAAGAGGCTGACGGAGGAAGAAGGCTCGCTGATTTCTCTGACTTCGTACAATGCACAAAACACACACCATTCCCTAGTCTTGCCAGCGTTCGGCTGGAACCCAATTTTGGCCTCTCATGAAGGAGGATTCTGCGCAGGTTCAAGGCCTGCATCTGTTACTAAAGCAACAGAAGCTAATAGATAGTGAGCGATCTGAGTTAATGGCCTTTCCCCTCCACTCCCCACAACATGACCCCCTCCCTGTTGGAACCAGGTTTCTCGTCCCCTCCAGGCCCATCTCCTTTAGCCCCCCAAGTCACCCCAGGCCGGGAAACTGCACTTAAAAAAAAAAAAAATCCAAGTGAACGAGGAGAACATGCTGAAAACAGCAGTGTGTAGGGTTGTCTCTTGTAACTTACCGTATGCATCCTCTCTAGGCCAAGGGAAAAGGAAATGAATGGCGCTGGTGATGGAAACCTTCCAGAAGCTTCCCAGTCACCTCTTTATCTCCACCGTAGGAGCCAATTCCTATGTGCTGAGGTCCTTCGCCCCCCTACAAAATATTTGAGGGGACCTGCCGCCCCAAAATTGACGGGCATTTTCATTCAAATAGCGTGCGCGTTGCGTCTTGTGATGGATTATGAGGGGCTGGGCGTGACCTACGGTCCCAATATTTTATTCAAGTTGACACCCCTGATCCCCACAATTTCACTCTACCTTGGGGGCACCTGCGGGTTGTGCCCGTTCCCTCCAAGTCACTGTGATGAGAGGCGCGCGTCCCTCTCTACGATGGAGCAAGGTGGGGATTTCTAACACAATTTCTTTCCTTTTCTCTTTTCACAAAGAGTCTCTGGACCTGTGCAGCAGGAACTCTCATATTGCGGCCTTTTCACACTGGAAAGGCCAGAGAGATCTGCGGAACTCCCTGCCCATTGATGTACTACTTTCACGCCGCTTTGGAAAGCAGTTCTGCTCTCCTCCAGAGCCGCTCTCAGCCTCCTCTTTTGGTTTCAGCCCCAGATGCATGGCGAAGCAATGGATCGGAATCCAGAATTGCAAGACTTTACGGCGCTGCTAAGGAAATCTGCCTGATCTTCGGCGAGAGGGAGGTGTTCGGCCGCAGGGGGAACCTCAGAGCGCTCCAGATTTTTCTGGATTCCGAATGTCCTCGCGACCCTACGCTCCAGAACTCCGCGCCGCCCTCCTTTGATCTGGAACGCTCCCGGCACCTCCCTGGTCCAAGTTAGAGACCTGCGTTCCATCCTCAGGCGCCGCACCGCGGAGGCAGCCCCACAGCCGAGCGTCTCTCCTGGTCTCCTCCCCACGTGCCGGGTGGCCCCTGGACTTCACACCCTTCAGGCAGGAGCAGCGGCCGCCACGTCCCCGCAAAAAAGTAGTTCCAGCACAATGTTTGTTAACTAGGTTATCTAGGCCGTAGAAGATTTTAATGTTGAATTTTATAGCTTTACCACGCTCTACCGTCCTTGTGAATATTGTAATATTGCATTTTTTACAAGTTACTCTTCTGTTAATGTTCCAGCTAGTAACTTTTATAATCCTCCTCAATGAAATTTTTTTGTATTCTTCCGCACCGTTAACCTCAATGGCGGCACCTCAGCCCCTGGCAGGAGGCAGAGAGATGAAATGAATTCCTCTTTAATCAGAAATAATAATAATAATAAAAACACACACAAGGTTCCCTCTGCCTCTTTTATTTCAGCTTCGCTTGGAAACGGGGTGGGGTGGGGGTGGGGCTCAGGAATCCCCCCCTGTTCTCTCCCCCCCCCCAAGGCTTCAGGGATGGGGAAGAGAGAAAGAAAGAGAATGCGTGGGTGTCTCTCCGTCTATTTCTACGCCCATATTTCTTATGCAGTCTGTTGGCAATGTCTTGGTTGACTGTGAATGAGAGAGAAAGAGAGAGAGAGAGAGAGATTTCCCCCATCACTTGAGCACCTTGCTTTGTATCTGCTGGGTGCATGATGAGTTTGCAGGCCCCAATCCTCCCTCCCCATCGAGGTGCCTCTCATTATCCCTTCTATAAACCACCGGAGGCAGCCTTTTAATGCCTACCTTGAAGGCGGAACTGGCCACTATAGGCTGCAGGCTTTAGTTTAGCTCTCGCGTTAAAGATTCGGGGGCAGGTTCTGTAGGGATGTGTAGACACAGCCCGACAAGACATCAAGATTCCGCCGGGAGCATACGAATCAATCTGGCTAACCCGATTCCAAATTCCACACTCACACCCCGCTCACACACAAAAACAACTCTCACTACAGCCAACCAGTGACAACCAACCAGACCCTAAGCCACCCTCAACCTCTCTCACCACCAAGGAAATACAACAAGTGAATAGTAAGAGAACCCACACAAGTAATGCTGACACAAACCCCCCCAAGTAGAAGAATAGAAGCACAACCACCCGACCCCACCCCACTCACCATTCCCCCTCTCCTTCCTTCCTTCTTTCTTTCTTTCTTTCTTTCTTTCTTTCTTTCTTTCTTTCTTTCTTTCAACTGTTTAAACCAATTCATGAACCAAGAACCTGTACATTGACCACTAATAATGAAATATATGTTGTAGATATTTTCCCCCACATTTATTATGCTGTTTTTGTGATATGCAAAAGACAGGAGAAAACTTGGTATACAGTGGTACCCCTAGATGCGAACGGGATCCGTTCCGGAGCCCCGTTCCCATCTAGAAGCAAACGTAACTAGCGACGGCACGCCTGCGCACGCACGCATCGCTTTTCGCTGCTTCTGCGCATGCGCGTGACGTCATTTTGAGAGTCTGCGCATGTGCAAGCGGCGAAACCTAGAAGTAACACGCTCCGTTACTTCCGGGTTGCCGCGGAGCGCAACTCGAACACGCTCATCCCGAAGCACATTCAACCCAAGGTATGACTGTACTTGTTTGTACAACATTATTCTTGTTTATAAAACCCAATTAGAAGAAAGAAAGAAACTAGGATCTATTTCATAGATATTATCCTTTCTTACATTTGTGAGTTCATCAGAGTACAACCCTTCATCAGCAAATATAAGGGAGCTGTTGATAAGCTAGCTTTAGCCTTTTAATGTAAGTAATCCAGGATGCTTTACTGCAGACTGGGTTCCCTGGTATTTTCCCCTTTCCCCCCTCTAAAACAACAAACACGCAAAACAGTCTTCGTATGAGTAAAGATAGATTTACTCACTCAGTTTCACAGTAGCGGTCTTCAGGCAGGCTTAAAATGTACTTCATAGAATGATCATAGAATTGTAGAGTTTGAAAGGACCCTGAAAATAAAAGGTAAAGGTAAACGACCCCTGGGCGGTTAAGTCCAGTCAAAGGCGTCTATGGGGTTGCGGCGCTCATCTCGCTTTCAAGCCGAGAGAGCCGGCGTTTGTCCTCAGACAGCTTTCCGGGTCATGTGGCCAGTGTGACTTAACTGCTACTGGCGCAACGGGAAACTATTACGGAAGCCAGAGTGCACGGAAATGCTGTTTACCTTCCCACTGCAGTGGTACCTATTTATCTACTTGCACTGGCATGCTTTCGAACTGCTAGGTTGGCAGGAGCTGGGACAGAGAAATGGGAGCTCACCCCATCATGGGGATTCGAACTGTCAACTTTCTGATCAGCAACCTCAAGAGGCTCAGTGATTTAGACCACAGTGCCACCCGTGTCCCTGATTATACCTGATTATAGGTAAAGGTAAAGGGACCCCTGACCATTAGGTCCAGTCGCGGATGACTCTGGGGTTGCGGCACTCATCTTGATTTATGGGCCGAGGGAGCCGGCGTACAGCTTCCAGGTCATGTGGCCAGCATGACTAAGCTGCTTCTGGCGAACCAGAGCAGTGCACGGAAATGGCGTTTACCTTCCCGCTGGAGCGATACCTATTTATCTACTTGCACTTTGACGTGCTTTCGAGCTGCTAGGTTGGCAGGAGCTGGGACCAAGCAACGGGAGCTCACCCTGTTGCGGGGATTCGAACTGCCGACCTTTTGATCGGCAAGCCCTAGGCTCTGTGGTTTAGACCACAGTGCCACCCGCGGCCCTTATATACCTGATTATACCTGTGTATAATCTAAGTCCAACTCCCTGCAATGCAGGAATATGCAGCTGTCCCATACGGGGATCGAACCTGCAACCTTGGCATTATTGGCAGCATGGAGATATATATTATAATTTAGATTAGGGTTGGAGTCCGAGCTGTCACTTGGCACGTCCTACATCTCTAGTCAATGATGAAGCATCAATGAGAAGAGATCAGATAGCATGGATCAGAGAAAGAAAGCAGGCCAAGGATATGACCAGCCTTCTATAGGTTGTGAGCAATAGAAAGTTGTGACGCCCCTAAAACACAGAAGCACAGCCTCGCAGCCACCAGTATGCCTGGGGGCTATGGGAGCAGCATTTTGTGGTTCACCTGAGGTGCCAAAATGCCTTGGACTGGCCCTGGCCTGAAGTGTTGAGGAGCAACTTAGCTTATATCGAAGGCTGCGTTCTATTGAATGTATCCCTGGAAAAGAGATGATAGAATCACCTCCCAGCTTCCTAGACTGCCGTTTAACCTGTGCTGACATTCCCTCAGGTGCTAGACTGACACTCTTAGGGTTGCTGATGTCATTTCCTCCTCCTCTTGCATCCTTACCTTGGGAATTATTTTCTTTCTTATTTATTAAATTTGTTGGTTGCTTTATCTTGCCCAAGGCAACCCAAAGCAACATACAACCAAACTAACTAACTAACTAACTAACCCTGCACCCCCCCATAGATATATTAAAAACTAAGGGCAGGGAAAAGAAAGAAATTAGAAACATCTCATCTTGTGTGTGCCTTTTATGCTGAGAACAAAGAGCATTCAAAACTCTACCAAACCCTTTGTCATGTAAATGCAAAACTGATAACAACATCAACAACGTAACAGGCTGTATGTAACTATATAAATTCTTTTTCAAATGCGATTCAAACATATCATATCAAAATATATGGTTCTATAGACCAACTTACCATATAAATGAAATGTGTTGTGAGAAATTAAAGTCCAGCAGGCCTTCTGGCAGTTCCCTCCCTGCGAAAAGCGAAGTTACAGGGAACCAGGCAGAGGGCCTTCTTGGTAGTGGTGCCTGCCCTGTGTAACGCCCTCATATGTCAAGGAAATAAACAACTATCTGACTTTTAGAAGACATCTGAAGGCAACCCTGTTTAGGGAAGCTTTTAATTTTTGATGAATTATTGTATTTTAATATTTTGCTGGAAGCCGCCCAGAATGGCTGGGGAATAAATTATTATTATTATTATTATTATTATTATTATTATTATTATTTATTTATTTATTTCCTTTAATAAACAACTCAGTTTTCTTTTTTTCCAGACTCAGAGACTCTGTGTCATTACATCGAAGAGTCAAGTGTTCTCTAGCAATAATTTAGTGTTCAGTTTAAGCTTCTGCTGATGTATTTGAACTCCAAATGTTGTCTGTATCCACACATTGATTATGGTATTTCTCCAAACCTCCCTCTTCCCTCATCCACACTATCTTTTGAACCATTGTTTGGTTTTGTAAGGCTGCAACCCTATGCGTTGTTTCCTGGGATTAAACCATGTTGAAACTTGCTTGTAAGTTAAAAGGCGCAGGATAATGCAATTAGTTTTGTTTCATACTCCCCAGTTCTGTGAGTGGTAGGAATTAACCAAGGCAATCTTACACGGCCAAGTCTTTCCTGAGCACAGAGTATCGGCGAATGGTGTGGTCTTCTGTAATATCTGTTTCATTGCAGGGCTATTACTAGAGCACCCTCTCAGCATTTAGGGCAGCCTTGCAGTCATCACACCAAAGCTGTTTCCAAAAACAGACATTGTCTTTTCTCTCTGCCAGAATCAAAACTGCTTCTCCATTTCCCCGTGTTTTGGAACACAGATATTTCCAGACGAAATCCTGGTCTCAGACCCTGGCAAGTAGGTGTGACTAGCAAGTCCACACACTTGGAGGGAGCTGATGTTTAACTTAATGAGCCATCCGTAGTGTTTGTGGATGATCAAACTACATCAAGCCTACTGGGAGAGCTCCTTTCCATTAAACAGTATGTCTGTTCAGGCTTATTATTATTATTTTCCATGGGAGAGGAGGTGAGCTCACACTCTGCTATGCTGGGGTATACATCAAACCAGACTTTTTCAAAAGGGAGGGAGGAAGCCATACTTCCTCTCTGCACCCATCTACCATGCCTGGAAGTTCTCGGGCTTTTGCACAATTGACAACAAGGGGAACTTCTGAGGTACTGGGCAGAACGAGGTTGGGGCATCTGTGGAAAGATGACGTGGATTTGAATCTTCATGTCATCTAAACAGGGAAAACCTCACCCTATTGCCACTATATTTACTGCCGGCTGTAAGCGCAATACTGTGTTTTATTATGGCATTATTTTTAGGGCTGTCAACCACTTCCATAACTTCTCCTGCCTTTAAACCAATTTATTGACCGATTAATTAATCACATGTAAATTTTGTTCCACATGACCAACAGCTGCATTTCTGAGATATCGAAGGAAACGTGAGACTGCTTGAAACATTGTAGGCTCTTGTACAGGCTTCTCCTTTTTACGGGGTTCCTCAAAGTTCATCTCTTGGTTCCCTGCTCTTCTTGGTCCCTACATGACCTTATCAAATAACATGACTTTCGCTGCTGCATATATGCTGGACAGCTAGTTCCCAACTCCATCCAAGGCAATCTTTCTAATTGTATTTCTGCATTGGATTGAGTTTAAGGAACCTTTTAAAAATCCTTCTCATGAAGTATGGTACTACCCCATTCTTGTGGGTGGGGGCACTCAAAAGTTATAAATGTGTTCATAGGGGACTTTGGAATCTGTCCCCCCCCCCCCAGTGTAGATCAGCACTTAGGACTTAAAAAACATTTCTATGCACATGGAAGCACAGGAGCATTTTTTAAAAGGGCATTTTAAATTGTTAGCACATGGTTGCATTGAAAAGAAGGGTTCGCGTGCATCAGTGCACGGCAAGGTTTCTCACCCCAAAAGGTGCACAAAAATACTACAGAAAACTGTGCACAGAAAACTGTGGGATGTTTAATGCATGCAAACCAACAACTCATGTTTCACCAGAGAGACACATGAAGGTGTTGGGATTCGCAGGATACTGAGTAAGTCTGCAGGCTTCAACAGGCTGATGCAATACTCTGTGAAGTGCTGGGTCAGAGTGACTCAGCAGGAATGTAATGAATGTGATTGGCTATCACCTGTTTTAAAAAGGAAAGCCTGTTCAACAGTAAGTGTGGTGTGGTTGTGCTGTGGTGTGGTGTGGTGGTGGAGAGTATTCATTTGCCTTAAGGAGCAGGTACTCTGTATGGACTGATTTTGTAAATACTTGTATATAGCTCACATTAAAAAGACTGCACTGAAAAAACCTGGGACTCTGAGCGTTTCGCTAAAAAGCGCCGCGAGGAATTCGCGACAGAAGGGCCTGAGGCTCACAGAGTTTTCCTGCCAACTTGCTAGAGAGAACTCTGTGAGATCATTTCCCTTCGTACCCCGACAGGAATAGGATTCTCTCTGCGTGGAAACACACTTTTTTCACTTTTCCCCACCACACCTGCAATGTGACAACATCTGTGAGTCTGAGCTTCCACTCAGACTCCATTTTTAATCTAGATGTAATACGTCTTAGTAACTTAATTGCCATTTTAAAGCCTGCCCGCATCAAGCTACTGTATCTGTTATTCTTTAAGATGCTTTTGGAATGATTAAATGACATTTTTACCTTTTCTCAAAACTGTTGGTGTGTGATTATTATTTAAAGGGGGAGAAAAGGGGGGTAAAACAGGAAAATCCAGTCTGCCTTAAAGCACTGTGTATTACAAATACTAAACGGCTAACACTAGCCTATTTAAGCTTCCCTTTTAAGGAACTGGATGCTGCTGAACTCACAAACGTGAAGAAGCAAGGATAATATCTAATAAATATATCCTCTACTAGCATCTAATTGAATCCTGACAAGAATTGTGTATATTAGTGAAAGTAACAAGCAAATATTTGCTATATTAGGGGAAATGGCTTTCAAAAACGGACGCATTATGCAAAACGAAAAAGAACAAACGTTGTTATGCAGATTTTTGAAATTAAGATTTGCAAACTGATGCAGAAATGGGTTGAATTGAACGTAAGACTGAAAACACAATAAACAACAGTGTGAAAGCCTAGTTCTTATGTACGAAGCTAACCAGGGACAAGTAGCAGGCTGAGCTACTGTCCCTTCATGCTCAACTTTCTTCAAAAAGAAGAAGAAAAGTGCAATGTTGACATTCACCCCTATGGAGAAATTAAAAGTGTAAAATTTGTCCTCCCCCACCGATACTAGGTGTCCTGGCAACCGCTGGAATTTGGGTTTGTTTGGTTGCTTAAGGCTTTGCATCTCATAAACTGTTCAAATGGTTCTGTTGACCCTTTCATTACAGCACAAGGCAAGGGAAAATGCCACCTGTCAGGCTGTTAGCCACAGTTTCATGTGCAAAGTTGCATGTGCATTGAGATTTGCAAAGTTGAAAGGGCTCCCTCCTCCTTTGCAAACACAAACAAGCCGTTTCCTCAGCTTGGTTGATAAAGATCTGGTACCTCATTTAAGACCATGTTAGCTGATGGTCATGGATAATTTGTTTGAGTCTCACAGCTCAAAGGTTAATTTAATAAAAGGATCAGCTCACATTCTGAGTCATGATTGATACATAGATAGATTCACTGTTTTGAAGCCTAACAGCCAGTGAAGTCCACAGGTCTTCCTTTTAGTGTATCCTTTTATCTATTACGTAAATAAATATGCCATTGTCTCAAATGCTATAAATATTGTGGTGATGCAAACCAACTTAATTGACACAGCCGGTTTTTTAAAAAACTAACATACATAGACATACCATCAACATCATTATTAATTTCCTAAATCAAGAGATCCACACAGAGTATTTGCAATGTCTTCAGCCAAGAATATCCTTTCACAAGGAAGCTGTAGTCCAAATGCAAATTTTAACAGACTTTAAAAAGTGTGCTTAGGCTGACCACTTTTATTTTATAGGAAAAGCAGCCATGCAATGCCCCAATCTGGATCATTTGACATCCGATGATATTTTATTTCAATATTTGATATCTGACAGTAGTTAATAGTTGCCAGACCACAGCATTTCATTTTTTTGAGTGTATCTAACATTTGACATCTCATGAGATTTCATATCTGATGCTTGCCAAAATCAAAACAATCAAGAAATGCAGACAAAACCAAAATACTCAAAGTATAACATTTAAAGCTAAGCGCCATTTCAAAATGTTAAATTTCACATTCAAAATGTGAACGATGAAACTGGGAGCTGGGTATTTGTGGGCATTTGTGTCCAACTCAAGTTTCGAGCTCGCTTCTGTGCATTAAGGCCAGCTCATGGCAACTTACAGCAGGTTCCAGTCCATGGAGGAGATGTTATTGTTATTGCTGTATATTATATATGAATTTATACCCTCTCCTTTTCCCCTGACAGGGACTCAACGTGGCAAGTTGATGTGCTTGCCACAACACAAGCTGAATTTAGCCTGAACCGGCCTTTAAGATCTTTTAAAAATGTTTTAATTGATTTAAGAAGGGTGGAATATAAATTTAATAAATAACTAAATGAAAGGGATGGTTGTAAGAGAGAGGAGCAGTGGATTCCACCGGTCTGCTTGCTCATTGACTCTCTTGCCTGGCAAGCCTAACTAATAATAATAATAATAATAATAATAATATATTTATACCCCACACATCTGGCTGGGTTTCCCCAGGCACTCTGGGTAGCTCCCAACAGAATATTAATAACATGATAAAACATCAAACATTAAAAACTTCCCTAAACAGAGCTGCCTTCAGATGTCTTCTAAAAGTCAGATAGTTGTTTATTTCCTTGACATCTGATGAGAGGGCGTTCCACAGGGCTGGCGCCACCACCGAGAAGGCCCTCTGTCTGGTTCCCTGTAACCTCACTTCTCGCAGGGAGGGAACTGCCAGAAGGCCCTCGGAGTTGGACCTAACCGTCCAATGAAGAAGGAGAGTTGAGTCTGGTGATAATAGTGAGGCGGTGGACTCACTGCTGGATGAGGGTCCATTTCTGCCAAAGCTTTTGTTAGTTTCATGGATTACAACTAGAGTACAGTATCAGTATAGTTTGGATGTGCTATGATATACCTGTTTCCTGGGGTTCTGAAACCCACAGCAAGAGCATACACCAGCATGAGGCTCTCTCCATCCTTAACGAAGGAAGTGCTGGTTTATCATAGTTCTTTCTGTAAAATCAGTGCCGTAGCGTGGGTTGCCAGTTCCCGGGGCCATGGAGAGGGTGGGTGGGAGGGAAACGGATGGAGCACACATGTGCATTTGACTGCCTAATGGGCATCACCCAGGAGATTGCAGCTGCAGAGATAAGAATAGAAGAGTCATTCTGTTGTTTAGAGAGGTCACTTAGTGGTTCGCATGGAGAAGCTGTTTTCAATGCAGCCCAGTGATGGAAGCACACAACTGCCTCGAGGCAGCACTGGGTGTTGAAATTTTGCACCCCCTAACAATTTTGCACCCGGGACGACCACCTCTGCGGCCCTTCCACGCTACCCCGCTGTCTAAAGGCACCCCATTTTTGAATGTGGCATTTTCATCCAAAGTATATTTTTCCACGTGCAAAAGGCGAGATACTCCTGCTGCATGCAAGATTATAAATAAGAAGGAAACGAGAAGATAATAACAAGAAGTAAAAGGGGCATGTTACACTAAACGTAATGAATATGATTTTAAAATCATAATGAGAGTGAGTTTATGGAACTAGGTGGGAGGCTTACAAAAGTGGGATCATTGCATTTTGGATGGCTTGGGGAAACGCTTTGTATTCCTATGAATTCCAGCCACACTGGCAGGCTGTAGCCATTTTCATCTGCCAGAGCTTCAGGATAACTAACGGGACTCTTTGCTCTGGCAAGTGATGGAGACAGTGATAATGAGATGGTGTGCACTTCTAATTAAAAGCTAAAGGTTGCATTTCAGTTGGCTGGAGATCTTTTGATAAAGCTCACTGTGTTTTACAAGCCGAACTTACTTTAGAAGCATCTATTCTACAGCTGCCCGGTGACCCTAATAAAACGGTCACTAAGCTACCTACTGAAGCCCCATGGCAGGGTACACTTATACATATGTATGAGTCAACGCAGATACCTGCAGTTTCGGACTAGGCTTGAGGATGCAGTGGAACCTCGGGTTGCGAAAGTGATCCGTGCGGGAGGCACGTTCGCAACATGCAGTGTTTCCAACCCACAGCACCGTATTTGTGCACGCGCTTGACGCAATTCGGCACTTCTGCGCATGTGCAATATGTTGTTGTTTAGTCATTTAGTTGTGTCCGACTCTTCGTGACCCCACGGACCAGAGCACGCCAGGCCCTCCTGTCTTCCACTGCCTCCCGCAGTTTGGTCAGACTCAAGCTGGTAGCTTCGAGAACACTGTCCAACCATCTCGTCCTCTGTCGTCCCCTTCTCCTTGTGTCCTCCATTTTCCCCAACATCAGGGTCTTTTCCAGGGAGTCTTCTCTTCTCATGAGGTGGCCAAAGTATTGGAGACTCAGCTTCAGGATCTGTCCTTCCAGTGAGCACTCAGGGCTGATTTCCTTCAGAATGGAGAGGTTTGATCTTCTTGCAGTCCATGGGACTCTCAAGAGTCTCCTCCAGCACCATAATTCAAAAGCATTAATTCTTCGGCAATTAATAATAATTTATTATTTATACCCCGCCCATCTGGCTGGTTTTCCCCAGCCACTCTGGGCGGCTTCCAACAAAACACTAAAATACAATAACCTACTGAACATCAAAAGCTTCCCTAAAGCGCAAAGCGCGATTTAGTGCTTCTACACATTCACGAGCGCTGAAACCCGGAAGTAACCCGTTCCGGTACTTCTGGGTTTCGGCATGTCAGTAACCTGAAAACTCATAACCCAAAGTGCCTGTAACCCGAGGTACCACTGTATGTGGTTATGGGGATGGGTTCCTGTTCTCCCAAAAGCTAGAACAGTAATAATAATAATAATAATAATAATAATAATAATAATAATAATAATAATTTTTATTATTTATACCCTGCCCATCTGGCTGGGCTTCCCTAGCCACTCTGGGCGGCTCCTAACAGAACACTAAAAACAGAATAAAATGTCAAACATTAATAACTTCCCTATACAGGGCTGCCTTCAGATGTCTTCTAAAAGTCAGATCGTTGTCTATTTCCTTGGCATCTGATGGGAGGGTGTTTCACAGGGTGGGCACCACCACCGAGAAGGCCCTCTGCCTGGTTCCCTGTAACCTCACTTCTCGCAGTGAGGGAACCACCAGAAGGCTTTCGGAGCTGGACCTCAGTGTCTGGGCTGAATGATGGAGGTGGAGACGCTCCTTCAAGTATACACTATTTTGCTCTGAATTGGAAGGCAAGTGGGTTCCCCCCTCCCTTTGGTGCCTTAGTAATTTTAATTTGTGGCTCCTCTCTGGAAATAAGATGAAGGATTTGTTGCTTGGAGAAGATCTGTGTTGGGCGGGAGGTCAGGCTGTGTGCCTGAGTCCTCCTAATTCTTGGACGCAGCATGGATTCGATTGCTGGAATAGCCAGCCCAGCCTGATGATGGCTTTCTAAGTATAGGTCCTTAAGAGAACAAAGGGAGTGGGCTCTGTGCCAGAGGACAAAGAGGTGGGCCTCCCTTGCTCAACTGTCTGTGAGTTATAAAGACAAAAGGCCAGTGTAGAGAGTTAAGTTATGTAAGCTGGAAGCTGGAAGCAAAGCAGTAGCCCGGAAGGCAGAGAGAGCCATGCCTGATTCCTGCTGGAATCTAAGGCTGTGGCTATGGGAGAAGGAAGACCGTCTTGGGGGTGTTAATGCTGTGAGACCCTCCATCGCAGGCTCAGGTTGTATATATGTGTAAATAAACAATATATCCTAAAGACACCACAGTCTCCCCTGTGCCTCATTTTCCAGAAGGAAACACAAACTCTGGATCCCTGGGAATCTCACACTGCTCAGAGATTCGGGTAGCATGCAACCATATTTATTTCTGCAGAGATGTTTCCTGAACAGTATAATTAGCCGTTAAAAGAAACAGGCTTAACAAAGAGACTGATGGATGGATAGACCAGCCAACCAAAAGATAGAGCTTTGTTAATCTACAAGTGACACCTTGGAAGATTTCAGCTACTAGCTAATTAAACCTGCAGTTTACAAACAAGGCAGTGGTGTGTGTGTGTGTGTGTGTGTGTGTGTGTGTGTGTGTGTGACAAATCTATTCTCCCTTAATTTGTGGCGTTACACTGCATCTTCGTGGTTTTTGTTTTAACATTATCTGAATGAAGTTAAAAGTGAAATACAGTGGTACCTCAGGTTGCAGATGCTTCAGGTTACAGACGCTTCAGGTTACAGACTCTGCTAACCCAGAAATAGTACCTCGGGTTAAGAACTTTGCTTCAGGATGAGAACAGAAATCGTGCGGTGGCAGTGCGGTGGCAGCGGGAGGCCCCATTAGCTAAAGTGGTACCTCAGGTTAAGAACAGTTTCAGGTTAAGAACGGACCTCCGGAACGAGTTAAGTACTTAACCCGAGGCACCACTGTAGCGGGTCCATGTCATTGGGTCTCTGGGGATTTGGGGGACAAAGATGATGTGTATTATAATCAACAGTAATTGTTCGTTCTAAGATGGGCGCATTAAGGCCAAGAGGAGGAACCTCTGATCTGATTCATGACTTTTCATTATTATTGCCAGTGAGAGCCAGTGTGGTGTAGTGGTTAAGAGTGGTAGTCTCGTAATCTGGGGAACCGGGTTCGCTTCCCCGCTCCTCCACATGCAGCTGCTGGGTGACCTTGGGCCAATCACACTTCTTTGAAGTCTCTCAGCCCCACTCACCTCACAGAGTGTTTGTTGTGGGGGAGGAAGGGTAAGGAGAATGTTAGCCACTTTGAGACTCCTTAAAGGGAGTGAAAGGCGGGATATCACATCCAAACTCCTCTTCTTCTTCTTCCATGAGAATGAGCCACCACAGATGGATCTACACAGCCTGACATTCATTCTCAGCTCTCTCTCACACAGTATTTTTCAAGGGTGAAAATTCACAGTAACTGTGGAGAACCATCAAGTTTTCAGTACTGAAGTGAACCTGTCCTGCGCTGGCCATCCTGGGGCACAATTTGTCAGGAAGTTCTGCCTTGCCTTTGCTCAGCTCCTGTTCGTTTCGATACGGCTCGCTGAGAAGAGCATCTTGCAGGATTATGCCCATGGGCTAATCTGAACTGCGCTATGCTATCTCGCAATCTGGACCTGGGCAAGCTCCCAGCAAACTGAAAGGACCCATCAGGTTATCTTGTTCTTCCCCTGCTAGTATCCTGTTCTTTACATTCTGTGCTTGACTGCTTTGTCCAGTTGAGTTTGAAATGGCTTAACTAATGATGCTTCCAATTGCAACGCTTTGTACTCCAATAGTTGCTTATCTCTGATATATGGCTTGCATATTCCACCCTTCCTTGGAGCAACATGGGCCTCTCTCATAGAGCTATTGGCTGGGCCAGATCCACTTGCCTTCACAAATGGAGGTATGCTTTCAGGTGATTTCAGGCTACTTTCTGGGCCCTAAAGCTCAAGGCTCCCATCATTTTACTTTGTCTAGGCAATCCTGGCTCTATCGCATGAGCCTCCACTGGCCGTAATAAACTAGTATCTTGCAGACACTCATAATTTCTGCTTTGCTCCTTCCAATACAACCATCTCCCTTCCAATACAACCATCTGTCGTCCCCTTCTCCTTGTGCCCTCCATCTTTCCCAACATCAGGGTCTTTCCCAGGGAGTCTTCTCTTCTCATGAGGTGGCCAAAGTATTGGAGCCTTAGCATCACGATCTGTCCTTCCAGTGAGCACTCAGGGCTGATTTCCTTCAGAATGGATGCGTTTGATCTTCTTGCAGTCCATGGGACTCTCAAGAGTCTCCTCCAGCACCATAATTCAAAAGCATATATATATACATTGTAGATTATCATATATTTATTTCCCAATAATGAAAGGTGGCAATAATAATGCACTTTTTAGGTCTTCTGCACTGTGGTTATATTTTGTGACAGTTTTCACCTCATTTTATTCTGCTGCTGGTTTTATTTAATTTTAGATTGTCCGTCTCTCTTATGTCCTACTTTTATAACTTTTCTTTCTTTTTGCTGATAAGCTACCAAAAGAACATTTATATATAAATAGCGTTAGATTAGTAAATTGGGGTGGGCAATCTGAGACCTAAAGGGGGAAATAATATTTTCTGTTTGTGAAACTTTGGAAACCACTAGCTGCCTTGATGGCTTTAGATCATTCATCAGTATCAGGACATGCCACGAGGGCCAAATTAAATGGGTCAATGCAGTGAATCTTTGATTAGACCTCCCACATAAAATTTCCTATTATTGAATTGGAACAGGACCCCCAGTGCTGTAGGATAGCCCTTGCACCTTTCTCCTGATTAAATCAATTCCTACACCCAGTTATTTGGCCCTCAGAAGAAAATCTACAAGTTCCCATTAGTTTTCCCCAGTGGGGCAAATAACAGCTTTAGAGATGGTGTATGAGTTTAATTGGGGAAATGGTATGAGGAGGAAGGATTAAACTCTCCCTCTGTGAGCCAGCTTGGTGTAGTGGTTAAGAGCGGTAGACTCGTAATCTGGGGAACCGGGTTCGCGTCTCTGCTCCTCCACATGCAGCTGCTGGGTGACCTTGGGCCAGTCACACTTCTCTGAAGTCTCTCAGCCCCACTCACCTCACAGGGTTTTTGTTGTGGGGGAGGAAGGGAAAGGAGAATGTTAGCCGCTTTGAGACTCCTTTGGGTAGTGATAAGGCAGGATATCAAATCCAAACTCCTCCTCCTCTATGTCCTGGTCCTTTCACCTACTGATTTTTTTATTTTTTAACTCAAAGATCCTAATGGCAGATCTCTTCGTATGGCCCTGACTCTCTGTGATCGTGAGGGCTCTGCAGACAAGTCAAAGGACAAGGATCACATCCACTAATGCAGGAAATACCAGCAGCCTAGGGCAGATGAACATATGCAGATGCAGCTGTTGAACTGCATTTATATGACTGCAATGCTTCACCTAGCAGTCTCTATAAAATGCACGAAAAGGAGACAGCATCTTTGAATCGAGAAAAACAGTGCACCACTCATGCTATGCTTTCTCTTGGGATACATTCTAGATCATGGGTAAGCAAACTAAGGCCCGGGGGCTGGATCCAGCCCAATCGCCTTCTGAATCCGGCCCGTGGACGGTCCGGGAATCAGCGTGTTTTTACATGAGTAGAATGTGTCCTTTTATTTAAAATGCATCTCTGGGTTATTTGTGGGGCCTGCCTGGTGTTTTTACATGAGTAGAATGTGTGCTTTTATTTAAAATGCATCTCTGGGTTATTTGTGGGGCATAGGAATTCGTTCATCCCCCCCCCAAAATATAGCCCTGCCCCCCACAAGGACTGAGGGACAGTGGACCGGCCCTCTGCTGAAAAAGTTTGCTGACCCCTGCTCTAGATTCTGGGTGAGAGTAGCATCTGGAAAGTGAGGTGTGTTCTTTTCCTGATACTTCTGTTGACAATGAACAAATCAAACACTGGCTAGAATTCACACACCATGATTAGTTAGTACCACTTTCAGATTTCAGAATGCAGAAGTCCAAAATTTGGAATTTTGAAACCACAACATATACATTATTGATTTACTTATTATATTTCTACACCACCCTTCCTCCAAGGATCACAAGAGCAGCTTAAAATATAAAACCTGCAACAATACATTTCAATAAGCTATTGAAGGTAATGGGACCCTTTATATGTCCAGCTGTCCTTTGCCAACAACACATTGTCACTGTTTTTTGTGTTGAATAAATGCTATATGGTAATTTATGCACCTAATAGGTATCTAAAGCCATTTGCACAAAACAAAATATGTATTTTGCCAAAGTAATCGTTGAACTAAAATACAATTAAGAAGAAGTATATTAACAGTGAAATACAATTAAGAAGAAGTGTATTTTTGGGTACTGCAAGAAGATCAAACCTATCAATTCTTAAGGAAATCAGCCCTGAGTGCTCACTGGAAGGACAGATCCTGAAGCTGAGGCTCCAATACTTTGGCTACCTCATGAGAAGAGAAGACTCCCTGGAAAAGACCCTGATGTTGGGAAAGATGGAGGGCACAAGGAGAAGGGGACGACAGAGGACGAGATGGCCGGACAGTGTTCTCAAAGCTACGAACATGAGTTTGACCAAACTGCGGGAGGCAGTGGAAGACAGGAGAGCCTGGCGTGCTCTGGTCCATGGGGTCACAAAGAGTTGGACACGACTAAACGACTGAACAACAACAATATTTTTGGGTGGCCCCCAAGAGAGTGGGGCCCTAAGCTATAGCTTGTTTAGCTTATATATATATCCAGCACTGAGTATTGGGGTGGGGTGGCGAGTTAGGAAGAGACCGCAGCTGACTCAGAGGCAGAACATCAAGGCCAGCCCCCCCAAACTCTGGCCTCCAATACTTGCCAATTTACCCTGGGTGTTCATCTGGAAAAAGTTGCACTGCGTTTCTTGTGCTCCTCCTTGGCTATGGTACCACTAGGTTCTTCATAGGCAGTAACACTGCATGTTCCTCCTGCCTGGCCTTGGATGGAATGATGCCTGCCAACTTTGCAGGCGAGTGTTATGAGAACCCAAGAAGGAAGGCCGCTGGAAGATGGCCTTTACCTGGGTTTGGCACCTGCCCCTTGGCTTCCTTCCCCCTGCCTGCCCTGCAATCCCATCCCAGATTCCCCATATCAATACGCAGCACATGAGGAAAGAGTTAAATGCTTCTTCATAGCTGCCTCCCCAGCCAGCTTTGTGTATTTAAAGTGAATAAAGGTTTAATTACTAAATGATGACAGTGTCATATGGTTTTGGTGATGGTGCGTAGCATCCGCTGCATGCAGAAGAGGGGAGGCTGCTAGTGGCAGTGGAGAAAGCTTAAAATGCCAAAGACAGTAAAACATCTGTAATTTGCAATTCACTGGTGTTCACTGATTGCTCATGGATTAAAGATTAAAATCTATTCTCTGGCAGATGGGTGCAAGAGAGGAGATTCTTACGAGCACATTTTGCATCTGTATTTCATTCTGCTCCCTTTGCAAGGATTGTGGATGGCGAGGAAGCAAAGGCAGAGCAGGGGGCTGGCAGGCATGGGGGGGGGGGAGTCGCAGGATGGGCAAGCTCTCCTGCATGCCAGGAGCAACGAGAAAATCGGGATCGGTAGAGGCAAAGGCAATGTGGGATTGCCCAAGAAGAAAAGCTGAGACTGGCTCAGGGAGATTTGGGGTACAGGGATGGGGCTGGTTGACCAGCAGAAGAATGGTCCTGCAGAATAAGTGCCATAACATGCATGACCAGATGCAAAAGAATATAAAGGTCCTTTAATCTGAATAGGGACCCGGGTGGCGCTGTGGGCTAAACCACAGAGCCTAGGACTTGCCAATCAGAAGGTCGGCGGTTTGAACCCCCGTGACGGGGTGAGCTCCTGTTGCTCGGTCCCAGCTCCTGCCCACCTAGCAGTTCGAAAGCACGTCAAAGTGCAAGTAGATAAATAGGTACCACTCTGGGGGGAAGGTAAACGGTGTTTCCGTGTGCTGCTCTGGTTCGCCAGAAGCGGCTTAGTCATGCTGGCCACATGACCTGGAAGCTCCCTCGGCCAGTAAAGCGAGATGAGCGCCGCAACCCCAGAGTCGGCCACAACTGAACCTAATGGTCAGGGGTCCCTTTACCTTCTCCTTTAATCTGAATAGTTGTGCCAAAGGTTCAGCAGATGCGACTTTCCTCTTTCCTCTGTGTGATCAGCTGCACCTGGCAAAAATGACTCCTTGCACAACTGTTAAATGAACGGCCAGCCCTTACAGATGGCTCCTATACACAGGTTTTTCTTTTAGGAAAGGCTGTTGCATTGCAGAGCACAATAATCATAGGGCCATAGAACCAAGAAAGGAACATGACATGCTGTGGACATATGTGGGCTGTGCTGTAGAGCATGTGGCAGGATAGAACTATTTCTGTCCTTACTGTTGATGGACATACCTCTGGTTACGAACTTAATTCATCATCATCATCATCATCATAATTTATTATTTGTACCCCGTCCATCTGGCTGGGCTTCCCCAGCCACTCTGGGCGGCTTTCAACAAAATATTAAAATACAGTAATGCATCAAACATTAAAAGCTTCTCTAAACAGGGCTGCCTTCAGATGTCTTCTAAAAGTCTGGTAGTTGTTCTCTTTGACACCTGGTGGGAGGGCGTTCCACAGGGTGGGTGCCACTACCAAGAAGGCCCTCTGCCTGGTTCCCTTTAACTTGGCTTCTCGCAGCGAGGGAACCGCCAGAAGGCCGTTGGCGCAGGACTTCAGTGTCTGGGTAGAACGATGGGGGTGGAGACGCTAGTTCTGGAGGTCCATTCTTAACATGAAACAGTTCTTAACCTGAGGTACCACTTTAGCTAATGGGGCCACACTGCCAGTGCATGATTTCTGATCTCATCCTGAGGTAAAGTTCTTAACCCGAGGTACTACTTCCGGGTTAGCGGAGTCTGTAACCTGAACTGTTTGTAACTCGAGGTGTTTGTAACCCGAGGTACCACTGTACTGATTTGTCCTAATGGGAGAAGAAGGAGAGTTGAGAGTTGATTGCCATCTGGGAGGCCATTTCTGGAAGAATAGACACATGGTATATACATGTTTCTATGAATGAATGCATCTTAGGTTAGCAGGCCCTGCATAGGACCTGCAAACCAAACCCACTGACTCATCCGTTGGGGCAAATCATGACCAACCCCCTGCAGTTCTACGATGGAAAGCAGTTATATGGTGAACCCCTCATCTCAGGAAGTGGGGTTGGTTAGGTCAGTGGCGTAGCATGGTGGCGGGGGGCACAGGGGTAGTTGCCCCGGGCACAAAATTCTTAGGGGGTGCAAAATGTCAACACCTGGTGCTGCCTCAGCACAGCTGCACACTTCTGTTGCTGGGCTCCATTGAAAGCGTCTTCTCCATGCAAACCAGGAAGTGACCTCTCCAGACAATAGAACAACTCTTCTTATTTCTGTGGCTGTGACCTCCTGGGTGACCATTAGGAAACTGAAAGCACATGCATACTCCATACTCCATCTGTTTCCTTCCCTCCCACTCCCCTCCTTGTGACCCCGGGCACTGGCAACCCACGCTACACCACTGGGTCAGGTTGTCCTTATCCCATGTTGGCCATAGGTGGGAGTTATTATTCTGAAGGAATAATATCCTGGGAGGACTTGAAAAATCCCAATCAAAGTTTTTGAGAGATTAAAAAGCAGACAGCATTTGGTCAACTTAATCATTGCCGCTCTGTTTTCCTTAACATTTATCCTTCATATTTTAAAATGGCAGCTGGGGTCATTATAAGTCTAGTACCAGGTACCTGTGGAATATATATATATATATATATATATATATATATATGTGTGTGTGTGTGTGTGTGTGTGTGTGTGTCAGTCAATAAACAGCAGAGAAGATAGGAATAAAACATAGAACACAATATAATATGTTAAGTATATTATTAAACGTAGAATTAAAAACAATGTAAAATATATGAAGAAATGGGAAATATAAAACAATTATATTAAAATGGTAAAAATCAAGGCAAGGTGTTAATAATTTTAAAGTTAGGACAATATTTTGCACCAACAAGCTATTGCTGCTGCCCCATACTAGCTACCTTGGCTGTAATCTCAAGAAACTGGTCAACCAAAAGATAGTCAATATAAAAGAGTTCATATCTTCCTGATATACTTTGTGAAATTGGATTAACAAAATGGCGGCAGATATCACAGTGGAAGGAACAATACAATAAAGCATGCATTTGCAATATGGTACCTTGCTGTATTTACCCGTCAGTACTGCAGATAGGAGCACATTAAACTTAGCCTGGGTAAATGCTTCCCTAAATTTTGGGATCGTCAGATTGGTCAGATGGTCAGCAGGAAGAAGAGCCAGGTGTCTGTGGACTGCACCTCCAGCAATCTGTGTGTGCTGCTAATCTCTGTCCTGACTCCATCCCTAGCTATCAATAGCTCTGCCTCTCCATACAAAAAGGCCTAAAGCCCTACAACCTGTTGAGGCAGGTGTGTCCAATTGTTCTACTGCAGGAATGGCTAACCCTGTAGTTCTCTGAAGGCTGCTGGACTCCAACTCCCATTAACCCCAGTCAGCATGGTCAGCAGCCAGGAATGATGGGAGTTGGAGTCCAGCAATGTTTGGAGGTTCCTTTATTCCTGTACTATTGCTTTTAGGATGAGGGTTCTTTTTTTAAAAAAAAGTTGGTTAACTTGTTTACTTATTCTACCACCGCAGCAAAAATTCTGTACGCACAGAAATGGAAAGAAGTTGTTCCAATGAAAGAGGAGTGGACTTTGAAATTATTGGACAATGTGGAGACGGCAAAATGGATGGCAAAAGTAAGAGACCCGAAAGAAGAATACGCTTGCAAAAGAACGAAGACCCTTTTTGGATTATTTGAGAGAATATTACAGTCAAATGAAATCGCAGGCAGGACTTGAAATTAGGAAAGGAATTATTAGCAAAGGAATTAGAATGCTAAAAGATATATGGCAGTAGATGAATGATTAAGGATAGAAAGTCAAAATCGTATGGGAATATTCTACTGAAATTGAATTGAATTTGTTAAATTATTTGAAAACTATTTTTTATTAAAAATAAATTTAAAAAGCTTATTTCCTCCTACTGTTAACCCTAAATCCATCTCCTTGTAATTTAAATGCTTGCTTTTGTCCTAACCATAATACATATGGTGAATTATTGTTCCCCTTTCCCTACCCCAACAGTCGTTTAAATATCTGAAAAATATTTGGATGCCTTCCCCACCCCACTACCCCATCCTGCTGCTCTTTTCTCTTAGCTGAATGTATCTAGTGGCTCCATGAGATGACGTAAGCCTCACAGGCAAACAATACAAGTAGAAATAATGTTTGCAGACATCCATCATTTTTATAACTTCGGCTAATCAGGCTCCATCCCTTTAATGCCCGCAATGAGCTCTCTCTTCCTCTCTCTCTCTCCTCTCTCATTCTGTTGCTCTCAATGAGGGTTTCTCAAGTGTGTAAAACATTAAAAGAAAAATGGATAATAAAACTGCAGATGGACAGCCTGATCCCGAGCAGGGGCTGAGCGAATGCGGTTCCTGCTGACTCTGTCTCTCTCTGGCTCTAATGTGTTCCAGAGCAGGTTCAATGGTATAAAAGAAATAATGTCAGTCTCGGAGGCCTTACCAATCACAGGGTTCAACGTATCACACAGATTGTTCGTGCCAGTTTTTTGGTGCTGCTGACCTGGTGGCAGGAGTGAAGAGGGGCACATGGCCAGATGTTGGGTCCAGCTACCAGGTATCTCCATGGAATGGGACACGGGTGGCGCTGTGGTCTAAACCACTGAGCCTCTTGGGCTTGCCGATCGGAAGGTCGGCGGTTCGAATCCCCACGACGAGGTGAGCTCCCGTTGCTCTGTCCCAGCTCCTGCCAACCTAGCAGTTCGAAAGCATGCCAGTGCAAGTAGATAAATAGGTACTGCTCTGGAGGGAAGGTAAACAACTTTTCCATGTGCTCTGGCTTACATCACGGTGTTCCGTTGTACCAGAAGCAGTCTAGTCCTGCTGGCCACATGACCTGGAAAGCTTTCTGTGGACAAACACCGGCTCCCTTGGCCTGAAAGCGAGTTGAGTACCACAACCCCATAGTCGCCTTTGACTGGACTTAACCATCCAGGGGTCCTTCAGAGGCGTAGGAAAGGGGGGCGGGCCGTCCCAGGTGCCATCATGGAGGGGGGTGACAAATTATCAAGGAACAATTACTGCCCTACTAGGGCGGTTCATAAAAAACTTTTTTAAAAAATGCCTGCTCCAAAGGTCTTATCTTACTACACTAGGGATTATATAGCTACATATGAAATTTCATGCATATCAGTTAATATCTTGACCCTCCTCCATGAAAATAGCTGTTTACTTGGCCGTTTTCCTATGTCGTGATGGCTGAAATTTCAACAACGCACGTGCCTTTGCTAGATTCTTTTTAAGCACCTGCTAAAAGCATTCTTCTTTAGGCAAGCATACCTAGATGCTTAGGAAGTTGAAGTAATTTTAATCTTAATATTTTAGTTTTTGTATGTTTTAAAGTAGGATTGTTAATTTTTCTTGATTTGACTGCTGTGGTGTTTTTTGTTTTGGTAAACCACTTTGCAGGTTTTTTAAAAATAAACTTTATTAAATAAATAAACAATCAATATAAATAAAATAACGCAAGCCAAAACACAATCCATCCTGTAGATTTAAGTATCTGTCCATAGTCGCCTACTTGTTATCAGAGGCTCAGAATCCACATTCTAAGAAAATATGAAATAACATAAAACCATTTTTGCAGGCAAAAACAACAACAACAACAAAAAAACACACAACCCAGTGTGTGTGTGTGACAAGAAATGTTCTGTACCGGGTACCACCTGACCTTCTTATGCCTCTGGGGTCCTTTACCTTTTAAAAAAAATCTCCATGGAGCAAGTAGCGTTCTAATGCAGCTACCCTATCTCTGGCACCCTAAAAGTCTGTCATGTCCAGGCAGTGATGTAGTGTGCAAGGTGGGGGGATAGAGTGCACAGAGGCAGTTGCCCTCAGGCACAATTTTTTGAGGGGCACAAAATTTCAACATCCGATGCTGCCTCAGTACAGCTGCCATTATAGCTTCCATGGCTGGGCTCTGCTGAAAATGGCTTGTCCATGCGAACCAGGAAGTGACCTCTCCAGGCAATGGAACCACTCATGTCTTTTGTGGCCCAGCCAATGGGGAGACGAGATTCTGTCAGATGTATCGGGGTAGAAACCTGCATCAAACAGTTTCGACTCAGCGAGGCTGCTGCGGAGCTGTAAAGGTTGAATCCTGACAAGACAAAAGTACTGTTTTGGGGGGACTGGGGGCGGGGACAGGGACAGGGGGCGGGCGGGTGTGGGGGGTTCCCTGGTCCTGAATGGGGTAACTGTGCCCCTGAAGGACCAGGTGCACAGCCTGGGAGTCATTTTGGACTCACAGCTGTCCATGGAGGTGCAGGTTAATTCTGTTTCCAGGGCAGCTGTCTACCAGCTCCACCTGGTACGCAGGCTGAGACCCTACCTGCCCACGGACTGTCTCGCCAGAGTGGTGCATACTCTAGTTATCTCCCGCTTGGACTACTGTGTGGGGCTACCTTTGAAGGTGACCCGGAAACTGCAATTAATCCAGAATGCGGCAGCTAGACTGGTGACTGGGAATGGCCGCCGGGACCACATAACATCGGCTCTGAGAGATCTGCATTGGCTCCCAGTACGTTTCTGAGCACAATTCAAAGTGTTGGTGCTGACCTTTAAAGCCCTAAACGGCCTTGGTCCTGTATACTCGAAGGAGCGTCTCCACCCCCATCATTCAGCCCGGACACCGAGGTCCAGCTCCGAGGGCCTTCTGGCAGTTCCTTCATTGCAAGAAGTGAGGTTACAGGGAACCAGACAGAGGGCCTTCTTGGTAGTGGTGCCCACCCTGTGGAACACCCTCCCTTCAGATGTGAAGGAAATAAGCAGCTATCCTATCTTTAAAAGACATCTGAAGGCAGCCCTGTTCAGAGAAGCTTTTAATATTTAATGCTGTTTTTAACACTTGATTGGGAGCCGCCCAGAGTGGCTGGGGAAACTCAGCCAGATGGGCGGGGTATAAATAATAAATTATTATTATTATTATATAAAGAAACAAAGGGTACATTCTATCATATGTGGTGGGAATGTAGGAAGGATTTTTTAAAAATTGGAAATGCTTTATAATGAAATGAAAAAAAAAAAATGTTTAGAGTGACCTTTGTTAAAAACCAGAAGCCTTTGTATTAGGTATTGTAGGAGCGGAGATTCCAAAAGACCAGAAAAAAATTATTTATGTATGCTGTGACGGCCGCCCAGATACTGTTAGCCCAAAGATGGAAAGAGGACGCAGTCCTGACCAAAGAAGATCGGCAAACCAAGTTAATGGACTATGCTGAAATGGCGAAACTAACTGGAAAGCTCAGAAATCAAGATGACAAAGAAATTTTAAAAAGAATGGGAAATGTTTATTATGTATTTGCAAAAGTATTGTAAACAGGTTAACACATTAGTAGGATTTTAAAAACACTTGTAATTTTAGAAACAGTACAGGAAATCTGAGGTAATAATAATAATAATTTGGAGTAAAAATGATATGCAGCTGAAAAAAAAAACTTAAGGAAACAGGGGTGGAGGCGGAGTGAAGTCATGGGGTTCTGATAATCCCATTTTATGGATCTGACATTGTTTTTGTGTACAATTTCCTTTGTTTGTGGTTGTTATTGTATTTGTTACTGCAGTATTTTTGTTGAAAATTTAATTTTATACACACACACACACACACACACACACACACACAGAGTCATATCTCAGGATAAATACGCTTCAGATTGAGTGCTTTCGGGTTGTGCTCCGCGGTGACCCGGGAGTAACGGAGTGCGTTACGTCTGGGTTTCGCTGCTCGTGCATGAGCAGACAGTCGAAATGATGTCACACGCATGTGCGGAAGTGGCGAAACGCAACCTGTGCACGCGCAGTCGCGCTATTGCATCTTACGTTCTGTTCGGGATGCGAACGGGGCTCCAGAACGGATCCCGTTCGCATCCCGAGGTACCACTGTGTGTGTGTATATAGTCTAGTGCTATATATGTACCGTATTTTTTGCTCTATAAGATGCGCCAGACCACAAGACGCACCTAGTTTTTGGAGGAGGAAAACAAGAAAAAAAATATTCTGAATCTCAGAAGCCAGAACAGCGAGAGGGATCGCTGCACAGTGAAAGCAGCAATCCCTCTTGCTGTTCTGGCTTCTGGGATAGCTGCGCAGCCTGCATTCGCTCCATAAGACGCACACACATTTCCCCTTACTTTTTAGGAGGAAAAAGTGAGTCTTATAGAGCAAAAAATACGGTATATATACACACACATGAACTGGTGCATGGAGAAAGCCTTGCAGCTGGAATTTATTGTTGGGGCAGTAGGATGGCAATGGCCTTTGGAATGGAGTGGCTGGGCCAAAGGGATGAAGCAGGTTCCACAGCAAACCCTAGGGAAGGATCCGGTGGTACAAAAGGTTGTGTGTGTGGCTCCCCGCCTCCCCAGTGACCCACTAGCACCTTGAAAATATAAGGCAGTACATTGCTGATGTTCATTGTAATGCAAAATGGAGGCAACCATTCAGGGGGCGATTTTAATAAATTTCTTCAAAAAGCTGAGCGGACAGACTGGGATTTCCAGAGCAGGTCCCGATTTAGGTTTGATGAGGCCCTGAGCTACTGAAGGTAATGGGGCCCTTTATATGTCCAGCTGTCCTTTGTCAACAACAAATTGTCACTATTTTTGTGTTGAATACCGGTATATGCTATACAGTGGTACCTTGGGTTACATATGCTTCAGGTTACATACACTTCAGGTTACAGACTTTGCTAACCCAGAAATAGTACCTCGGGTTAAGAACTTTGCTTCAGGATAAGAACAGAAATCGAGGCCCCATTAGCTAAAGTGGTGCTTCAGGTTAAGAACATTTTCAGGTTAAGAACGGACCTCTGAAACGAATAAAGTACTTAACCAGAGGTACCACTGTATGATAATCTATGGACCTAATAGGTATCTAAAGCCATTTGCACATGTTGCCATGCAACCAGCCCATGCAGAATGTTGGCACCATATATATAGAAATGAGCAAACCAGTGGTATTTTAGGGAGCAGGCTAGCAGGTGGGGCCCATGACTTACATCATAGGAGCCTACAAAACACTGAACACTGTTGCTGTATGTAGGTTTTACTTTATTTGTTTTTTTATCTTATGTTGTGGAAATGTACAACCAGTCTCCCCCCTTTTTTCAGAGTCCCCCAAGAGAGTGGGGCCCTAAGCTATAGCTTGTTTAGCTTATACATAAATCCGGCACTGTTCCAGAGGCAGAGAAACTGTTTGAGACGATAATCAATAATTGTGCTTGATTCAGCCCACTCTTATGATGGATGGATTCAAATTCTGCGACACCTTCATGGCAACTAGGAGGAGATTTCAAGAAGAAGAAGAAGAAGAGTTTGGATTTGATATCCTGCTTTATCACTGCCCTAAGTAGTCTCAAAGCGGCTAACAATCTCCTTTCCCTTCCTCCCCCACAACAAACACTCTGTCAGGTGAGTGGGGCTGAGAGACTTCAGAGAAGAGTGACTAGCCCAAAGTCACCCAGCAGCTGCATGTGGAGGAGCGGAGACGCGAACCCGGTTCCCCAGATTACGAGTCTACCCCTCTTAACCACTACACCACACTGGCTCCAGACTGGGCACGGGGTGGTGAGCGGGAGGAGAAAGCTATTGGAAGAAGGGAGCAGGACACAGAGAGACCCTGGCTGATTAAGACAAGCGAGGTGTCCCCCGTCAACGATGCTTTCTTCAGA
Source organism: Podarcis pityusensis (assembly GCF_964106645.2). Lineage (NCBI taxonomy): Eukaryota > Metazoa > Chordata > Lepidosauria > Squamata > Lacertidae > Podarcis > Podarcis pityusensis. The sequence continues at coordinate 87,837,546 of NC_138032.1, forward strand.
GCCGAGAGAAAACAAGTCTATCCCTGTATATGTTACTCCGAGCAAAAAAGGATGAGACAGAAGAGGAGAAAGATCAATGAGAAGAAGGGGACAGTGTGGCAGATTTAATTAATTACTGTATATTAAAATGTTTGTTTACAGAAATGAACAGCTACAAGAGGTCTGATGTTAATTAATTTACAACATTTTTCTCCTGGTCCCTGTGCTGTGCCAGCAATCGTGGAGGTAGCATGGGAGCAGGTAAGCATTTCCAGCAGCCTCTTCGGAAAGAATGGGGAAGTTGACCAAGGGCCAACTCAGTGACCTCCAAGAACCACACAGCAGTGCAGTGGACTCTGAAGGGAACGGGGAAAGAGTCACCTCACTTAAGAGGCCATCAAGGTGCTCTTGTTGCATTGTATGCATAAGAGGAGTCGGGAGGTGACACCTCCCACCTCAAAGCTTCATCTCCTCCATCTACAGCCAGACTCTTGGGTTGGGGCAACGGGAGCAATTGCCCCAGGCCTCACATATGGATTGGGTCATGTCAACATAGACAGTAATATGTTTTAGAGCAGGCATGGGCAAACTCGGCCCTCCAGATCTTTTGGGACTACAACTCCCATCATCCCTAGCTAACAGAACCAGTGGTCAGAGATGAGGGGAGTTGTAGTCCCAAAACATCTGGAGGGCCGAGTTTGCCTATGCCTGTTTTAGAGTTTAAAATAACCAGATCCTTGACTATCTAAGGATAGATGTGGGTGGCGCTGTGGTCTAAACCACTGAGCCTCTTGAGCTTGCCAATCGGAAGGTCAGAGGTTCAAATCCCCAGGTCGAGGTGAGCTCCCGTTGCTCTGTCCCAGCTCCTGCCAACCTAACAGTTCGAAAGCATGCCAGTGCAAGTAGATAGATAGGTACCACTGTGGTGGGAAGGTAAACAGAGTTTTCTTGCGCTCTGGTTTCTGTCACGGTGTTCCATTGCACCAGAAGCGGTTTAGAGTCATGCTGGCCACATGACTTGGAAAGCTGCCTGTGGACAAACACCGGCTCCCTCGGCCTGAAAGCGAGATGAGCGTCGCAACCCCATAGTCACCTTTGACTGGACTTAACCGCCCAGGGGTCCTTCACCTTTACCTATCTAAGACATGGGCCAGAAATGGTGACCTTCCAATTGTTGCAGGCCCTGTGGCCCTCGGGACTCCAACTCCCATCAGCCCCAGTCAGCATGGCCAGTGGTCAGGGATGTTGGGAGTTGTAGAGCAGCAGATCTTGAGCACTACAGGTTCCTCACCGCTGTTCTGAGGCAAAAAACCTGTGGGTTTTTTTGTTTTTGTTTTTTACTTCTTAAAACCATGGGACACAGCAATGCCGGCTTGTTCCATCTTACTTTTGCCTGGGGGTGAATGAATCCATTAATTTAAGTTCCCTTCAGTGCTTTATTTTCCCAATCTTAAATTGCATTGGCCACATTTCCACCTCAGTCTTCAACTTGTTTTTAAAAAAAGTTATGAGAAAATGTCATCGGTATTTTAGTACAGAGTTCTCCTAGTATACACATTTTTGCCTGCAATTTCACATAATCCGCACATTTCCTCCCAAGTCGTTTCCCCCTAATACAATGCATTTAGTTTCATGAATCTATACATTTTAGGTTTGCTTTCCCATAATATGTGCATTTTGTCCACTGTTTTGAGTTGGAGAATTCCATCACAAATTTCGGATAAGGTCCAGTTTCAAAGAATAGACGTCCTTTGGTTTGTGTGTTGTTTTTGGGAAGTGCAGATACAGTAGGCTCACACCAAAAATGCGAACCAAACCAAATTTCTCCTTGGTCCTTGCTTCTTCCCATCTTCTTGCTTCTTCGGCTGTTGATTCGGCTTCAGATGAAATTATTTGCTATGAAGTTTTAATGTTGGCCAGTTTAAACGAGATTTTGTCACTTTTGCCTTTTGACCGTTTGCAATTTAGCCTAGCTACTGCCTTAGATACAAGTGGCATTTAACAGCTGTAATGTTCTCTGATGCTGACCTCCTTAATCTGTAGCGGTGACCGCAGATCATAACAGTAATTGAATTATAATCTGGATAAGAGAATGAAAGGCCTTCAGATCTATGACACAACAGAACAGAAAGGACAGCTAAGGACCAAAGGAAAGCCCCACGCTACTCTTAACCTATAAATGACATTTCATCAGTCGAGGATTTGCTGAAGATTTTATTCTCTAGGACCGGCCTGTTCAAAGCCTAAGCAGACTGAATTCCCGTTCGTTGCTTGTCAGGATTTGGAGAAGGCTTTTGTTGTGTTGCTTTGGAGTTGTGTAGTTTCACGGATGCCCTCACAAATAAAGGTAAAGGGACCCCTGACCATGAAGTCCAGTCGTGACTGACTCTGAGGTTGCGGCGCTCATCTCGCTTTATAGGCTGAGGGAGCCGGCGTTTGTCCACAGACAGCTTCCAGGTCATGTGGCCAGCAGGACTAAGCCACTTCTGGCGAACCAGAGCAGCGCACGAAAACGCTGTTTACCTTCCCGCTGGAGCGGTACCTATTTATCTACTTGCACTTTGATGTGCTTTTGAACTGCTAGGTTGGCAGGAGCAGGGACCAAACAATGGGAGCTCACCCCGTCGCGGGGATTCGAACTGCCAACCTTCTGATCAGCAAGTCCTAGGCTCTGTGGTTTAACCCACAGCGCCACCCGCGTCCCTGCCCTTGCAAATAGCACGTCTCAATAAAGCTGATTTATCTTCAGGATTACGCTGGTCACATTGTTAGTTGATGTCTCTTAGGGGTTAGGGGGTGCATATGAGGTGTGTGGGGACGCGGGTGGCGCTGTGGTCTAAACCACTGAGCCTCTTGGGCTTGCCAATCAGAAGGTCGGCGGGTCAAATCCCCTTGACAGAGTGAGCTCCCGTTGCTCTGTCCCAGCTCCTGTCAACCTAGCAGTTTGAAAGCACACCAGTGCAAGTAGATAAATAGGCACCACTGCGGCGGGAAGGTAAACAGTGTTTCCATGCGCTCTGGTTTCCGTCACGGTGTTCCATTGTGCCAGAAGCAGTTTAGTCATGCTGGCCACAGGACCCAGAAAGCCATCTGTGGACAAACACTGGCTCCCTTGGCCTGAAAGCAAGATGAGCGCCACACCCCAAAGTTGCCTTTGACTGGACTTGACCATCCAGGGGTCCTTTACCTTTGCCTTTTACCTAATGAGTTGTGCACACCTGTAACAGTATGTAACTTAAATATTTGCATTAATTTATACCCAGCTTTTCTTCCAAGGTGGAGCTCAAGGCAACATGTACATAGGGTTCCGTGGTGGTCTCCCACCTGGGCACTGACTCAAGCCTGCTTAGTGTCAGAGGGGGCTGCATCATGCACCCTAGGGGCGTGGGGGGCAGCTGCCCTGGCAATTGCCCCAGGCACATTTTTCTGGGGTGCATGATGCTTATGCTGCCTTCCCTGAACCAGGCCTGTGAAGAAGAGTTTGGATTTGATATCCCGCTTTATCTCTACCCAAAGGAGTCTCAAAGTGGCCAACATTCTCCTTTCCCTTCCTCCCCCACAACAAACACTCTGTCAGGTGAGTGAGGCTGAGAGACTTCAGAGAAGTGTGACTAGCCCAAGGTCACCCAGCAGCTGCATGTGGAGGAGCGGGGAATCGAACCAGGTTCCCCAGATTACGAGTCTACCGCTCTTAACCACTACACCACATCTGATCACATCCCAGCCTTGCAAAGCGGCTCGGGGAGGGTGGTGTGAGAAGGACGGCATGCGTCCTTCAATCTCAGCCTCACCCCTGAGGGCCAGGAATCGAAGGGCACACGACTGTTGTGTCTTCTCACATCGTCCTCCCTGGATCCCAAAGATATGCCCAAAGAATGAAAACGTATGAATTAGGGTCATGGTTAATTGACTAGGAATTCCTCAAAAGTATCAAATTCTCTTTTTGTAGCAATTGGATTTTTTTTAATGGTATGCTGATTAGTGGTGACAATTCATATGTACAGTGGTACCTCGGGTTACAGATGCTTCAGGTTACAGACTCAGCTAACCCAGAAATAGTACCTCATGTTGAGAACAGAAATCGTGCTCCAGCGGCACGGCAGCAGCAGGAGGCCCCATTAGCTAAAGTGGTGCTTCAGGTTAAGAACAGTTTCAGGTTAAGAACGGACCGCTGGAACGAATTAAGTTCTTAACCCGAGGTACCACTGTATAACTGAACAGCATGAAAACTCCTTGAGTGGGATTTGAAAGGTCCCACAAAATAAATGCAGGGACTCATAAGTCTGAGGGACTAGTTGGGATCTGACTGCATTGGGATCTGATTATATTGGGAACTGAATACAGGAACCAGGGAGGAGCTGCGTAAAGCATAAAGTGCAAATGCTAGCGTACACTCTGTATCAAATGCTTCATTCTTCACCATTTTGGACATCATGCAAAATATAGTTTGAAGTGATAAGAATGAGCCACAGCAAGCCTCAGGTCTGCATGTTTTCCCCTCCCCTCTTGCTCCTCCAGTGTGCCCACAGTGAGGGATTTAGAAGCTTTCACTTCTTATTCCAATTAACCACAGTTTAGCATGTCACCTGAACCCTAAACTGTGGCTCATGTTAACTAGGATTTGTTTAAGCGAGTCGGCTTGATAACCCATGGTCTGAAGTTGACTTGCTTTAATGAAATCATTAAGATTAACACATTTTGTCAGGTTTGGATGGCACAACAAGCTGTAATTAATTTAAAACAGAAATGGAAGCTTTTGAATTCCTCCTTGTCAAAGGAGAGGCAGAGGAGCATATGAGCTGGAGGCTTGTGGCAGCTTGTTTTCATCATGATAAACCATGGTTTAGTGTGACGTCCAAACGAGGCCTTTGTCTCCTTGATGCTGTGTGCTGACACCAATGTAAAAGAAAACGCTGAATGCATGCCATAGTTAATGTAAAAGGAATATTTTGGAATATAATACATAAATTAATTGAATAACAGCAGCAGCAGCAGCAGCAGCAGCAGCAACAACATCAAATAATCCAACTTGCTTATCAGTCTAGTGCTATATATGTACCGTATTTTTCGCTCTATAAGACGCACCAGACCACAAGACGCACCTAGTTTTTGGAGGAGGAAAACAAGAAAAAAAATATTCTGAATCCCAGTAGCCAAAACAGCAAGAGTGATCGCTGCACAGCGAAAGCAGCGATCCCTCTTGCTGTTCTGGCTTCTGGGATAGCTGCACAGCCTGCATTCGCTCCATAAGATGCACACACATTTCCCCTTACTTTTTAGGAGGGAAAAAGTGAGTCTTATAGAGCAAAAAATACGGTATATACCGCTCACTTCGTTACCCAGATTTAGGTTTGTAAAGCTGTCCAGAACTATCCCATTTCAACAGACATATGGCAATACATCCATGCAGGGCACAGCAGAACAACTTCCGTAGCAACTGACTAATTCTCCAATAGACTTGCTGCTGAAATTTGGGAGACACTCCCCACCCCTGGCCAGAAATTAGTTTTAATGTTGAAATCCTGGCACTTAAAGATCTTACTCTGAAAATTTTGGTGCTCATACAGGAATCTGCTATGCCTTCAGTCCATCTTGAAGTTCAATGAATTTGTTGTTCCATGAATCATAATTGTTCTGCACCAGGCAATTTCCAATATTCTTGCATACACTTTATGTATTTTTGTGACATCTGTATTATGTAATTGTTCCATACCATCTTGTCAAACCAGCCGAATCCTGTAGTGTTTTAGCCAGTTTTTACCAAGCCTTCCTGTATAATTTCACCAGGTCTGGACCTTTTTTCCTGATATGGTTGCATGTAACAGAAATCTACTGTAATCTCTGTAATTGCCACCCAGTAAACTCGTTTATGAAAATGTTCTTGGATAACATCTGATAAATGCAATTCATAACCTTCAGTGACCTTTTCTTCTCTTGGCTGAATATTTCCTACCCGGTATGCCCTGAGCATACAAGGAAATCTTTAAATTTTGGGCATATTGTTTCTTTAATACACATTTGGATGGTTAATGTCTGATAGAAGCCCTGATGACTTTTGGTAACCTTGGAGAGAATGGTCACATTATCATTTCAGAGCCAAGTTAATTTTTCTCATTATCATGGAAAAACACGTCAAATTTCAGAGCACTTGCTCAACAGGAAACCTGGACATCATAGCGACGTTTTCCAAATCGAGTGCTTAAAAATGTTTCTTGGGTAAAACCCTGACTCGTTGGCCAAGCCTCTGTTAATTTGGTTCTACACTGCCGCATTCATTTTTTCCAGTTAATTTTCTCTTTCGGCCCATAAGAATTAGGCAGGTTGAGATGCGCCATGTTGGATTTCTGTTTTAATACAAGGCTGCTGTGGCTGTGGGAGAAGCAATAACATCTTGGGGTTTCAGTGCCTCCCGGCTCAGGCTGTATGTAAAAGGTAAAGGGCCCCCTGACCATTAGGTCCAGTCGTGACTGACTCTGGGGTTATGGTGCTCATCTCGCTTTATTGGCCGAGGGAGCTGGCGTACCGCTTCCGGGTCATGTGGCCAGCATGACTAAGCCGCTTCTGGCGAACCAGAGCAGCGCACGGAAACGCCGTTCACCTTCCCACCGGAGTGGTACCTATTTATCTACTTGCACTTTGATGTGCTTTCGAACTGCTAGGTTGGCAGGAGCAGGGACCGAGCAACGGGAGCTCACCCCGTTGCGGGGATTCAAACCGTCGACCTTCTGATCGGCAAGTCCTAGGCTCTGTGGTTTAACCCACAGCGCCACCCTCTCAGGCTGTATATACGTATGTGCAAATAAACCACATATCATAAAGACACCACAGTCTCCCCTGTGCTTCATTTCCAAAGGAAACATGAACCTCGGATAAGCGCCTAGAATCTCGCACTGCTTGGAAATTGGGGTGGTTTGTAAGAATACACTGCCACATTTCAGTCGCTTAAGAAACAATAAAACACAACGGGTCTCAAAAACGCCAGGACAGAAATCACAAAAACACTATGATGAGTGTATGGCTTGGCACTGTGTGATCTCTGAGCGATCGATACATTACAATTCAAAAACAAATGTCTAGTGTGGACAGGCCCAATGGGTCCTATCCCCTGCCATTCCCGACTCGTCCTCTGTTTTTAATTCTGAATGTTTAAATTGCTGTCATCTGCCCAGGAACCTTCTGGCAAAGGGTGGGAATATTATTAGTACTACTACTAAATTTCTTTAATCTCCCTATGGAACTCCCATAATCACTTCTTGAGTGAGATTGGCACAGTAATTGAAGCATTTTTATTCCCCATATTTTTTAGTGGGGAGGAATGGGATATATATATTTTGTTTTGGTACTAGCTGCTGGATTTTGTTGAGGTAGGATCAGAGTGTTGTTGCAGACTGCTGTTTCATACTGTGTTTTATTCTAAGTTGCATTTAACTGTGCTATAGTTCTACAGTTCCACTATTGTTACTCATTAACATGGTGAGAGGTGGGACATTCATCTAATACATACACAGCCACACCCACACATACACATACCTTTTCATATTTTTGTTCTTCACAAATATGGCTTACTGTTGGCATTTTGTACCACTTCAGTAAGGATGATTCAGTGCTGTTTGAAAATCTGACAACACAGATAGGGTCATAATATTCTGCTGCACCAGGGCATATACCGTATTTTTTGCACCATAACACTCACTTTTTTCCTCCTAAAAAGTAAGGGGAAATGTCTGTGCGTGTTATGGAGGGAATGCCTATGGGTGGCATGCCTACGGATTTTCCTCCTCTAAAAACTACATGCGTGTTATGGTCAGGTGCGTGTTATAGAGCGAAAAATACGGTAATCTGCAACAGCACCAAAGGCAGTGAAGGTATTATATAGGAATGTAAATTCAGACCTTCTGAAGCCTTTGTTACATCCTTATCATTGCCCAGGGGAGTCTCAAAATTATAGATCTCTGGAGGCAAAGTAGTTCCTCTCTAGATTTGGGACATCTCTGTGTTAGGAGATGTGTACATTTTCAGATTTTGTGAATTTGAACACTGGATGCGGGTGGCGCTGTGGTTTAAACCATTGAGCCTCTCGGGCTTGCTGATCAGAAGGTCAGTGGTTCATATCCCCGCAATGGGGTGAGCTTCTGTTGCTTGGTCCCAGCTCCTGCCAACCTAGCAATTCGAAAGCACGCCAAAAAAGTGCAAGTAGATAAATAGGTACTGCTCCGGCAGGAAGGTAAACGGCGTTTCCGTGTGCTGCTCTGGTTTCGCAGTTCCATTGCGCCAGAAGTGGCTTAGTCATGCTGGCCACATGACCCAGAAAAACTGTCTGCGGACAAATGCCAGCTCCCTCGGCCTGTAAAGCGAGATGGGCGCCACAACCCCAGAGTCGTCTGCAACTGGACTTAACTATCAGGGGTCCTTTAGTAAAGGTAAAGCTATCCCTGACCGTTAGGTCCAGTCACGGACGGCTCTGGGCTTGCGCGCTCATTTTGCTCTATAGGCCGAGGGAGCCGATGTTTGTTCGCAGACAGCTTCTGGGTCATGTGGCTAGCATGACTAAGCCGCTTCCGGCAAACTAGAGCAGTAAATGGACAAAAGGCCGCCATCAGGGGTAGCAATGGAACTGACGATTCACCGTGCTAGAGAAGAAACAATTTTTAAAAGATTTTTTTAGTTTTTTCTACTGTTAGATTCACAAAATGTTTAGGGGTACGCGTCCCCCTAGGAAAAAAGCACTGGGTATACTATATATGTCTGTCATCCTCATAATTTAGTCATAGTTTGATGCCAGAACTAAAGCTTCAGACACAAGTGTGGATGTTTAAAACTCCAAGTTAAACTTTTAAAATTTCAGCATTCAAATGCAGGATAGTCATCCAAGTTCCAATTGTCACACTTTCATTTTATTGCCCACTTTGCATTCTTAACCTCTCGCTCTAATCCAGAATTAACCAGGTAACATAAAATATAAACAGGAGCCAAACTGATATTATGCAACAATAACGGCATTTCATGACTTAATAGCATTCAGCTGGCATTTGCAAAAATCAGATATCAGAATGTCAAATATAGGGATTATCACCTTGTTCTCATAAGCTTGGATAAGTGTTCTGCAGGGTCCTCTTTTTCCAGTACATGTCCTCTTTTCCATGGGTGTGTAAAATGAGAGTCGTCATAGTGATCCATAGCTAAGAGTAAGGTAAAGGTAAAGGTAAAGGTAAAGGTAAAGGTAAAGGTAAAGGTAAAGGTAAAGGGACCCCTGACCATTAGGTCCAGTCGTGACTGACTCTGGGGTTGCGGCACTCATCTCACTTTATTGGCCGAGGGAGCCTGCGTACAGCTTCCAGGTCATGTGGCCAGCATGACTAAGCCACTTCTGGTGAACCAGAGCAGCGCACGGAAATGCCGTTTACCTTCCCACCACAGGGGTACCTATTTATTTACTTGCACTTTGACGTGCTTTCAAACTGCTAGGTTGGCAGGAGCAGGGACTGAGCAACGGGAGCTCACCCCGTTGCGGGGATTCGAACCTCCAACCTTCTGATCGGCAAGTCCTGGGCTCTGTGGTTTAACCCACAGCACCACCTGTGTCCCTTTATAGCTAAGAGTAGAAGTCGGCAAATGTGTCCTCTTTTTTGTTCTTCAAAATATGGCAACCCTATCCAGCTAGCTACCTGTCAGAACAAGTACATTTAAATTAAAGTTTCTGGTAGGGGTGAAACGTGGGCTGAGAATTTTACTCAAACATGTTTACTTTGGAATAAGTGCCGACTTGTTATATACAGTGGTACCTCGGGTTAAGTACTTAATTCGTTCCGGAGGTCCGTACTTAACCTGAAACTGTTCTTAACCTGAAGACCACTTTAGCTAATGGGGCCTCCTGCTGCTGCCGTGCCACCGGAGTACGATTTCTGTACTCATCCTGAAGCAAAGTTCTTAACCCGAGGTACTATTTCTAGGTTAGCGGAGTCTGTAACCTGAAGCATATGTAACCTGAAGTGTATGTAACCTGAGGTACCACTGTATCTATATCTCAATATCACCTGTAAACAGGTATATGCATGTTGACCACTGTCAGCCCTGGTGCGTCTCAATGCGTCTTACTAGCCTAGGTACTGATGCCAGGCCTGTGTGCCATACCTGCTTCTCCCACCATCAACTGTTGCTTTCAGAGTATCCATTGGAGTGGGACAAGAGGCTTGGATTGTAGGGCACTGGAATTTGACTGCAAGCTCCAACCCTACTTGCACCATGGCCAACATAGATCCTTCTCCCCCTACCCCACCTCCACCAAAATAGGATGGCTGTGCAGTCTCATGATCTTCAATTTGAGCTTTGGATTCCAGCTCTAGATCCACTGCACAATGGAGCCACATTGCTACTTCCCAACTGGTGGAGTGACCCCCAAAGCGAATATCGATCTGTGTGTCGCATTGTGTGCATGCCAGGGCAAATACACGCAAGGGAGATGTGGTGGTGGTGGGGGCTTCCATTTCCTTTCTCCCACCATTCAACCCCTTCTTCGCTCCCCCCCCGCAAACACTACAAAGCAGATCATTGTGGACATGTGTCTCTCTTCCTGCGCACCGAGTTTGATATTGCGGTGAAATGAGCAGTGGCAAAGCTGCTGCGTCGAAATGTGTTTTGAAGAATCAGCGAATGCATCTGAACAGCCCCCTTCCCCACCCCGCACTAACAAATGAAGCTCCCTCTGCCGTCAAAGTAAGATTGATCGCTCCTCTGGCATTTCATATTCAGTGTTCTGAATATGGAGGGAGGGAGGGGTGTGCGTTCCCCAGGGATGCCAACCTTGCTACTTTGCCGCTCGTCTCTAGAGAGCCGCTGAAGGCATGGCAGTAGAGGCTCAGTGGAGAACTCTTCCTCTTCTGACTTCATCAACATTTAGTCTCTCATTTCAGATCTTGGCAGATGGAATTCTGTCTGCCAGCCAGGATGGATGACCTAGCCGCACCTCCTTCTTGGCTCCTCATCAGAGGCACTGAAATTGTTTTCAAAATTAAAATAAAAACAGTCCAATTTTTATGGACACTGGAACCTGTGATATATTTTACTTAAGAATTTTGCAGAGGGAAGAAAAAAAAGAGACAACCCTCAGAAATAAACAAAAATCCCAAAGCTGATTTTTTTCAATTTGGTCTGAAGAGGAGCTGTCTGGCCTGCCAAGAACTGGGGTCTGCTGAACAAATGAGAGGCAGGACCAGACAATTTCCCTTTCTGTTTCACTCCTGCTCTCCCTTTCTTCTCCTTCTTCTTCTAAAAAATAAAATAAATTATAATATTAAGGCTATGGGAATGAAGAAGTGAATGAGGAACAGCTTGCTGGGAGAACAGGCCAAGCTTATACTGGTGCGTTGGTCTGATCTGCAAATGATGTTAAATTTCTTCCAAGCACATGTGTGGTCTTGTTTACTTTATGGGAGCACTCCCATGCAATATGTACTTTTTAATGCAGGAAAAATGACACCACTTCTTCAGCAAGTCTTCTGATCTCTTCCTGTACATCTGCCCCATCACATTTAATCAAAATACCACTAGGACCGTGTGTCCTGATGCACCATGGACCTCCAAGGCTTTGTATGCAGATTAGAGCTTTTGCTCAGAGGGGATCACAAGCCAGTTCTACAAGATTCCACTGGAGGGGATGTATACCCAGGGTTTTGGACTTGGATGGGCAGCACTGCTGAGCCACAAGGAGAGAGTGTGGATAACTATAAACCATTCTGGTCACAATGAATGGGGACCAGTGGAGAACCTACATTTTGTGGCCCCTGAACTGTTATGGGGGCCCCTTTGCAACCAGCAACAAGGTCTGGGTAACCACTGTTATCTTCTTCAATGCATACCATCCAACATTTATCCAATGAAAATAGGGACGTCCTATTCCATAATAATAATTTTATTACTTATACCCCACCCATCTGACCTGGTTGCCCCAGCCTCATTAAAAAACTTCCCTGTACAGGACCGCCTTCAGATGGTTTGGGGGTCGGGTAGCTCTATAACCTTCAACATTTCTCCAATGAAAATAGGGACATCCTAAGGGCACAAGGAGAAGGGGATGACAGAGGACGAGATGGTTGGATAGTGTTCTTGAAGCTACCAGCATGAGTTTGACCAAACTGCGGGAGGCAGTGGAAGACAGGAGTGCCTGGCGTGCTCTGGTCCATGGGGTCATGAAGAGTCAGACACGACTAAACAACAAAGGAAAAATGGGACATTCTAGGATCAAATCAGAAACCAGGACAGCTTCTGTAAATCCGGGACAGTCCCTGGAAAATGCAGGCACTTGGAGGGTCTGTCAATGGGGTTGTTCCTCCTTTACAACATCTGTGCTACTGACTCTCAAACTTTGGGATTGTTGAAATATATACCACAACAAACTAATAAATTTGAGCTCCGTGACTCAAATTGGGTTTACTACACCCATTTTTTTAAAGCAATGTCAACTAAAGTTGAAGATTTAGCTTCATTAGTTCCATAGTAGACCTGCCCCTGACTGGGATATTAATACTGTGATCATCTGAATTGTTTCTTGTGGGTAAGTATTGATTCCCTGTAACCAAGAGCACTGCTAACCACTGTTGATAGGCAAGGACTTCCTCAGGAGTGCTTCCTAACAATCTGGCTGCAGCACATGGGAACGGTTTCATGTGGCTAAAGAATGTCATGTGAGCATGCTGATCTTACATGTATCACTGAGACCTGGAGAGAGGGGGAGAGAGAGAGAGAGAGAGAGAGAGAGAGAGAGAGAGAGAGAGAACCTCAGTGCTTTGCAGGACTGGAAGATCTATTGGGATAGTCAACTCTCAGGGGCAGATGGATCTGAAAGGCATTCTGATTATACTTTGGGAATTTCCTGCTGATATGTCTGCTGTTCTTATCAATTCCCTAGCCACCCTCTGGAACCAGGAGGTGATATGGGACATTTACATCATGCGTAGGCAAACTAAAGCCCGGGGGCTGGATCTCCTTCTCAATCCCAACCGCCTTCTCAATCCGGCCCGCGAACGGTCCGGGAATCAGCGTGTTTGTACATGAGTAGAATGTGTCCTTTTATTTAAAATGCATCTCTGGGTTATTTGCGGGGCCTGCCTGGTGTTTTTACATGAGTAGAACATGTGCTTTTATTTAAAATGCATCTCTAGGTTATTTGTGGGGCATAAGAATTCATTCATTTCCCCCACAAAAATCTAGTACGGCCCCCACGAGGTCTGAGGGACAGTGGACCGACCCCCTGCTGAAAAAGTTTGCTGACCCCTGATTTACATGATTGCTTGTAGAGACACCCTCTTCCACTGAATGAGCCCACTTTCTCAAGTCAATGCAATGACTGGGATTGGGGAAATGGCTAAACTTAAGGTGGAAGAAAACAAGGGTGTCCAGGAAAACTTTGTTTTATTCTGCTTTTATAACAATTCTGTCTTGTTTCCAAATCTATCCTCTAAAATATCAGCATATGGATGTGGGTTTTTTATTGTTCTAAAACATTGACAAGTATCAGTATAATTAGTTAATTAACATATTATATATCAATTAATAAAATCAATTATAATTTAATTACTCATGACTATTACTGTGTGAGGGACACGGGTGGTGCTTTGGTCTAAACCACTGAGCCTAGGGCTTGCCGATCAGAAGGTCAGCGGTTCAAATCCCCGTGACGGGGTGAGCTCCCATTGCTCGGTCCCTGCTCCTGCCAACCTAGCAGTTCGAAAGCACATCAAAGTGCAAGTAGATAAATAGGTACCGCTCCAGCGGGAAGGTAAACGGCGTTTCTGTGTGCTGCTCTGGTTTGCCAGAAGCGGCTTAGCCATGCTGGCCACATGACCCAGAAGCTGCGCGCCGGCTCCCTCGGCCAATGAGCGCCGCAACCCCAGAGTCAGTCACAACTGGACCTAATGGTCAGGGGTCCCTTTACCTTTATTACTGTGTGGGTATCAGGGCAGGGGAACCTTAAACCTGGGGGTCAAAAGCAGGCCTCCAGGCACCTCTGGAGCTCTCCTCAGGTCATGCCTCTACCCAAGCTACACACCCTCCTTGAGGGCTATTGTTTGGGTGGGATGTGACCTTGAACCACGTGAATACCCCTTGCTTGCCTGAAGGGAGGGGGGAGAGATGTGGTATGTGTGCATAAAAACCTCCGACTCTTGTATGGCTGGAATGTCATCTACTGTGCAGGTGTCAGGCTTCGGGGAATCGGCTTTCTTCCCCGTGGCAGTAAACAAAGGATCAAATGAAAGGAGCGTCTTACCAGTTAGAATCTTTAATAATCACAAAGACACGTCTCCTAGAAACGGTGGTGCTCCTAATTAAGGTTCACACCCCTTCCGTCCCTATTTGGAGATTTTTGCATAGCAGGGGTAATAGATACCGAGCGTATATGCCTGTAGAAACGGCAGAGTAACAAGGCATGAGAGACAGTTTCTGAGAGGCCTATGCCCAGCTTTGCCTTGCTTCACCAGTGAGAATGCACTGCATGTGGTCTCTCTGTTCTCTGACTCTGTATAAAATTGTATAGATGTTCGCCTGCATCTAAACACTCCAGGCCACCTCTGCATGGGGGATGCCTTTTCAACACATCGCTGGGCAATCTAAGTTCTTTTTACTCGAGGTCATGAACAATTACAGATCCATGCTTGCCTCCACACCTTTCATTAGTTTCATTTGCCCTAGTAATGGTATAAAGATTTCTGAATGTTTTTACAGATCACATAAGAAATGGAAAGCATTATGGGTGCTTGACTGTAAAATAGTCCCGCCCCGCTGCTGAACTATAGTAGGTTCCAAAAAAGATACTGGACACCCAGAACCCATATACAGTGGTACCTCGGGTTACATACGCTTCAGGTTACATACGCTTCAGGTTACAGACTCCGCTAACCCAGAAATAATACCTCGGGTTAAGAACTTTGCTTCTTTTCATTTACTTCAAATGTTTTTTAGAACTCCAATGCCCCCTCATGTGATCACTTGATCGCCCAAGGAAGCTCCACCAGGCTGGAGTCTTGTGTGTCAAGAGTCACCCACAGCTGCTGAGATTTAGCAGGTCTCATCCCCGTCTTTTGAAGGATCTTGAAGGTCTCTCCCGCCCAATGGCCTGTATTCAAAAATTACGCTGGGCCTTATCTTTTTATTCTTTGGTTGTGTTTTTATTTTGAGAGTTTTCATGGGTTTAATATATATACAGTGGTACCTCGGGTTACATATGCTTCAGGTTACATACACTTCAGGTTACACACTCCACTAACCCAGAAATAGTGCTTCAGGTTAAGAACTTTGCTTCAGGATGAGAACAGAAATTGTGCTCCGGCGGCACGGCAGCAGCAGGAGGCCCCATTAGCTAAAGTGGTGCTTCAGGTTAAGAACAGTTTCAGGTTAAGTACAGACCTCCGGAACGAATTAAGTACTTGGGTGCAATTGAGCTAGGCTTCAGTACTTTTGGGTTTCATTGATCTCACTGGGGAAATTAACCACTTGTTTAACTTGAGGGAAACCTATAGATGATGATGATAAATAATCAATCATGTATTGTTGTTGTTGTTGTTTAGTTGTTTAGTCGTGTCCGACTCTATGTGACCCCATGGACCAGAGCACGCCAGGCCCTCCTGTCTTCCACTGCCTCCTGCAGTTTGGTCAAACTCATGCTAATAACTTCGAGAACACTGTCCGGTCATCTCGTCCTCTGTCGTCCCCTTCTTCTTGTGCCCTCAGTCTTTCCCAACATCAGGGTCTTTTCCAGGGAGTCTTCTCTTCTCATGAGGTGGCCAAAGTATTGGAGCCTCAGCTTCAGGATCTGTCCTTCCAGTGAGCACTCAGGGCTGATTTCCTTCAGAATGGATAGGTTTGATTTTCTTGCAGTCCATGGGACTCTCAAGAGTCTCCTCCAGCAGCATAATTCAAAAGCATCAATTCTTTGGTGATCAGCCTTCTTTATGGTCCAGCTCTCACTTCCATACATCACTACTGGTACAAAATAGATCACACAATTAACATTAAAATTATTATTTTTTAAAAAATAAAACCAACAAGATTTATTCTTTTAATTTTGTCTTTTAATTTCATGACTGCTGTCACCATCTGCAGTGATCATGGAACCCAAGAAAGTAAAATTTCTCACTACCTCCATTTCTTCCCCTTCTATTTGCCAGGAGGTAATGGGACCAGTGACCATGATTATTAGTTTTATGTTTATTTATACCCCACCTTGATGGGTCTCAAGGCAGCTTACAGATAAAAATAAGAACTGCTAAAAATATAGAAAAAACAATCATTAAAAAACAATGAAAAATGGATAAAATTAAAACTATATCTAGTGGAACCTTGTTTTTCAAATGTCTCCGTTGACGAACGTTTCGGAACCCAAATGCTGAAAACCCGGAAGTAAATGCTTCTGTTTTCAAACATGCCTCGGAAGTCGAACAGCTTCCGCTGTGTGTTTTTTTCAATTTTCTGAATTGAATTTGCCGACAGCTCTTTGCGCCTTGGTTGTCAAACGTTTTGGAAGTCGAATGGTCTTCCAGAATGGATTACATTCGACAACCAAGGTTCCACTGTACAGTGGTACCTCAGGTTACAGACGCTTCAGGTTACATATGCTTCAGGTTACAGACTCTCCTAACCCAGAAATAGTACCTCGGGTGAAGAACTTTGCTTCAGGATGAGAACAGAAATCATGCTCCGGCGGCACAGCAGCAGGAGGACCCATTAGCTAAAGTGGTGCTTCAGGTTAAGAACAGTTTCAGGTTAAGAACAGACCTCCGGAACGAATGAAGTCCTTAACCCGAGGTACCACTGTACTTTGTGCGTCTGTGTCCAATCTTGCCGCTTTATAAAAATTTATTTATTTGGGTTTGTGTGTAGGCTGTTTTTGTTGTTGTCGTAAATCTACCAAAGAATAAAATGAAATCAGAATTACGGGGTTTTCTTAAGACGGTGGAGGGCATGCATGCTGTGTCCCATTGGTGTTTGGGTGGCGGCACTCGCCCCTCTTATAGGAAATGCTCTGGGTCCCCCCCCCCCACAAAAATGGGGGGGGGAGTGAGAAATGTCCCTCTTTTCACCTGAGAAATGTTGGAGTGTATGTGATTCTCCTCTCTGAAGGCTGCCTCTTGCCCTCCCTCCCTCCCTCCCTCCCTCCCTCCCTCCCTCCCTCCTTTTTCAGGACCCTCTTCCCCACATTGTTAGTGTCGCACAGTACACATTTCAGTGGCACCAGGGCTATCTATATTCCTTGGATGATGGGCAAGGTGGAGGGGAGAGTCTGAGCTCCAGAGGAGGGATCTTCACTTGTTTGATGGGTTTAAGGAAGGAGGTAATTTCCATGTAACAAAAAAGCCAGGACAATCCAAGAGGCTGGTAGGGGCAGGGTGGAGGGCGGCGACGAGAGCCCGAGAAGCGTGTGCATATGTGTGTTTTTCTATCAAAGCTGGTGGAAATTGTAACAGACAGATCAAGTGTCTTCCAGTTTCTGTGTCAGGGAGTTTTGCTGATTCCTTGAACCATGCAAGAGAGGGGTCAGGCAGAGAAAGGAGAGAGGGGGGTGGAATGACCAATTCAATAGTGCTCTGACATTATCACTGATCTACTTAGGTTCACTGGTTTTTACCTCCAGGAGATGCAGAGGGTACTTGGAGGCTCATAAGGTGTTCTCAACCTGCAAGAGGGGAAGGGTAGCAGGGAATGGTGCATGCAGAAGCTTTGAGACCACCCAAAAAGAAGGACCGGGGACACAAATACCTAAAAATAATGGCCTGTAGAAGAGGGAATCTGGAATCCGTTTGTGTGCAAAGATATTTCGGAAGAAGAAGCATTGAGTGCACAAACTGATCAAAGCAATTTCGGGCTTTTAGGATGCTGGACTTTTGTTGTTTTGGGACTGCAGTTGTTACATAGCTCCTTCTGAACCTTTGCAAAGTTTGCTGGATCGGAATACTTTGTAAGCGGTCTGTGTGCCAGGCATTCCGAGATGCCCACATCACAGCCAAACAGGGAAAGAGGAAAGTCCTGGAGTTAATATGCAGATGGCTTTTATTTTGTAAAACTCTACCAGAACAAAGGGAACCAAAGAAAACCTGAGCCACTTAACATTGCTCGTTATGGGCAACGAGAGCAGTAAAGAAGAAACTATTTAGCCTGTGGCTCTCTGGCTTATGCTTTGTCATCTCTTTAGGTGTAGTTTTGGGTGTGTCCTTCAGATGGAGTGTGGGAGGCTAAGACAAGGCAGGAGAAGAGAGATTGAGCTATGGCTCTCTCTGCAAAGTTGGCTCTACAGTTAGGGCTGTTTTGCTGCTGCCTTTGCCGCTCCTTGCCCTCTTAAGTCTCCTGCTGGTATCTCTAGAGCAGCACTTCTCAACCTGTGGGTTCCCAGATGTTGTTGGACTACAACTCCCATCATCCCTGAGCTCTGGCCTTGCTAGCTAGGGATGATGGGAGTTGTAGTTCAACAACATCTGGGGACCCACAGGTTGAGAAAGGCTGCTCTAGAGCTTCCTCCCATTGGTCCTACAACTCTGCCAGTCCTAAAGAGAGGAAGAAAGTTGCATCTGATATGCAGATGCAAACCAGAACACAGCTATCCTTTGAAATTCACGCTTCCCTGAATTTTGCAATGCCGTTGTTTTTTTTTTTAAAAAGGGTACTAAAATGCATCTATTAGGGGAACATGCATATAAAAATGCATATATTAGAATATATTTGCACACGAATATTTGCCAATTTTTTATGTGGGCTTGAAGAAGGAAAAGAAAGAATATTTGCAAGTGAATGTGGAAATTCAACTTAACTCAACTTAACAATGGAAAAATGAGAACCCGAGAGAACCTAAAACTGACCGATTTCCCCATTGTTAGCCAATCCTTGTTTGAGCCACTGCTGGCTCCTCACCAGAGTTTATGATTCAGGTGGTCAAAGGGGAGACTGGCATCACTTCCTGGGCCATACATGGAGGGCCTTGATGCCTTCCTACTGCCTTGTGTTAGTACTGGGCCTTGGGACAGTTTCTGTTTGCTGTCATACATGTTAAAGGCAGTGGATGCCTTGAGGCTGTTGCTATTGCTGGGTGGGATTCAGTTGCATAACGGCAAAATCTGGTTGCACAATTATAGTTGATGGGAAGGTATTTCCCTAAAGGTTGGACTCTTTGTGATAAGAGTGACAGCAAAATGGACTGGAAAGAGTGAGATAACGCTTGCTGTGATGTAATGCTGTCTAACCTCCCCCAGAAACAAATCAGAATAAATGCTCCTTAAGTAGCCAATGTTGCCTAATCTCCCTGCAAATAATTCAGGATGAATGCTCGAAAAACAGGTTGTCTGGAAGTGCCTATGGTGCTTGCTTACCTGTGGTAGCTTCAGGAATCTTGTTGGCAGGACCGGCCCACTCATGAGGCAAGGTGAGGCAACTGCCTCAGGTGGCAGGATCCACAGGGGCAGCAGATCCCAATGCAGATCTTTGTCCCCCATCACCCTTGTTCCTGATGTAGATATCAACTCACTCCTTTTTCCCAGGTGGGGAGGGACGCCGTTTTGTGTTTTGCCCAGGTGCAGAAGCATCTTCGGCCAGCCCTGCATGTAGGTAGCACTCTACATGATGATATAACCACCAGCAATTCTGCTCTGAATGCTTGCTGAACTTCTTGCTTCAGCCCCATCTTGATGAACTTTGTTATTGTTGCTGTGTCCTGAACAGCTACCTTTGAAATGAGACTGTGGGAGAGAGTCCTGTCCTCTTATTTGTGTACAGGAGTTCTTGCACTGTGTTTCAGTGTGCAGTCACTGGAGTCATATCACTGGGTTCTTTTGGGTTACAATTTCCTATAATTATTTGCAAGCCCTACGCAAGGTGTTGTCTCCTCATCTTCTGATCTTTTGCAAGGATAGTTGCTTCTTCAAAGGGTGAAATCTGGCTTCATCTTTCAGGGCTCCCAGCTTCCTGCATCCATCCAAACCACATCCTGTGGTTTCTGGTACTCATCACATGGTAGAAGTAAATTATCTCAAGTTGTTGGTGCCTACCTTTAAAACCCTAAACGGCCTCGGTCCAGTATACCTGAAGGAGCATCTCCACTGAGGTCCAGCACTGAGGGCCTTCTGGTGGTTCCCTCGCTGTGAGAAGCCAAGTTACAAGGAACCAGGCAGAGGGCCTTCTCGGTAGTGGCACCCGCCCTGTGGAACGCCCTCCCACCAGATGTCAAAGAGAAGAACAACTACCAGAATTTTAGAAGACATCTGAAGGCAGCCCTTTTAATGTTTAACAGACCACTGTATTTTAATACTTTGTTGGAAGCCGCCCTGAGTGGCTGGGGAAACCCAGCTAGATAGGCGGGGTATAAATAATGAATTATTATTATTATTATTATTATTATTATTATTATTATCAAGGCAGGATATGGTTAACTTGAAAAGGAGTGGAGGGAGTTCCTTCATATACATCATATGTGTATGTGTCTAACTTTTGAAAATGTAGTGCCCTGCATTCTTCACAGTAAACATGACCTAAAAAGAAGCTAAGAGTAATTCTTGAAAAATAAAAAGCTGTATTATTGTGTGTGTGTATATATATAATATATAATATATAATATATAATATATAATATATAATATATAATATATAATATATAATATATAATATATAATATATAATATATAATATATAATATATAATATATAATATATAATATATAATATATAATATATAATATATAATATATAATATATAATATATAATATATAATATATAGTATATCACATATAGTATATAGTATATAATATATAATAATATATAATATATAATATATCAGCTTCAAGAATACAATTTTTAAAATCACAAAACACTAGAAGCTGAATATATGACATATTGCAATGCCTTCTTAAAAATGGGCACTTTTTGCAAGAGATTCATAATACAGGGGCTACAACGAATAAGAATCGACTTTTAATCCTCTCTAAACTTTGGATTACATACTGTGGTTGGAATCTGACCCCAGCTCTCCGCAGAAGATAGGCAAGAAGGGACATTTGAAAGTCCCAAGTCATTTGTGCCTGTACACATCAACATGAACACTTGGATTCAGGCCAGTGCAAGAGATGGCAAGAACATGGATGTTGCTTATCAGTGAACTAAAGAAAGACTCTTCTGGACTCAGAAGCCACCTGGAATTCTTGCAGAAATGTTGGCTCCAGAAGAACACCCCAACTATGTAAGTGATTGACCAGCTCAGTGACTACCACCAGCAGTAATATATGCTTTTTCTGGAATCAGATATTTTTTGGGGGTGGGTGGGTGTCTTTTCTGGATTTAACCCATATCTCCACAGTTCCCCTCTTCTTCTTACAAGCAAACAGTTCGGGTTGGTTGTAGCAACGCTCCGCTTTAAACAGGAGCAACCATCCTTGTTCCTGAGCATAAGCACCACTCCTTGTGAGAACCGGAGATGAGTTGAGCAAGGGTTTTGCAAAACGAAAGTAGCTGCTCCTGAGAACAGCCCTTGTGGCTGAAATTAGAAAAGGGTGTGTTTCGAGCTAGGTTGAGGGAGGGGTGTGTGCCCTGACCTCTCCTCCTAGACCTGTGTGTCCCCATCTGAAGGTCTGGCATATCCACTCTCGCTACTTAATGATAGTGACATTACCCATCCGCCCAGCATCATGGGGCCTTTGTCTTCATTCAAGCAGAAATGAAGTTCTCCTGGGCGCACTTATCAATCACTGCAGAGCTCCAGCTGTTCAGGAGGGTTTGGATCGACTTCAGCAGCCGCGCTTACAAATTGTCTCTGAATAGCACCGAGCTGAGACCCCCCTTTTTGTCATTGTCTTCCGACAAATGTTTTTCTGTGGCAGCTTTTTGCAGACATTGCCGGCTGCCTTCTGCTGCGGTGATTGAAAACAGGCCTGCTTTGCATTCTCCTGCTGGAGCCTGGGGTTCAGGGAGTTCTCCCCAAGTGCCACTCTGCCTGCACGTTGTGCCAAAGACAATTACATGCATAGTTTTGCTGATTGCATTAAAATCATTAGAATGAAAGATTCTGAAAATTGTACATTACAGGGAGAAATTAGAAAAAGCTTCTGAGACAGACAATGCGGTCCCCAAAGTGAGCGCCACACAATTAGCTTAAATTGTGTTACATACACACAGCTTAAGAGAAGTTCCTATAACAAATGACCTTATTGTTGTTCCCTTTCTGCCCTCTGCTTTCTTTTCATTCCTCTTTGTCCCTCTTGCCCCGTCATTGTCTTATGCTTATTCCCCCTTCCTCTCTAGCCTCAGTGGAAAAACGAGAAAACAACAACTTCCTTACCCTCCCTCAATGCACAGTGGATTTTGAAATTGTGCTTAATTTGAAATTCTAAATTTTGAATCCTGGATCAGTTTTATCCAGCTCTTGCTCCAAGGGCCCTTTAACTTTCGAGCAACCATGCTGGGTGGGTTATACTGAGGAAGCAGGGAATGTAGCCCAGGCCACCAAGCCAAGTCGGAATTTGAACCTGGACATTCCATATCCTAGGGACGTGGGTGGAGCTGTGGTCTAAACCACTGAGCCTCTTGGGCTTGCCGATCACAAGGTTGGCGGTTCGAATCCCCGCGACGGGGTGAGCTCCCGTTGCTCAGTCCCTGCTCCTGCCAACCTAGCAGTTTGAAAGCACGTCAAAGTACAAATAGATAAATAGGTACCACTCCGGCGGGAAGGTAAACGGCGTTTCCGTGCGCTGCTCTGGTTCACCAGAAGCGGCTTAGTCATGCTGGCCACATGACCCGGAAGCTGTACGCTGGCTCCCTCGGCCAATAAAGCGAGATGAGCGCCACAACCCCAGAGTCATCCGCGACTAGACCTAACAGTCAGGGGTCCCTTTACCTTTATTCCATATCCTAAGCTCAACACCCCACTCACAACACACCTTTTTTCTTAATACAGTGGTACCTCGGGTTACATGCGCTTCAGGTTACATACGCTTCAGGTTACACACTCCGCTAACCCAGAAATAGTGCTTCAGGTTAAGATCTTTGCTTCAGGATAAGAACAGAAATCGGGCTCCAGCAGCGCGGCAGCAGCAGGAGGCCCCATTAGCTAAAGTGGTGCTTCAGGTTAAGAACAGTTTCAGGTTAAGAACGGACCTCCGGAACGAATTAAGTACTTAACCTGAGGTACCACTGTAAAGTACTTTAGAGGAGGAGATGTTATGTAAAACTAAAAAGATGAACAATTTATGATCCCTAAATGTCAATATTTGCTTTCTGAGTGGCATAAAAAGTTATGTTTTGAAGACTATTTGGGTACCTCCACTCTTTTGGAAGGAGACATTAGCTTTCTGTCAGTTGCATTGCTGTTTCTACATGAGTAAAGTCCCCCTCCCCTCTCCCCCCTCCCCCAACCTTCTGTTCTCTTTATATGGTGTTGTAATTAATGATGGCAATAGTTTGGAGACAGTCTGTCCGGCTTTAGAAATACTGTTCTTTAGTTCCAGATCCACCAAACCCACTCTGTAGCAATTTGCAGCTGCTTTAACCCAGTCCAGTTTGGACACATTGGCCCAGTTTGATTTGGGATTTGGACAAATGGGTTGCACAGCCCTGGCCTCTAGGCTGCAGCTTGCCCACTTGTGTACTGAATTAAGTTTCTGATCAGTCCAAAAGTAATCTGGGCATGGATAACTGAAGCCAGGCCCATCTTCTGTAGGAAGGGCCCCAGCTGGAAAATGGCACTACTGACCATTGTTACCATTTGTAACCAGGGAGAGATCAGGAAATGTTGCCAAGATGAGACCTGCTGCTTCATGAGAAGCACAATCCCAAGTTGAAAAGTTGTCTGAAGTATCTAAGTGACAAGGACCATAGCCTGTAGCTCAGTGGTATGACATCTGCTCTGCAGGTCTCAGATTCTTCTCTCCCCCCCACCCCCGTAAATAAATTTCATTAGTTTTTCATAGTTACATTTTCACAAATAAAAACAGTAATTAACTCACATTTCTACCAGATCTAAATTTATACAAATACCTTTTCACAAAACTTCTCTTTGAGATTCTTTAAATCTCTGGACATACCCTCTTCTGGTTCCTTATACAGTGGTACCTCGGGTTACAGACGCTTCAGGTTACAGACTCCACTAACCCAGAAATAGTACCTCGGGTTAAGAACTTTGCTTCAGGATGAGAACAGAAATCGCGCAGCAGCGGCGCGGCAGCAGTGGGAGGCCCCATTAGCTAAAATGGTGCTTCAGGTTAAGAACAGTTTCAGGTTAAGAACGGACCTCCAGAACGAATTAAGTTCTTAACCTGAGGTACCACTGTATTAACCAAGTTCTTCTGCATATCCATTCTTAAACCTTTTCAATTATTATTTTCCTTAACTTTATCTAATTTTCTGCTAGTTGCAAGCATTTACTTAAAATCCTGCCAATGTATCAACCTGTTTACAGTATTTTTTGCACATAAACAATAAACGATTCCCATTCTTTTTTAAACTTCTTAGAATCATAGAATCATAGAGTTGGAAGAGACAACAAGGGCCATCGAGTCCAACCCCCTGCCAAGCAGGAAACACCATCAGAGCACTCCTGACATATGGTTGTCAAGCCTCTGCTTAAGGACCTCCAAAGAAGGAGATCTTGTTGTCATAGTCCCAGATTCAATCCCTGGGCATCAAGTAGGAAAGGAAGCAAATCCTGTCTGCTGACCTGGAGAACCACTGTCATGGGCCAAAGGCCTGACTGGATCTATCACAGCTTTCTATGTTCCTGATTTTTATTATTACTGTGGAAAGGCAGAATACTTAAATAGGCAAGTAAATACAATAATCATGCAATTGCATCCTCGTCTTTTTCAGAAATTTAGTTGAGATGTGTTTGGTGCCTCGGAGGCCCAGAAAATGTTCAGTCTTCTCAGAGGTTTACTATGTATTTGAGCCCAGCTGCAATATGATGTACATATATTTCGGATGGTCTCATCTCTGATATGGATTACTGGAGAGTTAAAGAAGAAGACGAAGAGTTTGGATTTGATATTCCGCTTTATCACTACCCGGAGGATTCTCAAAGCAGCTAACATTCTCCTTTCCCTTCCTCCCCCACAACAAGCACTCTGTGAGGTGAGTGGGGCTGAGAGACTTCAAAGAAGTGTGACTAGCCCAAGGTCGCCCAGCAGCTGCATGTGGAGGAGCGGAGACACGAACCCGGTTCACCAGATTACGAGTCCACCTCTCTTAACCACTATACCACACTGGCTCTCTGTGGAGAAGAAGAGACTGTGGATTGAGGGCAAAATCTTTTGCAACCATAGCACTTTTTGATTGTTTCAGCAGCTGCTGGCCTCCGTCTCAAGTCCATTCAACAGGGAACCTGTATTATTTCCATTAGTTATTCATCCCCCAATTAGTTAAAATGTTTTTTTTAGCAGGATTATAGATATTGGAGATGCAGTAGCTTGTGGACAACTCTGTAGATGGCCTATTGAGTGTTTTTGGAAAGATGCTATTGACTTAATTTGGTCTTTGAAGTTAGTCTTTACATTCAATTACTTTATTCTGGATGACATCCCAGCAATTTGGAAGCCATCAAAAACTGCTGTGCTTTGAATGGCTAGATTGCCATTAGTGGCACAGTGAAATGGCCTGCAATTTTGGAAGTCAGGATCTCACCAAAAACAGAACACTGGATTGAAGATTTTTTAAACCAGCCATGCCCCCTTCAGATGTTTTGGATTACAACTCCCATAACTATGCTGGTTGGGGCTGATAAGCATTACAGTCCAAAACATTTGGAGGTACTAGGTTGGAGAAGACCTAAAATAAAAATAAAGCAATGACTATGTATAATCAGTGGGGCAATACAGAGAAAGCTGACTGACTATGAAAACCTTTTCTATATGTCTTCTTCATCTGTGTCTATTTTTGGTAGGCTTTCACCAATGCACAAACTACTCCCCCCCCCCTTATTTGAGGGATGGTGGTGAAGGTCAGGACTACAAATTACCAATAGGTTTCAGGATCCAGATGCGCTGATCCTCCCTCACTGTGTGTATCACAGTCATACCACAAGTCTTTTTTTTGGGCATGGTTTAGGAAAGCATGGTGCCGGAGGCGACTCTTGAGAGTCCCATGGACTGCAAGAAGATCAAACCTATCCATTCTGAAGGAAATCAGCCCTGAGTGCTCACTGGAAGGACAGATCCTGAAGCTTGAGGCTCCAGTACTTTGGCCACCTCATGAGAAGAGAAGACTCCCTGGAAAAGACCCTGATGGAGGGCACAAGGAGAAGGGGACGACAGAAGACGAGATGGTTGGATAGTGTTCTTGAGGTTACCACCATGAGTTTGACCAAACTGCGGGAGGCAGTGGAGGACAGAGGTGCCTGGCGTGCTCTGGTCCATGGGGTCACAAAGAGTCGGACACGACTAAACAACAACAACAGGAAAGCATAGACCCTGTTCCCTCACGTGCATGGACTTAGATGAGTCACTCCCAGGACAGCCCTCATCACTCCCATGATGTAAGAGCCAATGGCTGCAGAACAAGGCAGCAACTCTATAAGCTCACAGGGTGCTCCTCAGAGGAGATGGGGCTAACAGAAGGATTCATCTTCAGATGGCCTCAGGAGCTCTATGCTTGTGCTGAAGCAAGAATTCCTTTTCCAAGGATGACAGAACTCCAGCCAGCTTTCGGAGAGGGATCTGTCCAAGGTCCTGACCATTTCTGCTTCGTCCTCTGTGTGTACCTCACTTTCCCTTAAAATAAAGTCTATATAGTTAGGGGCCAAAAATTAACTAATTTTTTCTGTCATGCATTCACACATTGGTTTTTTTTTTTTTAAATTTTCAGGTGTTCTTTGCAAGGCTGCATTTCTTATATAGGACCTTTCACCTAGCAACCTCTCCTCAGCTTTCTGCAGACAGGTGAAAGCATGGTTATTTCAATTGGCCGTTGAAAACTAATAACTAGGCTCTATCCTGTTCTATTTTGATTGCTGTGCTGCTTTCAGTTTGTAATATATATTTATTGTTGGTTTTATTATTACAAACCAACCTAATAATTTAAATAATTTTAATTTAATTTAATTTAAATAATGGTATATTTAACTAATGGCATATTGAAAATTAATTTCAGTAGGGACAAATGTAAGGTTCTAACAACAACAACAGTTTTATTACTTGTATGTTGCCCATCGGACTAGGTTGCCCCATCCACTCTGGGCGGCTCCCTATACTTAGACAGGAAGAACCAGCCACACAAATATAAGATGGGAGACACCTGGCTTGCCAGTAGTACATGTGAAAAGGACCTAGGGGTCTTAGTAGACCACAAATTTACCATAAGTCAATAGTGTGATGCAACAGGAAAGAAAACTAATGTTGTTCTAGGCTGGACCAACAGAAGTCTAGTGTCCTGACAGAGGGAAGTCCTAGTTCTGCTCTATTCTGCCTTGGTCAGACCACACCTGCAGTACTGTGTTCAATTCTGGGCATCATAATTTAAGAAAGTTATTGAGAAGCTGGAACGTGTGCTGAGGAGGGCAACCAAGGTTATCAAGAGTCTGGAAACAAAGCCTTATGAGGACTGGTTAAGGGAACTGGATATGTTTAGCCTGGAAGAAAGGTGATTGGGAAGAGATATGATGTTGTTGTTGTTTAGTCGTTTAGTCGTGTCCGACTCTTTGTGACCCCATGGACCAGAGCACGCCAGGGACTCCTGTCTTCCACTGCCTCCCGCAGTTTGGTCAGACTCATGCTGGTAGCTTTGAGAACACTGTCCAACCATCTCGTCCTCTGTCGTCCCCTTCTCTTTGTGCCCTCCATCTTTCCCAACATTAGGGTCTTTTCCAGGGAGTCTTCTCTTCTCATGAGGTGGCCAAAGTATTGGAGCCTCATCTTCACGATCTGTCCTTCCAGTGAGCACTCAGGGCTGATTTCCTTCAGAATGGATGCGTTTGATCTTCTTGCCATCCATGGGACTCTCAAGAGTCTCCTCCAACACCATAATTCAAAAGCGTCAATTCTTCCACGATCAGCCTTCTTTATGGTCCAGCTCTCACTTCCATACATCACTACTGGGAAAACAATAAGAGATATGATAGTTACCTTCAAATATCTAAAGGGCTATCACATGGGGGATAGTGCAAGCTTGTTTTCTCCTGCTCTAGAGGCTAGGACTCAAACCATTTGATTCAAGTTACAAGAAAGTCGATTCTGATTAAACATCAAGAAGGACTTTCTGACAGTGTTCAACAGTGGAACAAACTCCTACAAGAGGTGGTGGGCTCTCCTTCCTTGGAGGTTTTAGAGCAGAGGTTGGATGGCCATCTGTCATGTATATTCTAGTTGAAATTCCTGCACTGCAGGGGGTTGGACTAGGTATCCTTGGGGTCACCACCAACCCTACCATTCTATGGTTCTATAATATAGATTTTTAAAAATTGTTTCCATTTCATAAATACAATGTTTGATAAAACAAAACAAAACATTGTGCATTCATCTTACTGCATGATCATTCATAAATAACGAGTCTTTAAAAATTACAAGGTTCCTAATTATTTTCGTGGTGCAACATTGTGTTGTGTTTAATTGCAGTAAATGATAAAGAGATACCATTTTTCAATAAATTGGTTCCTTGGTTGTCTTCCCTCCCGTACTCAGACTATGTTTGTGAGTTTTACCATCTGGACTTCTTCCCATTTTCTGACTATCCAGTCGTCCAATGCTGGTGCAGTGATAGCTTTCCATTTGCTGCTAATTGCGATACGAGCAGCAGTCAAAAGGTGTATTAATCATTTGTCTTCCCTCAAACAATACCAGATCTTTAGCATGGCCCAATAGATTAACTAACGGGTTGAGTGGCAAGTCATATCCCATGGTAATTTCAATTTCATGTGTTAATGCAGTCCAAAAAACTATTATCTGAGGAGAAGGCCAAAATAAATGAAAAATACCTCCATTACTTGTTTTGCCCCTCCAACAAAGTTTATTAGATCCCATGTAGATATGATTGAGCCTTAGAGGAGTCAGGTACCACAAGAAAATTAATTATAATCTTTTGCTTTTTAACTAGAGCTAATTGTTTGCTGTGAGATTTGTGCCCACAGCAATTTCAAAGTTATTTCCTGCCATAGTTATTTTCAGCCTGGGGTTTCTGCTCCATTTAGGCTGGTAAACAATGACCGAATCATTTAAATTCATAAGGATTTGATATAATTTACCCAATAACTTTGGGGTATGATCCATAAATATTTAAAAATAAACAAATCCCAGATATTTAATTGGTGGCATCCTTCTAGGGGAGCCACAGTAATGCTGAAGAAATTTCTTTGTTTGCATCGTATAGAGAACCACAGCCTTTATAAATTTTTAAAACTGTGTTAATTGGAATACATACAGAGTTCGCTTGTGGCCTCTGTATGGTGTGCAGCCTCTGAAGTGATGGTTGTGCCATTTTGAGGGTGGTGCAGAGGTAGAGAGGTGTGGTCAAGCTATCTTCCAGAATCCCTAGTAACCAACAGGGCCAGCTAATAATGATAATAATGATAATGATAATATTTTTGTCTCTCGCCCATCTGTCTGGGTTGCCCAACCACTATGAAAAACCTCCAGTACAGTGGCACCTTGGTTCTCGAACGTAATCCAATCCGGAAGTCCGTTCGACTTCCAAAACATTCGAAAACCAAGGCATGGCTTCCGATTGGTGCAGGCGCCCTGGAAACAATAGCCAACAGCTGACAGCGGCATCAGGTGTTCGGCTTCCGAAAAGCGTTCAAAAACTGGAACACTTCCAGGTTTTTGGCATACCAAATGTTTGCGTACCAAGGCGTTCGAGAACCAAAACATAATAAAACATAAATCATAAAAAAACTTCAGATGTCTTCAGGTGTCTTCTAAAGGTTGAATAGTTATTTATCTTGACATCTGGTGGGAGAGTGTTCTACAGGGTGTGGAAAAGAATGGGAAACATTACAAACAAAAGGAATACAACGGCATCTGTGAAAGCAATAGGAAGCTTATATGATGCGCTCTTTTTTAGTTGCACATCATAGTACTAGGCTAGTGAGAGAAGTACTTCTCCTCTTAGCCCAGCAAAGGGATGAGGAGGAAAACCCTCCACTAACCTTGAACAGAAGGTTCTTCTCCCTTTGGTGGGACACTGTTACAATAAGGTCTTGGAGTTCAGGCAACAGAAAGGAAAACTTCTTCCTGTTTCTTGATCTCTAAGGCCTTCTGCCAGTGGCATTGTGCCAAAGGGAGAAGAAGCTTCTTTGTACAGTCAGTGAAGAGATCATAGCCTCATAGAATTGTGAAGTTGGAAAGGACCACAAGGGTCGTCTAGTCCAATCCCTGCAATGCAAGAATCTTTGGCCCAATGTGGGGCTCAAACCCACAACCCTGAGATTAAGTCTTATGCTCTATTGACTGAGCTATGGAACTGCCTGACTGGGTACAGGTGATGGGCCACCAGAAGTGGCTGTGCATGGGTCACCCCTGCCATATTGTTTTATAGGCATAATTCAAAATATGGGTTTTACATTTTTATTTATTATCAGTATATCCTTCTTTATATGGGGAGCTCAGAGCTCCTCCATCCAGATCTCTGAAGAGGTTCCCCCATGGAGAGGTTTTAAACTCTTTATGCTCCTTCTTCTAGTCCTGGTAGGTCCATGCTCCTCTAATTGATTTTATTTAAGTGTTTTTATACTACCTTTCAGGAAAAAGCCCCTCTCAAGGTGGTTCGTGCAGCTAAAATGGTAAAACACAACACAACACAACACAACACAACACAACACAACACAACACAACACAACACAACATAGATACAAGTCATCGCAGTTAAAATTGGAGAACAGCCTTTACCAAAGGTGTCATGGACTTTTGAAGACGCTCAAACTCAGGACAAAAGGGAGAAATGTGCTAAGAGGAAGGCATGTTTGGCAAACCCTCACAGTGAAACCTATGTCCCCGCTGTGGAAGGATGTGTGGATCCAGAATTGGCCTCCACAGTCACTTACCGACTCACTGTTAAGACTGTGTTCATGGAAGACAATCTTGCTTGGCTAAGAGTGATTGCCAAAGAAGAAGACGACGGCAAGTCATAGCAGTTAAAATTAGGGACTAACAACTTTGTTCAGTTACAAGGAGTTTAGAATGGCTAAGTGTGTCACAGGCAGTGTCAACAGTGAGTTCTGTTCACCCTCTGTCCCCTGCCCCTGCCCAGTGTGTGTGTGCATGTGCTGGTGCCCTGAGTGCTGGCAAATGACGCAACGCCACTGGTCAGGCTACAAACCTTTCCATGGATGCTCTTGCTGAATTTCTTCATATGCATACTGAATAGGAAAGTGGAAAGAATTAAGCAGTGCTGATTAGTCCAAGGGAAGTTCTACCATAATGAAATCATAGATCGCCATCTCTGGGACCACCTAGCTGCCAGTCTACAGGAGCTTATTTTCTTTCTGTCATAGTCAAGGAACTTAGGGGGGGCATACATGGGAGTTTTCTGTTTTACCTTCCCAGCACTGATTTTAGGGATAATGACTGACCAAATGTCATTTCATGAGTACTATGACAAAGTGTGGATTTAAATCTAGGTCTTTATTGTTCTAATCTAGCAATCTGTCCAGTGCACCATACAGGCTCTCCTGTAGACCTGAACGAAGAACTATCCTGCAAACTCCTGCAAGATCCCAAAAACAATATAACGAAAAACTAATGGCAGACAGCATGAAAGGCCACTGATGGCTGAATATGCTCAGTAGGTTACAATATACCCCATCAATCATCTGGCAGAGATTATCGACCTAGGTCAGAAGTGGGGGCTTCCGTGTCAGACTGGCTGAAGCCCCCAAAACAGATAACATCCAATATGCAGAAAGCTGAATTCTTCCTCCATAATGGAAGGATGGAGACATGGCAGGAACTGATGTTCAGGGAATGAATATCAAGATGGAAATATAAAAGGAGGACCTGGATGATCACAGATCCTTCGTCTGTGGCTCTGTGACCATGGCCGATCCACTGTGGCTGGCAAATAGCTTGTTAATAATAATACTAATAATAATAATAATAATAATAATAATAATAATAATAATACCCCACCCATCTGGCTGGGTTTCCCCAGCTACTCTTTCAAGTTCAGCGGGAATCTATAAACCAAGACAGGCATGCCTGAGGGGATTCTTTCTGGGGTTAGTTGCAAAACCTTAAGGAGTTGGAGGGAAGGTATAGATGTGGAGTTCTGTCATTTTCCTGTGGAGCTATACTGTGATACATGCTGTCTGGGTACTTATCTCTGTGTACAAACAAGTCCTCCAGGTACATATGCTTCTCTGATGGCTATGCAGCAAATAACAGTTGGCTCATTGACGATGATATTGTGGTGTGTTCTGAATGATATCTGCAAGCACAAAATGAAGAGCAGCTCTCTGTGGGTGTTGAGAGTAAGGTGGCTTGTTCTGGAAGTTTTGTAGCTGCATGCCAGTGAGTGGGACATTAACTCATGCTGGAATTCTAAGGACTTCTTACCATTGGGACAAATTATGAAGATCTCAGTAATATCCTCAAAGTGGTTGGCCTGGGAATAGATACTGAGACATTGTTATTTCAAAGCAGCTGTGAAAATATTCGCAGGTAGGGATGGGGTTTTTTTTGGGGGGGGAGGAATGTATATCCATGCAGATGTTTTCTGATTTATGTCTTGTTCCTTGATCTCAATTAGAAGTGAGGTTTTTTTCTGATTCCCCTAAATATGTGAGTAATTATTGCACATTATATACATTACTGTACACATTAGTATACTATATTACATTATATGCAAATACAGTAGCTGGGCTTTAAAAATAAAAAAATAAAAAATGTGCAAGTAGCTTGAACATAAAGTGGGGGCTCAAAGCAAGATGCAGTCCAATGCAGGCAAACCTAATCTGAGCAGAACTGACAAATTCTGGGAATAAGCCCATTAAAATGGATTCCTCCTCCATCCCTATTCACAGATTGTGGGGCCACATGGGTGTCCCTGGCACTGTGGTCTAAACCACTGAGCCTCTTGGGCTTGCCGATCGGAAGGTCGGCTGTTCAAATCCCCATGACGGGGTGAGCTCCCATTGCTCTGTCCCAGCTCCTGCCAACCTAGCAGTTCGAAAGCACACCAGTGCAAGTAGATAAATAGGTATTGCTAAGGTGGGAAGGTAAATGGCATTTCCATGCGCTTTGGTTTCCATCAGGGTGTTCCGCTGCACCAGAAGCGGTTTAATCACGCTGGCCACATGCCCGGAAAGCTGTCTGTGGACAAACGCTGGCTCCCTTGGCTTGAAAGTGAGATGCGCGCCGCAACTCCAAAGTCGCCTTTGACTGGACTTAAGCATCCAGGGGTCCTTTACCTTACCCTTTACATGGTTTGGCAGAGGCTCTGCAAGATGTCTAACCAGCCCTATTTGCAGATGCTATGGTGGAACCTGGGACCTTTTTGCATGCAAAGTAGGTCCTCTAAGGGGCCATCCACACCTGCCTTTACTCCATGTTCCTAGGCACAGGCTTTCCAGGTCCAGGTCTAGGACCCCGTAGTCACCTTTCACTGGACTTAACCATCCAGGGTTCCTTTACCTTTACCCTTTTACCTAGCAACATCAACTGATGTTCAATGAAGGTATCTCCAAATTTAAAATCATTCCATGTGATGGGAAAGTTGGAGAACTTCACTACTGAATGGTATTGGACATCATCAGGGATAATAAATCTGATAGTTTGCAATCCATCACTCTGTGGTTTAGAAGGATTCTTTGTCAATGGTTGAAAGGATGGTGCTTTTTTTTAATGGAACTCAGTTTTTGAAGACAGTTTATTGTATCATGAACATCTCATTTGTTTCCATCCCTATGTTATTTTGATCCATCTATCCAGTATATGCTAGATACTTTCTGCTTACCCAATTCTTTTTTATGCATTTAGTCTCCACCTTGAATCTTGAGTTTATTTCTTTTTGGCCACCTCTTTGTCGGTGTCCAAACTTTGTCTGTATGCTTTCCTTCCTTCCCTGCAAAAGCTCTGGCAAAAGCTTCGTGGGGATGTTCTCCTGGGATGTTCCCAAGCTCTGGATCAAGTCAAAGTAAGCGAGTCTATGAGTGAGCTGCACAAGGGATGCGTCTTGTGGCAGGATCACTTGTGAGGAAAGATGGTGCTTTTCTGGGGGTGGAAAATGGAATTGTCATCATGGAATGAATGAATTGTGCAGTTTCTCTTTTGTAACCCAGAGAATAATTAAGATAGATGGGTAGATGAATTAGCTGTCCTGCAAGGTCAAAAGTGGATTGCCTTATTACTCTATTATTTCACCGTTGTGCAGCTATCACCACTAACACCTTTTTCATGATATTTTGTACATCCGTACAAAAAAGAGGGAGAGGGAGAGAGAGATACAAATTGATCGTTTGCCGGTGAAATCAGTCTTCGTCATTGCCGGCAGTGCTTGGATTAATGGGATTGAAGGCTGCTGGAGGTTCAGCCAGAAAGACGGGCGGAAAAACAAGAGAAATTGGTTTGTACCCTTGGGAATGGGATTGATGTGACTCTCACTGAGCTGAGCTGTTGCTGTTGCTATTGCTGTTGCTGCTGCCACCACTGCTCTAAAGATGAAGTTTGGCGGTGGAAGAAGAATTATGCCATACCTGAGGCACGAAGAATATTTGCTCGACACAAACTAGTGCCAAGATCCCTAAGGGAAGCCAGTTTTCCAAAGTGAAGAACTCCTCTCCCCTTTTCTACTTACCTGGAATGTTAGTGAGCCTTTGGCCTCGATAGAAACTTGACTGTTTGGCCAAGGTTCTATAAGCCTATCTCTCATGAGAAGGCAACAAAAGTTCTGATGGTCGAGACCCAAAGTCCATTTCTCTCAGTGGCAGCACTCCCAGCGGCTAAATAGATGTCTTCTGGAATCCCACAAGCAGGGGCAGGAAGGTAGGAATCCTAGAAGACAGAAGACCACTACAGAATATCTCTGCCCCTGAATGAACGGCCGCATCCTAATTCCTGCCACCTAAAGTTCATTTAAAATTTGTGATTTAGAGCATTGGTGCACTTGGTTCCTCACTTTGGAACTTTAGTTCACATGTACTGTAGAATCATTGAATTGTAGAGTTGGAAGGGACCCTGAGAATCATCTAGTCCAGGCCTCTGCAATGTAGGAATATGCTGCTGCCTCATACGGGGATCAAACTTGCAACCTTGACATTATCAGCACCATGCTCTAACCAACTGAGCTATCCAGGCTGTAATAGGGACAGAGGTTCCAAGGAAGATGACTAAACTATTTATGTACGTGACAACAGCAACTAGAAATGGAAAGAAGACCAGGTCCCAATGTAGAAAGAGTGGCTTTTGAAAGCAATGCACTATGCAGTGAGAAACTAAAAAACAAAGTGCGAGATTGGCTTCATTATTATCAGATAATGGAGGCATACAATTTGGACAAGAAAATAGGCTTCCAGGTGGAAAAATCAAAATTAGAAACAGAACTGTTAGAACCCAAAACTAAGATTTTGTCAAAGATGTATAACTTGCTGTTGAAATGGAATACTCAGGATGAAACGGTGAAATCTGCTATGATTAAGTGGGCACAAGATGTTGGACATAACATAATGATGGCTGACTGGGAACAGTTATGGACCACAGGTATGAAGTTTACGGCGTGTAATGCCTTAAGAGAGAATATTATGAAAATGATATACAGGTGGTACATGACACCAGTCAAGCTTGCAAAAATCTATCACTTGCCCGATAATAAATGTTGGAAATGTAAAGAGACTGAAGGTACATTCTTTCACCTTTGGTGGACGTGCCCAAGGATTAAGGCTTTCTGGGAGATGATCTATAATGAACTGAAAAAGGTATATAAATATACCTTCCTGAAGAAACCAGAGGCCTTTCTCCTGGGCATGGTCGGCCAATTGGTGCCAAAGAAGGACAGAATTTTCTTTATGTATGCCACAACAGCAGCAAGAATACTTATTGCAAAGTATTGGAAGACACAAGATTTACCCACTCTGGAAGAATGGCAGATGAAGGTGATGGACTATATGGAACTGGCGGAAATGACTGGCAGAGTCCGAGACCAGGGAGAAGAGTCGGTGGAAGAAGATTGGAAGAAATTTAAAGACTATTTACAGAAATACTGCAAAATTAATGAATTTTAGAATGATGTCAGAATGAAATTAAGTGGTCTTAGCAGCAATGTTATAAAGGTGTATGTAAAAATGGATTGTTAACAGATGAGAATCCAAAGTTATAATATATTAAGTTAAAGGATTAAGACAAAAACAAAGAGGGAAAGGAATTGCTGAATTAACTAATAGAACTGGAATACAAAAAAGGGAGGTGCGAAGAAGTCAGGGAAGTAAGGAAATGAAATGTAAGTTATGGAAAGATCGATGTGTTTTTTTTAAGTGTTTTTTATCTTTTTCCTGTATTTTGTATTTCTTTTTCTTTTTCTTTTCTTTTTAGCTATGTAATCTTTTCTTTCAAACTTTAATAAATATCATTTTTTTTTTAAAAAAAGGAATGGCAAAGCTGACAGCAAAATCAAGAGATCAGAATAATGAGCTTTTCATAGAAGAATGGAGGCCTTTTGTGGAATATTTACTACAGTGGTACCTCTGGATGCGAATGGGATCCGTTCCGGAGCCCCGTTTGCATCCTGAAGCAAATGCAACCCACGTCTGCACGTGCGCGGGTCGTGATTTGCCACTTCCGCACATGCGCATGACCTCATTTTGAGCGTCTGCGCATGCGCGAGCGGCGAAACCCGGAAGTAACACGTCCTGTTACTTCCGGGTCGCAGCGGAGCGCAACCCGAAAATGCTCAACCCGAAGCTACTTCAACCCGAGGTATGACTGTATAGTCAAATGAAACGTGGGCAGGATTTGAGATAAAAGCAGTGGAAGAAAAATGATGAAGTACAGTAACTGTAATAGAGAAACTTTTCGTAATAGATAAAGATATAATGCAGTTTAAAAAGTTCGAGTAAAAACACTGAGAAAGTGGGGGTAGGAATTCAATTTACAACAATGTCACTATTTTATATGAAGATTATTGTTAAAAATGTTTGAAAATAATAAAAAAAAAATACTGCAAAAAATGAACTTTAGTTAACACATCCCAAGTAGGCATAGTTTAGCGCAGGAGCTCCCAGACAAACTGTCAGAGCTTGCAGTCATTGCCTAAGCTACCCATTCCAACTTCTCATCTTGAGATCAGAGAGTCTGTGAGCTGCTATACATGTACGATCTGTAAAATTCAAGACTGTTCTAGCTATTGTGCTTGATGTGCAGCTGCAATTAATCCTGAATACTGTTGGTTGCAAATGAGGTTATTTAGCAGCTGAAGAGTGCCTGCCACTTAGTGACTCAGTCTACAAAGGTTTTGCTCCACATGACTCCTCTTTTGAATATTATCTCGAGACTATTAGGCGCCCCTCTCTAAAACACGACAGTTTCCGTTCCAGAGTGGGGATGACAAAGAAAATAACAATGGTGATTCTATTTACACCAAACAGTTTCCTCCAATGAGTTCCTGTAAAAGCACAACAGAGAGATGGGTAAACTCTCCAAACCTTCTGCCAATTAATTTGGAAATTATTTGAGTTTTCTCATTTTTTGTTTGTGCATGGAAAAAACGTGAGAAAAAAAATCTGCAAAATCCCCCAAACGACTTCTAGCTTAGCCTTCGCTTTGGCATGTTATGTGTGTGCATAAGTCTGCACAGTGTATAAGTGTATCGACATAGATAGATAATAAATACGTATGGGGGAATATTCATTTATCTAAGTTCTCCAGCTGCACTAGGAAGTGGCATAGCCTTAACTATCATGACCCCAGAACAAACTCACCATCTTTGGGGCTGAGGCGATAGATTTTGAAAAAGCCTAAGTGGAAGAGGGACTTGCCCTCACTGCTGATACTGGATCACTCCACCATCCCTGAAGCTTCTCTGCATCATGAGATTATTACCATCTCCCTGGCCTAAAGAGGTCATGGTGCCATGTTCCGTGTCCAGGGGTGTCCCTGCAGAGCCACCGTCTCCTCCATGCTGTCAGAGCCAATGGTAGCTGAAGCAGGAAAGGTCTCCATAACTGCAGGAGATTTCTCCCAGCACAAGTGGACTTAGACTGAACTGAAGCCCTGTTTAGGTTTCAACCTGTAGTTGTCCACTGCTAAAACAACATTTGACCCTGCTTATAGGAATCCATAGGGACGCGGGTGGCGCTGTGGGTTAAACCACAGAGCCTAGGACTTGCCGATCAGAAGGTTGGTGGTTCGAATCCCTGCAACGGGGTGAGCTCCCGTTGCTCGGTTCCTGCTCCTGCCAACCTAGCAGTTTGAAAGCACGTCATGTGCAGGTAGATAAATAGGTACCGTTCCGGCGGGAAGGTAAACGGCGTTTCCGTGTGCTGCTCTGGTTCGCCAGAAGCGGCTTAGTCATGCTGGCCACATGATCCGGAAGCTATACGCCGGCTCCCTCAGCCAATAAAGTGAGATGAGCGCCGCAACCCCAGAGTGGGCCACGACTGGACCTAATGGTCAGGGGTCCCTTTACTTTTACCTTTATATGAATCCATTGCCTGAATGTCACACGGAGCTGTACTTGGAACCTGAACTTTGCCTTGCTCGACTTTTCTTTCCAGAAACTGTATTTTGCCTTTCTGGCCTTATTAGAACCTAAATCCTTCTCAAACCCCACCCCAGATTCATCCTGAGGTGTGTGTGTGTGTGTGTGTGTATGAACGAAAAGTTTCCAACTTTCCCAATTTCTGCCAGAATTGGATTCAAATTGCAGGGATGGTCACATCTAAGGGGATGAAGCTCATCATATTTCAGGAAAGGTAGGTACAGCAGTTATCCCACAAGGACAGATTTTACTAGAGATGTTTCTGGGGTGAGGAATAGAAAGCACATTTCTTCCCCTACACTTTTTTTAGGCAATCAGTTTAAATACTGGGGTCATGAGGGAGTTGCCTCTGGATAAGAAAGCTGCCAAAGCTCTTCAGACAAATACGTAGATCTAGTGGCTCTCATGCTAAATGAATTTACTTTCATTATAAAACCTGAAAAAGTCATAGTCTTTTCTCCTTGCTCTCCCTTCCTGGAAGTACCCTACATGAAAGAGAGAGAGAGAGAGAACTATGATCATTAATGTTTTGTTAGGAATAAATGGGAATGAAGGAGGACACCACAATAGTCTAACTCTGTCACTTATACCCAAATTTTAGAAGGATGCCTATGAACCTACTTCAACATCCCTTCACCAACTCACTGTGACTGAAGGTAAAGGTAAAGGTACCCCTGCCCGTATGGGCCAGTCTTGACAGACTCTAGGGTTGTGCGCTCATCTCACTCTAAAGGCCGGGAGCCAGCGCTGTCCGGAGACACTTCCGGGTCACGTGGCCAGCATGACAAGCTGCATCTGGCAAGCCAGCGCAGCACACGGAAACGCCGTTTACCTTCCTGCTGGTAAGCGGTCCCTATTTATCTACTTGCACCCGGGGGTGCTTTCGAACTGCTAGGTTGGCAGGCGCTGGGACCGAATGACGGGAGCGCACCCCGCCGCGGGGATTCGAACTGCCGACCATGCGATCGGCAAGTCCTAGGCGCTGAGGTTTTACCCACAGTGCCACCCGCGTCCCTAACTTCAGTGACTGAAGTAATTAAAATCTAGACCTGCCCACCAAATTTTTATTGCACCTACTTCAACATCCCTTCGCCAAGTCACTGTGACTGAAGTACACTGTAATTAAAATCTAGACCTGCCCACCAAATTTGTATTGCACTTTTGTAAACTGTTTAGAGACCATAGTTCTATAGTTAAGTGGAATCCAAATGGTTTAAATAAATAAATTTTATCATTTATTAAATTTGTATACTGCCCTATAGGTAAAGGTAAAGGACCCCTGGAGGGTTAGTCCAGTCAAAGGTGACTATGGGGTTGTGGTACTCAACTGACTTTCAGGCCAAGTGAACTGGTGTTTGTCCACAAGCAGCTTTCTGGGTCATGTGGCCAGCGGGACTAAACTGCTTCTGGCACAACAGAACACTGTGGCTGAAGCCAGAGAGTATGGAAATGCCATTTACCTTCCTGCCACAGCGGTACCTATTTATCTACTTGAACTGGTGTGCTTTCGAACTGCTATTTTGGCAGGATCTGGGACAGAGCAACAGGAGCTCATCCTATCACGGAGATTCGAACTGCTGAACCTCTGACTGGCAAGCCCAAGAGGTTCAGTGGTTTAGACCACAGTGCCACTTGTGTCCCTATACCTGCCCTGTACCCGAAAGTCTCAAGGCAGTTTACCAGATTCCCACTCTGCACTGCCTCCCATCTTGAACTTTGAGTGTTTCCTGTGCCAAGTTGATTTCAATTCTCAATAAAGAAAAAGGTTAATGGTTGCTTCTGAGCCAC
This sequence comes from Podarcis pityusensis, assembly GCF_964106645.2. Classification (NCBI taxonomy): domain Eukaryota; kingdom Metazoa; phylum Chordata; class Lepidosauria; order Squamata; family Lacertidae; genus Podarcis; species Podarcis pityusensis. The sequence goes on from NC_138032.1 coordinate 87,877,937, forward strand.
ACAGCAACAGAGCTAATTGAAAGGTTGGACACTCCCTGATCTCCTTTGACATGCCTTGTTAATGGAATGGTCTGATGCAGTAATGTAAAAAACAAAACAAAACCCTACCCAGAATTGCTCTGCTTTCACTCACAGCCTGCGAACAGGGACATGAAATGCCCAACTTCTGGTGAAGACTACTTGAGCTTCTGTAGTTTGTGAGACAACTAGCAACACTCCTTCAGATGACCACAGTGATTGGGCTGGGATAAAGGGGCTCAGGTGGCCCATAAGGTATCCTGGACCCAAGTTGTTTGTAAGAACCTTGGAGCTGGCCTGGGCAGCCAGCGCAGATGTTTCAGCAGAGGTGTCAGATGCTGTCAGCCACCTGTCCCTATCAGCAGCCTAGCTTCTGCATTCTGTACCAGCTGGAGCTTCCAGACCAGGCACTGCATGTTAGCTCAGTCGGTAGAACGTGAGACTTTGAATCTCAGGGTTGTGGGTTCAAGCCCCATGTTGGACAAAAGATTCCTGCATCGCAGGGGGCTGGCCCTTATGGTCCATTCCAATTCTACAACTATGTGTTACAACCAGTGATGGGCAAACTGATGATTCTGAACTGGATAGCTGATTTAGAAGTCAAATGTTATAAACCTTACTGAAAGCTCTCCTGTATACTGATATTTTGATACACGGATGAATTTCAGCAGATGTGTATCATTACTAAATCTGCATATTTTTCTGGCCATTGTCATTTGTGGTTTGTTTACAAACTGAATAAATCAATATGGGGTGGCAGCTGTGGTTGGTTTCTTTGGTAATTAAAGAGTTAAAAGTAAAACCCTTCTGAGCATGTGCTGACATTCTCATTTTGTTGGGTAACCTGAGGTGTTATAGTAAACAACATGGGAGCCTCCACGAAGATGGCTGAGTTTGCTTGTTTAGTCATGTGAATCATGTAGATTACACAAGTGGAGAGAAGAGAAATTAACTTGTAATAAATCTGTTTTAATTATGAAAATGTTACAATTTCACTGGATCAAAGTCAGGACTCATTATATAAATGGGAATTATGAGCAGCTTAGATGCAAAATACAGACTGACTAATTACAAGTTTGGGTGGCATTGCTAGTTGCAACATTATCCTACGTATGTTTATTCTTAAGTTAGCCCCATCGCATTCAATGAGACTTGGTCACAGCCAGGTGCAACTCGGAATGCGCTGCTAGGTTGACTCACTTACAACTTATTCATGACATATCATAGAATCATAGAGTATAGAACAGCAGACCTAGAAGGTATCCCAAGGGTCTTCTTTTCCAATCCCCTGTAATTCAGGAATCATAGCTCAAGAATCCGTGACAGGTGGCCATCTGACCTCCAATGAAGGGGAGTCCACCAATTGCAGTAGCTGAATATGGTTTTTAAAGAATGCTTATTGTGCCCATATATGCTTATTGTGCCCGTATAGTTAAAGTTGCGGTTTTCCCAGTAGTGATGTATGGAAGTGAGAGCTGGACCATAAAGAAGGCTGATCGTCAAAGAATTGATGCTTTTGAATTATGGTGCTGGAGGAGACTCTTGAGAGTCCCATGGACTGCAAGAAAATCAAACCTATCCATTCTGAAGGAAATCAGCCCTGAGTGCTCATTGGAAGGACAGATCCTGAAGCTGAGGCTCCAATACTTTGGCCACCTCATGAGAAGAGAAGACTCCCTGGAAAAGACCCTGATGTTGGGAAAGATGGAGGGCACAAGGAGAAGGGGACGACAGAGGATGAGATGGTTGGACAGTGTCCTCGAAGCTACCAGCATGAGTTTGACTAAACTGCAGGAGGCAGTGGAAGACAGGAGTGCCTGGCGTGCTCTGGTCCATGGGGTCACGAAGAGTCAGACATGACTAAACGACTAAACAACAACAACATTGTGCCCATGTCCTCCTTGTGGACTTCCCACAGACATCTGGTTGGCTCCTAGAATGCAAGTGAGGAAATATCACAGAAGCCAACCTCTGGCTTTGCAGCATTTAAGAGAGCCTGCCCACTGGGGTCTATAGCTATAAGTGCAAGACACAACTGCCCTTACTTAAAAAGGTAATCAGTCAGGACTTCCGTTTCCTGCTGACCGGGAAAGCAGCGTGGAGACAATCGCTCCGATTGCTCCAGGGTTTACAGGAGAGTAAGGGGGGGGGCTCGCCAAGGTGAGGCACCCCCCTAAAAAATGTCACAAGGGTCTGTGACATCTCAAGGGGTCCGGCTGAGCGCTTAAACATACCAAATTCAGAGGCTTAAAAAATTATATTTTTGTTTTGGCTTGACAAATCAGACAGCAGATGCTAAGGAACCCCCAACCCCCACCCCCTTTTGTATCAGTCCTCCTTGCTTATTTAAACTCAAAAGCAAATGTAATATGTTAAATCCAAATTATGAAGATTGCACTCCTTGCTCTTGCAAATGAAGCTGCTGGAGTTTGACCTCTTCGACTAGATCGAATCCCTGCTGCTTTCTCTTACTTAATTCACTCTACATCATAATACGATAAGAAGTCTAGGTGGCAGTGCCAGTCATCTGCCCACGATCTGTCAGAGGGACTGAAGGCGCCCTGGGTTCATGCCACACGATATACAAGCAGCCTCTGCATATCAGGCATAATGTGCACGTAAACAAGCCCCACATATGGGCATCTGCATTCCATGGGCAGATGCAGGAAGGATTGGGTCTTCTTCCAATGGCAGTTATATGCCTTGTTTGGTTTCAGTGTCCTCAACCTGTTCAAACAGGCAGATGGCTGAAGGATTCGCCTCTCTCCGCCGCCCCCCCCGGCTTCTCCTCCTCAAATTGGGCTGTATGGACTGGAGTTTAATGTTGTCAGCGTCGCTGGGATTCAAAAAGTACAACGTTGCGGTTACAAACAATTGCAGCCGTGCACCAGCTTCCTTGCCAGTTGCTTCCTTTTCACTTGGTCTCCAGATTTGAATACCCTGTTGCTTCTCCACCCACTGCAGAAATAAAAAATTAGAAGCAATTTTAAAATTAAACCCCCCTTTTTAAAAAAGGAATATAATCAAAACTATAAATTACAAAGGTCTCATAATAATAATAATAATAATAATAATAATAATAATAATAATAATAATTTATTTATACCCTAGCCATCTGGCTGGGTTCCCCCAGGCACTCTGGGCAGATCCCAACAGAATATTAAAAGCACGATAAAACATCAAACATTAAAAACTTCCCTAAACAGGACTGCCTTCAGTTGCCTTCTAAAAGTCAGGTAGTTGTCTATTTCCTTGACATCTGATGGGAAGGCGTTCCATAGGGCGGGCGCCACTACTGAGAAGGCCCTCTGCCTGGTTCCCTGTAACCTCACATCTCGCAGTGAGGGAACCACCAGAAGGCCCTCGGAGCTGGACCTCAGTGTCTGGGCTGAACGATGGGGGTGGAGATGCTCCTTCAGGTATACTGGGCCGAGGTTGTTTAGGGCTTTAAAGGTCATCACCAACACTTTGAATTGTGCTCGGAAATGTACTGGGAGCCAATGTAGGTCTTTCAGGAGTGGTGTTATATTGTCTTGGTGGCCACTCCCAGTCACCAGTCTAGCTGCCGCATTCTGGATTAATTGCAGTTTCCTTTTTGTGTCAGGATGGGATCTGGATTGGGCTGAAGTATCCCTCTTCCCAGACCTGCCAACTGTCTCATTTTAAGTGGGCCAACCCAGATCAGAGAAGCCAATCTCAGCTTCTTTTTCAATCCCAGAAAGTCCTGCTTTTTTTTGGTCCAGTGCTCTGGTGTGAGACACTCACTCTGGCTATTGTCAACAACATCCAGCCCAAGCACCTTGTGGTCCAGCGATCTGGTGCAATTCTGTTGATGACCACCAGAGCACTGGATGAGAAGAGAGAGGACGGCGAGAATGGGCAGAGAGGGTGAGCAGCAAGGGCAGGAGTGTGTGGGGAGGGCGAGCAGTGAGAGAGGGCAGGGAGGGCAACCAGCATGGGTGGCAGTGGTGGCGGGGGGCCGAGAGATCCTGCGCGAATGGGGATCGGGTGGTGGAGCAGGCAGGTGGCAGCAGCCTAATGGCTGTCTTGCATTTTGGTTTTTATAAGTTGAGGGTATGCCCTGCTGGCCCCAGAAGCTGCTGTCTGTGGGGTGGGGCTGTTAGGATATTTCCGTTTCACCTTAAAAGGGAGCAGGCTGTGAGTCACAGAGTCTGCGTATTTCCTGTTCACAGGATGTTTATGTTTTCTGTTGCTTTCGTTTCTCTCTCTGTGTCGTAGACACTAAAGCAGGCAGTCATGTTTTTCTGTGTTCTGGTCAACGCTGTATAAACTTGTAAATAATGCTCTCCTGAGTGCAACTTTTGGCTGTGCATTATCTGCTGATAGAGTGTGCATGAGCTCTGGAATGTGGCAAGAAATCTTCTAGAAACTCATGTCGCTAATTGCTGATACTGCGTGCCTACGGGAGATCGATGGATCGTCCGGCAGACAGCTTGGGGCCATGATGGACTTTGTCTCCCTGGCAGTATCCCAACAGGGGCCTGGGTCACTGTATTGGCACAGAGTTCCCTGCTCTGACTGTCAAATATATGACTGGTTGGAAGTGCCCTGGCTGGATCCTCGCCATCAGCAGCTTGCAGAATGTCTCAAAAGGGGGAGTTTTGACAAAAGAGGGGTTGGAGCAGGCCTGGGAACTGCTGGATCCCAAGCCAGCTACACTGCTGCTACATGACGGTGTCAGGTCCAGCCTGGGCCCAATCACTGCTTCCAATCCATGTTGGAATACTGATGTATCAATTCTGCCCAAGTTACCATGGGAGGCAAGGCTGTGAGTGTAGCAGTCACCCTGCTAATCCATTGAGCCCCACCACTGCCCTGCCAGGATCCGTATTTCACTTTTGCACATTTCTTGTGGCACAAACCCCCACAGACCAGAACCCACCATCAGCTGGCTAAGAAAGCTTAGGCCACAATTTATATTTTTGCTCTTTTTCCCCCTGCGGCAGACTAAAAAAGCTGGCGTGAAAGTTAAATGGGCTGTTCTGACAAATGCAAACAACAGGCTCCTTTGCCCCATTTTGCAGAGTACAGCGGTACCTCTGGTTAAGAACTTATTTCGTTCTGGAGGTCCGTTCTTATCCTGAAACTGTTCTTAACCTGAAGCACCACTTTAGCTAATGGGGCCTCCTGCTGCTGCCGCGCCGCCGCCGTGTGATTTCTGTTCTTATCCTGAAGCAAAGTTCTTAACCTGAGGTACTATTTCTGGGTTAGCGGAGTCTGTAACCTGAAGTGTCTGTAACCCGAGGTACCACTGTATCTCACAATTCAAATTTGTCCCTACCAGCCCCCAAGAAAAACCCTCACGCTGATCAAAGGAGGGAAAAATTGTGTCCCTTTGGTTTCTGTGCCATGTTCACTTTTTGGGGGAGAGTACATACCCTCCAACATTTCTCCAGTGAAAAGAGGAATGTCCAAAGAAAAAGCAGGACATTCTAGGATCAGATCAGAAACCGGGATGGCTTCTGTAAATCTGGGACTGTTCCTGGAAAACAGGGACATTTGGAAGGTCTGAGAGCAGCAGGAGTCAGTGTTCCGTTGATTCTTGTGCTGGAGCAGCTCCAAGTTGTGATTGTTCCGCTGGTGGGGTTGGAGTTAATCTGACCCACACAGCTCTCTCTGTGGTCAAGGCACCCTCCCCAGTGAGAAGAGAGGCTTTGGGTTAAGCCAGAGAGATGACACCTCTTCACCAGGCACACTGCAGAAAGACCAATTATTACATGCTGGAAGGCATACAGTATAATTCAGCTCAAGCTGCAAAGATGCCAGATGTCCCATCAAGGAACACTTCTGCCTCCTCTTCCTGCAGAAATCTGCTCACTGTCTTCTCACAGATCCGCCTATGAAAGTCAGAAGAGATAGCAAGGCTAGACTCAGTAAGTTTTACATACAGAAGGTATCATTTTGCCAGATGTGGTTTTCCTTCTTCCCATCGCAGCCCTGCAATGACGGAAGAAGTCACATAGCACATGAGAGTTTCCTAGGCTTGCCGTCTGTTAGGAAAGTTCCTGACATGTCCTGGTTTTCAGGTGTAAAAATGTCGTTGGGGGGATTGGCAAAATGTCAGGGCAACGTGATAGGAAAAGCAGCAAAAACAGCTCTGAAAGCTTAAAATCACTTTGCGGGTGTCAGGAATTCTACTTTTTGAAATATTGCAACACTAGAGTTTCCCTTTCTATGCTACTCTCCTGAAAACTATGTACATGCCCCTCAAAAAGCCTGGACCAGCCTTCTGGCTGAATGGCAGATCAAACATTTTGGGCTTTCCAACATCTTTTTAAAGGCTTGACAGTAGCTGGGTATCTGCGACTGACTCTGGAAGGTTTTGTTTAGCTCCTCTGCCTGTGGGGTTATAATACTGGTAATGCCACAACCCTGAACTTTATTCTCACTCCACTAGGAAAAAAAGAAAGACATAATACAGGGGAACTGGCTGTTTCCCCTGGTGGGGCCATAACAGCTTTGTTGGGGAATTCAGTTAGGAAAATGCTGTGGACATCTCCCGCTTGCTGTTTTGCTGTAGTGAACCAGTTCCATCCCATCTCATGGCTGCTTTAAAGTCATTTTTTAAAAAGGACACTGGTTCTCTTGCATCATCACGTGTTTGGCTCTCAGTTGATCTCCCTTTCTGTCCTGCACTTATGCCTTTGCCCAGCCCTTTTCACAATGTGGGGGGAAAACCATAAAGCCAGCCAATGCCTCTACATAGCTCCATCCTTCTTTCAGATATCATGATATATCAATATATTGCAATGTTGAGCTGGTGATTTACCGTATTTTTCACTCTATAGGATGCACCCGACCATAGGATGTACCTTGTTTTAGAGGGGGAGAACAATTAAAAAAAATTCTCCCCTTCTCTGCTCAGTGCCCCTTCAGCGAAGCGGCAGGAGAAACGGAGCCCCTTCCATTTCTCCTCCCGCTTGGCTGAAGGGGCACTGCGCAGCTCTCCCTCTCTGCTGAAGCCAGAAGAGTCTTGCTCTCCTGGCTTCAGCAAAAGGAACCTGAAGCCTCCAGAACGCAGCGGGAACTCGCGCTGCGCTCCAGAGGTTTCAGGCAGCTATCCCTGAAGCCTGGAGAGCGAGAGGGGTCGGTGCGCACTGACTCCTCTCGCTCTCCAGGCTTTAGCGAAAGCAATGCGAAGCCTCCGGAGCGTGGAGGGAGCACTCCCTCTGCGCTTTGGAGGCTTTGCGTTGCTATCACTGAAGCCAAGGAGCCTGCATTTGCTCCATAGGACGCACACACATTTCCCCTTACTTTTTTGGGGGAAAAGTGCGTCCTATAGAGCGAAAAATACGGTATGTTGCAAACCAGATGTTGCCCAGCTCTAGACCTGGACCTGGAAAATCTGTGCCTAGGAACATGGAGCAAAGGTAAGTGTGGGTGACCCCTTAGAGCACCTACTTTGCATGCAAAAAGCTACCAGGTTCCATCACAGCATCTGCAAATAGGGCTGGTTAGACATCCTGCAGAGTCTTCCAATCCATGCAAAAGGGTAAAAGGTAAAGGACCCCTGGATGGTTGAGTCCGGTCAAAGGTGACTATGGGGTTGTGGCACTCATCTCGCTTTCAGGCCAAGGGAGCCAGCATTTGTCCACAGACAGCTTTCCGGGTCCTGTGGCCAGCATGACTAAACTGCTTCTGGCACAACGGAACACCATGATGGAAACCAGAGTGCATGGAAATGCTGTTTACCTTCCTGCCGCAGTGGTACCTATTTATCTTCTTGCACATGTGTTCTTTCGAACTGCTAGGTTGGCAGGAGCTGGGACAGAGCAACGGGAGCTCACTCCGTCGCGGGGATTTGAACTGCTCATCTTCTGATCGGCAAGCCCGAGAGGCTCAGTGGTTTAGACCACAGCGACACCCACGTCCCTATCCTTGTAGGCAATAGTGAGCTACGTGGATCAGTGTTCCGATTTCCTATAAGGCAGGCACCCCCAAACTTGGCCCTCCAGATGTTTTGGGACTACAGTTCCCACCATCCCTGACCACTGGTCCTGTTAGCTAGGGATGATGGGAGTCGTGGTCCCAACACGTCTGGAGGGACGAGTTTGGGGATGCCTGCTAGAAGGCATCTTCCTATGACCCTTTAAGAGAGTTCAGAAGTCTTTAGTAAAACACTATATCCCACACAATGGAGCTATGATGGAAGGTTCGGGTGGTGGCAGTGGTCCTTGGGTCTGGCCTCTGGGCTGCAAACCTGCAAGGAGGTGAGGCACTTGTCTGGAAATGCTATGGAGAGGCTGCCAAGTACATTTCGTATTGCTGAAGTACATCCTAGTATTACTGGAGAGACAGCAGTCCTCAGCAAGTTCAATGGTGCATTGCAGGATACTGAATGTACATCCTCACCGGAGCAGAAAAGGAGCTACAAAATGGATATTTCGATACTGTTTCCTGAGCCAGCTTCTGATGGAATAGTACTGGGTGTGTAAGCTTTGGGGCTCTAGTTGGCCTTTGAGGAAGCAGTCCTCTGCTACTGCCAGCTATTGAAAGGGAACCAGAACCTTTCCTATAAGGGAAGTCTAAAGCATGTGAGGCATTATAGTTGAGAGATATATATTACTATGGGAGGGCATGATTAGAGGCGTATAATATTATGCATGACGGAGATAGATTGAATAATTCTCTCGTAATTTGGGGTACTCTAATGAACTTCCTTTGACAGACGATAGCAGCTAGGGAGGGCAATTTCAGTCAGGGAAATGGTGGAAATGAAATAGTTAAGCCTATAATACTTTTAAACCTGTGGTTCCCTACCCAACGGTTACTTTTAACCAAAGTAAAAGACTGTTCCATGGTACATGTAGTTTGCCTTTCAGTTTTTCAGTTTATCGTCTGGCCGTGATCCCTAAAGTCATACAGAAGATGGATGCATCAACATCATCAAGTTTGAACAAAAACTATCATCTTTATTACTTTGGAACATGTCTGAGGTTTTTCACACTTGTAGCTCCAGCATCCACAAATCTTTTCTTTAGGGCATGGGTTGGCAACCAGGTGAACCCAGTTCCTGTCTCTCCTTCCCAACCTCTCTCCAATTATTATTTTTTTGAAACAGTATGGAGACAGGAAAAACAAAGAGCAAGTGATTAACAACAACAACAACAACAACAACAACAACAACAACAACAATAATTTATTTGTACCCCGCCCATCTGGCTGGGTTTCCCCAGCCACTCTGGGCGGCTTTGACAAAGACCAAAAATACACTAAGATGTCACACATTAAAAACTTCCCTGAACAGGGCTGCCTTCAGATGTCTTCTGAATGTCAGGTAGTTGTTTATCTCTTTGACATCTGATGGGAGGGCGTTCCACAGGGCAGGCGCCACTACCGAGAAGGCCCTCTGTCTGGTTCCCTGTAGCTTTGCTTCTCGCAGTGAGGGAACTGTCAGAAGGCCCTTGGCGCTGGACCTCAGCGTCTGGGCAGAACGATGGGGGTGGAGACGCTCCTTCAGGTATACTGGGCTGAGGCCGTTTAGGGCTTTAAAGGTCAACACCAACACTTTGAATTGTGCTCGGAAACATACTGGGAGCCAGTGTAGGTCTTTCAAGACCGGTGTTATGTGGTCTCAGTGGCCTCTCCCTGTCACCAGTTTAGCTACCGCATTCTGTATTAGTTGTAGTTTCCCGGTCACCTTCAAAGGTAGCCCCATGTAGAGCTCATTGCAGTAGTCCAAGCGAGAGATAACTAGAGCATGCACTACTCTGGCCTCCCATTAGAACATTTCACTCTTTCCACCATCTTTTCCCATCAAGAAAGCAGTCGGATGGGAAGGGTGGCTGAGAAAGTCATTCCCAGGACAAAAGAGTTTCTCTTCTTCCTGCTGCCTGGTGTCAGCATCCTGACTATGACCCTCCTGTACCTCACATTCCCAACACCATTTCTGGGAATGGTGGCATGGTTTGGTCTCCAACCCCATTCTGAGGTCTCTGTTGGTAAAATGAGTTGGTGGCTAGAGACTTAGGAGCTTATATTGGTGTCTTCAAGGTGTCCAACAGATTACTAAATGGGTTGTTAATTTATTTCTGTTATGTACTGAGTTGAATAGGATCCAAAATGCACCAGTCTGATTGGTCCTAGAACAATAGGCTCCAGAATGCAGCAGTCTGATTGGTCCACAGGAGCCACCCAATCCAGCTCCAGGTGGAAGTGAATCAGCGACCTGACTGGCCTACAGGAGAATCCTGGAATTAGCCAATCACGTGGGGCCCATTGTGTAAATAATGTATATAAAACAGACATTCTGGGGGAACTTCCATTCCTCCTCACCACTATGAGCTGAATAAAGAGCATGAAATCCACTCTTGACTCCGAGTATATTTCAATTTCCCTCCCCACTTCCCTTATGGCTTGAACAAGATCAGATGGGGGCGGCGGGTTCCGTGGAGTGCTGTTCTCCAAAGGGGTCACCCAGTTTGATTCCCCTCCCCCCATTCCATTGTGCTGACTGTCAGCCCAAGAGACAAAGAGACAAGCTGAGGGCAGCCATGGAAATATCTCTTCTGCGGTGATCATGCAAACTCATATATACTGCATACCATTCAACATTTATCCAGTGAAAATTGGGGCATCCTATTCAACAACAACAACAACAACAACAACAACAACATTATTATTATTATAAAGACTTCACCCATCTGGCTGGGTTGCCCCAGCCACTCTGGGCGGCTTCCAAAATAATAAAACATTAAACATTAAAAAAACTTCCCCATACAGGGCTGCCTTCAGATGTCTTCTAAAAGTTGTATAGTTACTTATCTCCTTGGCTCAGGGGTCGCATAACTCCATACCCTCCAACATTTCTCTGATGAAAATAGGGACATTCTACCATACTCTCCAGCATTTCTCTGATGGAAACAGGGACGTCCTAAGGAAAAGCAGGACATTCCAGGATCAAATCAGAAACCAGGATGGCTCCTGTAAATCTGGGATTGTCCCTGGAAAATAGAGATGCTTGGAGGGTCTCTATACTGCAAGCCCTACAGGAAAGGTGACTGTTGAACATATGTAGGTCTGGGATTTACTGAGCTTTCAAAGTCTGGGGGGAATTTTCAGAAGGCAGTGGTTCATCCTGGATCTTTGGCAAGCAAAAAAAGCTCAAGAACTTTCTGGGTGAAATATGGCAATGCTAGCACATGCGTGTGTGTGTACACATGCACACCCCTGCCCCTTGCCCACCATGCCATTTTTAGCTGATCCCTCAGCTTAGTTCCATTTGTTTGCCTTTGTGCTTTGCAGAAGCCAGCCAGCAGCAGCTGTATGGCAATGGCACAGCAGCCGTTCAGTTCCTAGCCAAGAACCCTGTGAAATTAATCCACATCTCGCTGAAATCCTACCCAGCATTCGGGTCACTGCCTCGTTCCAGCACTGCGAAAGGAGGGATTCCGCCATGATTTATTACTGGCCCCAACGCACATATTATTATGAAATGAGTTTATTACACTCTAAATCTCCTGTTAATGTGCTACTGTTTTAATCCCTTTATCCAATTTTCAGTCTCTCAGGCTTGGCTGCCATTCACTTGCACAAAACTCTCCATTCTGAAGGTTTTATTGTGCGATATCCATATTCATTTATCCTGCTTTAAGGCTGTGGTGTAGAGGTGGGGGAAGATGAGAGGAAGGGAGAAGGGGATCGGAGAGGCAGGAATGTGTGCGAAGGGATGGAGGTGGCGGAGGGGGCGGGGAGGGAGAGGAAGACTGCAGAAGCAGCAGTTTAAAGGAGAGAGTAAAGGCAGAGCGAGAGGAGAAGGGTCACATGGAACTGACTGGCCAGAGTAAAGGGAAGGTGGGTGGGTGGTGGTGGGGAAGCACGACTATCTATAGATGGAAGGGGAAATGATAGAAGCTTGTGTTTATCTACGATGCCCCAGTCTTTAAGGCTAGTACAATGGAGAAGACCAAGCCCATGGAGGGCAGCACTCTAGAAAGAGGAAGGGCTTTGCAAAGCACATGGAAGAACTAAGAGGTGGGGCTGGAAGTCTATTTTATAGCATTGCATAATTATTCTATGTATATCATACCATCCAATATTTCTCTGATGAAAATAGGGGGGTCCTATTCAATTATTAGGGATGCGGGAGGCACTGTGGGTTAAACCACAGAGCCTAGGACTTGCCAATCAGAAGGTCGGCAGTTTGAATCCCTGCGACGGGGTGAGCTCCCGTTGCCCGGTCCCTGCTCCTGCCAACCTAGCAGTTCGAAAGCACGTCAAAGTGCAAGTAGATAAATAGGTACCGCTCCGGCGGGAAGGTAAACGGCGTTTCCGTGCGCTGCTCTGGTTCGCCAGAAGCGGCTTAGTCATGCTGGCCACATGACCCGGAAGCTGTACGCCGGCTCCCTCGGCCAATAAAGCGAGATGAGCACCGCAAGCGCAGAGTCGTCACAACTGGACCTAATGGTCAGGGGTCCCTTTAACTTTACCTAGTCCATTATTATTATTATTATACTGTGCCCATCTGACTGGGTTGCCCCAACTACTCTGGACAGCTTCCAACACACATAGAAATGTAATAAAACATTCAACGTTAAAATAGCTTCCCTCTACAGGGAAGATGTCTTCTAAAGGTCTTATAGTTACTTATCTCCTTGGCTCAGGGGTTCCATAACTCCATGCCCCTCCAACATTTCTCTTTTGGAGGGATGTCCTGAGGAAAAGCGGGACATTCCAGGATCAAATAAGAAACACCAGTGTGGTTAAGAGCAGTGGACTTGTAATCTGGTGAATCGGGTTCGCTTCCCTGCTTCTCCACATGCAGCTTCTGGGTGACCTTGGGCCAGTCACACTTCTCTGAAGTCTCTCAGCCTCACTCACCTCACAGAGTGTTTGTTGTGGGGGAGGAAGGGAAAGGAGAATGTTAGCTGCTTTGAGACTCCTTAGAGTAGTGATAAAGCGGGATATCAAATCCAAACTCTTCTTCTTCTTCTTTAACTCCTCCTCCTCCTCCTCCTCCTCCTCCTCCTCCTCTTCATCTTCTTCTTCTGTAAATCCAGGACTGTCCCTGGAAAATAGGGACACTTGGTGGGTCTGTGTGTATTATACCTTTCCTCCAAGGAGCTCAAGATGTCACGAATGGTTCCTCCTCTCCCCATTTGATCATCACAATGCCCCTTTGTGGAAATTTAGGCAGTGGTTGTGCCAAGGTGAGCTTCTTGGCTGGGTCGAGATTTGAACGCTGGTTTCTCAGGTTCTAGTCCTTCTGTACCATGGTGGCAAACACCACACAGTATCTGGAGCACTCTTGTCTCTGCAGATATATACGATTGTTCCCCTTTCCAAAGTTTTGCCATTGTGCCACTAGTCAGAAGGTCAAGGCGTGTGAGCCACCACCTCTCACATATATGAGGGATCTCTGAAATCTTATGCTGGATGGACAAGTTGTGAGGTTAAACGAAGCTCCATCAAATATACTGACCAGCTCAGCTTTGGATCTGGCCTCATTTTGAAAAAGAACCAGATTAAACATCCATAGACATGATTAAGTTTTGGAGTGGTTTCTGCCATGTGATAAAGACAGGGGTATGTGTGTTTAGGTCTATTCCTTGCATGTCTTCCATTGGTCAGGCTAATGGTTCTCCAAGCGCTTGCCTGCCTTGCTTTGTGCAATAGTCCTCCTGGAGGTCACTAACTCAAGTTCAAAAGAAAAAGTATAACCGGCTACAGGTGTCAGGGTAAGAGGTAATCAAAACCATGAGTTAATCTTTAATCAGTTTCACTTTCACTCTGTGAGATGGCAGTGGAATTGATTAAACATTAGCTAAAACGTCCCAGCCCAGGGAAAAAAACTACTGTTCTGTATTAAACATGCCCATGCAAAGTTCTGGAGTAGATGGGAGGTGGTAGCTGATACATGACACTTTTCAAAGCTTGGAACTATTTTTTTATTAAATGCGGGACCGGGGAGGGGGGCAGGGAGAGTATGTAGCCCTCACTGAATTCTGATTACTATTTATTATTAGCAGTACTGGCAGTAGCAGCAGCCGCAGCCCTATTGAAAACTCAACTTCAAAAGTGTTGCCATTGTGTGGAATTTGTGAACTTTGTAAAAAGAAACGAAATTCTGGTCTTTGTAACACTGCTACTGTCTGCAGAAGTATTGTCAAAGAACAGTAACTTCTGGTGCCTGTTTTAAACACACACACACACACACACACACACACACACGAGTGTGCTTTTTTCTTTAAAAAATGTTTAGGGGTACTCTCATTTTGACTCAAGAAAATCACAATTTTAGAGTTCAAATTGGGGAAAATAAATACAATAAATGGACAAAACGTTTAGGGGTATGCATACCCCTGCGTCCCCCTGGGAAAAAAGCACTGTGTGTAAATTTATTTAAGGTATTTATATATTTCTTAATTACCAAAGTTTCTAAATGGTGTACAGTGGTACCTCAGGTTACATACGCTTCAGGTTACATACGCTTCAGGTTACAGACTCCGCTAACCCAGAAATAGTGCTTCAGGTTAAGAACTTTGCTTCAGGATGATAACAGAAACCATGCTCTGGCAGCACAGCGGCAGCAGGAGGACCCATTAGCTAAAATGGTGCTTCAGGTTAAGAACAGTTTCAGGTTAAGAATGGACCTCCGGAACGAATTAAGTACTTAACCTGAGGTACCACTGTACATACAGTTTAGGGGGCCCATCCCCACTTACCTTTTGCCCTGTGCTTTCTAATAAGAATAAGAATAATTTTATTTATTCGTAAATAAATAAATTTATTCTAGGCACAGATCCATTCTCTCTCAGCCAAGAAGATTTAAAGTATGCCCCTGTGACTAGAAATGCGCAGCAAAAGTAAGTGTGGATGAGCCTATAAAAAGCATACAATGGATAAAACCAATTCAAAGTAATCATAAAAACAGAAGACTTCTCCAAAACGTCTGCTGAAAAAGAAAGGTCTTCACCAAGTGCCTGAAGTTCCAACAGGGAAGGGGCCTGTCTGATCTCAGGGAGTTCCACAGAGGGAGTTCCACAGAATCAGGCCCACAGTGTGGGAAAATGTAAAATGCAGAATTGGGCATCGGGTTCAGCTTCCTTCATTCCTTTAAACAGCAAGTGCCATGAAGCCCTTATGAGTGGAGATACATTTCAATGTCTGCTGAAAGCTATGTAGCCTGAGAAGCCAAAGGCTAAATAGGATTTCTAAGGGGTCAGCACGCAGGGAATGGATTTTAAGGCCCAGTCCTTGAAACACAACAAATCCCTTCACAACTTTTACCTAGAGAAATTCCCATTGTATTATTACCATATTTGTGCATTCCCATGCAATTTATGCTTATAATCCGAACATTCTCTTTCAAAGGGCTGAATGGGGAAAACAAACATGGCTGCTTCGATGTCATCCCATGGGGGCAGCCATCTTTTTCACATCTCCCCTGGAAATGCTACACAACCACATAGCAACAGTATCTAAGTTGGAGGGAGAATAATAATAATAATAATAATAATAATAATAATAATAATATGAATGAAGAGCCCTTGAACCATCTCACGTTAAATATAATTTGAAGATACACCAAACTCTTGCAAAAAGAAGAAGAAGAGAGAACCTGAACCCAAGCTCACCAGCCATTAACCATATGTATTGGGAAAAATGTACAGTCATATCTTGCGTTGCGTTAGGTTCATGTTGCATCTTTTTGGCTTGCGAACGTAGCAAACCTGGAAGTGTATACTTCCGAATTTCACCGTGTGTGCACGCGCAGAAGCGATCTGCGCTTCGCGCATGCACAGAAGCGCTCTATCGTGCTTCGCGCTTGCGTAGAAGTACTGTTCTAGTTGCGGACTTTTTGGGGTGCGATGGCACTCTGGAATGGATCGTGTCCGCAACTAGAGGTACCACTGTATGTTAAATTTTCCTACTAAGGGTTCCCTGAATTCAGCCAGCCCTGACTGGGTTGCTCTTGGCATCCAGTCTCCATAGCTAGGTAAGAATCATAGAACTGTAGAGTTGGAAAGGGACCCCTAGGGTCATCTAGTCCAACCCTCTGCAAGGCAGAAATCTCAGCTAAAGAACCCATGACAGATGGCCATCCAACCTCTGCTTAAAAACCTCCAAGAAAGGAGAGTCCACAACCTCCTGAGGGAGACTGTTGAGCAGCTCTGTTGAACAGAGTGCTTAGCGATCTTCTACCAAGTAAGCAGCATATGAATTTTGATAAATAAAAGATAGAATGGCCTTGTGTAATTATTAAGGTGGACACCTCATGCAGAGTCCACTAGAACTCCCCTCTTTCTTCTTAAAGCTGTGGGTTCAAGGATCATTGGAAGGCAACTTTCATGGTCTGAAGCCCCAGTCACAGCCTGGTAGACATACTGGGCTTTGACTGTACAGTGGTACCTCGGGTTACAGACGCTTCAGGTTACAGACGCTTCAGGTTACAGATGCTTCAGGTTACAGACTCCACTAACCCGGAAATAGTACCTTGGGTTAAGAACTTTGCTTCAGGATGAGAACAGAAATCGCGCAGCAGCAGCACAGAGCCAGCGGGAGGCCCATTAGCTAAAGTGGTACCTCAGGTTAAGAACAGTTTCAGGTTACGAATTAAGTTCTTAACCCGAGGTACCACTGTAGTAAAATGGCGTCTTCCTTCCAACCTGCTTCTGGAGCCCCATCTTCATGGGAAAAAGACTCCACCACCACTGTTCCTCAAAGTAGAGGGAGTTAATATGAACATGTGCCGGGGTGGGACTGTACCACATTGAGAAGGGACTGTACCACTTTGAGAAGGGGTACATTGAAGAGTCTGATGAGGATAAGACCCAGTTACTCTTTGCAGGGACTGGCTACCACAAATTGACATAGCCAGTGTTGGAAACCAGACACTGGGTCAAACCAGTGGCCTGACCTATGTTAGCTTTGTGGAAGCTGTTTCTCATGACCCAACTTTCACGTTCCCCTGCTCACTCCCACCACGGCCCCCTTCCCCTTTCCTTGCTATTCTTCTCTCCATCTTCTCTTTGCTCTCCCGCACCCTCTTTTCCTCCTTCCTGTACCCCAACATCTCCCCCTCCTCCCCCGTCTCTCCTTTGTTCTTGCTCCCCTCCCACTCCCTTGCTCCTTTCCCTTCCTCTCCGCTGTGATGTCAAGCAGTTCCTTCTCCACTCTGACACAGAAGCCTGTACCACTTCCAAGGCTCCTGCTGTCAGCTGGGGAATAGATAAAGATAAATGATATTATGTTAAATTCCACTTAATGACAAATTTTTAATTTTCTGAACATGGTCATTTTCTGGCTAGTGAATCAAGTGTAGGGAGCTAATTACATGAAGATCTGAACAAAAATAACTCCTAATTTTCAAGGATAATGGAAGAGAAATGTTGGAGATTAATGGCACTATTTATCTTTTTTAAATTTCTATCTTTCTCTGTGATAGCAGTGCTCCCCAAGGAAAATATTCATAAAATGAAATTGAAGTCGTAACTTAATAGGTTATTAAAATTTTTGAGTGCATATCACTTTCCTTCCGCCGCACTGTAAATTTAAATTGAAGTTTGCAGCTCCCCGAGTCACCAGTGGAGGTTTTTTTTTATGATGGCACAATAGAGGGAAACATGCATCTTTGTCAAGAGGTATTTGCTATTCTAATTTTATGGCAGGCCGGATTATCAGAAAGGAATGTCAGAGTACGGGGAAGCTGACAACACCACAGCCTTAAGCCATGTGTTTCCATTAGCGCCCAAAGCCGTCCAGGGGTTTCTCAGCCCGTTATTTTCCATTTCAGTCTTTTATCTTGATTTAAAGTGAGGGCGCTGAAAATTCAGCTCCTGTCATTTTTCTCTCTCTCGACCAACACACACTCACTGTTACCTCTCTCTCTCTCTCTCTCTCTCTCTCTCTCTCTCTCTCTCTCTCTCTCTCCTCCCCACCCCTCTGGTCACTGTCTCCGTTTTTTATTATTTTTCTTGCCCTTCTTCACCAGCTGAGCCTTGGTCAGTAAGTAGGGGGGAAGTGCTGCTGCTTGTGGGGCAGAAACGTCCAAACAAGGAGGAAAGTGTAGAAGGCTGGGGCCACGGGACAAGGAGTTTTGCAGAAAAGGCTCTCCACAGTGTCGAGTTGTAGCCAGGACACGCCAGCATAAATAGTCCCGAAATATCTTTTGAAAGGTCCACTGCTCAGACATGGCTACCTGACCTTCTTCCTCAGTCCAGCTCTAGGGAGCATTATTCCCTGAAGCCTACATGAAATGGAGAAGCATTTGTGGGCCCTAAATACTGTGAGCTTCGGGTTCTGCTATGGCCCTGCAACAACAGAAGCAATGCTTGCTAGGGCCAAGGCTCCGGGATGCTGCTTCTCTGACCTGCTCCGTTGCTGCTGTGGACAATTCTGGGGCTCTCTTTCCTTTTCCTACACTTTTAGCTACTTGACCTGCAGACTGGTCAAGGGCAAAGTAGTGGCAAAGCATCGCTTCCAGCCCAGGTAGGACTGGCAGAGACTCTTGTCCAAAACCCTGGAGAGCTGCTAGCCATTGCATACCCCTCAACTGTCCCAATTTAAGCGGGACATCCCGGAATTACAGAAGCCATCCTGACTTCTGATTCGATCCCAGAATGTCCCTTTTTTTTGGTCCGGCGCTCATTTTTTGGTCTTGTGCTTTCGTGGGAATTAGCTGGCTCACACCAAAGTGCTGGACTGAAAGATGCTCATTTTTGGTCTTTTGTGTGAATCGGCTGACTCCTCTGAGAGCTCAGGACCCAAAAACGAGCATCCCGATCTTGTTCAGTGGGATGTAGGAGGGTATGCCATTTTAGGACCAAAGGTCTGGTGATGTCAGGGACTGGACTGAGGAAGAATGGTGGGAACTGCCCCTGCTCTTCCAGGACCTTCCCGAGAAGAGGAGGACAGTATAGATTTAGAACAGTGGTTTGCAGAAGGCCATAGCTCAGAAGCTGCAGAGGGGAGAAGCTGGGAAATATTGGGAGAGCAGCAGGAAGAAGAAGCACCTGGGGAAAGACAGCTAATAGACTCAGTGTCCCTAGAAAGCCTTCCTGACCCCCATCTCCCAGGACCAGGCGTGCCTTGAGAGTAGTAGAACAGAAAGCTCAGAGGCAGAAGGCACAGATCAGCAGGGGTGATGTAGAATAGGAGAGATGGAGGGGGTGGGACTTTACTTGGAGCGACACCATTATCTAAGAGAGACCACATTCCTTCATTTCTCTCTGTGAATATTGAATAAACTACATGGTAAGAACTCTTATTGGCATCCCAATGCCAGTGTGGTGTAGTGGTTAGGAGCGGGGGACTCGTAATCTGGTGAACTGGGTTCGCGTCTCTGTTCCTCCACATGCAGCTGCTGGGTGACCTTGGGCTAGTCACACTTCTTTGAAGTCTCTCAGCCCCACTCACCTCACAGAGTGTTTGTTGTGGGGGAGGAAGGGAAAGGAGAATGTTAGCTGCTTTGAGACTCCTTTGGGTAGTGATAAAGCGGGATATCAAATCCAAACTCCTCCTCCTCCTCCTCCTCCTCCTCCTCCTCCTCCTCCTCCTCCTCATTGTGGAAGGGATAGGATTCCCTGAAGCCTTGACAGGCTCAATATGAGGTGGCTTCCAGTCTTCCATGAGGGGCAGTCATATTATTTGGTCTTGCACAACTGCTAGCATTGCTTCCCTAGGTAATTCTCCAAAATTACCAGTACTTGAGATGGTTGACTTAGACTCCCACTTTCCCTGTCATGTCATGATGCCAACTTCAAGCAGCAACACCAAAACTGAAGCAGAGGGAGAGGGTCCAGCTAAGTTGAACATGCTGCACTATACAGAGTCATACCATTGGCCCATCTAGCGCAGGATGTGTCTACATTGATTGACTGCAGCTCTCCAGGGTTTCAGACAATGGTCTCTCCCAGCCCTACCTAGAGTACAGGGAACCAGGCAGAGGGCCTTGCCAGCAGTGGTGCCCTCCCTGTGGAACGCCCTCCCATCAGATGTCAAGGAGAGAAATAACTACACAACTTTTAGAAGACATCTGAAGGTAGCCCTGTATCAGGAAGTTTGAATGTTTGACATTTTATTAGGTTTTTATGTGTTGGAAGCCACCCAGATGGGCAGGGTATAATAATAATAATAATAATAATAATAATAATAATAATGGCAAAATTTTCCAGGTAGGCCTGGAAGAACATGCATGCTCTGCATTTCTGTCTAGAATTCTTAGTACCTTGAAGGATGCTAGTTTTCCCAAGGTAAAGGTAAAGGGACCCCTGACCATTAAGTCCAGTCATGGCCGACTCTGGGGTTGCGGCACTCATCTCGCTTTATTCGTACAGCTTCCGGGTCATGTGGCCAGCATGACTAAGCTGCTTCTGGCGAACCAGAGCAGCGCATGGAAACGCTGTTTGCCTTCCCGCCGGAGCGGTACCTATTTATCTACTTGCACTTTGACGTGCTTTCAAACTGCTAGGTTGGCAGGAGCAGGGACCGAGCAATGGGAGCTCACCCCGTCGTGGGGATTCGAACCGCGACCTTCTGATAGGCAAGTCCTAGGTTCTGTGCTTTAACCCACAGTGCCACCAATGTCCCTCAAGCTTATTTATGGCTGAAAGATACATTTGGGGGGTCTGACAACTGACATTCCCCCCTCCCCCATGTGTAGCAATATACTCTTAGGCCTCATAATGCTGGGATAGTAATGGAAGATGCACCAACATTGACATGCTCTTCACTTGCTGTATTTGGTATTCTATGGGAGTGGGTGGCACTGTGGTCTAAACCACTGAGCTTCTTGGGCTTGCAGATCAGAAGTTTGGTGGTTCAAATCCCTGTGACGGGGTGAGCTCCCATTGCTCTGTCCCAGCTCCTGCCAACCTAGCATTTGAAAGCGTGGCAGTGCAAGTAGATAAATAGGTAGCGCTGTGGTGGGAAGGTAAACAGCATTTCCATGCACTCTGGTTTCCGTCACAGTGTCCCGATGTGCCAGAAGCGGTTTAGTCAGCTTTCTGGGTCATGTGGCCAGTATGTCTGTGGACAAACGCCAGCTCTCTCGTCCTGAAAGCGAGACGAGCGCCACAACCCCATAGTTGCCTTTGACTGGACTTAACCATCCTGGGGTCCTTTACGATGATGATGATGATGATGATGATGATGATGAGTTCTTTTCCTATAGGAAATTGTCATGGGGAACTGATCAGTAAAGATAACTGATTTTGCTAGGCACTTACCAGGATTCTGCCTGGGCTGAAAAAGGCCTTAAGAATGAAAGTCACTGGGTTGCCAAGGAGGCCGGACAGTGAAACTTTCTTGAAGGGGATAACAATGGTGAACCTGTCCTTTACTGATGTGCAGTCAGGAAAATAAAATAAAATTATACAGTCTAGTAAGCTTTGGTGACACGCCGAATTGCCCTCAACATTGGGGGGGGGGGAGTGATTGCATGTGTATGATGTCACACAAATTGGCTCTCCAGGAAATAGCAATTTTGAAAGTGTTGTGGATTTGTTGAAGGTGGTATTTTGCTTCTAACACATACCAATCCTCCTGGTAGTTAGTTACTGGGTATGTCAATTCCCTTCTCTCTCACCACTTGCAAAACAAACAAACAAACAAACAAACAAACAAATAGGCCCTAGCTGTATTTGATTTATTATTTATATTATTAAATTATTTTGATCTTTACTGACCACTGTTTAACCAAGTCCTCTGAGGGGGTTCACAAAAAACAATAAAATAGGCAACAGTAAAAAGTAAAACCAATGCATTTATTCCTGCATTGCAGGGGGGTTGGACTATATGACCCCTGGTGTCCCTTCTGACGCTCCAATTATAAGATTCCATGAATGCATTCAGTATGAAGAGCCACACAAAACCCAACACGTGGTCTGAAATAAATCCAAAACAGCTCCCAAGTTCCAAGGACTAACATACAAAAATAAATAAATAATGGTCCTTGTGGCGTTTGCCTCCTAGGATGGGTCATAAGGAAAGGGTTAAAATAGGTGTGATGTGATTGGCCAGTGAGAATGCAAGGGGGGAATAAAAGTTAGAGTGGGAGGTTTGGGAGTTGAGAGTTGAGGTTTGGGAGATGAAGAAGGAAGAGGGAGGTTTAGGTGTGGGTTGGTAGAGTTGTATTGTGAGAGAGTGAGAGGAATTGTTAGGTGGAGTCAGATAGATAGTTGGAATAATCAGTTTGGAGTTGTTAGGAACTAAGAATAAGAAACTGTCAAGAGAAAAATTAACTGAAACCATAAGCTTGTTCCTGCATTTAAAAATAAACTTGATTATTTGTTTATGTTAACAACTGACTGGACTCCGTGTGTCCCCGTGAGATACGGGGTGGTGGCAGCGGAAAAAGCAATCACAGTGGCGGCACAGGGTCAATAGACCGTCAAACGTCTGGGGGTCCTGTGTTTGATCACCACAGTCCTAAAACCTTGTTTTTTAATTCTCTCTTCACCTGGTGCTGAGAGGTTTTACCTAGGTGTGAAATAAACCTCACTGCGGTGGGTTATTCCCTTTGTTAAGTTTAGTGATAAATATATTTAGGTCTCTTTGTCTCTGAGTCCACTCACTTTTTAATTGGGTGTCCACATGACCCCATCACCCAATCCTTGTCATCCTAGTTTCCTCCAGTGTTTCCCCCCTGGTTTTTCTCAGACTGCAGAAAGATCTTCCACTCCCAGAAGAACAGAAAAATAGCCCATCTCCAAGAATGCAAGGCCCTTAGCACTACTATTCCATCTCTTTAAAGGGCAGGGTTTTGATATGGGCCATGATGTATTAGGAAAATGAACCTTATACAGTGGTACCTCAGGTTACATATGCTTCAGGTTACATACGCTTCAGGTTACAGACTCCGCTAACCCAGAAATAGTGCTTCAGGTTAAGAACTTTGCTTCAGGATGAGAACAGAAATTGGGCTCTGGCGGCGCGGCGGCAGCAGGAGGCCCCATTAGCTAAAGTGATGCTTCAGGTTAAGAACAGTTTCAGGTTAAGAACGGACCTCCGGAACGAATTAAGTACTTAACCCGAGGTACCACTGTACATCAGCACACATTTATTATACGATATGCAGCGAGCGTCATTTCATTCACCCATTGGGTTTTTTAATTGATCTTTTAATAATCACTGAAACACCTTCCCATGTATATTTCTAATGAAGCAACGGGATGCTTTGAGAATAATAGCAACAACAGTGTAATTTATTAATATACAACCAACTTGTACATTTCAATGTTATAAGCACTACACAAACTAACATTTTAGCCTCATGGCATTGAAGTACTATACCTTTCTTTCATTAACATCTAGCTTTCTCTCTATCCATTTATCGCCAGAGAAGTGTCTTAGCAATAATCAAAAGACGGGTTTCTGACAATAAAACAGAGTCGTAAAATGGCACTACAGGAAGGGTTGTAGTAAACGTGTGCTAAGACTCAAATGGCCCAAAGCACAGGTGGAGTGTCAGGTCCCCTAGTGTGGATGGCACAGAGCAGGGAGCACACAGAGGAAAATTGCATATACACCTAACAGTATAATAAATAATAATAATAATAATAATAATAATAATAATAATAATAATATATTTATACCCCACCCATCTGGTTGGGTTTCCCCAGCCACTCTGGGCTACTCCCAACAGAATATTAAAAACACAATAAAACATCAAACATTATAAACTTCCCTAAACAGGACTGCAGTCAGATCCCTTCTAAAAGTCAGATAGTTGTCTATTTCCTTGACATCTGATAGGAGGGTGTTCCACAGGGTGGGCGCCACTACCGAGAAGGCCCTCTGCCTGGTTCGCTGTAACCTCAGTTGTCACAGGGAGGGAACCTCCAGAAGGCCCTCGGTGCTGGATCTCAGTGTCCGGGCAGAATGATGGGGATGGAGATGCTCCTTCAGGTATACAGGGCCGAGGCCGTTCTTGGCTTTAAAGGTCAGCACCAACACTTTGAATTGTGCTCAGAAACGTACTAAGAGCCATGTAGGTCTTTCAGGACTGGTGTTAAATGGTCTTGGTAGCCACTCCCAGTATGGAAAGGAGGGCTGTGTTGATGCTCTGAGCAGTCTTTATAAGGTGAAAGAGCTCTTTTCATTTACTTCAAATGTTTTTTAGAACTCCAATGCCCCCTCATGTGATCACTTGATCGCCCAAGGAAGCCCCACCAGGCTGGAGTCTTGTGTGTCAAGAGTCATCCACAGCTGCTGAGATTTAGCAGGTCTCATCCCTGTGTTTTGAAGGATCTTGAAGGTTTCTTTCCCCCATGGCCTGTATTCAAAAATTACGCTGGGCCTCATCTTTTCATTCTTTGGTTGTGTTTTTATTTTTAGAGTGTTCATGGGTTGAATATATATATATATATATATATATATATATATATATATATATATATATATAAATTTGGTTTTTCATAATATTTATATGCAACATATATAACCATTCAAAGAAAATAAAAAATAAAACAAAAAGTTCCTCGAACCTTTGAACCTCCCTCCTTTCCTCCATGCGTTCTAATTCAATCTTTCATTTCTGCATCTTTTACTGTAATCTATATAGTAAATATCCATAGTTTCCAAATTTCATGTTACTTTACAGGTGTCATTGTATTCCTGCTAATGAATTCAACTGTTTACAGTGGTCTCTCAAAGACATTGGTACCTTGGGTTACATACGCTTCAGGTTACAGACTCCGCTAACCCAGAAATAGTACCTCGGGTTAAGAACTTTGCTGCAGGATGAGAACAGAAATCACGCTGCGGCAGCACGGCAGCAGCAGCAGGAGGCCCCATTAGCTGAAGTGGTGCTTCAGGTTAAGAACAGTTTCAGGTTTAGAACAGACCTCTGGAACAAATTAAGTTCTTAACCTGAGGTACCACTGTATGTTAGAAAGTTATTCCAGTCTTTCACAAATAATTGGTCTTCCTGGTTTCTAATCTTCCCCATCATACTTGCCATTTTGGCATATTCCATCAACTTGGTCTGCCACTCTTCTCTGATCAGTACTTTTTCTTCTTTCCATCTCTGGGCTAAGAGCATCCTTGCTGCTGTCGTTGCATACATAAACAGCCTTTTCTTTTCTTTGGATAGTTCTGCAGCTATAATCCCTAACAAAAATTCTTCTGGTTTTTTAACAAACGTTATCTTGAACACTGTGGGTCATGACTCTTCTGTACTTCTGACCTTTCATCAGCAGGAACCCACAAGGTTGCACAAGTATCAAAACCTTGGATAGCTCCAAGTACCCAACTTGCTCCAACAAAATCTATAGGTTGACTGAGGCCTTGTAAGTTTGGTCACCCCTCCAAGAGCCAGTGTGGTGTAGTGGTTAAGAGCGGTAGACTTGTAATCTGGTGAACCGGGTTTGTGTCTCTGCTCCTCCACATGCAGCTGCTGGGTGACCTTGGGCTAGTCACACTTCTTTGAAGTCTCTCAGCCCCACTCACCTCACAGAGTGTTTGTTGTGCGGGAGGAAGGGAAAGGAGAATGTTAGCCTCTTTGAGACTCTTTCAGGTAGTGATAAAGAAGGATATCAAATCCAAACTCTTCTTCCAAAACTCCATCACCACTGCCTGAGAGGTGTGACTTCTTCAAAGGACAGCCGCATAGCCTGAAGGCAAGTGGTTTCCTTCCTCTTGGTGGCCTCTTCCCTGGTGTACTGTACCTTGTGCATTGCTGGGCAGAATGTTGTGGGATGGGAAGTTATAGATCCTCAGGTGGATCGTCTTTGAGACAGGGGGAAGGCTCTGTGGGGATCCCAGCTCAAGTTTGCAGGTTCATCACCATCAGCCTCAGGTTCAGTATTAGAAATTGGATTCAATTACTGACGGAAGTAAAGAGTTGTTTTCTGCTGCTCCAGAGAAGCGGACACGGAGCAATGGATCCAAACTACAAGAAAAGAAGATTCCACCTAAACATTAGGAAGAACTTCCTGACAGTAAGAGCTGTTCGACAGTGGAATTTGCTGCCAAGGAGTGTGGTGGAGTCTCCTTCTTTGGAGGTCTTTAAGCAGAGGCTTGACAACCATATGTCAAGCTATAGACAGGACACTGCAATCTCCTCTGTTTGAGGAGGTTGAGACCAGGATACCTGCAGATTTTTGTGTGCAAATAGCTCATAAGCTGTGGCCCTTGTCTCAAGCCAGTTATGCTGCCCTACCTCTTGGTTCTCAGTTGGGATGCATCTCTCTCCCCTTAGTGCAGAGGTATCCTGTTATTAATTTATTTTCTCATATATTTTATTGTTTTCACTTCTTTATACAAGAACAACAACTGGCAATCAGCAATCCCACTTCTAGCAAAAGGACCAACTGTCCATTTAATTACATTAAACTTTTGAGTCATTTCAATTTTTAAACAAAGGTCTCATTCCACATGTCATATGTCAGTAGAGGCTTGCAGTGATGTTCTATCAATGTAGCATATGCAATAAAACCATGCCTGGTTGGTTGAGAAGTAGCGAGTTTGTTTTTGTCTGTTCAGCTCTCTCAAACATGGGATGTAAGTCCTAAATTTGTGAGGATCCAGAGCTCAAACTCTTACTTATTATTAAAGCCCTATACAGCTTAGCACCCTCGTACCTACAGGGCCACCTCTCCTGGTATGCCCCACAGAGGACCTTATGGTCTTCAAACAAAAGCATCTTGGAGGTTAGGCTGGCCTCAACCAGAGCCAGGGCTTTTTTGACTGTGGCTCCAGTCTGGTGGAACGCTCTGTCACAAGAGACTAGGGCCCTGCGGGATTTGACATCTTCCCACAGGGCCTCCAAGACAGAGCTGTTCCACCAGGCCTTTGGCCAAGGCATAGTCTGACCCTCTCCTTTGGTAATCCTCACAGAACTCTAGCCCAATGGTTGCCATCAATTTGATTTGAACTGATTTTATAATGAATTAATTTTAGAATGCTATATTATTTCACTGTTGTTAGCCGCTCTGAGCCCGGCTTCAGCTGGGGAGGGTGGGATATACATTATTATTATTATTATTATTATTATTATTATTAAAATTTACAAACATATTACCAGGGTGACTTATAACAGAATCTGAAAATCTAGTGCTGTAACTTGTCCTCCAGCATCTCAAAAGTTTTCTTCCCTTGTGAAAAAGGCTTCGATTTTTCTGCCTCATTCTCAAGTCATTGCAAATGTATTTAGATTTTTTTTTGGAGGGGAGGGTCTAATGTATGTGGGTGTTTCCCTCCCTCACATTAAATATTACTCCAGCACTCTGACGCCTATCTGGCTATCTGGGTTTCTGGATCTGTAAAAGCTCCATAAGAGGAGTTACCTCATGATGTTTCCCCCTTGGATTTAATTGAAGTGGAAGAAGACCCCTTGTGAGGTAATATGCAGAAAGGAAGAAGGGGCACTCACATAGCACATCAACAAAAACTGCCCCTGACTCATGAGGATTTCATCGAAATGTTCAACACCCTTTGATAATTTTTGAACGCAGTTTCTTTTCTCGCTAACTGGTGGAGAGCAGTTTAAAATAAAATGTGGGGAAGTTTTGGCACAGCATTATTGCTAAATATAATAACTAATGCAAACCAAAAAAAAAAGAGTTAGCAACAGCAAATCTATTTTTTAAAGCAGCATGAAAACAATGTGCGAGGCAGAATAAAACAGACCAACAAAACTTCAAAGCAAACATAAAAGTAAAAAGAGGGGATTGGCTGGCCCTGAAATTAAGTCCAGGTAGGCACGTCAAAGTGCAAGTATATAAATAGGTACCACTCCGGTGGGAAGGTAAACGACGGGAATTGTAGTCTCAAAACACCTGGAGTGCCACGGTTGAGGAAACCTGCCTTAGACCACAAGGGATTCTAGTGAAGGGTTTCTGATGATGATCTTAAAGCATGGGCAGGCAATCCTCTAGATACCCTAGCCCCAAGCTGTGAAGGGCTTTAAAGGTCAACACCAGCATTTTGGCTTGGATCGGCAAATGGACCAGGTGTGGTGCAGTTGGTGGAGCACCAGCATAATTTATGCTCACAACTCCTAATACCACTTAGCGGATAAGTAGCTGTATTCTGAACTAACTGCAGTTTCTAGACCATTCAAACCAAGAGGAGCATGGATAACGGAGGCCAGACTCCCTCTGTCCAGATGAACCAACCCAGGGTGATAAAAGACGCTCCACGCCTTGGAGGAAACTTTCAAGGAGCACCCCAAAGCCACAAACTTGTTCCTTCAGGAGTACAGCTCATCCCAAACAAGAGGATCAGCAATTGCCTGGATAGACAAACCACTTGCTTAACAGCAATTTCACCTTAAATGAAATGAGCCTCAGTTTGTTGACCGCCATGTTGTCGCCGTGATCAAGCACCGGTTTTGCACTTTCACTTCTCCACCTGAAATAGATAAAAAAGAGGAATAAGTCTCATTGACATACTGATTGCTCCCTACCCCAAACCCTGCAGTGACTTCATTCCACAGTTTCATATAGGTGATAAAAAGCACAGAGGACAAGACCACTGGAGGACCCCCATATAACGATCCCTGGTAACGAACAGGCTAACCAGCAGTAAGCAGTCTCCCATCAGTTCAAGATACCGTATTTTTCGCTCCATAAGGCGCACCTGACCATAAGGCGCACCTAGTTTTCAGAGGGGGAATTCAAGAAAAAAAAATTATTTAAAGGGAGCACTCCTGAGGGCTTTTCTACGAGGAGGGAGAAGGGACTGACGCAGCCAGTCAGTCCCTTCTCCCTCCTCAAGGAAAAGCCCACAGGAGCCACGCACCCTTTGAGGAGCATGCGGCTCCTGCGGGCTTTTATATGAGGAGGGAGAAGGGACTGACGCGCCCAGTCAGTCCCTTCTCCCTCCTGAGGAAAAGCCCGCAAGAGCTGCGTGGAGCTTGTGTGTGGCTCTTGGGGTCTTTTCCCGCCTGCCTCCCCCTGCATTCGCTCCATAAGACATTTCCCCTTACTTTTTAGGAGGGAAAAGGTGTGTCTTATGGAGCAAAAAATAAGGTAGCTTTGTATAGTGGTACCTCGGGTTAAGTACTTAATTCGTTCCGGAGGTCTGTTCTTAACCTGAAACTGTTCTTAACCTGAAGCACCACTTTAGCTAATGGGGCCTCCCACTGCTGCTTCACCGCTGGAGCACGATTTCTGTTCTCATCCTGAAGCAAAGTTCTTAACCTGAAGCACTATTTCTGGGTTAGCGGAGTCTGTAACCTGAAGCATATGTAACCTGAAGCGTATGTAACCTGAGGTACCACTGTATACAGAAACAAACATACAGAGCGGAGCTTCACACTCCCTCTCAGCGACAATACATGTTGTAATCTGAATCAGAGTTCCGCCTCCAACAGGAATGATGCCAGAACCTCATATTTCCACCCCTCTGCTTCTGCTGCTCTTTGCGGCGTTCCCAACTTTGAGATCGAGGACTGGGAGCTATCCACTCTCAGTGGATAGAGTTTCTGAGCCTCTCTTATCTGTTTCTACCTTGTGAAGTGAGGGCCTTGGACTGTCAGCTTTGGAATCTAGCTCTTCTCCCTCATCAGAAAAGTCAGTTTTGTTGGCTATTTGCAGTTTAGTAGTGCTGCAGAGAGCTTGCTGGGGAGACCATGCATTAAAAAGGGACTAAAAAATAACTAAAACAAGGTTTTAATAACAATAACAAAAACTCCTTATATACTAAATACATTAACAGCAAACCAGACCCAACCACCAACCCATCCCCCAGGGTAATGGGAGAGCTAGGTGCTGCTCCTTATATACTACACTCAATTGCTGACACAGCTTGATTAACACAACTCAACAGCACCTGCTATGTTTCACAGCTGTAAGACTGGGTCTCCTTATTTGCCCTGGCCCTTAAAGACATACACAACTTGTGAAATAATAATGAACCTTCACATTTTAAAGTGACCATTCAACAAGTTTAACCCTGAAGTTTAACTCTTCTGCCTCATCAGAAGAGCCAGCCTCTTGTCCACTTCCTGAGGCTAACCCTTCTGCTGGGTCCTGGGGGGCCATCTTCCTGACACCCCATAGCATCAGCGCCAAGTGGTCCTTCTGCACCTCCTTCTGGAATTGACCACCCAAGTAGGATCAAAACCACTGTAAAACAATGCCTCTACTTCTAGACAGCCTATTCAGAAAGGTATCTGAAAGCCACTGAGAAATCCAGGGTCACCCTCCCCCTTGCATAAGCCATCCATCAGAGTAACCAAGGAAGACTAGACCTGAAGTAAGAGCCCTACTGCTTTTTAACACATCAGGTGATGGCAGTCATTGAGTCTTTGGGGATAGATTCGGTCCCAGCAGTATAACCGGAGCAACAAGATATATTCATCTAATCTGGTTTTGCCAATTGACCCCCTGGGGTACAAGGTTAAGGAGAAGGCAAGGAACTCTCCAAAAGACCCCAGAGATGTTACTGCCATATTACACTTGAGGTTCCGGAGAAATGAAAACTGACTCTGCCCACGTTCTCTGGGACTGACATATCAACAGCTGTCTATGCCAATAAGGAGTTAAATGAGAATAAATAATGTGTTGGTGCAGCAGAGAGAGAAAGAGAGAGGTAACTCATCTGGAATCTGAATACCCTCTAGGGAGTTAATCAATGTGCATTTAAAAAGGAGTGCGGATTAGGGTTTTGTGTGTGTGTGTGTGGACCAGTCCTGTACAGTTTAGAGACCTATTTCCCCCTCTCAGTTTCCCCATCATGGTAATAATGCCTTCAGGAATGCGTAAGACTCAGGCAGCTATCATCTGTGGTTTATGGGAACGGCACTATAATATGCAAAACCAGCCTCAGACCTTCAGCATAATCTCCTCTTTTCTCCCTCTGACTGAGCAGCTTTAGAAGCTGCAGGTCCTCAAGGGCCGAGAAGGAAATAAACTTTTCAGGCTCCTTTTATTTTCCATGCCCATAAGGAACCCGAGGAATAAATGAATCATGAATGCTCTGATGATGAAACCATTTATATAATTCTGCCTGTGGATATGGACCCCGGAAGATACATGAGAAGAGGACATCCTCAGCAGTTGGGGGGAGGGGAGTGCCCATACTTTCCTACTTGCTGCTAGGTAAGTGGGACTTGGTCTGGTACAGAAGCAGAGGTGGATTTTCAACATCGAAAGGGTTGGTGTTGGGAGATAAAGGTAAAGGGACCCCTGACCATTAGGTCCAGTTGCGGACGACTCTGGGGTTGCGGCGCTCATCTTGCTTTATTGGCCGAGGGAGCCGGCGTACAGCTTCCGGGTCATGTGGCCAGCATGACTAAGCCGCTTCTGGTGAACCAGAGCAGAGCACAGAAATGCTGTTTACCTTCCCGCCGGAGTGGTACCTATTTATCTATTTGCACTTTGACTGCTAGGTTGGCAGGTGCAAGGACTGAGCAATGGGAGCTCACCCTGTCCCGGGGATTCGAAACGCAAACCTTCTGATCTGCACACTTTCTCCTTATCTCCATGGGTATCTCAGATGTTGGAAAGAGCCCACAGGGAGCTGATTGACCCAAGAATGGCTGGTCAATTAAAGTGGGTTTTTAAATTTCATTTTATGCCATCGCCCCAAGCAATTGAAATGAGCTCATACTGCTTCACACATGTTTCAGTGGGCACCATGCCCCCTAATAATCTGATACAATTCCATGGCAAACAATAGTGGGCCAAATCCTCAGCTGCCATAGCTGTGTGTTAAAGAGGAACGATCACTCACATGGGGGTTAGTTAGCATTTCTGGGGGGAAAATATTATTATTTATTAAATTTATATATTGCCCTAGATCAGAGGATCTCAGGGTGGAAATAGCTCAGATGATCATTCTGGCGTACACAATGCCACTATTTTGGCACCACTTATCCATCTCAGGGGTGATGGGCTGTGGGCAGTTCTGAAACTGCAGGCTCTGAAATGGTTTCTTTCTTCTGGGACAGATGGCAAACCTTGAATGGAGCAAGTCTACAGGTAGATTCTTGGTAGAAGCCTGGGTAGCTCAGTTGGTGAGAGCACGGTGCTGGTATTGCCAAGGCTGCAGGTTCAATCGCTTTATGGGATAGCTGCAAAAGATTCCTGCATTGCAGGGGGTTGGACCAGATGATCCACAGGGTCCCATTCAGCTCTACAATTCTATGATTTCTACTCTGCGAAGGTCTTCTGACGCATTACAGGAGCAGCCTTGTGGGCCCAGATTGGTGGGTGTCTTTCTTGTTCACCTCCAAAGCCCTACAGTTTTGCTATATGGAAGCTGGGGGGAAGAATAAAAGGTAAAGGGACCCCTGACCATTAGGTCCAGTCGTGACCGACTCTGGGGTTGTGGTGCTCATCTCGCTTTATTGGCCGAGGGAGCCAGCGTACAGCTTCCGGGTCATGTGGCCAGCATGACTAAGCTGCTTCTGGTGAAACCAGAGCAGTGCATGGAAACACCATTTACCTTCTCACTGGTAAAGGTAAAGGTAAAGGGACCCCTGACCATTAGGTCCAGTCATGGCCGACTCTGGGGTTGCGGTGCTCATCTCACTTTATTGGCTGGGTCATGTGGCCAGCATGACTAAGCCACTTCTGGCAAACCAGAGCAGCGCACGGAAACGCCGTTTACCTTCCCACCGGAGTGGTACCTATTTATCTACTTGCACTTTGACGTGCTTTCG
Organism: Podarcis pityusensis; assembly: GCF_964106645.2. Classification (NCBI taxonomy): domain Eukaryota; kingdom Metazoa; phylum Chordata; class Lepidosauria; order Squamata; family Lacertidae; genus Podarcis; species Podarcis pityusensis. The sequence goes on from NC_138032.1 coordinate 87,910,527, forward strand.
AATTTCTAGGTTGGCAGGAGCAGGGACCAAGCAACAGGAGCTCACCCCGTCGCGGGGATTCGAACCGCCGACCTTCTGATCGGCAAGTCCTAGGCTCTGTGGTTTAACCCACAGCGCCACCCACGACCCTCAGGGGGGAAGAATACACAGCCACAAACTCTTTGGGAATAAATCGTTTTGGGGCAAAAAGGTGCGGAGCAGGGGAGCAATGACAGAAAAAGGACTCAAGAGCCCCCAGTGCCAACAAGGAATACCTACTCTCTAAGGCCACTCAATGAACCTGCAGTGTCGCCATCAGCCTTAGCTCTGTATCCACTTTTCAAAGCTCTGGGAGTTCCCAGGTACCCTTGCTTGGGCATCCCTGTTTCTGCCGCCGCCTCTTCTCTGCCATAACTCCTTGTACTTAATTTGATTCTTATTAATGTGAGCAGCTTGGGTCCTGGTAAATCAGCCTTGAGCCCATGAGGGAGGGGGCTGGGATGGGTTTCCTCACCAGACAACAAGGCCAATCAACCCTTTATAATTGAGCATGAATGGACTCTGAGAGGGGCGTCTCTCTTTGGGGAGCAGCCTCAGCTGGCAACCCAGGGGAATGTGGTCCTATTGAAATCATACTTCATTGCCATGGAGAATTATAACTGTTCTTTGCTTAGGGGAGGCAAATGAGGAGGGGCTATTAAAAGGAAATAAAATACCCTCTTTCCCCCTGGGGGAAAGCAAGCTGGAAGCTGTGCCCTGGTTTAACCCCTGCAAGAAAGTTTCCCTTACAACTGAGATGTGTCTTCCTGCAGAGAAGATTAAACATGTTATCTATCTATCTATCATCTATCTATCTATCTATCTATCTATCTATCTATCTATCTATCTATCTCTCTATCTATCTCTATCTATCATCTATCTATCTATCTATCTATCTATCTATCTATCTATCTATCTATCTATCTATCATCTATCTATCTATCTATCATCTATCTATCATCTATCTATCTATCTATCTATCTATCTATCTATCTATCATCTATTTATCTATATCTATTTATCTATCATCTCCAGGGTTTGTGAAGAGGAGACAATGTCTCAGGGAACAACTATGGGAACTTTGCTAGAAAAGCCAGAGGCCACTCAAGAGACAGAATAAACTCACTCTGTATTGATATGTGTGTGGTTTTTCCCTAGCAAAATGAAGAATCCATTTATTTCAAATGCATTGCCCATGTGGAAACAGGAGAAGGCTACATTTCCCACAATCCTTTGCATGCAGATGCAGACACATAACATATCTCCCCAACCTGAACATAATCAATGCTTTTGGCTTGTTGACATTCACATATCTCTATACCTATAGGAGATGAAATGAGAAAGGGGAGACACGAGCATGCTTTTCACATATCTGAAATAATGCCAATATTGATGTGGAGAAGAAAAGTTTATTGGGGCCTCCCAGGGAAACAGCAACAGCGATGACTTCTGATTTCACAAGAGTTAGGCAGAGCATTACAAAAATGTTTCTGACATGATATTACATTGTACTAGTATTTCTAAGGTTCATATAGTTAAAGCCATGGTTTTCCCAGTAGTGATGTATGGAAGTGAGAGCTGGACCATAAAGAAGGCTGATCGCCGAAGAATTGATGCTTTTGAATTATGGTGCTGGAGGAGACTCTTGAGAGTCCCATGGACTGCAAGAAGATCAAACCTATCCATTCTGAAGGAAATCAGCCCTGAGTGCTCACTGGAAGGACAGATTGTGAAGCTGAGGCTCCAATACTTTGGCCACCTCATGAGAAGAGAAGACAACCTGGAAAAGATCCTGATGTTGGGAAAGATGGAGGGCACAAGGAGAAGGGGACGACAGAGGACGAGATGGTTGGACAGTGTTCTCGAAGCTACAAACATGAGTCTGACCAAACTGCGGGAGGCGGTGGAAGACAGGAGGGCCTGGTGTGCTCTGGTCCATGGGGTCATGAAGAGTCAGACATGACTAAACAACTAAACAACAACAAAGTATTTCTATATGCAGCTCTTCAACCTGGAGGTCAGATTTGGACATTACTCACCACACCCATCACTAGGGAGGGCAGATTTCAGGAGCAATAATGAGCCAGAGAGACGAGTGTGGGGTAAAGATGGCCACAACCAGTGCTCCCCCCCGAAGATAAATAGGTGTCAGAATTCATCATGAAGTTGTTACAGGAAGAGGTTGCGCGAATTTAGGCAGCCCTGAACAGATGCCTGTTTGACAACAGCCGCATTCACTGCCAGCGGAGGTGCTAAAAACTATGGCAAGCTGTCTCCCTAGCTGGTTTGGGGGTCAGCCATGGTTCTGGTGCAAGTCAAATAAATGTGCCCCCCCACACTTCCAGTACCACTTGGACCCACTGTAGTACTGTGGTCACATCCCACTCTGGCTACCCCACCCCCTCTAGCCTGCAGGTGGCTTGTTGTTTAGTTGTTTAGTCGTGTCCGACTCTTCGTGACCCCATGGACCAGAGCACGCCAGGCACTCCTGTCTTCCACTCCCCCCCGCAGTTTGGTCAAACTCATGCTGGTAGCTTCGAGAACACTGTCCAGCCATCTCGTCCTCTGTCGTCCCCTCCTCCTTGTGCCCTCCATCTTTCCCAACACCAGGGTCTTTTCCAGGTTGTCTTCTCTTCTCATGAGGTGGCCAAGGTACTGGAGCCTCAGCTTCAGGATCTGTCCTTCCAGTGAGCACTCAGGGCTGATTTCCTTCAGAATGGATAGGTTTGATCTTCTTGCAGTCCATGGGACTTTCAAGAGTCTCCTCCAGCACCAGAATTCAAAAGCATCAATTCTTCGGCGATCAGCCTTATATTGGTCCAGCTCTAGCATTATCAGCCTGGCCACAGGAATCACTGTGTGATCCGCTCAGGTATCTTTTTCTCTGCCTGTGGAAAGCTGCCGTCTCCTGCCTCCTAGCAGTCTTCAGGCCTAGCTGAGCTGAAGAATCGTCTGACTCCCCAGCCACAGTCTCTCATTAGAAAGAAATTAAAAGCCACTCAATTTTGGCTAATATCCCTCTGTAGGCCCTTAACTCCACCTGTGACTAACCCATCCATAATAGCTCTGTTTTAGTAGCTCGGGCTGATGTATCCTCAATTAATTTGGGAGGAGAATGGCATCTCTCTTTGTCTCCCTGCCTCTCTCTGACGTCTATTTCATCGGCTGCAACCCCAACCCCATTTGACATTTCCTTCTCCCCCTTTTCGTCTCCTCCCAGGACTTTCTTCCTGCTTTCTCATTTATGCTTCAGGTCTTTTCCATTATAGGTACCCCCCCTTCCCAGCAAAGTCTTTTTCATCTCGCGACTGCGACCATTTGCATTGCTGCCCTCATGCAACAACCCACACGATCTCCTTTTCACTCCTGCTGTATCATTTATCCCCCCCCATTTTGCACTTCCTTACCCCTTTCTCTGCATTAATCCCCCCCCCTTTCCCCACAGCAACCTGCCCTCTTTCCCCTCTCCCTTCCCCTCTCCTTTTTCTCAGCCTGGGCCTCGAACTCCCTCCCTTCCCCCCTCGCCTACCCCCTTCCCTCATCTTGATTATTATTAATGATAAAAGCTAAAACATCACATCAGTAATTTCTGAGTGAGTTTTGCAATGAAGCCGGGGCCTTCATGGCCCCTCCCGAGTCCCACAAATTTTACTTTTGCAATTTCACGCCTTTGGTTATTATCACGCTGCTTCGTCCCTGCTCGGCCTCTCCATGCCCCTCCCCCCTTCTCTGGAGAGAGTACTTAAACTTGTTTTCATTCCCTTATTCTTTATTTTTTTTAATGTCCACTCTCTCTGGAGCCAGTAATGTTCCTCCACTTTTTTCTCTCCCATTTTCTGTTAATTCTGCGCCATCTGCCTTAGCATCTGTTAAAAATAAAATTTCCCTCACAATGAGAAGCCCTCGCTGCCTTCCTTCCCGGCTCCCGATATTTCTTACCACAGTTCTCAGAAACTCCTTCTCTCTTGGGGTAACTTTAGCTCCCTAGACCCAGTTCCCCACACTGCCTTAAACTGCCTCTAAGGGGGGTTTCGAGCAAGAAGCTTCACAAAACGAGGGCACTGGAAACTCAGCAGCCCTTATTGCCTTTTATGATGGCACCTCATGCCAGTGCTTGCTGCTCGAGAGGGCCTTGCATCAGCCGAAAGGAGCACAAAGTGATAAATCCAGAAGAGAAGGCTGGATTGTTTTCATTATTCATTTATCCACAGGGAGAGGAAGAAGGAGTATGCACTGAAACCTAAAGGATTAGTACTTCCTCGCTTCTAGCTACAAAAGCCTTGCCAGCGACATCTACATCCAAAGGCCAGGACAGGCCACTGCATGACTTACGGTCCAAACAAGAAGATGAAAACCTTTTTCTTTTTTTTCTAGCATGCAACAGCTCCAATCAGACCCTCCAGGTGTCCCTATTTTCCAGGGACAGTCCCAGAATTACAGAAGCCGTCCAGTTTTCTGACTTGGTCCTATAATGTCCCACTTGTCCTTATTTTCACATGAGAAATGTTGGAAGGTATGGAGTTATGTGACCTGTGAGTCAAGGAGAAAAGTAATGATACAACCTTTAGAAGACATCTGAAGGAAGCCCTCTATAGGAAAGTTTTTTTATGTTTAATGTTTTATTATGTTTTTATATATGTTGGAAGCTGCCCAGAGTGGCTGGGGCAACCCAGTCATATGGGCGGAGTATAAATAATAAAATTATTATTATTATTATTATTATTATTATTATTATTATTATTATATATGACACCCCTGTTTTCATTAGAAAAATGTTGGAGGGTATGCTTCTAATCTTGCCTTTCTTCAGACAGGAAATGCTCTGGAGGGGAGGAGACAAGAAAATGGGGGGCCAAGGAGGATTAGTTGGTGGGGGAGTGAGAAATGTCCCTATTTTCATTTGAGTAATATTGGAGCGTATGTCCTACCACATGATAAGTTGGGGGAACACCCTGTCCTGTGTCCTGTGTTTCGGCAATGGACATGGGCTTTTCTAAAAATGACTTGTAGCAGTCTGACCCATTGCTGGGAGGAAGGAGGAATAGCTGTGTACAGTCGTACCTTAGAATCCGTTCTGGAAGTTCATTCGACTTCCAAAACGTTTGACTTCCAAGGCGCGGCTTCCGATTGGCTGCAGCAGCTTCCTGCAGCAAATTGGAAGCTGCGGAAGCCCCACCAGACATTCGGCTTCCAAAAGAACGTTCACAAACTGGAGCACACACTCCAGGGTTTGCGGCGTTCAGGAGCCAAAACATTCGACTGTTCATTAACCAAGGTATGACTATATTTATCAGCTCTTTCTCCAGGTCTCAGGCCATTCCTCAAGCCACATGCTCTTTCCAGCCCAGTGCTGCTCATTCTTCAAATGCTTTTGCCTCGCTCGAATGTTGTTTGTGTTGCTGTTGTTTAGTCGTTTAGTCATGTCCGACTCTTTGTGACCCCCTGGACCAGAGCACGCCAGGCACTTCTGTCTTCCACTGCCTCCCGCAGTTTGGTCAAACTCATGCTTCGCAAACACTATCCAACCATCTCGTCCTCTGTCATCCCCTTCTCCTTGTGCCCTCCATTTTCCCCAATGTTGCTTACAGGACTGCAATGCTGCCTGTTGTGCAAAGGTAAGAGTCACTTGCACCAGGGGCATCTTGCCTATAGAGGCAAGTGGCACGGGGCGCCAGGGTGTCAAGTTCTGGAGGGTGCCGGGGAAGAGGGGGAGGCTGGACGCGGCGCCTCCCGGCATCAGCTCACCGCCCTCGCCCACCTCGCTGGAGCAGCGCCATGCCCAGAGCCCCTGCCTCTTCCCTGCCAGAAGAGCCACCCTCCAGCCGCTGCCCACCTCCTCCAGCCATGCAAAGCTGCAGGTTGGCAACTCTGGGGAATGGGGGTGGGGGCACTAGAGGGATCTTCGCACCACAGAGCCGGATATACCGTATTTTTTGCACCATAACACTCACTTTTTTCCTCCTAGAAAGTAAGGGGAAATGTCTGTGTATGTTATGGAGCGAATGTCTGCAGGTGGCGGAGGGGATCTGCTGCAGTCGTGAGCAGAGGATCCATGGTTCCCCTTCCTTCCCTCCTCCGTGGCTCGCTTTGAAACAGCAAAGCGGGAGAAGAGCCGCGGAGTGGGGAGGAGAGAGGGACAGAGCCTGCTTCTTTAAAGGAGCAAAGCGGGAGGGGAGAGGAGCCTTCTCCCCTTATACCCCTCTTCTTCATTATTAGCAGCATCCTTCTCCACCCACCCCACACGTGTTCCTTGTCCCTTGAGTGCTTTTCCTTCCTTCCCCACTTAAAACGTGGTTACAAACACGGATCCACATGGATCCTCAGGATTTTTGCACTGGGTCACCCCAAATTCACCGTCAGATCACATAGCATGTCCATGGCTACATCTTGCACCAAAAACATCACGCACCCACTGTTGCCTGGGGCCGCAGTGGTGCAAAAACGTGGTTACAAAGCATGGATCCACATGGATCCTCAGGATTTTTGCACTGGGCTACTCCAAACTCACTGTCGGATCACATGTCCGTGGCCACAGCATGAACCACAAAAATCATATATCCACTGTTTCGTTTAGAATATTTTTTCCCTTGTTTTCTTCCTCTAAAAACTACGTGCGTGTTATGGTCTGGTGCGTGTTATAGAGCGAAAAATACAGTACTTAAGATGGCCCTGACTTGCACTACCCCACCTAATTTTACCTCAGGCCCCACCTGCCGCTGGCAGGTAGAGCCCATGAGCTAATACGTTCTCCCAGTGCCAAATTCAGGCGATGTGGGAGGTTCCATAGCAGAGGGCACAGAGCTGAGGCAGCGCAAAACTGAGAAGATCTATAATTGAGAAGGTCTGTTTGGAGGCACCAACTTTTGTCCTCGCTCAGGGTGACATATTACAAAATATTATCCAAGTCCACCCTGGTTCCTCACTCCTGTGATAAATAGGCAGAGGTTCCAAGAGTACAGGGGCAAGATAATTTACTACCTCAGTATGTACATCATCTGGTCCTGAAGGCACAAACTCTCTCTCTCTCTCTCTCCAATATAATATTCAAATATTTTCACAATAACCTTCAAATCACATAATTACATTGACTTCCAACCCTCACCTCCCCAGCGTTTTTACTCAGCCCTTTTCCACTGCATTATATCTTTATCTATTAATAAAAGTTTCTCTGTTCCAATTATTTCATCATTTTTCTTCCACTGCTTTTATCTCAAATCCTGCCTGTGATTTCATTTGACTGTAATATAGATAGTCCACAAAAGGCCTCCAATCTTCTATAAAAAGTTTATCTTTTGATCTCTTAATTTTGTGGTCAGCTTTGCCGTTTCTGCATGGTCCATTACTCTCAAAAGCCACTCCTCCTTCGTTGCAACCTTCTCTTCTTTCCATTTCTGTGAATATAATATTCTAGCTGCTGTTGTCACGTACGTAAATAATTTAGTCATCTTCTTTGGAGCCTCTGTCCCTATTATAGCTGTAAGGAATGCTTCTGGTCTTTTGGAAATTGCCCATTTAAACATTTCCCTCATTCCTGAAGGTACACACTCATTTAAGGTAGCTAGGCATTTCCTCACGAACTCCTTTCCAACCCTGAACTGTAGACCTCTCCTGAAATCCATCTGACTACACTCAGCTTCCCAGAATATCATTAATTCCAGCATGACACAATCCACAAATCTCATTGTTAATCTCATTGACTGTTTCCAGCGAGAGCTGAGACCCTCATTCTTGCCCAAGCCTGGTCCACAAGGAGGGACACTTGTGATGTCAGGGGACCACCCATGTTTTGACACCCAAGGCCTTCAGAGTCCTTCCACATGGGAAAATGAAGATTTTGTTTGAACCCAAAGCTTTGCCTTGGCTTTAGCTGGTCTTGCTATGGCTGCGGAAGTGGGAGAACATGGGGCAATGATGGTATCACCTCCAAGTCTTTCCTCAGCATGGGTTTTCTTAGAAAACATTTTCCATTGTTTTAATAGAGGATCTAAACATTTTAGCACACGTCTTGTGTGGAACTTGAGATGGAACTCCACTGCCTGCCCTCCTCAGTTCAACAAAGAACATTTCCTTCCATATTGACCTACCCTTGCTATAACATCAGCAGGTCAAGTAACCATATGAAGTATGTAGGGTGGGAACCCAGGAAAGGGCCTTCTCAGTGGCAACTCTCTGTATGTGGCACTCCCTTCCTACAGAGGTACATCTGGTGTAATAATAATAATAATAATAATAATAATAATAATACAGTAATTATATTTATACCCTGCCCATCTGGCTGGGTTTCTCCAGTCACTCTGGGCAGCTACCAACAGAACACTAAAAACAGAATAAAACTTCAAAAGTTAAAAACTTCCCTAAACATCCCTCTGTAGCTGGAAGTGATTTGTTATGACCAGTGGTGGGGAACCTTTGACCCTCTAGATCAGGCATCCTCAACCGGCGGCCCTCCAGATGTTTTGGCCTACAACATCCATGATCCCTAGCTAACAGGACCAGTGGTCAGGGGTGATGGGAATTGTAGTCCAAAACATCTGGAGGGCCGCAGGTTGGGGATGCCTGCTCTAGATGTTTCTGGGTGCCAACTCCTAATCATTGGCTGCATTGGCTGGACTAGCATCCAACAACATCTGGATGGTCCTTAGGCATTTGGAGGAAATGAGACCTGATTGCTGCTGCTGTTCAGTCAGAGATTTGTTGTTATGGGTGGAAGTCAGTGTTGCACTGTTGCAAACAGTAAATAATAATAATAATAATAATAATAATAATAATAATAATTTATTTATACCCCACCCATCTGGCTGGGTTTCCCCAGCCACTCTGGGTGCCTTCCAACAAAACACTAAAATACAATAACCTATTAAACATTAAAAGCTTCCCTAAACAGGGCTGCCTTTAGATGTCTTCTAAAAGTCTGGTAGTTGTTGTTCTCTTTGACATCTGGTGGGAGGGCGTTCCACAGGGCGGGTGCCACTACTGAGAAGGCCCTCTGTCTGGTTCCCTGTAACCTGGCTTTTCACAGTGAGGGAACCGCCAGAAGGCCCTCGGAGCTGGACCTCAGTGTCCGGGCAGAACGATGGAGGTGGAAATGCTCCTTCAGGTATACTGGACCGAGGCCATTTAGGGCTTTAAAGGTCAGCACCAACACTTTGAATTGTGCTTGGAAACGTACTGGGAGCCAGTGTAGGTCTTTCAAGACCGGTGTTATATGGTGCTGGCAGCTACTCCCAGTCACCGGTCTAGCTGCTGCATTCTGGATTAGTTGTAGTTTCCGGGTCACCTTCAAAGGTAGCCCCACATAGAGCGCATTGCAGTAGTCCAAGCGAGAGATAACCAGAGCATTTCTGCTGGATTGACAGAACGATCTTCCTGCTCCTCCCTCAGCCAGGTCTTCCTGTGGCTGTGGAGGACCTTGCCAAGCAACCCCATGGATGTGGAGGGCCTGGTTGGGCCTCCACACAGTGGCGGAGGGCCCGTTGGGTCTACCCATGGAGTCGGAGGGCCTCCCTGTGGTGGCAGAGGGCCGTGTGAGGTCCTGTGGCCTCCTCCCAACACATCACATACACATGATGAGCCCCCACAATGTTGCAAAGAACTCTGCGCCTCTCCCCAAGGCTACAGTATGGGGAAGAATATGTTTTAGGTACCATACACATATGTCTTCCCTCCATGGGGCAAATAGTCTCTTTCGGAAGGTGCAATTCAGATAAGGAAAATGGTATAGGAAAAAGAATTGAACACACACATCCCATAAAGCCACAACCCTAATTCTTGACCTAAATACTATACAACAGCGATACCAAAGAAGACAGGGCTATAAAACACAACAGCAGATTGTGAGGGGTTCCTGAAAATATTTTTCCAAACATAGTGTCTAGGCAACACAACGACTGAAGAATTTACCATTAATAAGAGCAAAATTTTAGCCTAGCGGTTATTCTGACCTCATAGCTAAGCATACACAGTGCTAGATTTCGAACCGCCTGCAACTATTTGGAAAAGAGATGTCAAGTCCTAGTGGAAATGTCCACAAAACAGCAACCCTGTACATGACAATAATGAACTCAAATGGAGTTTTGACAACATTTGAAATCTGCTAAAAGTTGACAGTTCTGATGTTGAATAGTAAAGTGTTGGCGTCCTGAATTTCGAAAGGAAGTTTTTTGTGAAATGCCTTGTCACCAGCGTTTGGTATTTTCCACAGAGACACATAAGCCCAAAACTAAAACATGGCCCAAAACTATCCCCAACTCTTTTCTTCCCATCTTTTAAGTTTATTTCTGAATGCAACGTTCGCAATACAATATTCGGATTGCTACGTGTGAATTTGAAATGTGAAGGGTTAGAAGGTAGATTTTAACCAACATGCATTTTAGCTCGCTAATCTTTTTTGCCTGTGTAGAAATGTTTTCCTGGAAGTGTTTGTGTAGTGATACACCCCGAAATGTGTTTACGCCTGCTTGTTTGCCTGCCTATGAATGTAGACTTCTTTCCTCTATGCATGTTTATTGGGACATATGACGTGAGGCTTTAATGTGCCTCCTCCTTGTGCGTTTAGGAAAATCAGAAATGGCACAACTGAGGGCCTGCGCAATAACTTTGATATTCAGCTAACAAGCCCTCTTAAGCTCTTCAATCCGCCCCTTCAAATGATTTCTCTGCCGCTCCCTTTGAATCCCACCGACAATGGTCGGTTTCTGGAGTCCACCACGCAGCCACGGCGGCAGAGCCACAAAGCCAGCAAACCTTGACAGGAATTCTTTGGCAGGCTCCTGGTTGCTGAGGCGAATGAGAAGGGCACTTCCTACCGCAAAGCCCTCTTACCGCCACGGGCCTCTTTCTCTCCTTTTGTTTGATAGACACTGAGCCATAATAATCTCATTCCGCCCCAAGGGGGACAACAGCTTTTGTGAAGCAGACTTTTACAAACTGTTTTGACCCCATCATTCCCTGCTTCTCCCCCTACACACACACACACACACACACACTGCCGGCTGTATCATTGTCACACAATTAAATCAGCGGTCCTATTTGCCCTTGTTTCCTGCTAATCGTTTGCTCACAGCCAGGATTAGTGACTTGAGGTGATATTTTAAATTTCACATGTTGGTTCTGCCACAGGAAGCCACACTCTTCAATCTGATTCCCACTCCACCGGCACTACCAATAAATAAATAGGAACAGACAACAAAAATGGAACCATTCCCAAAGTGTAATTTAGAACAGACATTTGGGGCGGTGTTGGGAACCTCAGCAACTTTAAGGGAGATGTGTGTGTGTGTGTGAATATATTTATAGTGGTACCTCGGGTTACAGATGCTTCAGGTTACAGACGCTTCAGGTTACAGACTCAGCTAACCCAGAAATAATACCTCGGGTTAAGAACTTTGCTTCAGGATGAGAACAGAAATCGTGCGGTGGCAGTGGGAGGCCCAATTAGCTAAAGTGGTACCTCAGGTTAAGAACAGTTTCAGGTTAAGAACGGATCTCCAGAACGAATTAAGTTCTTAACCTGAGGTAAAAGGTAAAGGTAAAGGGACCCCTGACCAGTTGTGACCGACTCTACCACTGTATAAATTTGCAGTACAGTTGTGTGGGAAGGAATTAAAAGGTTCAGCTCTGTTGAAAAGACAGTGGACTGAATAAAAACTTTGGGTCAAGGTTTGAGGAGAGTGTAGGTGACTCCCTGCTCTGTGTCTGCCATACAGACAAGGTTTTTGTGTGTGTGTGTTGCACTGATGATGATGATTCAGGATATGATGGTAGAGAACAGCAGACAACCAGACCTGACAATTTCAACACAGTTGCTCGCTAAGAGCGGTCAGGTAATAGAGACCTTTTCTTCTGGGGAACTGTTACACCCTTTGGACACATGGGGACAATTTCATACATTGCGGAAAATGACACAAACAACACTCTCTTTCCCATTCAGTATTCTTCTTATGTACCGAAGACCTTGAGATAAAGATGCAAAAGAACCAGAAACCTTTATTCCAACCACCCTGGTTGTCACATTGATATATGGATGGGAGAAGCCAGGGCTTTCACTTAGAGGAGAGCAGCAAACTTAGGCTCTCTACATTAGACAACTGAGATGCAATATCTGTCCATTGCTGGAGGGAGGGGGTAGAGGCTGTTGGGGGTGTTTTAAAGCATAAATCCCCCCCCCTGCCCCTATTGCTGGCCAGAAGAGGGGGCAATTCCAAAGGGATCCTTGATTTTGCCAGAGAATAGGATCGCTGTGGATCAGTTGGGAAAGCAAGATATGAGAGATGTTGAATATTTTAATCATATAAACCAAAGCAGCTAACTCCCACCCCATCCCTGTTCACTAACTTACTGTCTCATCTTCCTTCAATGCTTCCAGTTACTATCCTAGTTCTCTCCCTTAAAGAAACCGAGTAGTCCATTAGGTCCTTTATCCTACACCCTCGCTCAAAACTTCCCTATCTCCCTCTCCTAGAAGAAAATCCTTCCCTTTCCAGTTCTTACTTCCTCCCTTAGCACCGCCTCACTTCCAATGAGCACAGTCCGTTTTTATGACTTACTAGACCCCATTAATTACAAAGAGCCAACTCCAGCTACTCAGTCAATGGAAGGGTGAAAGATTATTTAAGGGGTTAGACAGAATTAAAACCCAGCAGATGTCACCTTTAAAAAGTAACTCATACGGTAAGGAGCTCTGGTATGAATCCTGAGAGGCAGCTGGGAATGTCACTTGTTTCAGACCTTGAAGGTGGCAAAAATGCCCTTAACCCAATCATATTGGCGTGCGTGCGTGCGCAAATGACCTTTGCAGCGTCAGATCTTCTTTAAAGAATAAACTACTATGAAGGGACTTGTGAGAATAAAATCATGAAAAACAAGTGTAATCATATGTGCTTGTAGTTATTTCTGTTTCTAATAAAATCTTACGGTAATTTCTACAGTAACCATTTTACTTCCACAATCACTACTGGTGTTATTTGTTATTATTTATTAAATTTCTGTACCACCATCCATCCATACATCACAGTTTACAATAAAGGTTCAGGATGCTATTCCTGAAGTTGCACCTATAATTCTTTCCTATGGCACCATTGTTTCATCAACCAACCAACCAACCAACCAACCAACCAATGACACAGCCCTTCATTTTATTTGTATTGTTGTTGTTGTTTAGTCGTTCAGTCGTGTCCGACTCTTTGTGATCCCCTGGACCAGAGCACGCCAGGCACTCCTGTCTTCCACTGCCTCCTGCAGTTTGGTCAAACTCATGCTGGTAGCTTCGAGAACACTGTCCAACCATCTCGTCCTCTGTCATCCCCTTCTCCTTGTGCCCTCCTTCTTTCCCAACTTCGGAGTCTTCTCTTCTCATGAGGTGGCCAAAGTATTGGAGTCTCAGCTTCAGGATCTGTCCTTCCAGTGAGCACTCAGGGCTGATTTCCTTCAGAATGGATAGGTTTGATCTTCTTGCAGTCCATGGGACTCTCAAGAGTCTCCTCCAGCACCAATGCTTCTCTTAGCAGACTGCATATTCCCTGTCCATGGTGCTGAATGGTTTGCTACTACAGTGGTACCTCGGGTTAAGTACTTACCGTATTTTTCGCTCTATAACACGCACCCGACCATAACATGCACGTAGTTTTTAGAGGAGGAAAATCCGTAGGCATGCCACCCGTAGGCATTCCCTCCATAACACGCAGACATTTCCCCTTACTTTTTAGGAGGAAAAAAGTGAGTGTTATGGTGCAAAAAATACGGTAATTTGTTCCGGAGGTCCGTACTTAACCTGAAACTGTTCTTAACCTGAAGCACCCCTTTAGCTAATGGGGCCTCCTCCTGCTGCTGCTGCCGTGCCGCAGGAGCACAATTTCTGTTCTCATCCTGAAGCAAAGTTCTTAACCCGAGGTACTATTTCTGGGTTAGTGGAGTCTGTAACCTGAAGCGTATGTAACCCGAGGTACCACTGTACTAAAGTACCTTTTCATAACTCAGTACAAAAAACATTTTTCGTTTCATCCTTTAATATTATGCCCGTTGAAGTGCTTGTGGAGGATCTTAAATCGGTAGCAGCAGGAATCTAAGACTGCCTTCGCTTGCTTGATGCCCTCCAGATATTTTGGACTACAACTCCCATCAGCCCCAGGCAGCAAAGTGAAGACAATGTTGGTGAATTGTTCAGTGCATAGGAAAATTTAAAAGCAAGGAAACACTCACCACCACCCCAAAAGGAAAGCTGCAAATGGATGCTGGGTGGATTATATATATATTATTACAATATTATTACAATATTATTACAAAAACCCCTACATGGCTAAGCTGACACAAGCAAGGCTTAGACTTAGCAACAACCCCTTTTTTAATTACATGAATGAACTGTCACACTTCCTCTTCCACTGCCTTGTAACACAGATTATTGCTTCATCTGAACTTCACAAATGGTGGGTTGCTCAAAACACTAGTTGTTAACAAGCCAACAGTTTCTGACCTATTAAAAATCAACAACCATGGTTTGAATAGTTGCTAATCAGGAGGGGAAGCTTTCAGTTGCCTCCCTTCATATTCAGTGGGGAAGAAGAGCCCGAGGCTGGTGTTACATCAGAACCAGGTCATAGTCTCTGAAAAACATGTTCCGGGAACTAGAACTTGGAGGAAGTACATTTCTGAAACAGGAGAACTCACAGCTATTGCCCCTGAGGAAGACATTCTGTCAAAAGGTGTTGGGCAGTGGACAGTTTGCAATAAATTATCCAACAGCAACAGTTAGAGAACTCGCCATTTCCTTTTTCTTCTCTCTCTCTCTCTCTCTCTCTCTCTCCCCTCTCTCCCATTTTTTCTTCTTGCTTGAATTGTTCAGTAAAGTGATAAGTCAGAATATATTTTATGGAAGTAATAGGAGTAGCCTTTTCTTATACGATATTTCTAGAGGATTCTCAAGATTTTAATAACACAGTAAAGACAGTACTGAAAGACAGTGCACATGGTTTGATATTTAAAATGATATTTTATTTATTACACATTTAATATGTTCAGTTTGTATATTAAAAATTCATAATAAAGCTATATACATGGTTTAGTGTTGTTGTTTTTTTAAAAAATAACTTTATATATTACAAATATGTAAAAGGAAATGAAGTGGTAAGAGTGCACCTTGCGACTATGGATTAATTCAGATCTCCAGGGCCTGTTGAGCTACACTCAGTGGTCATAAAGGAACTTGTAGATATAATTTCAGAGCCTCTGTCTATAATCTTCGAGAATTCTTGGAGAACAGATGAGGTCCCTGCAGACTGAAAGAGGCCAAATGTTGCCCAATCTTCAAAAAGGGAGGGAAAGAAGACCCAAGTAACTACTGACCAGTCAGCTTGACGTCAATAATAGGAAAGATCCTTAAACAGATAATTAAATGGTCAATCTGTGAGCACTTAGGCAAGGATACTGTGTTTACTAAGACCCAGCATGGGTTTCTCAAAAACAAGTCATGCCAGACAAATCTTATTTCCTTTTTTGATAGTGTTACAAGCTTGGTGGATTAGGGGGATGCTGTGGACATAGTGTATCTTGATTTCAGCTATGTTTTTTTTTACAAAGTCCCCATGAAATTATTGTGGAGAAGCTGACTGCTGGAATCCAAAGAGTGTTCAAAGGTTCCTCAATATCCTGGGAAAAAGTGATGAGTGGGGTACCACAGGGATATATATATATATATATATATATATATATATATACAGTGGTACCTCTAGATATGAACGGGATCAGTTCCGGAGTCCCGTTTGTATCTAGAAGTAAACGTAACTAGCAATGGCGCATCTGCGCACGCGTGTGTTGCTTTTTGCCATTTCTGCGCATGCGCAAGCGGTGAAACCCGGAAGTAATGCACTCCGTTACTTCCGGGTTGCCGAGGAGCGCAACTCGAACGCGCTCAATTCGAAGCGTCTTAAACCTGAGGTATGACTGTGTACACACACACACACACACACACACACACACATATACACACACACTGTATTATTCTTTGTAAAATATGATATGTTTTCCTTAGAAATAATTGGCAAACATTGCGGGTCCTCTTATATACGGATGGCCGAGGTGGGATGGGCGATTGCTGGTGGGCAGGCTGTAGAGCGATTGGTGGTGGTGACCTCCCCAAAAACCAAGCTCAACAACTTTTGGCAATCCCCCCCCCCCATTTTCTTTGCTGCGGTCCAAAAAAAAGGGGTTGTCTTATACGTGTGTGTGTGTGTGTGTGTGTGTGTGTGTGTGTTATACATGGAAAAATATGGTGTATATATGTATACACACACACCACCCATGATCTAAAAATATATAAGGTTGTGTTCAACATAAGACCAAGTAATTAGTTCCGACAATGCAAGGATTTCTGCTTGTGCAACAGAACTCCTCCCCCTTCTCTTCCCCGGGCCCCCAATCTGTTGCCCCCCCCCAATCCATCCCTCCACAGCAGATTTGGGAGGGCACAGGGCACACATCGGGGTAGGAGAGGGGAAAAAGTCCTGTTGTGCAAGCAGAAATCCCTTCCTTGATTGGGCAGTTTTGTTGAATAACTCTCTAAGGCAGTTCACAGCCAACTAAAATACAAGCACATCAAAACCAATACAATAAATGCAGCGGTACTCATAACTAGCTGAGGTGGAGCAAGTCATAATAGACCTTGAAGAGTAAATCAATAGGTTTTCAGGAAGCAGTGGAAGGACTTTACCTTTGGTGCTGATCTTGGGGAGGAGATTCCAAAGGGCGGGTGGCATGAAAGAGAAATCCCACTCATTGATTACTGCCAGATGGGCAACCTGCATGGTGTGGAAGCACCAGAAGGGTCTCACTCACGCATCTCAGTAACCAGGTAGGTCCGTTATGGCAGGAGGCATTCTCTCAAATAACTTCTCCCTAAGTTGGTGAGGGGACGCGGGTGGCGCTGTGGGTTAAACCACGGAGCCTAGGATTTGATGATCAGAAGGTCGGCGGTTCGAATCCCCGCAACGAGGTGAGCTCCCGTTGCTCGTTCCATGCTCCTGCCAACCTAGCAGTTCGAAAGCACCTCAAAGTGCAATTAGATAAATAGGTACTGCTCTGGCGGGAAGGTAAACGGCATTTCCGTGCGCTGCTCTGGTTCGCCAGAAGCGGCTTCGTCATGCTGGCCACATGACCTGGAAGCTGTACGCCGGCTCCCTCGGCCAATAAAGCGAGATGAGGGCCGCAACCCCGGAGTCGGTCACGACTGGACATAATGGTCAGGGGTCCATTTACCTTTACCTAAGTTGGTGAGAGCTTTATACATCATCAATAAAACCTTAAACTTGGTCAGGTAGCAAACTAGCACCAAGGACAAATATTTCAAAAGCAGGTGGGTATCTAGCCCTTTCTCTGCATTTTGCATCTGAAAAGCCTGTGAAGACAAGGAGATTTCAGAAAAACAGAAAGTGCCAAAACTAAGGACAGAAAGATGGTATATGCCAGGAAATAGCCATTTATTGGCAATGAATCAAGAGGCTTGTTTTGCTCACTTTCAGCGTGTGACTGATTGCTCTTTTGGTGTCAAATGGAATTTAGGTTTGACTGGCTAATGACCCATGGGTATGTGCCTGAGGGTTATCTTTCCCTTGGTTTCCATGCTCAAGTCATCTGGAACAATTGCTCTACACTGTACAAAATCTACAGAGTCTTTATTTTTCTCTGCTTGTGATTTGGACAACACACGTAATGAAGTGGGGTGCCAGTGGGTGCCCTTCTTAGAACTAGAGAAAACTGGGGTGATGAGAGGTTCCCTTCTGCAGAACAGAGAGTAATTGTGAGGCCATTTTGCACCACCAAGTCCAGAGCACAGTCTACCCCAGCAATCTCCTGCTGCTATCTATTTGTTCTAATGAGGTATCTCATTTCACCAAAGCCATGAGTTGAAATTCAACGTATTTTCTGGTTTAGCACCAATTGCAGAGTTTGTGGTCACGCTCACCTATGGTTGATGACTCTGCCTGGCTGCCTAGATTCTAGAGTCTGCATCACCTCTGGCAGTTGCAACCTTTGCTACGCATTTCAACCAGAACGGATGAAGTCTGAACAACAGAGGAACAATTTGATGCATAAGTAGCATGAAATGCAATCATAGTAGGACCGTGAAGTATCTGCATGATTGCAAAATAGGCCAAATCTCACTAGAAGAGCATCTGCTTCTCGTGCACAAGCTTCCAAGTTCAATCCAGTTAGGAATTAGAATGTTATCCATTCACTGGGTATGTGTGTTAAAACATTTGCCAGTCCCCATCCTTAGACTGACTATCTTTGCTTCCCTCTGAGGTAGTCATGAGAACATAAAAGCAGCCTGATGATGATGAAGAAGAGTTTGGATTTGATATCCCACCTTTCACTCCCTTTAAGGAGTCTCAAAGCGGCTAACATTCTCCTTTCCCTTCCCTTCCCCTCAACAAACACTCTGTGAGGTGAGTGGGGCTGAGAGACTTCAAGGAAGTGTGACTAGCCCAAGGTCACCCAGCCATAGCTGTCAACTTTTCCCTTTTCTTGCGAGGAATCCTATTCAGAATAAGGGAATTTCCCTTAAAAAAGGGAAACGTTGACAGCTATGCATCCAGCAGCTGCATGTGGAGGAGAGGAGATGCGAACCCGGTTCACCAGATTACAAGTCTACCCCTCCTAACCACTACACCCTTACCTTTCCCACCCTGACCTGGCCACAGTGATCCATGCGACGGTCACCTCCAGGCTTGACTACTGTAATTCGCTCTATGTGGGGCTGCCCTTGAAGCTGTCCCAGAAACTCCAACGGGTGCAGAATGCTGCAGTGAGGCTCCTCACGGGGTCTCTGCCAAGGGGGCATATTCACCCAGTGCTTTTCCAGCTGCACTGGCTCCCGGTTGAGTACAGGGTCAGATTTAAGGTGCTGGTTTTGACCTTTGAAGCCCTTCATGGCCTAGGACCCTCCTACCTACGGGACCGCCTCTCCCAGTATGCCCCACGGAGGGCCTCAAGGTCCATAAATAGCAACACCCTAGTGGTCCCAGGCCCTAAGGAAGTTAGATTAGCTTCAACCAGAGCCAGGGCCTTTTCAACACTGGCTCCGGCCTGGTGGAACGCTCTGTCTCATGAGACCAGGGCCCTGTGGGATCTGATTTTTTTCCGCAGGGCCTGTAAGACAGAGTTGTCCCACCTGGCCTTTGGCTTGGAGCCAATTTGATTCCCTCCCCCTCTTTCTTTTTCTTTTTCCTTTCTCCTCCTGTGATGAGGCTGCATTTTAATATTTTAATGTTGTATTTTAATCTTGTTTTTAAGTTGTATTCATTCAACTTGTTTTTATTATTGCTTGTTAGCCGCCTTGAGCCCGGCCTTGGCTGGGGAGGGCGGGGTATAAATAAAAATTATTATTATTATTATTACACCACACTGGCCTGCTGGATCAGGTCAATGGCCTATCTAGTCCAGCAACCTGTTCTCATAGTGGCCAACCTGTAAGAAACCCCCAAGCAGGATACCAACCTCATCTCAGTAAGTGGAGGCTGCTGGGAGCCCAGCTCCATGGTGCTGCCCCAGTCTACTCTGCCCACAGGGGTATCAACAGTCAGTGAACCTCCAAAAGCTTCTTTTCTGATCTACCTGGAAAGGTCTTGGAACTCTATCTAAAGGAGCATGTTTAGCTCTTCTGACTTGCTGCCTAAAATGGAAGAGGAAAAAATGTCGAGAAATTCTCATTCTCTGCATGAATTAGCAGAACTCAACTAAAGTATTGCTAGAGGAACACTCGACCGAAAGTTGCTTCAGCTCATAGTAAGAAGAGGTTCTAAAATTAATTATATAACAATGTCACGGTCTGGCTGGATGCAGAGGAAATGGTGTGAGGCACCAGCTGCAGATTCCCCCACAGGGGAAGAAGGCTCAAAGCCAGGGGATTGGTGGTGGGACAAGAAGGAATGGTCAGAGGGAGAAGAGGGAGCTGATTGGGAGGAGGAGGAGGTGTCAGAAGCTGAAGAGGTAACAGGGTTTAGTGAGCAGGAGGAGGCTGTGGCAGAGAGTGGTTTAGACTCAGAGGCAGGAGAGGAGCATAGCTGTCAACCGTCCCTTATTTGGTGGGAAAGTCCCTTATCCCAGCGCTGTGTTACGCTGCTGTCCCTTATTGATGATGTCCCTTAAATTTCCCAGGTTTCAAAGGAAGCAGCTCCTCTCTGCCCCCCCCCCCCCCGCCAGCCAGGGAGGAGGGAGGCTCCAACTGTGTTGCTTGGCTGCGTTGCTCACCCAATAAGGAGTCTAAGAACGACTGGGGGGTGGAGCTTGCATGCCTTGTGCCGATCAAATCGGTGGCGTTGCCTGGGGACTCGCCTTTGCTCAGTGCTTCGCAGCAGAGAGGTGATGGTGGTTTTCCTTGCTGCATCCCCTTTGCCGGGTTGCTGCGCTGTGGGAACCACCGCTTGAGGCTTCGTTTGGCTGCTGGCTGGGCTTTCTGTCTTTGGCTTGGAGGGGCTCAGAAGTTGAACATACCTGTGCTCTGAAAATCCCTTATTTTGGCTGCTGATCCCTTATTTTCAAATCTGTAAGTTGACAGCTATGGAGAGGAGACAGAGGTGAGGCAGGCTGCTGAAGAATCCAGGGACCAGCTCCCCTCTCCTCTGGTCTCCCAGAATCAGAAGAAGTAGGAAGAGGGAGGAGCAAAGACAGGCAAGATGGCGGAGACTCAGATTGCTTGGGAAGGAAGCTGGGGAGAAGGAGATTTAGAGAGTGGTGGGAATGAGGGGCCCATCAATCCTTGCAACTGCCTCATTGGGGCAAGACCTACTGGAAAGAGTTGCACTGATCACTAGGCCTGAGCTGTTTGGTTTCTTTGAAGAAAGAGTTCATTTCACTGACACCAGGTGTTGTATTGCTCACCTGACTCTGGCTCCTGACAAATGCAGAGATTACTATGCATAAATATTACTACACCATATTGATATGCAACCAACCCATTATTGCTTAGATAATAACTTGTATGTAATTATAACTGACACACACACAAACATATTTATTTTTTATTTCATAATAATAACAAAAAAAACCCCTCAAAGTGTTTTACAAAAAGATATAACAATGAAATCACAAAAAATACAACAATAAAACATGCAAAAGTTAAAATACTGAAACAGATTAAAATTACCTCAACTTTCAAAGCACCTGGGTAGGTTTGTCTAAACAAGAATGTTTTTAGGAATTCTTGTCCACAGATATTATTCTTCCACTGTCTCATCTTTGCCCTACAGAGCCACTCCCATGTTGACATTAGTGTCTTTAAAACTGTTTTTAAAAAATTCTGTCCACTAGAGGGCACAGGGGCCATTTTTTCATAGTGCATACAAAATCTATGAAACTGATACATTAACATATATAATAACCCTTATGGAATTGCCTTGAAATATGTAATGGCTCTGACATGCACCAAATTGACTCGCTTGCCCTTTGCTACAGAGGCTGGTCATCAGAAGAAAGGCAGCCGTCTGGTCTGGGGTGGGAAGGTGCAGGATAAACAAATACCCATTTAGTTCTTCCTGCGTTTCAGAGAAAAACAAGAACTGTAGACTCAGAAGATGTGGATTTTGTTGGGGGCATTCTGAATTTTGTTTTAGGACAGGGCAAGAACTACCAACAATTCCCCATGACACCTACCCAATTTAAAAGTTAGCCATCTGGTTGTCAGGTGTGTGTTTGTGTGTTTTTTAAGGTATGCCTTCCAGGTACCTTGTGCACATACACAATGAGGAGCTCCAGAAATAAATTAGACTTAAATTACTCTTTGGAAACAAAATAAATCAGATAGGATAATAGTACCATCTCTTTATCTCATTTGTTCCCATACAATTAGGAGTTTTACTGCCATGTTGTGACAGGTGACTGTGTTTGACCTTTGACGGTTGGTTGGCTGGCTGGTGCTCAAACTAATGAAGACCCTTAATGGATTGGAGGGGTTAAAGAGAGGGAGAATGGTATGGCAGGCAGAGTCCAGAGAAGATCCTTCAATTAAACCCGAAGTCTATTAGCAAAGAAATATTGAGGAGGTCGAGGGAACAAGCAATGATTTAACTACCCGGAGGTCTTTGTGATTCATTAGAATTATTATTTCATTCGTTCGTCCATTTATTTATTTATTTATTTTTAAAACGCACCTCAACTCCTGCTGTTTACCATTGACCATCCATATGGAATTCTTTGCAGTAGGACGGCCTAGAGCAGAGAGACCCCTTGGTCCTTCAAGGCTAGAAATAACTCGCCAATCTTGCCCAGTCCACAATCATTCTTGCATCAGAAAAGGGATTGAGAACAAATCAAGCCATATTTGAAGCAAATAAGGAGTGATGCTTGCAAAAATGGAAGTCGATCTCTGGGATAAGCAAGATTTTGGGGGGCTGGATTGTTTTGCATGATGTAAATAAATTACAATAACAGAGGAGGCGGCGGCGGGGGAGGCAAGAAATTGACCCACGTGGAGGCCATTTAAAGCAGCAGGGGGAAAGAAGGAGGATCTGGTGAGGACAGGAGACAGGTTGAGTAACTGTAGGGTAATAATAGTTTTCTCTAAAAAAGGAAACAGTGGAAATAAACATGGTTTCTTTGGGTGTATCAAGGTAGGAGTTAATGTGGGATCTGTTTTGTATGCATGTAGCGGATGTTAAAAATGAATCCAGCGTTTGCCCCTCTCCCAAATTTAATCTAGATTTACCCTTTTCAGAGAAAACCAGCTAAATAATATATATATATATATATATTTAAAAATGTTGCAGTATCTCAGCAATCCATTTGCAGCCTTACTGCCAGCAGTCCTTGAGGCAACCTGCAAACCATTTTGTTAATGGTGCTCAGACAAAATCTGCAGAACACCTCCCCAACTCAAGGTTTGTTAAAAATGGCTGATTTGAGGGCTTTCCCATAACACGAGCTTTTGATTCTACCCTTCCTTTTTAAATCGATTTTGTTTGTTTTTCTTGACATCCAACCGAAATAAGAGATCTGGAAAACTCAAACCCTGGCGCATTACTTGGTGATATTTCAGTGGGTCATCAAACAGATATTATCCTTGTGGATTTCCCCCTCCATCAGTGCTACAAAAGGGGAAGTGTGGTGATTGGTTGGAGCTCATCCCGGCTACGGCAAAAGGGATGCAAGAGATTCCAAGATCGACCCAGTGTGAATTTTAAAAGGATTTTAAAAGGCACAGTAGTTAATTTTGGACAAAGGTGCAATGGGAAAATGTGAATGATGTAAGAAGCTGGCTTTGCAACTGGCAGGGTACCACTATAGCATGATGGTAAAATATATTATTATTATTATTAATGATAATAAGCTGGTAGCTGCTGCTACTACTACCACCATACACAAAGGAGGAAAGAGATCACTCTAGCTGAGTGCTGGTGTTGGTAATTGGGAGAAGCCCTGGCTTGTTAACAGCAACTGATGACACCATCTCTCCGCACTGATGTACTACAGCTCTGGGTTGGTCTACCGTTACTGTTGTACCGACTTCACCTTGCCTCAAGTGAAGGCCACAGGATGCAGACGTTTCACGGAGACCCCTTGAAATTGCTCCCCATGGTGGCTGTCTAAACACACAGCACGCTCCCTCTACCCTGCTGCTCCCAGCACAGAGAGAAGGGGATTTTATCCATGGCTCTGCAATTCTCATCCCTAAGACGTGCAATCCCCCCCAAGCACTCTCCCAGTGACACCCAACGTATTATCACAGGACCAGTCCTGTTTCTCCATGTGACACAAACCTACACACAAAGCCCCCCCCCCTCTTTCTCTAGCACATCCACACGGGCATTCTCGAATTCAACTGTTCCTCCTTGCCTCTGCATCTTCCCCCCTCTTCCCTACCACTTTGGGGAATAATTTAACATGTTACACACTAACTTTCCCATAATGGCATTCTGGCTTTTGAAATTCTGCCTCCCTGTTTTATGGCGAGCCCTCTAATGGCCCTCTCGCAGGCCTGCCTCTGGCGATCATGTAGGGAATAAATAGAAGCTGACACAGTAATTTACTTAAATCTTCTCTACACTTTTGCAGCATTTTCCTCCAGAGGATACCCTCGAAACAACAATTATTTGAAATGTCACGCGTTCCTGCCCCTAGGCGACCGACAAATGAACATTAAATCTATTAACAACAACCAAAAAAAATTAAATGTTTACTTTTCCGAGAAGGTGAGGAGAAGCTGCGGAAAAAAAGGAGGGCCCCCTCCAATAAATTTATACTCAATAATAAAGAGGTGTAGTTAATGTTCTCTCTATACTGAGCCCACATCTGAGGGAGAGGGGAGGAGCTGTTGAAAGCGTGCCTGAGAACCTTGCTAGGACACAAGAAACTGCATTGAACAGCACAGGTGGAAACTAGGGTGGAGACCAGCTTCATTCAGGGGTACGGGTTAGAAGCTGCATGTTCTCATTCAGGAGAGAGTCCCAGGCAGAAAGCCGTTCATATGCCATATAGTACCAAAAAATACTTAAATTATTATGTGCAAAGTTCAGGCAACTCCCCATTTACCGTATTTTTCCGTGTATAAGATGCCCCCGTGTATATGATTTGGGGACCCCAAATTAAGAAAATGAAGGGATGGCCCAGAGTTGTGGAGCTTTTTTTTAGGGGGGATTGCCGAAAACCTCTCACCCGCCTGACCTACGCTGCCACTCGCACGTGTCGCCAAAACTGCCAATCGCCCGTCCAATTGCCGCAGCGACAGCCAATCAACAACAGCCCTTGCCGCAGCGACCAATAAAACGCCCAATAGCCGCTGACAATCTCTGCCTTGCAGCAGCAATCAATCCCATGTCCCTCCAATGAGCTATCCGTGTGTAAGACGACACCCAATTTTTAACGTACAGTGGTACCTCAGGTTAAGTACTTAATTCGTTCCAGAGGTTCATTCTTAACCTGAAACTGTTCTTAACCTGAAGCACCACTTTAGCTAATGGGGCCTCCCACTGCTGCCGCGCTGCCAGAGCACGATTTCTGTTCTCATCCTGAAGCAAAGTTTTTAAGCCGAGGTACTATTTCTGGGTTAGCGGAGTCTTTAACCTGAAGCGTATATAACCCGAGGTACCACTGTAATTTTAAAATAAAAAAACCTCGTCTTATACAAAGGAAAGTAAGGTATGTGGCGGTTATGTTCTGAGGTACTGCCCATTGGAGTGAAATTGTGTATATTTGAAACATCGTTAGAAAAGCCTGCAAACACCTTCAAAACATCTGGAAACCCTTGAAAACCCCTTAACAAACCCAGCAACACTTACCAGATGAAGAACTCCTAGGAATTCCACCACAGTCACTTCCTCCAAACCTTCTTGCTCAAACTCCAGCTCTCCACAGGCCTTAACAGTCAATGCAAGGGCATACCATCCAATATTTCCCGGATGAAAATAGGGACGCCCTATTTAATAAACAAATAATAATAATAATAATAATAATAATAATAATAATAATAATATTTATACCCTGCCCATCTGACTGGGTTGCCCCAGCCACTCTGGGCAGCTTCCAACCTATATAAAAACACGATAAAACACTGAACATTATTAAAAAAAAATCTTCTCTATACAGGGCTGCCTTCAGATTTCTTCTAAAGGTTGTATCATGACTTATCTCCTCAGCATGGTGGGGTCGCATAACTCCATGCCCTCCAGCATTTCGCCAGTGAAAATAGGGACGTTCTAAGGAAAAACGGGAGATTCCAGGATCAAATCAGAAACCAGGACAGCTTCTGTAAATCCAGGACTGTCCCTGGAAAATAGGGGCACTTGGAGGATTTGCAAGGGCTCCTGGGATTGCCCTTGCAAAGGCTTGTGGAATTGCTATGCACTGTTTTGGTGCCTTCTTGCCCTTTCTGGGCTCTTTTAGGGCTCTTTTTGCCATTTTAAAAGTCACTTCTGAGTTTGGTGCGATGTCAATTGGGTGCGCATCAATTGGCTGTTGCCGGTAAGTGCGCTTGCAAAATGGGATGCGTTTCCCAGATCCAGCTTTTTACAGAACAAGGGAGGGAAAAGTTGCAGAAAGAGGGATAGATGAAATATAGGAAGCTTCCTTATACTGAGTCAGACCATACGCCCATCTAGCTTATTATTGTCGACTGGTAGCACCTCTCTGATGTTTTAGGCGGAAGCTTTCCCCAGCCTTACAGGGAGTGAACTAGGGACCTTCTGCATGCAAGTCAGATAGATACTCTGTCCCTGAGCCACAGCTTGCATTGGCAACCTTTTAAGGCGAGTGTCCGCATTACCGCTTGACAACCATCTGTCTCAGGAGACAATGATGGAGTGCATCTTCAGAGGTCAATTCAAAGCGTTGAAGAGTTGCAGCTCCTGCTGTGGTTGTAGAGACCGATATGGGAGAGACATGTTTTGTTGCAGGTGGGGCAGATTCAGTTTTACATACATATAGATACATGAACCAAAGTCACCCAGTGAGCTTCATAGCCGAGAGGGGATTTGAAGCCTGGTCTCCCAAGGCTAGCCCAACACTCTAGCCACTGCACCACAGTGGCTCCTCCATGGACTTTTAGCAACTTGGGGGGTCATATAGATCTGGAAAATAGTATGTGGGGGGAGTAGCTGACTCGTCCCCAGTACAGCTTCTCTGATCAAAACAAGGGTGCTTTGCAGCTGCTTTCACATGTGTGCTTGTGGAAGGGGAAAGCAGAATGATCTGATCCTGGATCGTTTGTTTCCTAATTCATTTGCCCTCAATGCAAGTTTTTTTAAAGGCCTTTATACGCTTAAAAAAATTCTCTTTGACAAGTGCCGGCCTCTCTATACAACCACTTTTCCAAGTAAAAAAGATCACCCCCCCCCACTCCTCTCCATCAAAGCTCTAGGAAGACTTTTGAAGGGAAAGCTCAGCAGGGCAGGTTTGTCAAGCCCATGTTTAATCTTGTTTCCAGTTCCTCTTTCCTCTTTGTTTCCGAGATTCTCATTTCCTTTCTGTGAGGGTGAGGACAGAGCAGGTTGCCAGGCAGGCAGGAATGTGGCCGAAGTCATCCCCAAGAGATACGTCTTTGGGGAGTTCTTACTAGATCCTACAAAAACTGCCTCATCCTTCCTCTTAATTCATTCCAGCCAGCCCAGAAACTTGGTTCGGGTGGATGACATTCAGAATATCGAGATAATTCAGGAGCTAACTCCACATCCACAAATATGGCCACACCCACCCTTGGGGACATGGTGGCTAAAGTTGAAACATGCATGCCAGGCTTCATGTTCTGAACCCCAGCCTAACGGTAAAGGTAAATGGACCCCTGACCATTAGGTCCAGTTGTGACCGACTCCAGGGTTGCGGCACTCATCTCGCTTTATTGGCCAAGGGAGCTGGCGTACAGCTTCTGGGTCACTCCTGCTGGCAAACCAGAGCAGCGCACGGAAATGCCATTTACCTTCCCACCGGAGTGGTACCTATTTATCCACTTGTACTTTGACGTGCTTTCGAACAGCTAGGTTGGCAGGAGCAGGGACCAAGCAACAGGCGCTCACCCCATTGCGGGGATTCGAACCGCCGACCTTCTGATCAGCAAGTCCTAGGCTCTGAGGTTTAACCCACAGTGCCACCCGCGTCCCATGCCTACCTGGCAGCAAATCAGTACGTCAGGGCCCCAGTCTGGGGTTAACCCATGTGTCCAAAGCCCAAAGCAAAGCACAGTCCCACAGAGACCCTGGAGCATCTATGTTGAGGTCCTTCAACAAGGGCAGTTGAGAAGACACAGCACCTCAGCTCTGCTGCCCTTTTATACTCCACATGCTGGCTGCAGCATCTGGGCTTGACCCTCACCTGTTCCAAGCCTACTCCAGCTTAGGAGTCACACACCTCCTCTGAAAGCTAGTGAGTCCCACCTGGCCAGCTAGGGAGCTGGGCTCTGAGCCCTTGCTTGCCTCAGCCCCTCTTGATGCTCCCTATGCCTCAGAGCACAGTGTTCGGGGAGACAGGGGACCCTCTGGCTCTGGTGATGGGTTGTGCTGCTCTGGTTCCTGTGCATTGACCCCCACCCCCACCCCATCCTCTGTCACCCCATGAGTACTTCCTACACCAACCTTTCCTTCCCCATCTCCAGCTTGCCCCAGTGTGTCCCAGTCCCAGCTACCCCCTTCGCCGGGATCCTCTTCCTTCTCTTCTTGCTTCCCATTGCCTTGCCAGTTAATGACACTTTAATCTTACAATTGTGCTCTCCCCCCTTTGGATTAGGGGATGGGTGATTGGGGACAATTGTTCTGTTAAAATAGTCCCTATGTGGAGCCGAACGAAGTGGTAGAGTGGACTAGGAGAGTTTACACCAGGAGGTTGAGAACCTTATTCAGCCTGAGGTCCATAATTCCTTCATAGGCAACCTTCTGAGGGCCACATGACAGTGGTGCCCAGGGGGGCAGAGGCACAACTGGGTGGAGCAATCGATGCAGTTCTTATTTTTGTACCGTAGGCCACATTGCAGCTGCACAAGAACCGGGGGTTTCTGCACACATGCATGTGCACTCGCATGCACACACACCAGATACCTCTCTCCATTCTCCATCCAAATAAGTTAGAAGCCTGATCACATGACTCTTCAAGGGCACAAGGCAGCCAGGCAGAAGCACATAGGAATGTGTAGAAATTGAAGGAAGGAAGGAAGGAAGGAAGGAAGGAAGGAAGGAAGGAAGGAAGATTTTAGCATGCCTGAAGAGTCCTTTGCTCCACAACCCCAAAATCCCACCCACAAATGAATGCTTCAAGCACCACTCCTTCATTTCCAAAGTCATGGAGGGGAAATTAGACAGGATACCACTATGCATGCTGTCTGTAAGCCCAGTTCTTATACACACAGACCTTTCACAGAATCATAGAATCATAGAATTGGTAGGGACCCTGAGCGTCATCTAGTCCAACCTCCAGCAGTGCCAGAATCTCAGCTAAAGCATCCATGACAGAAGGCCACCCAACCTCTGCTTAAAAACCTCCAAGGAAGGAGAGCCCACCACCTCCCGAGGGAGACTGTTCATGGTCTAGCAGCTTTTACTGTCAGAAAGTTCTTCCCGGTGTTATTGTTTACTGCTGGGGTGCTTGTGGAGGAGAAGGATTTGTGGTCCTCCTCCCACTGCCTGAGCTGCACTCCATCGCCACACTTAATGCCCACCCACCACGGCCTACAGCTGTTGCCCCCTAATGCCAGGGACATATCCCTAAAGTGGCAGAGAGATGTGTTCATGTGCTGCGCTGAGGCTTCGGGGACAGTCTGGGAGTCATTTCAGCCTCCCCTGAGATTTTCCTGAAGCGTTCAGGGCCATCTGTCATTTTCCAATAGTCAAGATGTCTTCTCCACCCAAGAAGGCATATATGTTTATGCAGGGTGGTCAACTTTGCTAATATGTTGATAGATAGATGGGCCACCTACATTCATTTTCAAATGGACTTACCACAAGGTGATGCAGATTCTATGCCAGGCATCCTCAAACTTGGCCTTCCAGCTGTTTTGGGACTACAGTTCCCATCATCCCTGACCACTGGTCCTGTTAGCTAGGGATGATGGGAGTTGTAGTCCCAAAACAGCTGGAGGGCCAAGTTTGGGGATGCCTGTTCTATGCAATAAGCTTTCATTTCCAGAATGAAACCAGTTTCTCCAGAATTGCTTTCCAGGGGCTAAACAATATGCAGTGGATCTAGACTGTGTTGTGGACTATGTAGAAAAAACACAAAACACCAAGTACTCAAGTCTCCATTGATTCTGGAATAAAACACTGTCTGCAGGCAGCCATAGATGCTGGAGTGCTTAGCAAATCACAGAAGCCCTCCCCACCTCTCTTTTCCTCTTCCGGAAAAAAGGGTTCGAACTATTACTCATGCTTGCTTCTCACTCTCCTATGGAGTGCCTGAGTTTATTTGGCACATCTGGCAAGCCACCAGATTTGCTGTGTTTGTCATTTCATTCTGCTTCTGCAGCAATCTTCCTCTTGTCCCAGCCAGGGACCGAGAGGCTAGCTTGTCCCGCATGGGAGCAGAGAGTGACAGAGATAAACCGAGGATCCTGATGGCTCCCCCAGCGCCCTTTTTCCCTCTGAACAGTTCCCTCGGCGCCTTTTTCCTGAGCCTTGTTTCTGTCTCAGCAGGGGAAGCCGCCTTGGCACAGCCCTCCGCAAATTGCATCGAGGAAAAGTCATTAGAGGGGATTGGAAAGAAAGAAACACTTACAAACTCAAACAAAAGAGAGACAGGATGTTCCTGCACAAAAGCACTTTAGAATGCCAGCAAAGGAAGGCGACACTCCAGTGATCGGTCCAGTCTGCTGCCAGGGAGGAGGCCTCTCTGAACGGTTCTTCAGCGACACTTGAGTAGAGGCAGTGCGGTTAGGAAGGGCGGGAGGAGGGCAAAGAGGGCGAGAGCAAGGATCATGCACCTATGAAAATAGACTCTCTATAGTGCCAAGGTAAAGGTAAAGGGTAAAGGGACCCCTGACCATTAGGTCCAGTCATGACCGACTCTGGGGTTGCACGCTCATCTTGCTCTATAGGCTGAGGGGGCCGTCGTTTGTCCACAGACAGCTTCCGGGTCATGTGGCCAGCATGACTAAGCCACTTCTGGCGAACCAGAGCAGCGCATGGAAACGCCATTTACCTTCCCGCCGGAGCGGTACCTATTTATCTACTTGCACTTTGACGTGCTTTCGAACTGCTAGGTTGGCAGGAGCAGGGACCAAACAACGTGAGCTCATCCAGTCGCGGGGATTTGAACTGCCGACCTTCTGATCGGCAAGCCCTAGACTCTGTGGTTTAACCCACAGCTCCACCCGCGTCCCCCTATAGTGCCAAAGATAGTGAAAAAGAAGAAATTGGCCTAGGGATGTTGGCCTGACCCAATTGGGTTGCTGTAGTCAGATTATTGATGGCTCACCATTCTTGGATTTTATTCTGTGAACCGCCCTGAGATCCTAGGATGAAGGGCTGTATATTATTATTATTATTATTATTATTATTACTACTACTACTACAATGGTACCTTGGTTTTTGAGCGTCTTGGAAGCCAAACGTTTCTGTTTTCGAACACCGAAAACCCAGAAGTAATTGCTTCCGTTTTCAAACGCGCCAAGGGAGTCGAACAGCTTCCGCTGTTTTTTTTCCAATTTTTCCAATTGAACTGCAGCCAGCCCTTTGCATCTTGGTTTTTGAACGTTTCAGAAGTTGAATAGTCTTCCACAACGGATTACGTTCGAGAACCGAGGTACCACTGTATTATTATTATTAATAAGTGCCAAGTCCAGTTTATCTTAAAGCTAACACCTGTCGTGAAGGTGCTACACTACTCCTGTATAATGGGTGCAAGATACCTTTCTTTAAAAAATGTCCCCCCCCTCCCCCAGTTAGAGTAATTTACAATGTGCTACAGTGGACCAAATATTCATTTGAAACTGGAAATTGAGTTACAGGGCAGCTTATTGTGGGCTCCCGCACACACATTTTTCACAGCCCCCATGTGACCTCATCCTCATCAAAATATCACCCCATATCACCCTACCTTCCACAATTTGAATTCAAACTTACCATTTCAACAGGGTTTTCTTCTCTTTTTTTACTCACTAGATTTTTGATAGCAATGGTCAATCCGGATTAAATGGGCAAATAATATGGGGACGCAGGTGGCGCTGTGGGTTAAACCACGGAACCTAGGACTTGCCAATCAAAAGGTCGGCGGTTCGAATCCCCGCGACGCGGTGAGCTCCCGTTGCTTGGTCCCTGCTTCTGCCAACCTAGCAGTTTGAAAGCATGTCAAAGTGCAAGTAGATAAATAGGTACCACTCCGGCGGGAAGGTAAACGGTGTTTCCGTGCGCTGCTCTGGTTCGCCAGAAGCAGCTTAGTCATGCTGGCCACATGCCCCGGAAGCTGTATGCCGGCTCCCTCGGCCAATAAAGCGAGATGAGCGCCGCAACCCCAGAATCGGCCACGACTGGACCTAATGGTCAGGGGTCCCTTTACCTTTAATATGGGGTGGCATTTTGATGCAGGCAACGCTGTGTGGGGGACTGCACAAAACGAGTGCGCACAAGCAGTGCCGAGGCCACAATTGCCATGTGGAAGACCTTGGCACAGGAAGTCCTTGCCCAGTCCACCAGAAGTTCAGTGTTACTTCAGCATGTCCACTTTTTCATTGCTGAGAGTGATGCGCAAAGGTGCCTGAAGGCTCAAGGAGGGTAACATGCTTACTTCCATAAAGAGCAAATTTGAATTCTGGAAATTCGCCCCATCATTCCCACTTCAGAAAGTGCCTATTGATCACTTTGCCAGGGCCGTGGACCTGCTGAGCTCCTCCTTCTCCCACATTCTCTCTTTTCCATGGTGGTTTTGTTTTTTAAAAAAATCAACACCTTTTACAATTCCGCCCCCATTTTAAAATATTTTGCCTGTTTTTCCAGTATGCTTCTGAGCACAATTCAAAGTGTTGGAGCTGACCTTTAAAGCCCTAAATGTCCTCGGTCCAGTATACCTGAAGGAGCGTCTCCACCCCCATCGTTCTGCCCAGACACTGAGGTCCAGCGCCGAGGGCCTTCTGGCGGTTCCCTTGTTGCGAGAAGCCAAGTTACAGGGAACCAGGCAGAGGGCCTTCTTGGTAGTGGCGCCCGCCCTGTGGAACTCCCTCCCACCAGATGTCAAAGAGAACAACAACTACCAGACTTTTAGAAGACATCTGAAGGCAGCCCTGTTTAGGGAAGCTTTTAATGTTTGATGCATTACTGTGCAGTATTTTAATATTTTGTTGGAAGCCCCCCAGCGTGGCTGGGGAAGCCCAGCCAGATGGGTGGTGTATAAATAATAAAATATTATTATTATTTTTATTATTATTATTATTATTATTATTATTATTATTATTATTAATCAGTGAAGCACTGTGACAACCATCCTATCAGCACATGCATCTCAGTTTACCAGCTGGAACTATCCCCCACTCCTCTGCCCACAGTACTGCAGGTTCTCTCTCCCCCTAGGCCAATTTCAGGGGGCGAGAGGGGAGTGCTGGAGGAAGGGGGGGCAGCCCCATCGCACTAGCAAAGGTCCTTGCATGGGCATCCCCTAGTGGGACTCCTTCTTTGAATCCTGCCCTATGCCCCCAATATATTGGTCGCAACTGCACACAATGGAAATGGAACCATGAAAGAAGGAAAGATATCCATCAGATAAAGGGCTGCTGGGTGAGGAGGTGCGGTCATGTAGTTCACACCAATCAGATTCAGCAATAGCAATAAACATCAAAGTCCTCTTATGCATGTACCTACCGAGAAGCTCTTTTGAGGTCCTGGTCTACTGAAGCCTAAAGGAGCATACACAGAAATTGGTTTTACACTCTGAGCTGGAGAATCACTTTTGGGGAAATCAAGTCATAATACCACCAACACTTACAACAGGACTAGGCAAACTTGGCCCTCCAGATGTTTTGGGACTACAATTCCCATCATCCCTGACCACTGGTCCTGTTAGCTAGAACCATCCTGAGACCTCCGGGTATAGGGCAGTATATAGATTCTAATAATAATAATAATAATAATAATAATAATAATAATAATAATAAAAAAACAACAGAAACTTCAACTCAGCAACTTCTCATAGCCTTCTTTGTTAGTTACCATTTGTTGTCACGGTTGTTGTCATGGTTGATGAAACTGACCTCTACGGCTGGGCAATATATGGTTTTCAACATTGTGATAGCTTGCCAGCTAAACATTACAACATACCAATATATCATCATATCTGAAATAAGGATGGAGCTATGTAGAGACATTGGCTGGCTTCACGGTTTCTCCCGCATTGCGATTTTGGTACAGCACACACTCACACATGACGATTCATGATATATTGCCAGTGCACAATATGGACTTCAACCCGGTTTTGAATGATATATTGATATATTGCCCAGCCCTAACAGGCAGGTGCATATTGTGGCAGATGAAAAACGCACGGGAAGGCAGGTCGACAAATTCACATCCGAGAAGCACACTGCTACATGGCAAACATCTGGTGCACACATGACTTGGACCTGTTGAAGGAAAAAGCCCTCTTCAGGTCAGAGGCGGCTTAAGGGGAGCACGACCGGTTTGCCCACAGTGGGTGCTGAGCTGAGAGGGTGCTACAAGGGGCACTGCAGCAATGACTTAGAACAGAAAGTGAGAGGCAGTGGGGCTGCTGAATTTCAGTGTCTCATAGGGCGCTACTGAAATTTGAAAGCTCAAATTTGCCACTCTTCAGGTGTTGTTGTTGTTTAGTCGTTTAGTCATGTCTGACCCATGGACCAGAGCACGCCAGGCACTCCTGTCTTCCACTGCCTCCCGCAGCTTGGTCAAACTCATGTTGGTAACTTCAAGAACACAGTCCAACCATCTCGTCCTCTGTCGTCCCCTTCTCCTTGTGCCCTCCATCTTTCCCAACATCAGGGTCTTTTCCAGGGAGTCTTCTCTTCTCATGAGGTGGCCAAAGTATTGGAGCCTCAGCTTCACTATCTGTCCTTCCAGTGAGCACTCAGGGCGGATTTCCTTCAGAATGGATAGGTTTGATCTTCTTGCAGTCCATGGGATTCTCAAGAGTCTCCTCCAGCACCATAATTCAAAAGCATCAATTTTTCGGTGATCAGCCTTCTTTATGGTCCAGCTCTCACTTCCATACATCACTATTGGGAAAACCATAGCTTTAACTATACGGACCTTTGTTGGCAAGGTGATGTCTCTGTTTTTTAAGGTACTGTCTAGGTTTGTCATTGCTTTTCTCCCAGGTGTTAGAAATCTGACAAGTTGCCATTGGGTGGGGTAGGGGTGGGGTCAAAGGTCTCCACCCTCTCCCCTGCTCTTGCCATTTTGTCCACCTTCCACCTTGCAACTTTCTGAGCAGGAAGGCTTGGGTAGCTGTCAAGACTTTGTACACATTTGAGAACCCTGCATAATTGGGGCTAAACTCTGTGGGGAGGTTGGGCCATGGTTTTTGGATCTTCTTGATTTCCATCAGAAGCAGGTAGAAGTATATGGAGAGCCTCAGAGTTTACCCATCACTAGTAACACACACACAAACACACGTTTGTAACAATAACTGGTTGTTGTGGAAATATAGTGGCTCATTAGCATGTGGACTGTTCTGCATAGAACTAAATTAATTTGATTTAGCAACTTTCCTGATTCAGGACTCAGAAAATCTCCTCTGAATTCTCCTAATCTAACCCCTGCCCACACACGTTTCCAATGATTATTATTTTTACTACTGGAGACTTTTTAAAAAGGCCTTTTCTTTCTTAAAGGCAAAAGGTAATTAATTTGACAAGATGATAAACAGTATTATTGTCTTGGAATCACAGAATCGCAGAGTTGGAAGGGAACCTGCAATGCAGAATTTCCAGCTAAAGCATCCATGACAGATGGCCATCCAACTTATGCTTAAAGAATTTATGAATTTATGAAGCAGGATACTTGTTTAAAAGTGTAAAGCGGGGGGGGGGTGCAAGGACAAGGAGGAGGGGACTTGACCAACTGTTTTAGGCATCAGGGGAAAATGTTCCTCTGTAACCAGGCATTGAGCTGATTAAACTTTCTATTGCTTTTGGAAAGTGTTTGTGGGAGAGGGTTTGTTGGTTTGTTTCCTTGTTCTGTATCTTGTGTTCTCATTTTGTATTTTTTATGTTGTAAGCAACCCTGTGATCTTCAGATGGAGGGCAGTATATGAATTTAATAAATATTATATATGTTATTGTTGTTGTTTAGTCATTTAGTCGTGTCCAACTCTTTGTGACACGACTATGCCAGGCATGCCAGGCACTCCTATGCCAGAGCACGCCAGGCACTCCTGTCTTCCACTGCCTCCCGCAGTTTGGTCAAACTCATGCTGGTAGCTTCAAGAACACTGTCCAACCATCTCATCCTCTGTCGTCCCCTTCTCCTTGTGCCCTCCATCTTTCCCAACATCAGGGTCTTTTCCAGGGAGTCTTCTCTTCTCATGAGGTGGCCAAAGTATTGGAGCCTCAGCTTCACGATCTGTCCTTCCAGTGAGCACTCAGGGCTGATTTCCTTCAGAATGGATAGGTTTGATCTTCTTGCAGTCCATGGGACTCTCAAGAGTCTCCTCCAGCACCATAATTCAAAAGCATCAATTTTTCGGCGATCAGCCTTCTTTATGGTCCAGCTCTCACTTCCATACATCACTACTGGGAAAACCATAGCTTTAACTATACGGACCTTTGTTGGCAAGGTGATGTCTCTGCTTTTTAAGATGCTGTCTAGGTTTGTCATCACTTTTCTCCCAAGAAGCAGGCGTCTTTTAATTTTGTGGCTGCTGTCACCATCTGCAGTGATCATGGAGCCCAAGAAAGTAAAATCTTTCACTGCCTCCATTTCTTCCCCTTCTATTTGCCAAGAGGTGATGGGCCCAGTGGCCATGATCTTAGTTTTTTTGATGTTGAGCTTCTGACCATATTTCGCGCTCTCCTCTTTTACCCTCATTAAGAGGTTCTTTAATCCCTCCATATATATATATATATATATATATATATATATATAAAAATTAATAATTATAATAATTAATAATTTCATCCCCGTTGTAGCTGCCTTGGAGATAATTTTGCCCTGGGTAGCAGAAAGGGTAAAAAACTACCTGGCAGCTGATACCTGACAGCTGGTTCTTCCTTCTTCTCTGTCTTTGAACAGAGAGTCTTTCCAGCCACTCACGAGCCAGGTCTTGGAAGAAAAGATGCAGTGGCTTGGTTGCCTTGACAACCCAGCCACCACATTGGTCCCTCCATCCCTCTGCTGTGGCATTCTGGGGGCATGGAGTGTTTGCTTCGCCCTGACAAACCAATGGACCGATTGACAATTCTCAGGTCAGGGAATTCAGACAAAATGTATCTCGTGGATATTTCATAGTAGCGACAGGTTCAGAAACTCAGAGAAGAGGAAGCTCAGAATACAAACTCCTCCAGGTAGCCACGTGCATTCAGTACTTCCAACAGCCCTCTCTTCCTTCTCAAGCCAACGTACCCTTGGTGAAAAGGAAGGGGAAAAGGAGTGGCAGAGGCCTTGCTGACCAGTAGGACCTCATAGACTTCATTTTTAATTGACCTAGGTGCTTCTGAGCATGCTCAGGAAAGCACTCTTGGGCTGCAGAGCATGGGAGTTGTAATGTATTGTGCAATTCAGTAAGGTAAGTAAGAAGAGAAGCGGGTGGATGCGGATTTGAGATGAGACATTCCCTCTCCTTTCATTCTTGCTGATGCCATTGGGGGTGCAACAGAGTCTAAATTTCGGATAGGACTTGGATAAAACAAACTACTGTTTATTATTAGTACTATTATCCAGTTTGACAAGTCTAATTCCAATCAAGCCAGGTGGAGTTCACCGATGCCTTAAAAATAAAAAATAAAAAAACTGATGAAAAGATTGGAAGTCGCTAGCAGCAGTTGGAAAGGTTCTAATTGGAAAAGGTTGGATAATAATAATAATATAATTTATTATTTATACCCTGCCCATCTGGCTGGGTTTCCCCAGCCACTCTGGGTGGCTTCCAACAGAATGTTAAAATACAATAGTCTATTAAACATTAAAAGCTTCCCTAAACAGGGCTGCTTTCAGATGTCTTCTAAAAGTCTGGTAGTTGTTTTTCTCTTTGACATCTGGTGGGAGGGCGTTCCACAGGGCGGGCGCCACTACCGAGAAGGCCCTCTGCCTGGTTCCCTGTAACTTGGCTTCTCACAGTGAGGGAACTGCCAGAAGACCCTTGGCACTGGACCTCAGTGTCCAGGCAGAACAATGGGATCTGAATTATGACTCTCCCCACAAAATTGAGTGTGTGTGATTTTTGTGGCAATCTTCTTCTTTGGTGAGGTGTAAGTGGCCACTTGAGGGAGGAACTGAAATTTAAAGCACAATTGCTTTGGGAGCTCACAGGACCAAGGCTGTGTGTATGTGTGTGTTTTAAGGCACTCTCAGCCACCTTTGCCTACACAAGGTGAAAAAGGGACATAAGAACAGAAGTAGAGTCTCCTGGACCAGGCCCATCTAGTCCAGCAACCCTTTGTCTCAGTGGCTAGAAGCCATCGCTATCCTTGTGGCTGTCACCGATGGAAGCGAAAGCTCAGAAAAAGCTCAATATGGAGGACAAATGGCCGAAATATTGGGAAATTTTGGAACAAGATGGAGATAGACTGAAATTGCAGAGTTTTGAGAAATTAAAAAACAAAGTGTGAGATTGACTTCATTATTATCAGATAATGGAGGCATATAATTTGGATAAGGAAATTGGCTTCCAGGTGGAGAAATCAAAATTAGAAACAGAACTGTTAGAACCCAAAACTAAGAATTTGTCAAAGATGTATAACTTGTTGCTGAAATGGAATACTCAGGATGAAACGGTGAAATCTGCTATGATTAAATGGGCACAAGATGTTGGACATAACATAATGATGGCTGACTGGGAACAGTTGTGGACCACAGGTATGAAGTTTACGGCATGCAATGCCTTAAGAGAGAATATTATGAAAATGATATACAGGTGGTACATGACCCCAGTCAAGCTTGCAAAAATCTATCATTTGCCCGATAACAAATGTTGGAAATGTAAAGAAACTGAAGGTACATTCTTTCACCTTTGGTGGATGTGCCCAAGGATTAAGGCTTTCTGGGAGATGATTTATAATGAATTGAAAAAGGTATTTAAATATACCTTCTTGAAGAAACCAGAGGCCTTTCTCCTGGGCATAGTCGGCCAATCGGTGTTAAAGAAGGATAGAACTTTCTTTATGTGTGCCACAACAGCAGCAAGAATACTTATTGCAAAGTACTGGAAGACACAAGACCTACCCACTCTGGAAGAATGGCAGATGAAGGTGATGGACTATATGGAACTGGCGGAAATGACTGGCAGAATCCGAGACCAGGGAGAAGAGTCGGTGGAAGAAGATTGGAAGAAATTTAAAGACTATTTACAGAAATACTGCAAAATTAATGAATGTTAGAATGATGTTGGATTGAAGTTAAGTGGTTTTTAGCTGTAATGGTATAAAGGAATATGAAAAAATGGATTTTTAACAGGTAAAAATTTAATGCTATAATATATTAAGATTAAAGATCAGGATAAAACAAAGAGGGAAAGGATTTGCTGAACTAATAAATTGAACTGGAATACAAAAAAGGGAGGTATGAGGGGGTCCAGGAAACAAGCAAATGAAAGATAAGTAATGGAAAGATTGAATTGTTTTTAACTATTTTTATTTTGTATTTTTTCTTTTTTTTCTTTTTTCATTTTGTAATACTGTGAAAACCTTAATAAATATCTTTAAAAAATAAAAAAACAAGCCATCGCTATCCTTCACCTCCTCCACAAATTTGTTTAATCCTCTTTTAAAGCCCTCCATGTTGTTTGCCATCACTGTCTCCCGGGTGGGTGGGTTCCATAGCTTTGACCATGCGCCATGTGAATAATTACTTTCATTTTTCTGTCCTAAATCAAACCAAGAGGCAAAATAAGGATGCTCAATTTGCACGTGGAAGTGAACCACCGTGGACCAGATGCCACAGACACAAAACAACACTTTGCAATTTAGTTCACACAAGTGTAAACGTAGAGTGCTGTAAGTGCGCGCATGTGTGAATTGGCTCCCTATCTACCAGTCAATTGGATCCCACCCCCTAACTCGGCCTCTACCTCTCCTCCACCTTCTGACCTGGGAAGGAGGGCATTAATAGAAGACCAGCCCTGCATACAACACGGGACTCCTTCCACCTAAATACAATGTGTATTTAAAGGTACGTTGTTGAGTAGATGTTGCATATTCCATTTTTGCACACTTAGCATCTATCTGACTCATTCGGAAACCATCAATGGTCTTATGTGAAGCAGAGGGAGAAATGTACCTGCACACTCATGTGTGGTACGGATATGTATACAAACACATGCACATCTTGTGGGCATAGGAGAGTGTGAGGAAGTTGTGTGTGTGTGTGTGTGTGTGTGTGTGTGTGTGTGAATGCTATTTAAATAAAAAAGAAAGGAAGTGAATCAGGGTCGTTTCCATTTTAATTGTAAAACAGATAAGCACTAAACACTTTGAAAAAGTAAATGACTTGAGAATAATTACTATCTATTACCCGGCTTCCCAGGGGTGCAGTTGGAGGAGCCCAGATGGCTACAAAAATGGGATTTAGCAGAAAATTGAAGACATTATTCACCGTAACACATTATCAATTACCTTCATATCAATTACAATAACCTTACATTAAAAGAAGGGCCAGGAGACTCGCCAGCCCCAACCGGAATAGTAATTGAACCACCCCTGTGTCTGATGGGGAGGGCGAAAGGGGAGTTCGGCTGCCCATTTTGCTGGCAAGAGTCTAGTAATAACATTGCCCCCCTCCCCAATATCACCTCACTGAGAGTTTTTCTCTGTCCTGTTTGTTTTAATTGTTTTTAAGGGCAGCTGATGTGGCTTCTTCTGAGAAAATTCTGCTTGGCTTGTTGTTTGAAGAGTTCAGGGACTCTGCTGTTGTTGCTGGGCTAGTTTTCGTTTTCTTCTCTTAACCACTGTGTCTCACGTTTTGTTATCATGACTCTGGGACTTCCATTTAATGTAATTCGCAATAAGGACATGCCCCCTTTTCCATAGGCATGCATTTGTTTGCTTATCTGAGCGTTTCTATCCCATCCACTTGGTGCAAACACTCCCGCTTGGGGCAGCTTACAGTGTTAAAAAAATTACAATTTCATAAAACAGCAGTATGAGGCAATTAATGCAGAAAGGCTTAAAAAAATCATAAAACACTGCGTTGTTGCTGTTTAGTCGTTTAGTCGTGTCCGACTCTTCGTGACCCCATGGACCAGAGCACGCCAGGCACTCCTGTCTTCCACTCCCTCCCACAGTTTGGTCAAACAGGTTAGTAGCCTGTCCAACCATCTCGTCCTCTGTCGTCCTCTTCTCCTTGTGCCCTCCATCTTTCCCAGCATCAGGATCTTTTCCAGGGAGTCTTCTCTTCTCATGAGGTGGCCAAAGTATTGGAACCTCAGCTTCAGGATCTGTCCTTCCAGTGAGCACTCAGGGCTGATTTCCTTCAGAATGGATAGGTTTGATCTTCTTGCAGTCCATGGGACTCTCAAGAGTCTCCTCCAGTACCATAATTCAAAAGCACCAATTCTTCGGCGATCAGCCTTCTTTATGGTCCAGCTCTCACTTCCATACATCACTACTGGGAAAACCATAGGTTTAACTATACAGACCTTTGTTGGCAAGGTGATGTCTCTAAACACTGTGTAGCTCAGAAAAACAAAAGCCCGCAAGAATTATAATAAAAAGGTCTTTGATAATCTCTGCAAGTAAGCAAGGGCAAAATGTGGGGTTGGGTGGTGGGGATCTCTAGCACAAAGATTGTTTCATTGGAGCTTTTTACCAAGGGAGCTGGGAGCCAAGCGATCATGCTAGGAGTGATCTGGAACCAGTTGCTCCCTCTCTCTTTCTCTCTCCTTTCTCAGGTATATGGCGGAGATGTTCTTCACAGCTCATTGTGACATGGAAATACGATCTTCCTGAGCTATAGGAGCAGGGCAGCCTGTACTTCTGTGTCTCCAAGGAAGGAGGTGAGCTTTCAGGCAGATGCTTGGACCGGTCCCTACACAAGCCTTGCCAAATAAGGAACAGAATGTGGGAAGCAGAATTACACCGAGTAGAACCTAGAACCACCTACCTGTGGAGTCCACAAGGGTGTGATGATGGCCAGTAGTAAAAAAAGGAAAGCCTAGACAAATTCCTGTAGATTCAGAATGTAAAAAAAGCGGGGGAGAGAAAATCACATTGCAGCCATCCATGTGTTTAGTACTATCATCATAAAAGGAGTACAGCACTCCGTTATTGCTCAGATCAGTCCTGTGGTTCCGTTATGATGGCTGGATACCAGCTGAGTCCTCTTTTCCAGCAATAGTAGAGCACTGGGATCTCTTGAGCAGAACACTACCACAAATGCTCCCTCCTGTTCTTTGCTTGTTCTATCTCTGTCTTGACTTGGTCTTATCATCCCCAAAATGTATTGGTTGTTATTGTTATTGTTGTTATTATTATTATTAAAGATTTTCTTGGTTTACAAAAGTACGAGCAATGTCTCTCTCTCCCCCCAGTTACATTTTTACAGATAAGTTACATTTGTTGAGACAATAATAATAATACTAATAATAATAATAATAATTTTTATTTATACCCTGCCGTCCCCAGCCAAGGCCGGGCTCAGGGCAGCTAAGAAGCAATAATAAAAACAAGTTGGTTGAATGAATACAACTTAAAAACAAGATTAAAATACAACATTAAAATATTGAAACATTAAAATATTAAAATGCAGTCTCATCACAGGAGGAGAAAGGAAAAAGAAAAAAGAAAGAGGGGAGGGAATCAAATTGGCTCCAAGCCAAAGGCCAGGCGGAACAACTCTGTCTTACAGGCCCTGTGGAAAGAAATCAGAACCTGCAGGGCCCTGGTCTCATGAGGCAGAGCATTCCACCAGGCCGGAGCCAGTGTTGAAAAGGCCCTGGCTCTGGTTGAAGCTAATCTAACTTCCTTAGGGCCCGGGACCACCAGGGTGTTGCTATTTATGGACCTTGAGGCTCTCCGTGGGGCATTAGAGTTACATTAGTAAGAAAAAGGGGGAAAGAGGTGGAGGGGGGAAAGGTGAGTGGGGCGGGGTCGGTTGGCAATGTTTCTATTTTACTTATTATATGTGTGGGGTTTTGTGTCAGTGTCGCTTGTGCAGGTTCTCTGCTATTTGCTTGTGTTCCTTTGGTGGTGAGAGAGGTTGGGGTTGGCCTAGGGTGTGGTTGTTCGTTTGTGATTGGCTGTGGTGAGCTTTGTTTTCACGTGTGAGTGGGGTGGGTGGGTGTTCGGATCAGCAGGAGGTTATGGGATGTATACTGATTGGAAATGGAGCACCAGGTGTGCCCCAAAACCTTTGTAGGCACCAACTTTAAAGGAAGTGGGGCTGCGTGTGACCACCCAGAGAGCAGCCTCAGCCCAAGTCATCATGAATGAGCAACAAAAAGGAGGGGCCCTTGAGCTGTCCATGGTGCTACTTAGCCAAAGTTTTCATTTCACTACAACTGCTCTCTCTGACTTAAACATGGTTAGTAGGTCTGGCTCCCTCTCCCTCAACTGCTGCTCTCCTTAGCTGCCTTCAAGGTGGGAGATGGACCCAGGGGCTTCTCAGTTGCTCTCACCGCCAATACCTTGCCCAACTCAGGTCTTCAGAATCTCCATCCTCTGGTCATTTGAACTGTGGGAACATCATGTCCCACCACATGTCCTTGTGTCTGTGATGGAAAGGGCCCAGAATCTGAAAACCAGGGAAGTCACTGCCAGTTTGTACTGAGCTAGGGC
The DNA here is from genome assembly GCF_964106645.2 of Podarcis pityusensis. NCBI lineage: Eukaryota > Metazoa > Chordata > Lepidosauria > Squamata > Lacertidae > Podarcis > Podarcis pityusensis. The sequence goes on from NC_138032.1 coordinate 87,953,887, forward strand.
TCATCTACATTCCTCTGGTCCTGTTGCTTCCCCACCAGGGAAAACCACTCTTTAGCACTTAGTTGGAGCAAACATCATTTCTGGTTTCCTCCGGGTTGACGTTTGCTCCAATTTAGCACTAATGGGTTTTCCCAGGGAAAGTAGCAGGCAAGGGGGAAAGCGCTCAGACCCATGCCTGGAAAGAGTGGGTCAAGTGGAAGTGTGAACGAGCCCCTAGATGGACCAATAGTCTGATTCAGTATAAGGCAGCTCCTCTTGTGTTCCTGTAGTCTGGCAACCTTGATCAATGCTTGTGTCTTCTACAAAGATGTTTTTCCATGCTCTCCTTGAAATTGTTTCTTAAACATCTGAAGAAAAGCTGCCTGCAGTCACAATTCTGCACTGATTTACCTGGAAACCCATCCCACGAAACTGAAGAGGGCCTATGTCTGAGTAGCATATCCTCCAACATTTCTCCAATAAAAAACAGGGCACAGTATTGTCCTGCAAACTACTCTTCTCCTTCCATTGAGGCAAACTCTGCACTGGTCAAAGAAAAACATCGGCAAAACCTCAGAAAAACAGATAATGTTTGGGAACTGCTGCTTTTGGATCCAGAATTTCAGATGTATATGAGGGTTTCTGAGTCATCGTCCCTTACAAAGATGGATATTTCAATTTTTCCACAAGTCTTTCTCCATTGTCTCCTCTTGATGTCCCATTGGAGCCAGACCCACTTAACTTCCTCCACCAGAGATTGTGGCCTGGTTCTTTGGATAGTTCCAGTTAAAAGCAGCAACAACATGAATGGGGGGGAGGGGGAGGAGAAGGAGGAGGAGAAGAGGAGGAGGAGGAGGAGGAGGAGGAGGAGGAGGAGGAGGAGGAGGAGGAGGAGTTTGGACTTGATATCCCATCTTTCACTCCCCTTAAGGAGTCTCAAAATGGCTAACAATCTCCTTTCGCTTCACTCTGTGAGGTGAGTGAGGCTGAGTCACTTCAGAGAAGTTTGACTAGCCCACATCCAGCAGCTACATGTGAAGGAGCAGGGAAGCGAACCTGGTTCACCAGATTATGAGTCCACTGCTCTTAACCACTACCCCACACTGGTGGTGAACGAGTTTGAAATGCCTACTTGAGATCATGCCCAGCCATAGCATAGGTAAAGGTAAAGGGACCCCTGACCATTAGGTCCAGTCGCGGCCAACTCTGGGGTTGTGGCGCTCAACTCGCTTTACTGGCCGAGGGAGCCGGTGTACAGCTTCCGGGTCATGTGGCCAGCATGACTAAGCCACTTCTGGCGAACCAGAGCAGCACACAGAAACACCATTTACCTTCCCGCCGGAGTGGTACCTATTTATCTACTTGCACTTTGATGTGCTTTTGAACTGCTAGGTTGGCAGGAGCAGGGACCGAGCAACGGGAGCTCACCCTGTCACGGGGATTTGAACTGCCGACCTTCTGATCGGCAAGTCCTAGGTTCTGTGGTTTAACCCACAGTGCCACCCGCATAGAAGGTTGCAAATAGCGGGCACAACCAGAGAAGGAGAGAAGTACCAGTGGTAAAAGGAAGCATGCAAAATTAATGTTTTGTGTTAAGTGCAGGGGAAACTGAGGAGCAATGACTTGAGACTGGGCAAGTAGCACTCTGAAGTGCTTACAGAATAATGGCATGATAAAAATCATAGAATTGTTGAGTTGGAAGGGCCATCTAGTCCAACCCCCTGCAATGCCAGACCCTCCAAGTGTCCCTATTTTCCAGGGACAGTCCCAGATCCACAGATGCCATCCAATTTCTGGTTTGGTCCCAGAATGTCCTGCTTTTCCTTAGGATGTCCCTATTTTCATCAGAGAAATGTCGGAGGGTATGGAATTACGCAACCCCCGAGCCAAGGAGATAAATAACTATACAACCTCTAGAAGATATCTGAAGGCAGCCCAGTATAGGGATTTTTTTTTAAAAAAAGTTCTGTGTTTTATTATGTTTTTATATGTGTTGGAAGCTGCCCAGAGTGGCTGTGGTAGCCCAGTCAGATGGGTGGGGTATAAATAAAATAATAATGATGATGACGACGACGATGATGATGATAGAACAGGCCACCCCTATTTTCATCAGAGAAATGTTGGAGGGTACGGAGTTATGCAACCCCCAAGCCAAGGAAATAAATGACTATACAACCTCTAGAAGATATCTGAAGGCAGCCCAGTATAGGGATTTTTTAAAAAATGTTCAGTATTTTATTATGTTTTTATATGTGTTGGAAGCTGCCCAGAGTGGCTGTGGCAATCCAGTCAGATGGGTGGGGTATAAATATAAATAATAATAATATAATAATAATAATAATAATAATAATAATAATAATGGAATGTTAGCTAAAGCATCCATGACTGATGACCGTCCAACCACCCTTTAAAAAAACCTCAGTGAAGGACAGTCCATGAAATTCCTACTAACAGTAGAGGAAGGTAATCAGTACAGGCTTCAAGCAAATGCACCTGTACACTAGTGAACTGCTGGCTGTGATGCTTGTGCAAATCCTAGAGTATTACAAACCTAAGCTGGCATTTGTAGCTTCCATTTAGGCCCTGTCTCCAACGGGTTGTCCAGTGTGTTAGTGCAGAGAGAGGGTTAATTGTTGTTAAAAGGCTTTAATCTCGGAGATTAGCTGTGGCTTCAGGCACTATTCACATATGAGGGAGACATTTCCAATGAGATGAACTCAAATTTGTCCCTGCTGTTTTGTTGATAGAAAATCATCTTCCCCCTTGGTTTCTTCCCCCCGTTATTTCTTTCGCTCTCACTTTCTTCCTCCCTGATAATTTGCTTTTTTCTCTTAGCCTCCAAATAAGCCATAAAGTCTTATTATTATTATTTTGCATTTGGAAACAAACTTTGATAATCATTTTTTTTTAATGGTGAGATGGGCTAAAGGAGGCTTGACAGCAAATCTAAATAATGTAAATCGAAAATATTCAAAAATCTTTCATTATGGTTATAACCTCTTCATAAGAAAGAGAAACTGTAAATCAATATAAGTGGTGGCGTTCCTGCTAATTCTCACATGGTGGGCTTTTGCAGACCCTCCAAAGTGTCCCGATTTTCTAGGGGCAGTCCCGGAATTAACAAAAGCTATCCCGGCTTCTGATTTGATCCCGGAATGTCCCTATTCCCCCCTCCAGTTCTGCCGCCACTGAGCTCAGGGATGAAGATGAGCCGGCACTTTTCCCAAACGGCAGTGCTGGTGGCGAGGGAGCTTCCTGTTACTTCTCCATGGCCTCCTCCATTTTATCTGTCATGGGATAGATTAGGTCAAGAGAAAGTCATTGGTTCAAGGCCTTTTCACTCTCAGGATTGTGGTTGCCTGCTGCTGTCACTATGTGCAGGTGTGTGTGTGTGTGACGTCATGTGGTTACCGATGGCAGCTCTTCCTCCTCCTCTCTGCAGCTCATGTCCGAGTTTCTCTGTGTCAGGGGTTGGACTGAGGAGGAATGATGGGAGCCACTCCCCCTTCTCCTGAGCCTTCCCAAGAGCTGAAGACAGTGTTGATTTAGAACAGTGGTTTGCAGAAGGGCATAGTCCAGAGGGGGAAAGCTGGGAAATACTGGGTGAGGAACAGCGAGAAGAGAAAACACCAGGAAAGAGAGACAGCTGGCAGATTCAGTGGTCTTGGCCAGAATTCCTAGCCCTCCTTCGTCTAAGACTAGACAAGCTTTGAGAGTGATAGAACAGAGAGCTCAGAGGCAACAAGCTCAGATTATCCAATGTCATAGCTGTCAACTTACAGATTTGAAAATAAGGGACCAGCAGCCTCGAAAATAAGGGATCAGCAGCCAAAATAAGGGATTTTCCAGACACAGGTATGTTCAACCTCTGAGCCCCTCCCAGCCAAAGGCAGAAAGCCCAGCCAGCAGCCAAACGAAGCCTCAAGTGGTGGTTCCCACAGCGCAGCAACCCGGCAAAGGGGATGCAGCAAGGAAAACCACTGTCACCTCTCCGCTGGGAAGCGCTGAGCAAAGGCGAGTCCCCAGGCAACGCGGCTGATTTGATCGGCACAAGGCATGCAAGCTCCACCCCCCCAGTCATTCTTAGACTCCTTATTGGGTGAGCAACGCAGCCAAGCAACACAGTTGGAGCCTCCCTCCTCCCTGGCTGGCAGAGAGGGAGGGAGAGGAGCTGCTTCCTTTGAAACCCGGGAAATTTAAGGGACATCATCAATAAGGGACAGCAGCGGGACCCGGCGCTGGGATAAGGGACTTTCCCGCCAAATAAGGGACGGTTGACAGCTATGTCCGATGTAGCAGTAATGTAGATTAATGGGGATGGAGGGGGTGAACCTTTAAAGGGAGCAACACCATTTCTAGAGAGATATGCGTTCCTTTGTATCTCGCTGTGATTATTAAAGAAACTAACTGGTAAGAATGCTCCTTTCATTTGATCCGCTTATTTACTGCCACCAGGGAAGGGATCTGATTCCCCAAAATCCTGACACCCTGGAAAAGGGTGCCTCAGTGGCTGTCTGGCTACGGAGAGCAGAGCTGAACCTCTCTCTCAGAGGCAGCGCTGTTGCCGTCTGCTGGCTTTTCTCATTGACTTTGTGGGTGCCCGGCCTGCACAATTATATTATTATATTATTGTGGGTGCCCAAGCACCCACAGTCCCCTGGAGTTGGCCCCTATGGTTCAAGGCCACCATGATTCATGACTGAGTGATTTCCTTGGTCATAGTCCAGTTGAACACTCATACAGCCACTTTACCAAGGGCCCGTAGAATCAGGGCTTCACTCTGGATAGCGGGCAAGTTGACAGCTAAGGGCTTTTCATGAGGGGCAGAAATCATGTGGCTCAGGCCTAGGCTGTCATGACATGTATTACGTTATGTGCAATGCAGTTCAATTCAAAGTGTTGGTGCTGACCTTTAAAGCCCTAAACGGCCTCGACCCAGTATACCTGAAGGAGCGTCTCCACCTCCATTGTCCATCCCAGACACTGAGGTCCAGAGCCGAGGGCCTTCTGGTGGTTCCCTAACTGTGAGATGTGAAGCTACAGGGAACCAGGCAGAGGGCCTTCTTGGTAGTGGCACCGACCCTGTGGAATGCCCTCCCATCAGATGTCAAGGAAATAATCAACTGTCTGACTTTTAGAAGGCACCTGTAATGTTTTATTATGTTTTTATATATTTTAGAAGCTGCCTAGAGTGGCTGTGGCAACCCAGTCAGATGGGCAGGATACAAATAATAAAATTGCTGTTGTTGTAACTGGCATGTAGGACCTTGCTCCCACATCCCATGCAGGACATTGACAACTGGGCGAGTGCATGAGCTGGTCCAGGGTTCTTATCACTTAAGCCACCACAGAGCCATCCTGATGTTTTGGCCTACAATTCCCAACATCCCTGTCCATTGGCCATGGAAGCTGAGGCTGCTGGGAGTCAGGTGTCCAAAACATCTGATATTGGATACCTCTGATGAAGCATTCTGTGAATCAGCCTGCAGTGCCACTGCTGTCAAGGCAGAATCCATATTGCCATCAGTATTGCTGAACCAGGTTTTTAAATGGCCCAAACTCTTTCATCTGATGCTATTCATGGGACAGAAACACAGAATAACTACACTGATATCCAGCTCCGAGGGCCTTCTGGCGGTTCCCTCACTGATAAAAGTGAGGTTACAGGGAACCAGGCAGAGGGCCTTCTCGGTAGTGGCACCCACCCTGTGGAACACCCTCCCATCAGATGTCAAACAAATAAAAAACTATCTGACTTTTAGAAGACATCTGAAGGCAGCCCTGTATAGGGGAGTTTTTAATGTCTGATGCAGGGAACAGCAAAGTTTTTGTGGCTTGGGCCAGTTCACGGTCCCACAGACGCCGCGGTGGGCCAGAGTGTGTGTGCGCGCATGCACACAGCATGCACAGACACTATTTCCAGTGCTCCTTCCAGCGCAGAGGAGGCGTGCACAGCTTCCCATTGGCTGCAGGAGCTACCTGCAGCCAATGGGGAGCCGGCCAGCGTCACGGAAGGCGGTTCCTGCTCTGCTCCGCGCTGGGAGCCGACTGAGTGGGTGGCGGGGGTCTAAGCGCCGGTTAAATGACCCCCATGGGGTTCTTGTGGCCCATGGGCCTTAGGTTGCCGACCCCTGGTCTGATGTCTTGCTTTGTTGGGAGCTGCCTGGAGTGCAGATGGGTTGCATATTATTATTATTATTATTATTATTATTATTATTATTATTAGTCCTGTTCTGTCTGCAGGCTGCATTGTCCTTTGTAAAGGTGCCTAGCTCCCCACATTTTATACGTCCCTATTCCCTGAATGGGGAACACTTAGGGACGCGGGTGGCACTGTGTGTTAAACCACAGAGCCTAGGACTTGCCGATCAGAAGGTCAGCGGTTTGAATCCCCGCAACGGGGTGAGCTCCCATTGCTCGGTCCCAGCTCCTGCCAACCTAGCAATTCGAAAGCATGTCAAAGTGCAAGTAGATAAATAGGTACTGCTCTGGCGGGAAGGTAAACGGCGTTTCCGTGGGCTGCTCTGGTTCGCCAGAAGCGGCTTAGTCATGCTGGCCACATGACCTGGAAGCTGTACGCTGGCTCCCTCGGCCAAGAAAGCGAGATGAGCGCCACAACCCCAGAGTTGTCTGCAACTGGACCTAACGGTCAGGGGTCCCTTTACCTTTACCTTATTCCCTGAATGGGGAACACTTAGGAGAACAGTGCAGGATCCAGGGCTTTGGGAGAATGATCTGAACGATCCTTTCTGCCCAGAAGGACATTTGCAATGAACAAATGGGTCAGCAGAGGCACTTCCAAGGATGAAGAGCTTAGTCCAGGGGTCAGCAAACTTTTTCAGCAGGGGGCCGGTCCACTGTCCCTCAGACCTTGTGGGGGGACGGACTATATTTTTTGGGGGGAAAGGAACAAATTCCTTCACCCCACAAATAACCCAGAGATGCATTTTAAATAAAAGCATACATTCTACTCATGTAAAAACACCAGGCAGGCCCCACAAATAACCCAGAGATGCAGTTTAAATAAAAGGACACATACTACTCATGTGAAAACACGCTGATTCCCAGACCGTCCGCAGGCCTTAGTTTGCCTACCCATGGCTTAGTCCATCTTCTCTTCTCCAATGTTTAACAGAAATGCCAAGATGAAAGGTCTGGAGCTACCTAGACTGCGGTAGCAACTTAAGGCTGCTTTGCAGAGTCAAGATGGGGTGGGGGGAGCTGTTTTTCAGAATCCCTCTGCTCTGGAAAGAAGAGGAGGGGCAGTATTCCAAATGGTGCCAAGGGACTTTGGAATGGTTTATGATGCAAATATGTTTAAAAGCAGTGAGTTGCCTCCCTGGGAAAAGGAGCTTAAAATTGAAGTCTAATGATAACAAATGATTGTTAATGAGTTGTCTAAACATAATAGATGGAAAGAATTAAAAGCCTAGAATAAACAGTGTTTCATTAAAGCACAATAAAGAAACAACACGCGTTTCATATCTCAGAATAAATGGGCCCTTGCACTGCTAGCGGGAGTGGAGGGAAGTCATCAGGGGAGATGGGCTGTTGTGGTGCGGGGGGGGGGGTGGGGAGAAGAAAGGAGAGGATGGGTGCTAGAGAGGGAAGACTGGAGACTGGCCATTTGGTTGGCAAAGGGAGGATGGGAATAGCCAGGACAGCTCTAAGCAGCTCCATGCAGAACTTGTCTGAGGTCCAGGGCAGGAGTCTCCAGTCAGCTGAGGGGCACAGGGCCTTTTGGGCACGGCAGGGCTCCCTGACCAGCTGAGCCCTCCAAGGCCCAGGGCAAGTGTACCCAGCTGCCCCACCTCTGCACAGCTCTGGCTCCCGGTGTTTTCCCAACCCCACATATCACATCTAGGGCTGGGCGATATCTGGGTTTTCAACATCGTGATATCGCCTTCCTTCTTCTTTGGCGATCACTCATAGCCGAGTAAGATTGTCTTCCATAAACACAGTTTTAAAAGTGAGTCCGTAAGTGACTGTGGAGGCCAATTGTGGATCCAAACGTTCTTCCACAATGGGGACATAAGTTTCCGGGCATGAGTGGATCACGGTGAGGGTTTGCCAAGCGTGCCTTCCTCTTAGTGCGTTTCTCCTTTTTGACCTGAGTTCGCGTGTCTTCAAAGCCCATGACACCTTTGGTAAAGGCTGTTCGTGATACACCAACCAGCTAAACATTGCGAGATGTGAATATACAGGGGTGCGAACTTGAAAAAAACATTGGGGCTCCCAGATAAGCCCCGCCTTGCATAATCAATTACATGATGCCATGCACACACACGATTTGAATGACAGTGTCCATCAACTGGGGGTGGGGCCCCTCAAATATTTTATGGGGCCCCCGAAGGGACCTCAGCTCCTGGGAGTTGGCTCCTATGCCAATATATCACAATGTCTGAAATAAGGATGGAGTTAAGAACTTAATTCATTCTGGAGGTCCGTTCTTAACCTGAAACTGTTCTTAACCTGAAGCACCACTTTAGCTAATGGGGCCTCCCGCTGCTACCACGCTGCTGGAGCATGATTTCTGTTCTCATCCTGAAGCAAAGTTCTTAACCCGACGTAATATTTCTGGGTTAGCGGAGTCCGTAACCTGAAGCGCCTGTAACCTGAAGCGTATGTAACCCGAGGTACCACTGTGGAGGCATTGGCTGCCTTCACAGTTTCCCCCACATTGTGATTTTTGTATACCACACACACATCATGATTGGCGATATATTGCCAGGTCAAATTTTGCAAGGCAGTTCTCTACACAAAAACCAGGCTCTTCTTCGTGTGCCTTCTCCACGAGAGGTCTGGAGGGTGGCAACATGAGAATGGGCCTTTTCTGCGGTGGCTCCCCCATTTGTGGGATACTCTCCCCAGGGAAGTTCGCCTGGCAGCTTCATAACGCACCTTTAGGCGCCAGGCAAAAACATTTCTCTTTAACCAGGCCCTTGACTGATTTGACATCCAATACTCTTTTAAAAGGGGACGCGGGTGGCGCTGTGGGTTAAACCACAGAGCCTAGGACTTGCTGATCAGAAGGTTGACGGTTTGAATCCCTGCGACGGGGTGAGCTCCTGTTGCTCGGTCCCTGCTCCTGCCAACCTAGCAGTTCGAAAGCACGTCAAATTGCAAGCAGATAAATAGGTACCACTCCGGCGGGAAGGTAAACAGCGTTTCCGTGTGCTGCTCTGGTTCGCCAGAAGCGGCTTAGTCCTGCTGGCCACATGATCCGGAAGCTGTATGCCGGCTCCCTCGGCCAATAAAGCGAGATGAGTGCCGCAACCCCAGAGTCGGCGTCCCTTTACCTTTACCCTTTTAAAATGTGTTGGGGAGTGGGGATTAATGGGTTGTTTTTGTTTTTATTATGTATTTTGTGTTTTTATCTTGTGGACTCCCTTGAGACCTGCAGGTATAGGACTGTATACAAATAATAATAATAATAATAATAATAATAATAATAATAATAATAATTCAGTGCATGCTGCCCAGGGTTGGATGTGGGTGTTTGTCTTCCAAAACATCTGGGGGGGCACCAGGCTGGCAAATGTTGCTCGAAACCTATTGCCTGCTTCTTGCCTCTGCTACAGAAGGCAATCATCACTAGACTGCAGTAGCTGTTGACCTCTGTGCAAAGTGGGTTATGTGCGTGTGTTGGTTCCCCTGCGCATCTAATCTTCAAAACAGATTTCCCTCCCTGTTCCTGCCTGCATTCCAGTGCCAGGGGTATCTGTGTGCATGAACATGATGCAGTTTAATGACTCGAGGAGATGGGGAATTACATTCTCTTTCTCTCCTCCCCCCCTCCTCACCTCCCATGCACTGTCCCTGCTCGTGATAGGAAGAGAATTGTTCACACCGGGTGTTTTGTTTTTTTGGGAGGGGGGTATTAGTGGCCCGTTAAGTAAATCATTCAGGAATCTGAGGATGTGACGGACTGTGCTGAACTTGGACCAGCCTGGACAGCAGCTTCATCTTGCCTTGTAAAACTGCGGAGCCCATGACAAAAGAGTTAATCGCCACCTTTGTTTCTCTTCCTTTCCTCTCTTTTCCTCTTCTCCCGTTTCTTGCAGCATGACGGAAAGGCAAGACGAGAAGAGATCCATCACTGTCAGCCTCTTTCAGCAAAATCAGCACTTTTGGAGGGGGGTGTTATTGGGGCCCGGCCCATCAGCAGCTCTTCCAAACAGCAAATGCACTGCAGGCAAGTCTCTCCTCCTGAGCAGCGTTCTGGCAATCTAAGGAGCCTGCACCCAGGCCCTGAGTCCCACTGACCAGTGGCTTCATGATAAATGACTCCATGGAGCATCTCTGCTCGCCAATAAAGCCCTGAGGAGAGGCTGAATCCCGCTGCGGAACTGGGTGGTGGTGACATGGCTTGGTTCTGCAGCGGAAAGGTGCATAAACGTGGCGTTAATCGGCCCTTTCTGAGCCCACCTAGGCCTCTCCCTCCTTCTCTGGCCCCCTTCGAGTAATGCAAATGAGACAGAGGAGAAACAAGAGCAGAGAGCCATTGGATTGACAGGTTAATGAAGCAATTCATAATAGTGATGTATATTGTAACTACAGAAACAGCTTGTAAATACTCAGTTTGCCTTATACACATAAACACAAGCGTATCTATATATACATATAGATATATGCACACACACACACACACACACACACACACACAAATGACCGCATTCACCTCTCTGAACATTCAAGCATACTCTGGCATGCTTAGAAAATAGCACTGATGCAGTAGGATAAGACACAGAGGTCGGTGGGAGGAGCAAAATTGTAACTTCTTGCCCAGTTGTAATTCTCAGTGTTGTGGACCTTTGCGAAACTTTTAAATTGCCCCATGACCGAAAGAAAATCAAGTGGGTTGGTTGTTAAGTCCCCCCCCCCCCACAGTGGAACTGTGATGTCGCCAAAAGAGCCAACTCCTAGGGGTCAATATCTCTTCACCCCCCAGTAAAATATTTGTGGGGTCCTGGACCCCCCAAAGGGCACTGCCATTAAAATAGTGTGTGTGCACCACATCATGTGATCGATTATGGGGAGCAGGGCTTACCTGCCCCCCAATATTTTATTCAAGTTGCCACCCCTGGATGTCACCCTACATTAAAGAACAAGGGAACGTTCACCTGCTACAAAGAAAGGACATTGCTCTCTAAAATGCCCAGTTGTTTGGTGGCATTTATTGTGGTCACTTATCAGCAGGTATTGTGTTTTACGTTCCTTTGCTCATCTGCAAATACATGTCCTGCTTCTATAGATTACCATTTAATATACAGTCGTACCTCAGAAGTTGAACAGAATCCGTTCCGGAAGTCCGTTTGATTTCCAAAACGTTTGGAAACCAAGACGCGGCTTCCGATTGGCTGCAAGAAGCTCCTGCAGCCAATTGGAAGCCACGGAAACTGCGTTGGACATTTGGGTTCCAAAGAACGTTCGCAAACCAGAACACTCACTTCCAGGTTTGCGGTGTCCAGAAGCCGAAAAGTTTGATTCGCAAGGCGTTCAAGATCCAAGGTACGACTGTAAAAGGTTCTCATTTTTAAATGAGAACAAATTCTAGTCTTTTCCCCCCATTGAAGACAGCACCTCAGAAAGGTTAATCAATAACTAGTAAAGGCTTGGGTGGGATTTCCAATAGCGAAAGGGAAAGATGTCTTCATTCTCCACCGTTCTCCATGTTCTTCCTGCCCTAAATCTCCCAGCCTTGTCTGTTTCCCACCGCGAATCCATGAGTCCTGCCTCGTCGTCTCTGTCTGCGCTATTTTAGAATCGGCCCTGCAACAAGAGACATTGTCTCTGGAATCCTCCACAACTGGTCTTGCTTTATACCTCCACAACCAAGATTGATGATAAACAATAAGCCATCAAACAGAAGCGATTTCTGTGCTAAACAATAATCACATTTTTATTGAATCTAGTTTTATCTCAGCTAGTGACCCAGGCAGGCAGGCAGACAGAAAGAGTCTCCCCTGTCAATCTTGCTGGCTCAGCATAGCTACCACTAGCATTGCTGACAGTCAATTATAGAGATGGGTGAATCCAGGTAAAGTAGCACAAGTCCTTTTGCCGGAATTAATCCCCATATCCAGACAGCTTCTCAGAGATTCATGCTCTTTGGGAAATTCATGACCTCCTTCTCCTTCTCCCTCAAACGATGACTTCCAGATATGATGTGTGGACAATGTTGGGTCACCGTTGGGTCACATCATGTCTGCATCACTCTTGTATGTTTACGCAGCTTCCTTAATAACTAGTAGGGACTACGGTTAGCATTTATAAAAATGTACAGCCGTACCTTGGAAGTTGAATAAAATTTGTTCCGGAAGCCCATTTGACTTCCAAAACCCTCTGAAACCAAAGAATGGCTTTTGATTGGCTGCAGAAAGCTCCTGCAGCCAATTGGAAGCCCCGTTAGATGTTCGGCTTCCAAAAATAGTTCGCAAACCAGAACAGTCACTTCCGGGTATGTGGCATTCAGGAGCTAAAACGTTCGAGAACTAAGCCGTTTGAAAACCAAGGTATGACTGTATCTCCTTATATCAGCCCTGTAACTGCCAATCAACTTCTTTTGGGGGCGAGTCTGAATTCTCCTGTTAAAAAAAGGAGGACAACGCCTCTGATCATTTTTATCCAGGCTCCACATTTATAAGCTGTGATAGCTAAGCAAAACTTTCACAGACAGTGGCAGTATTCCACTGAATGCCAGTCGCTGGTTTAGACCTTTACAGCAAGAGATGGCTCAGGACTGCAGTATCTCAAGGATCGCCTCTCCCCATATGAACCTCATCTTCTGAGGCCCTTCTTCACGTGCCTCCTCCATAAGAGGTCTGGATGGTAGCAACATGAGAGCAGGCCTTTTCTGCAGTGGCTCCCCGGGAATGCTCTCCCCAGGAAGCCTTGCCTGGCTCCTTCATTAAATATCTTTAGGAGACAGGCAAAAGCATTTGTCTATAAACAGGCCTTTGGCTGATTCACATTCGATGCCCTTTTAAATGTTTAAATGTGTTTGTGGGAGAGGGGGGTAATTGGTCTGTCTTTTTTTTATTTTTTATTTTTTATTTTGCGTTCTCATTTTGTATTTTTATGTTGTGAACCACCCTGTGATCTTCAGATGAAGGACAGGATACAAAACAAACAAACAAACAAACAAACAAACAAACAAACAAATATTAACAGACCCTCCAACTGTCCCTGTTTTCCAGGGACAGTCCTGGATTTACAGAAGCCGTCCTGGTTTCTGAGATGATCTCAAAAATGTCCCCCTTTTCCTTAGGACGTTCCTATTTTCATCAGAGAAATTTTGGAGGGCATGGAGTTATGCGACCCCCCGAGCCAAGGAGATAAGTCACTATACAACCTTTCGAAGACATCTAAAGGCAGCCCTGTATAGGGAAGTTTTTTAAAATGTTTAATGTTGTATTATGTTTTTATATATGTTGGAAGCCAACCAGTCAGATGGGCAGGGTATTAATAATAAAACCATTGTTGTTGTTGTTTTGTTCATACAAGTATCTCTTCCTCAGAAGCTTGAGTCCATAACTGGCTTCTTGTGCGTTCCTTCTAAAATACCCAGCTCCCTTCTCAGGTGCCTTGAGCTGGAGCTGTGTGCAAATGGCCCATCAAAATTATCTACCCCATACAGTACATGGATAGAGAAACTGAATTTAAGAAAAGTGCAATTGGATCAGGCCAAAAACTCTTCTTTGCAATGAGCTAATGTCATTTCCAGCAGTCAGTCAGTCTCTCTCTCTCTCTCATTCTCTCTCTCTCTCTCTCTATTTTGTGTGTAAGTAGCTGCCCCCATCCCTCCACCCCCTGCAAAAAATGGTGAATAGTATTCTGAGAAAATTCTTCAGCATGGTACCCTCCCCCTTTTTCAACCCCAGAAATTTTCTCAGGGGGGAAAAAAGTCTTCGAGAAATTTCAGCTCAGCAACACCTGTAACTCACGCCGAACAGTAGATGCACGGTGTTAATGCAGTTGACCAGCAGAGCTGTCAGGCTTTAATAATTTGATGAAGAAACCCACTTGGGCATGGAGAGGAGGGATGGCTAATTGTGGCAACGAGGGAGAGGGAGAGCTTTGATTAGTTACATTAACCATGGCTTTGCTCAAGCTCTGCCTCAAAGTATATTTGTAAACGCGGGAGACTAATTTAAAATGGCAAAGGCACACGGACCTTTTGCATGGCTTCCGTAGGTCTGACGAGGTGCCGATGCAAAGCTTCTTGGTGGACAGAGGAGCCCTTCTGCAACTACGAGCTGATAACAAAGGAATATAGTAACATTGCAAGTTTTCATCTCAAAATGCAGATTCCAAAAGTCATTCGAAGTGCTGATTTGAAAATAGAGACTGCTGGTTTTGTGCATAATGCACAAAGTTACCTGTCTTCTTCTTCTTCTTCTTTGGCGATCACTCATAGCTGAGTAATATTGTCTTCCATGAACACGGTCTTAACAGTGAGTCTGTGGAGGCCAATTCTGGATTCACACGTCCTTCCACAGTGGGGACACAGGTTTCTGGGCGGGAGTTGATCACGGTGAGGGTTTGCCAAAGGTGCCTTCTTTTTAGCACGTTTCCCCCTTTCATTCTGAGTTTTGAGCGTCTTCAAAGTCCATGACACCTTTGGTAAAGGCTGTTCTCCAGTTGGAGCACTTGCAGACCAGTGTTTCCCTATTGTCAGTGTTTATACTACATTTTTAAAGTTTTGCCTTGAGACAGTCTTGAAACCTCTTTTGTTGATCACCAGCATTACACTTTCCATTTTTAAGTTCGGAATAGAGTAGTTGCTTTGGAAGACAATAATCAGGCATCCGCACAGCATGACCAGTCCAACGAAGTTGATGTTGAAGAATCATTGCTTCAACATTGGTGATCTTTACTTCTTCCAGTACACTGGTTCGCCTTTCTTCCCAAGTGATATGTAACATTTTTTGGAGACACCATTGATGGAATCTTTTGAGGAGCTGGAGATGGTGTTTATAAGTGGTCCATGTTTCACAAGCATACAGTAAGGTTGATAGTACAATAGCTTTGTAAACAAGCATTTTGGTTTCCCTGCGAACGTCCCGGTCCTCAAACACTCTGCACTTCAATTGGGAGAAAGCTGAACTTGCAGAGCTCAGGCAATGCTGGATTTCAGCATCAATATTGGCCCTTGTGGAAAGATCAACATTTTCCAACATTACACCATTGAGTTGGATTTGTAGTGCCGCAGAGGGGTTGTTTTGTGCTTGTTGGTGCAGCACTTTAGTTTTTTGGATGCTGAGCGATAGGCCAAGCTTTTCGTAAGCTTCTGCGAAGATACTTAGGATGGCTCGGAGGTCATCCTCTGAGTGTTCACACGTTGTCAGCATACTGAAGATCTATGGGATCTATACTTGGGAAAAGTCACCAATACATTCCTTGATAGTTTGGATGGCCCTCTGTCATGGATGCTTTAGCTGAGATTCTTGCGCTGCAGGGGGTTGGACTAGATGACCCCTGGGGTCCCTTCCAACTCTACAACTCTGATGGTGATTTTACTCACCATGCATGCATTTTTGCATTTTAAAAAGTCCTCAGATGTCACATCAAAATGCAGCTTTCCTTCTAGTGAATAAATATGAAGCTGGGAAGCGTTGATATGCAGTCCCCACCGCCACACACCCCTAGAAAGAAAACAAAGACATAATGAGATCAGAGACAAAATATGTGAGTATTTTTGCCCTTATTATAAAGAGCCCCACAGCTGTGAACTGCCTAATGCCAGCAAAATAAACCAGATGGAGTACATCAGTGGAGCCAGTCCAAGTTGTGAAGGATAGCGCAGAATGTCCTCCTACCATAATGGATTGTTTGAAGATGGAGCCAGTACAAACTGGGAACAAAAGCCTGCCAGGGCACAGTCAAGTAGCCTTACACGTGAAAATAAGGTGCTAGTACGAGAGCGAAGGTAAGAGTAGGCCTGCTTAGCGTCTTAGTCTAGTGTCGAGTGCTGAATATCTCGATGAAGATGGCGCCTGGGATGAAAAGCACTTTTAATGGTGTGTGTGCCGTACTGAGGATCCTGAGAGACAGAACTTGCCAATGCAGCTTAAGCCTAGACTGTCACTACACAAAGCATCAGCCACACTGCTGTAGTAGAATTTTCTGCGAGGGCATCTGGGTGGAGAGGGAGCCGATCTTGGGTCATTTCCCAGACCTCCTGAAACATCTCAAAAAATGTTGGTTGCTCTTATTATACATTGGCAAGGGGAAAGGTGGCCGCATTAAGGGCAATGAAAGATTCCAGACCCTCCGAGGGTCCCTACTTTCCAGGGACGGTCCCAGGTTTACGGAAGCCATCCCGGTTTCTGATTTGATCCAAATGTCCCAGTTTTCCTTAAGACGTCCCTATTTTCACTGGAGAAATGTTGGAGAGTATATGACAGGGGTAGGCAACCTAAGGCCCGGGAGTCAGATCCGTCCCAATCGCTTTCTCAATCTGGCCTGCGGACGGTCCAGGAATCAGCGTGTTTTTACATGAGTAGAATGTGTCCTTTTATTTAAAATGCATCTCTGGGTTATTTGTGGGGCCTGCCTGGTGTTTTTACATGAGTAGAATATGTGCTTTTATTTAAAATGCATCTCTGGGTTATTTGTGGGCCATAGGGATTCATTCTCCCACTCCCCAAAAAATATAGTCCAGCCCACCACATGGTCTGAGGGACGGTGGACCAGCCCTCTGCTGAAAAAGGTTGCTGACCCCTGGTATATGACCCCCAAGCCAAGGAGATAAGTAACTATATAACCTTTAGAAGACATCTGAAGGCAGCCCTGTCTAGGGAAGTTGTTTAAAAAATGTTTAATGTTTTATTATGTTTTTATGTATCTTGAGTTATTGAATAGGACATTTCTATTTTCATTGGACATCCCCTTGCCAACAAAGGTCCGTATAGTAAAAGCCATGGTTTTCCCAGTAGTGATGTATGGAAGTGAGAGCTGGACCATAAAGAAGGCTGATCGCCGAAGAATTGATGCTTTTGAATTATGGTGCTGGAGGAGACTCTTGAGAGTCCCATGGACTGCAAGAAGATCAAACCTCTCCATTCTGAAGGAAATCAGCCCTGAGTGCTCACTGGAAGGACAGATCCTGAAGCTGAGGCTCCAATACTTTGGCCACCTCATGAGAAGAGAAGACTCCCTGGAAAAGACCCTGATGCTGGGAAAGATGGAGGGCACAAGGAGAAGGGGACGGCAGAGAATGAGATGGTTGGACAGTGTTCTCAAAGCTACCAGCATGAGTCTGACCAAACTGCGGGAGGCAGTGGAAGACAGGAGTGCCTGGCATGCTCTGGTCCATGGGGTCACGAAGAGTCGGACACGACTAAACGACTAAACAACAACAACAATTTTCATTGGAGAAATGTTGGAGGGTATGAGATTCCTGCCTTCCTAGGTTTGGGCCTGACCACCCCTGTGTGCTTTTGTGTGCGTTTGTGTGTTTGTGTTTGTGTGTACCAGCATCATTTCTATGTGCTTCAGTGGCAAATGCTCAGCTTAGACATAATCGTTAGATTACCAAGCCAGCCAACCCTGTATATAATATGCACAATATAACTACGCGATTAACCCAACTCTAAACTGACACCATTATGGAATCTTTGAAAGTGGAACATGACAAAGACAACAGTTCACTTCTCTTTTGTATCATTGAGGGATTGGTTCAACACATATGAGGAATTTTCAGGGTTCTTATTGTGTCCTTAAAACTCCCAACAGCTTATGTAAGGCTCCAAAGTAATTGTCCATCCTCTCACTGACCAATGCCTGGGCTGAGAGTGCATCTGAGCACATACAATGTGCTTTTCTTTAATCACTGTGGAGCCACAGTCAACTTGCAACTTCTGAACATGGAAGGTTTAGGTTGCATAAAGTTAAATATTCATGAATCAAAATATTTGAATGAAAAGGAACGGAGTTTTTAACTACCTCCCTCCCTTCCTCTCTCTCTCTCTCTCTCTCACACACACACACCCCTTCAAAATTAAAACCAACTGAAAATCAAAACACATGTTTTAAAACTCACACCTTGAAACCTGAATTTTATAAGCAAATTTGAAACTGAAGAACCAGATCAGAATTGTTTCCATCCAATCTGTTTCAATCCTAGTAGCAGCATTGTTTTGGGTGGCCCAGCCTCAGATTTCTACCCACCGTGGCGGATGGAAAAATGACAAGCAATATTATATCTGCATTTTAGCAGGGAAAAAGAGGCCATGTCTTTTCCAATCTGGCCCAACATTTGGAGGGCTGTAAATGTGTGCAGTTACTCTGCGTTGTCCACCATGCCATCGCTGCCTCCACTAGGTGGAAACAGAATGTTCACTTTCCACCTATATGTGCGGGTCACTTCTTTAACGCAATTTTTCACCAATGTGTGCTGAGCTGTAGGTGTGCATTCAGTGCTCCATCTCCCATATGAATATATTAGGAAGCAGAAATGGGACTATGCTGTGTGGCAGCTGCCTCCATGTACTGGACCAGGTAAGGGAAGATATATAGAATATTCCAACCTAGGATACATCCGTAAGTGTAAATGAGCTACGCACTGGGTATTTCAAATACAGTGGTACTTTGGTTTACGAACTTAATCCGTTCCGGAATTCTATTCTTAAACCAAAGCGTTCTTAAACCAAGGCGTGCTTTCCCATAGCAGCGGGGGACTCAATTTACAAATGGAACACACTCAACAGGAAGCAGAACATGTTCTGCTTCCAAGGCAAAGCTCACAACCCAAAACACCTACTTCCGGGTTTGCAGCGTTCTTAATCCAAGTTGTTCATAAACTAAGCTGTTCTTAAACCAAGGTACCACTGTATTATTTATTACACTCACTCTGGATCTTGGACTAGCGTGCTCTTGCAATGCAAAAAACTCATTGGATGGGGCAGACAGAGTAATCGTTGGAACACAGAGCAAACTGGGTCAACAGCTCACCAAAATCCAGCAATCATTTGTTAGAGGGGAACAGAAAGCAACACTGTTAGGTAACTTAGGCTTCCTGTTTACACCCCACTTTTCTGCTTCAAAAGAAAAACCTACACTGGTTAACACAGGCAGTATGAAATAGTGGTGTGTATCAGATTCAGAGGACTCCAAAATCCTGAGCTGGAACAAGATGCCCCAGAGGGATTTTGTCCAAGGTCACATGGGATGCATACAAGGCTGCGTGAGCCAAACCAGGGAACCCCAAAAGCATTTCACAGCACTTGGGCTATCCAGGTTTTACTGTATTTTTCGCTCTATAAGACACACATTTTCCCCTCCAAAAATTAAGGGGAAATATGTGTGTGTGTTATGGAGCGAATGCAGGCTCCTTGGCTTCAGCGATAGCAACGCGAAGCCTCCGAAGCACAGTGGGAGCGCTCCCGCCGCACTCCGGAGGCTTCGGGTTGCCTTCCCTGAAGCCTGGAGAGCGAGAGGGGTCGGTGCACACCGGAGGCTTCGGGTTCCTTTCACTGAAGGGTAGGTGCCCCTTCAGCTAAGGCGCAGTGCCCCTTCAGCTAAGCAGGAGGAGAAATGGAAGGGGCTCCGTTTCTCCTGCCGCTTCGCTGACGGGGTGCTGCGCAGAGAGGGGGAGATTTTTTTTTTTCTTGTTCTCCCCCTCTAAAACAAGGTGCATCCTATGGTCGGGTGCGTCCTATAGAGCGAAAAATACAGTAAATGTTGTGGACAAGCATCTGCCGAAAGCAGAACTACCGTATTGGCCTGAATATAAGCCACACATTCTTCTTCTTCCAAATTCCGGCTGTGTAAAGTTAAACTACGGCTTAAATTCGCGACCTTACAAAAATTGGCATAAGGTAAAACGGATCCAAAAAATGTTTTATTGCCGATTTGCGAGCTTGAGACTGTTGTGCAATTAATTCTAACCAACCATAGGGTTTTCTTCTACATTTGCCATTTATGGGTGTGAGTGCCTGCGGAATTTAAGGGAGCGGCTTATATTCGGATATTGTCTCTCTCTCCCCCCCCCTTGAATTTTAGAGGTGCAGCTTATATTCGGGGGCGGCTTATATTCGGGCCAATACGGTATGTCTCTAAACTGACCGTGTAAGGAAAATGCCTGGGCATGAGAGCAGCTTAGAAAAACCAAAACTTAGATTTCTAGTTCAAGGGAAATGCCCAGCTCAGGAGCAGAAAAGGGGAGCTCCTTTGTGACTGACAGGTCCAATTTGTAACCAGGGGTCACCATTTTTTCAGCACTCTTTAACCCCAATCCTTTGTGGGTGGCTGGGGGTTTACAAGTATGAAACTGGATGTCTCCAAACTTAAAGCAGATGCCAGGACAGGGATGGAGAGAGCAGATGGAGAACTTAGCTGTGACTTTCTTAAGTCAAGCTTATAATAAGTAGAAATGATTACACCTGGAAAGATAATTCCTTTTCGTTCTCCCTAGTGTGGTGTAGTGGTTAGGAGCGATGGACTCGTAATCTGGTGAACTGGGTTCGTGTCTCCACTCCTCCACATGCAGCTGCTGAGTGACCTTGGGCTAGTCACACTTCTCTGAAGTCTCTCAGCCCCACTCACCTCACAGAGTGTTTGTTGTGGGGGAGGAAGGGAGAGGAGAATGTTAGCCGCTTTGAGACTCCTTCAGGTAGTGATAAAGCGGGATATCAAATCCAAACTCTTCTTCTTCTACCCCAAAATTAGTTTTGTGGGTGCCTGGTACAAAAGACCCTGGACCTACTGAATCTCTGTCAAGTCTGCGAGCAAATGATGTGGCGTATATTATGAAGGTGTCCCAAGGCTGTGACAGATGAGTCTGGCCTGGTTCAGGGAATGTCAGATCAAGTGACAGCGAGGGGCATTTTTTCTGTGCTAGAGTTCGGTTAAAGAAAAAATAATCACCCAGAGAAGTTTATTATTTCTTTTGGAAGGTCTCAGATCCCACCCCTCCCTTTTGGCATTCTCCTTTAGTTCTTGGTCAGGAGATGGATCAGTGTGGCAAAGACACTGTAGCCATTTTGGGTCTCAATGCCCAATTTCATTGGCTTGGTGAACTTACACTGAGCCTGGAGCAAAGCTTTTTCCCCCCAGAAGGAACTCAACAGAACTCAGTTCTGGCACCTCTCAGGCAGGTGTCACTGCCATTATAAGAGAACAAGGGAGATGTTCAAGGTGAGTTTCGGCACCTATTTTTCTAGAAAAATAGCCCAGGCCTGGAGTGTGTGGAAGTTTCAGGGCACCAGTGTTCCCAAGATTCAAGCTGGATATCAAATCCTGTAAAAATTTAGAACATTCCTGTCCTCAGTGGAGCTGAGTTTATGAGGGAAGAAAAGAACTATGCTGCAATGACATTTATGACCACAGAGATGTCTGCTTCTACTGCAACCACTGACAGCCAGTGGCTTTTGACATTGCCTCATAGTTGCCAAAGCAGAACCTGGGATCCTTTGGAGACTCTCAGCCACCGTAGTCCTATTTTGTCAGCTGGTCTCTCCACAATACTGGACAGTCACTTGTCCAACCACCTTTAACTTCTTGCCAATTTAGTGGTCAACCATTCATTCAGCAGGCATGGATACCCACTGCTCCTGTCTAAGCGCTTCCATTCATTTGCCCAAACATCTATCAGATGAGGTGACCACAGTGGTTTTGGTCCAAAAGATTCACACAAAGCCTGCACATAGCTCAGTTGGTTAAAGAGTGGTGCTGATAACATCAAGGTTGCAGGTTTGATCCCCATATGGGGCAGCTGTGTATTCCTGCATTGCAGGGAGTTGGACTAGATCAGGCATGTCAAACAGGTCAATTGCGATCTATTGGTTGGTTGTGGGGTGTCCATGGTTGATCCTGGTTGATAATAATAATAATAATAATAATAATAATAATTTATTATCTATTATTTATACCCTGCCCATCTGGCTGGGTTTCTCCAGCCACTCTGGGCGGCTTCCAACAAAGTATTAAAATACAGTGGTCTGTTAAACATTAGAAGCTTCCCTAAACAGGGTTGCCTTCAGAGGTCTTCTAAAAGTCTGGTAGTTGTTCTTCTCTTTGACATCTGGTGGGAGGGCGTTCCACAGGGCAGGTGTAAAAACAACAACCCAATATTAAACTTCAGAAATGAGTTCCTCATGTTTTGGGCACTAGGAAGTTCTTTGGAAAATGTCACCCTTTACTGATAAAGAATGGATATTAGGATGAGATCCAGCCACTAGTCACATATCTGGTCACCTTTGAGATTTTACTAATTGTCTTGATTCCTGTACGTGGTCGAAAGAATGCGAGAAATACAAATTTGCAAAATCGAATTTTGTAAAAAATAATAATGCATGGACACATTGGGGTAAATTGGATCTACAATTTATTAATGAAAATAAACATAGACGTTGAATCTTTCTTGGGATAAGGGGAAGTTTCTGATCACACCTAAAGCCTAATAATAATGATGATGATGAAAAAAACATGCACACATAGATATATCCAACTCTCCAACTGTTTAACTTCATCCCCCAAAGCTGTGATCCTCCATTTCACCTGAGATCATAGCATAGCATTCCTAGAGTTGGAAGGGGTCACAAGGATAATCTAGTCCAACCCCCTGCAATGCAGGAATCTTTTGTTGAATGCGGGGCTCAACCCATGACCCTGAGATTAAGAGTCTCATGCTCTGCCTACTGAGCTATCCCAGATACCTACCTATATGATGCTTCTGTAAGTCAGGTGGCTAGGCCATATGAAGCTCCTGTAAGTCAGCTGACTGCCTGACTGAGTCACGTGACACTTCTGCCCGTCAGCTACCCTCGTGCCTCATAGGATTTAGAACTGTTTTGTTTGACAGAAGTGCTGTATAAATTATGAGTAATAAAAACGTGGCAAAACAAGAAGAGGAACATAAAAACTGTACAACCAAATATAGGCTGCACCTGTGTATTACACAGTGTGTAACAATTTCAGATCCCAGTTTTTGATTTATTTATTTTTGCCACAGAATTTTGGACTGGACACACTCAAGGCCCCCTGCACAATTCAGAATGGGCTTTTCAGATCCTTTGGTGTGGAAGGTCTCGTTTTAAGCATCAGGTATATTATTTGTGTCAAATATCTTTTTATAGCCTGTTCCCCCACTGGATACTTTATCTTCAGTTTTCTAATTATGGGCATGGTCAGCAATTGTCCTACATGTCCTTTTTTGCAACTACACCCCTTTCTGCTTCAGATTATAGCACCGCTACCTCAAGCACGGCCATCGATCAAACGCTACCTTTTCCAATGTGCATTCCTTTACTCTAGCCAGGTTCCTTTCAGCAGGAGGGGGGGGGGGGAATGGAGAAGAAACAGGCCCTTTAATTCATCCAGGTCTCTCAAAGGGAGCTTTTGTTTGGAAGGCAATCTTCCTTATTTGTTTTCTGGTTGTTATTTTTGTTAGCAGGTGTATATTATTCCCCCTAGTAAGTTTTCAGTGTACCATTTTTAAAGGTCTTGTTTGGTACCCGACGCTGCCTGCAATAAAGCCAACATGAGTGATTAATAGCAAAGTCTCTGCCATTTTATTATTAATAGCAGTGTGTTGACTCAATTAAATCCAGCCTGCTTTTTTTGGCAGGCCTTTGCAATTATACATATCATTATGGGCAGCAGCCCAAATGCATCCTGGGAGGAGACCAGAACTCCACATTAACTTTTTCTGGCGCTCTCAGGACATGTTGGCGACTGTGCCATGTGTCTCTAACCAAGCCAAGATGCCTATCTCAAGGATGTAAGAGGAGAGCTGGGAATGGGATACTGTAATATCGTCTCTGCATCTCGGGCTTCCACTTTAATTCGGCGCCTTTGATAAATCCGAATGGAAAAATGGGGCTGAGCTTCTCCAGGAACGGCATCCTCAGACTTTGGCCACTCTTCCCTCCTGCCGTTTTGCTCCTCCAGCTGAGAAAGGGGCAGGAGAGAGCAGGTCCTTCCCTGCTGGCGGAATCATGGAATCACCAAATTTTAGAGTTGGAAGAGACCATGAAGGACGTCTAGTCCAAACCCCTGAAATGCAGGAATCTTTTGCCCAACGTGGGGCTTGAACCCGCGACCGTGAGATTAAGAGTCTCACGATCTACCAAGCTATCCCAGGGGGAAGCTGGCTTGTACTAAGTCAGACCTTTGGTCCACCTGCTTCAGTTGTTGTCCACACTGACTATCTCCCTGGGGTTTCAAATAGGAGTCTCTCCCAGCCTTACCTGAAGAAACCAGGCCTTGAACTTGAGATTTCTGCATGCATGACATCCATTCAGCCACTGAGTCACAGCCCTGCCGTGACCCGAGCAAGATTGATCCTACTTGAGAAGACCTATAAAGGCAACCTTGCAGCTGCCTTCTTCATTATAAATACATAGAATTGTAGAGTTGCAAGAGACCTTGAGTATCATCTAGTCCAGGCTTGTCCAACTCCCAAGACACTGCGATCTACTCCTGCTATAAAAAAAAACTGGTAGTGATCTACCCATTGGATTGACCAAAGTTCTTGACCTTTTTTGGGGAAGCTTTTGGGGGGGATCCAAAGTTATTGAGGGTTTTTTTTGGGTGGGAGATTGCTCAGGATCATGCGATTGGTGCATGTTCTAGTTATCTAGTTAACTAGGAAGTTATCAGATCACTTCCTGGTGCAACTGGACTTCTCCGTGACCCTTCCCCTCTGCAGGGAGGTGGGACCAATTCGGATGGTCCGCCCCCGCCACTTAATGGATCCAAATGGTTTCCAGAGAGTGGTAGGGGATGCTTTAGCCCATGTTGATGGCCTTTCAGCTGATTCCCTGGTGGCCCGCTGGAATGCGGAGTTAACCAGGGCTATCGACTGTCTGGCTCCGAAGCGCCCTCTCCGATTGCATGGAGCCCGGACAGCCCCGTGGTTTTCTTCGGAGCTGAGGGCGATGAAACAATCGCTGAGACGGCCAGAGCGTCGGTGGCAGAAAACTCACTCCGAATCTGACCGGACACAGGTTAGAGCTCAACGTCGAGCCTACCAAGTGGCGATAGCAACGGCGAAGAAGACTTTCTTCACCGCCTCTATTGCATCTGCAGAAAATAGTAGCAGGAGACTCTTTCAGGTGGTTCGCAATTTAACGGAACCACCTTTACCACCGGGGCATTGTAAAGACCCCAAGATCTCCTGCAACGATTTTGCAAAGTTTTTTGCAAATAAAATCACTCATATTCGGAAGGAGCTAGACACCACCGTGGGAGCAGGGCCAGGGCGGGAGAGTGCTAGAGCTCTGTCTGGTCAAGTTGCATGGAATCAATTTCAATCCGTTACCCCCGAGGATGTGGACAGGCTGCTTGGACGCGTGAAAGCAACCACCTGTCTCCTTGATCCTTGCCCATCCTGGCTAATAAAAGCAAGCCGGGAAGGGCTGGGCGATGGGCTCTGCGGGGTGGTGAATGCTTCCCTCTGTGAGGGAACATTCCCAGATCCGCTGAAAGAGGCGGTCATTAAACCGCATCTTAAAAAACCATCTTTAGACCCGGCCAGTATGGCCAACTATCGCCCAGTCTCAAATCTTCCATTCTTGGGCAAGGTGATTGAGCGTGTGGTTGCTGAACAACTCCAGGCACGCCTGGAGGATGCGGACCATTTGGATCCCTTCCAATCGGGATTCAGGCCTCACCATGGGACTGAAACTGCCTTGGTCGCGCTGGTTGATGATCTCCGGTGAGCTAGGGACAAAGGTGAGAGTTGTTTCCTGGTTCTGCTGGATCTCTCAGCGGCCTTTGATACAATCGACCATAACATCCTTCTGGACCGTCTAGAGGGGCTGGGAGCTGGGGGCACTGTTATACAGTGGTTTCGCTCCTTCCTCCTGGGCCGTGTTCAGAAAGTGGTGGTGGGGGATGAGTGTTCAGACCCCTGGGCCCTCACTTGTGGGGTGCCTCGGGGTTCCGTCCTCTCCCCCATGCTTTTTAACATCTATATGAAGCCGCTGGGAGAGATCATCAGGGGATTTGGACTGGGTGTCCATCAATATGCAGATGATACCCAGCTCTACCTCTCTTTCAAATCAGAACCAGTGAAGGCGGTGAAGGTCCTGTGTGGGTGCCTGGAGGCGGTTGGAGGATGGATGGCGGCTAATGGATTGAAGTTGAATCCTGACAAGACAGAAGTATTGTTTTTGGGGGACAGGGGGCGGGCTGGTGTGGAGGACTCCCTGGTCCTGAATAGGGTAACTGTGCCCCTGAAGGACCAGGTGCGCAGCCTGGGAGTCATTTTGGACTCACAGCTGTCCATGGAGGCGCAGGTCAATTCTGTATCCAGGGCAGCTGTTTACCAACTCCACCTGGTACGCAGGCTGAGACCCTACCTGCCCGCGGACTGTCTCGCCAGAGTGGTGCATGCTCTAGTTATCTCCCGCTTGGACTACTGCAATGCGCTCTACGTGGGGCTACCTTTGAAGGTGACCCGGAAACTACAATTAATCCGGAATGCGGCAGCTAGACTGGTGACTGGGGGCGGCCGCCGAGACCACATAACACCGGTCTTGAAAGACCTACATTGGCTCCCAGTACGTTTCCGAGCACAATTCAAAGTGTTGGTGTTGACCTTTAAAGCCCTAAACGGCCTCGACCCAGTATACCTGAAGGAGCGTCTCCACCCCCATCATTCTGCCCAGACACTGAGGTCCAGCGCCGAGGGCCTTCTGGCAGTTCCCTCATTGCGAGAAGCAAAGCTACAGGGAACCAGGCAGAGGGCCTTCTCGGTAGTGGCGCCCGCCCTGTGGAACGCCCTCCCATCAGATGTCAAAGCGATAAATAACTACCTGACATTTAGAAGACATCTTAAGGCAGCCCTGTTCAGGGAAGCTTTTAATCTGTGATATTTTACTGTATTTTTTGTTTCTATGGAAGCCGCCCAGAGTGGCTGGGGAAACCCAGCCAGATGGGCGGGGTACAAATAATAAATTATTATTATTATTATTATTATTATTATTATTATTATTATCTCTCGCTTGGATTACTGCAATGCACTCTATGTGGGCTGAAATAAGATTTTTTTGTGTGTGTTTTATAAGTATGCATTATATTTATAATATTGTATTAATAATATTTTTTAAATATTAGGGTTGGTTGCAGATCCAGGCAAAGAGTTAATAAAACCATGGTCCTGTTGTATCCTACATCTTTATTTCCAATGTGTGCCCATAGTTAAAGGGAAAAGAAAAACCTTCAGAGATGAAATTGTTTATTCTAGAGTCGCCTTCCATGACCTGGATCTATAGTCCATAGTCACCTGGGGAAGGCATCTTTTGGGTAAGTGAGGCTCCAGAGACTCGTATGAGAAGGTTAAATATAGAGGAGTGTGCAATTAGTCCTCCTCTTGGTGGCAGAACGGAATACAACAGAGAATGGAAGAAAATTCTTCTATGATCTAGCAATTCAAGTGTCTGGAATTTTCCTTACATGGTAAAACAGGGCGGATAGTTAGCTGTAATTTTTAACATTTTTAGGCAGTTGGCGGTGGTAACTACCAGAAAACTCTTACTCTATCAGTGAGACTCAAGGCCAACTTAACTACAGAGCAAATGCCTAATTTCTGTCCTGTGCCATTTACCAATATTTAATGACCAATGATAAGACATGTAAATGGATTAAAGTAGGTTTTTGAAATGTAGTACTATCAATCATCATCATCATCATCATTATTTATATACTGCCCTATAACCGAGGTTCTCAGGGATAATCATAAAATCAAGATATCAAGATATCAAAATAGATAATAATAATAATAATAAAAATAAATTTTTATTTATATCCCGCCCTCCCCAGCTGAAGCCGGGCTCAGGGCGGCTAACAACAATAAAATAATACAATATTCTAAAATCAGTTCATTATAAAAATAATTCAAATCAAAATAATGGCAACCATTGGGCTAGAGTTCTGTGGGGATTACCAAAGGAGGGGGTCAGGCTGTGCCCTGGCCAAAGGCCTGGTGGAACCGCTCTGTCTTGCAGGCCCAGCGGAAAGATGTCAAGTCCCGCAGGGCCCTAGTCCCTTGTGACAGAGCGTTCCACCAGATCGGAGGCACAACCGAAAAAGCCCTGGCTCTGGTTGAGGCCAGCCTAACCTCCCTGTGGCCTGGGACCTCCAAGATGTTTTTGTTTGAAGACCGTAAGTTCCTCTGTGGGACATACCAGGAGAGGCGGTCCCGTAGGTATGAGGGTCCTAGGCCGTATAGGGCTTTGAAGGGTAAAACCAGCACAGGGACAGAACGGGGTGGAATCCTTACTTGGGAGCACCGCCGTTCTAGGAGATGTGTTCTTTGTTCTCTCGCTGTGATTATTAAAGTTTCTAACTGGTAAGAAGACTCCTTTTACTTTGTTCTGCTTATCTACTGCCACAGGGGAGGGAAGCCAATTTCCTGAAGCCTCACACCAAGCCTTTGTACTTGGAGGTTCCACATTGCCATCAGGGCCAGAAGCCATTAAACAGCCTTATCCTCCATCAATTTGCCAAATCCCCTCTTAAAGCCATCAAAATGGACGGTAATCGCCACATCTTGTGGCAACAAATTCCTTAAACTATGTAAGTGTCGTATGAGGAAGTACTTCAATAAAGCAACTGAATGAAGAAGTCTGTCCTCCGTTTACTGGCAATCAGTTCGCTGGATTACACTGAATTCTTTTGTTATTACCAGGGGAGTAAAACCTTCTGTTTGCCCACTGCCTCCATCCTTGAGGTCATGTCCTTCCCTCCAGTAATCTTAAAAAACAACAACTCCAGACCCCCAAATTCTCTGGCCTTTCCTTATGAGGAAAGTGCTTGAGCTTCCTCAAAATTCTGGCTCTTCTTCACTTTTAACAGATTTACATTATCCTTTTTTCCCAGATGTGGTGACCAGAATTGCACACCTTTCCCAGATGCAGCTGTACCATAGATGCAGGTGGCTTACAGGAAGGTAAAAAGTAGATCCCTCCGAAGAGGTGTATTAGGGGCCAAAACTTTTTATTTGGTTACAAATTAGCTGGAGAGAAGTGCACTGCTCAAGTTTATGAAGGACACCAAAATATTACTGATGGTGATAAACTGAGCTCCAAAAAGACCTCACCAAATGGAAGGCAGGGAGGGAGGGAGGGAGGGAGGAAGGAAGGAAGGAAGGAAGGAAGGAAGGAGGGAAATGAGGTGAAAATGGGAGATAGCATCCTAATTTCAGATATACACTGGTGTTTGAATGGGTGCTAACTGTTAGGCGCTTTAGTGTGAATTCCTCCTAATAAACACATTTTTGGATGTAGTTTTGAGATATATATGTTTTTGAAAGCAATTTCTCATAATATAATGCATTTTGTATCTTATTTTTTACTAATTCATGCATTTATATGACTTTTTCACCCGAACCCAATGCATTTTTCTACACATTGCATGGCTGGAGAACTGCATTGCAAAATTCGGGAAGGGTGGGTGTATTTTATCATCATCATCATCATCATCATCATAATAATAATAATAATAATAATTTATTATTTGTACTCCGCCCATCTGGCTGGGTTTCCCCAGCCACTCTGGGCGGCTTCCACAAAGACAAAAAATGCACTAATATGTCATACATTAAAAACTTCCCTGAACAGGGCTGCCTTAAGATGTCTTCTGAATGTCAGGTAGTTGTTTATCTCTTTGACATCTGATGGGAGGGCGTTCCACAGGGCAGGTGCCACTACCGAGAAGGCCCTCTGCCTGGTTCCCTGTAACTTCACTTCTCGCAATGAGGGAACCGCCAGAAGGCCCTCGGTGCAGGACCTCAGCATCTGGGCAGAACGATGGGGGTGGTTCATGAATTGCTTTGGAACATGCAGATTTGGTTAGTTCACCTCTAAATGCCAACAGTATCAAATTTATCCTCCATACCTATCTGGAAATAAGCCCCATTAAATTCAATGGGACTTCTGAATAGACATAGGACTGCACTGTAAGACATTCAGGATTTGCTAATGAGAGAATTCCATTTCCATTTTCTTTGACATCCCCAGTGTTTTTATTTGCAGTGCAGTCAAAGATGTGAAAAAATGTTGACACTATCTAGTAAAGGAATGGTACTAATAAGAACAATATACACTGTAACCCTAAAACCATACAAAATCGTCAGTAAAAATGCAAACAAATAATTTCTAAAAGCAATAACAAAAAAACAAAACAAAACATAATGCTACCAACCTATATAGACACACACACACACACACACACACCTAACAGATATAAAACTAAAAGATATGGCACATTAAAACTGCAACCTCCCAAAAAACTTAATGTTACACATTAAAATAAAAGTGTCTGTAATTTTTGGTAGAGGAGATACAAAGGAAGAGCCTTCAAGCCAATATGTGGGACAGGAGAACTGTCAGTGCTAAGGGGGACATAGATATACTGCAATATAGCACATTAGAATATATTAGCATATTAGAAATCTGCTGGGCATGGAGATAACCTATAGACAGGAAATTGCATATTGGTTGTGTTGGTCTGTGTGTCAAAGACAGCAAAGGGCCCAAAACATTACAAGCCAGCTCCTTCAAAGGTGGCAATTCCAGGCTTATAAAGTAATTTAATACTGCTGGGACATACCGGTACTTTCACCCACCTGATCAAAACAGTGAAAATGAATGGGAAACGGGAAGAGAAAGGAAGGAAGGCAACCCAAGAAGGAAACATTGCAATGATGAGTGACTTTAGACACCCTCACATCAGCAGGGCAGATGTCTTTTTGGATCCCAATTAAGTCAGAATGCCAATATACCCTTCATGACAGTGCTTTGGAACCAGGGGTGTCAACTTGAATAAAATATTGGGGGGCAGGTAAGCCCTGCCCCACGCAATCAATCACAAGGCATTGTGAACACACCCCATTTGAATGGCAACGCCCATCAACTTTGAGTGGCCCAGGCAGAGGGCCTTCTCGGTAGTGGTGCCCGCCCTGTGGAACGCCCTCCCACCAGATGCCAAGGAAATAAACAACTCTCTGACTTTTAGAAGACATCTGAAGACAGCTCTGTTTAGGGAAGGTTTTAATGTTTGATGTTGTTCCTTTTTTATTATTGTTATTGGTGTTCTGTTGGGAGCCGCCCAGAGTGGCTGGGGAAACCCGGCCAGATGGGCAGGGTATTAATCATCACCACACCACCACCATCATCATCAAAACTGAGGGTACTACAAAAAATGAAGTTGAAGGGAAAGTTGAGAGCAGGGCCAGATTTCGGTTTGATGAGGCCCTAAGCTACTGAAGGTAATGGTGCCCTTTATATGTTCAGCTGTCCTTTGTCAACAACAAATTGTCACTGTTTTTTTGTGTTGAATATATGCTATATGGTAATTTATGGACCTAATAGGTATCTAAAGCCATTTGCACATAACAAAATATGTATTTTATCAAAGTAATTGTTGAACTGAAATACAATTAAGAAGTATATTAATAGTGAAATTTGGGGAGGGGGTCCCCAAGAGAGAGAGGGGGGTCCCCTAAGCTATAATTTGTTTAGCATATACATAAATCTGGCACTGGTTGAGAGGGTCAAATTTCTCCAGAATGTTTAGGGGTAATTTGAAAAATATATAAGAATAAAAGTTCCACTAGAACGTATGCCACAGATCAGGAAAGGTATCGCCAAGTTCAAGAAGCCAGTAACTTAACAAGCAGAGTACAATATGGCTATTTTGAGTTCCACTCCTAATTATCCCTATCATGGAATTTGCCCTTTTCACAGCTAAATTTCCACCATGACCCCAAGACTTTTTGCCTGACCTCTCCATTATGGAGATAGAAGGGAAACTGCCAGTCACAGCACAGTTCTCCCCTGCCGTCTCTAAAAGACCTCTCAGGACACCTGTTAAATCTTGACGATTGTGGTATCTGCACTCATTTCCTCTGCTGGCCGGGGGCAAATCTATACAAAGAGGGAAAATAAATAATACCTCTGTCCCAGGGAGCGAACACACCCCAAAGGAGAGGACAACCACAAAGCTAGGTGAATAAGCTCTTCGGAGAACACAGTCAGCAGGAACACTTAATAAGATGGGGGGCAATACAAATGTGTTGTATATATTAGAGAAGGGGGCACACTACCTGAGAAACAGTCCATCGTTTCCTTTTAGTTCTTTCCTGTCCTGTAAATTTCCATGTACAAAGGAATACATTTTCTGTGCAGGCAAGCAAGTAATCTACATGCAGCAAAACCCTCTTGAAACTACATGGCTGAACAGAATAAATCATTTAAAGGGATAAAAGGCCCCTTTCTCACCACTGTCTTTCCGGGAGATTTCTTGAATAGGAGTGCAAATATTTATCCTTTTAAAAAGCAAAACAAAACAGCCTTTCCCCGTGCACCAGGTGATTCTTTCTTCCTTTTTAAAAAGTCCCCTGCTTTCTACAGCCCTGATTTTTCCCTCTCCCTCTGTAAGTGGGATGCCTGAACCTCGGGAGAAATCCACTCCATTGTTAGAAATAGCCGAAATTGGCTTGCAACTAGTAAAGATGCCAAGATTTTGCACCTTGCTCTGTGACCTAAAGCAAAAATGACATGAACATTGACAAATTTGACAAGGAAATTTGTGCAAAAAACAACTTCTATTTGGCTAGCCAAGCAGCAAATATGTCGGATGATATGCTTTATTAAGCAATCCATTTTTCAGCAATAGCTGAGCCATCTGCAAAGGTTAGCGTGCATCAGGCTTTCCACAGAATTTCATCTGCGTCTGCAGCTAGGTGCGACACACAACCACATTTTTCATGTACATACAATTTTGGATGCAAATCGAATACTTGATGAAAGAGGTGACCTTCCAGATTGACTTCACCATATAGTAAAGTCACAAGAAGAGAAGCAGCCAAAAGAGAAAGGCAATCCACACAATTTCTATGGGGGGAGGAACGAATGGTGGTGTTGGGGAACTGTGGAAGCAGAAATACAAAAAGAGGGACTCGGAAAATATAAAAGGAATGTGCTAGGAAAGAAAAACCTAGCAATTTAGGGGGTGGTGTGATGGGGGTGATTATTGCTGCATGGTAAAATAATAATAATAATCAGAATTTTGAGTCAGATTTAAGGTTTAGGAATGGACTGTGAATGTGATTTTACTTGCTTGTTTACTGTTGGCTGGATTTAAATGTGATGCATTTGCTTTCTGACTTACAGAGATCAAGATTGGTGTGCTTAAGTCCAGATTTCAAATTCTGACTGTTTAGTTTAACCTTCTGAGTTAATCGTACTTGATTTTAAATGACTGTGCTGTGTTTTGTGCCTTTGCTGTGCTATGTTCAGATCCTGGCAGCTAGATTTTCATGAGGAATACAAAAAACTGGGTGCCAACTGCTGTGCTTGTCAGCTGGGTGTAGGACAAACTTTAGGGTTAGTTTTTAGCTCTCATTCCACAAAGTGACTTTGGGCACAATTTACTGGGAAGTTCAAGTTCAATGAATGGGAGTTGTGGTCTTGTATGAGCTGGCTTCTGGAACTATAATAACATCAAAATATATGCATTTGCTAGAGGTTACCCTGTTTATTTTTAAAGGAATCTCAAGAAGGCTCTCCCACATTTTCTAAATTCTAAGCCCAGATTTTAGATTAGATTAGATCGAATAGTTCATTAATGTATCAATCCAGTGGTGATAATTCTTTATTGTAACATTAGAGTTTTGCAGGTTGCGCATAGTAATGTGTAACCACCGTAGGAATATATTTCTCATATCGCACACACAAGATATTAAGTTTTGGAGTTGCACAGAACTGCTCATTAGGTGAGAAATGGACGGGATCATTTTGTTGTTGACTTCAGGCTTTGCCATCATTGTCGCCTGTTCAGCAAGGCAGGCAACACACAAGCTTGGAGCAGACAGAGAGCTGACCAGAGAACTCCAGGCCAGAGGACTGACCCTTTTAAAATATCCACTCTTCTCAGGAAGGGGCAGAGCATGGGAAAGGTAGCCTGGCCTAAGTTTAGAGACCCCAGCTCAACCCTGTTGTTGTTTAGTCGTTTAGTCGTGTCCGGCGCTTCATGACCCCATGGACCAGAGCACGTGAGGCACTCCTGTCTTCCACTGCCTCCTGCAGTTTGGTCAAACTCATGCTGGTAGCTTCGAGAACACTGTCCAACCATCTCGCCCTCCGTCGTCCCCTTCTCCTTGTGCCCTCCATCTTTCCCAACATCAGGGTCTTTTCCAGGGAGTCTTCTCTTCTCATGAGGTGGCCAAAGTATTGGAGCCTCAGCTTCAGAATCTGTTCTTCCAGTGAGCACTCAGGGCTGATTTCCTTAAGAATGAATAGGTTTGATCTTCTTGCAGTCCGTGGGACTCTCAAGAGTCTCCTCCAGCACCATAATTCAAAAGCATCAATTCTTCGGCGATCAGCCTTCTTGATGGTCCAGCTCTCACTTCCATACATCCCTACTGGGAAAACCATAGCTTTAACTATACGGACCTTTGTTGGCAAGGTGATGTCTCTGCTTTTTAAGATGCTGTCTAGGTTTGTCATTGCTTTTCTCCCAAGAAGCAGGCGTCTTTTAATTTCGTGGTTGCTGTCACCATCTGCAGTGATCGTGGAGCCCAAGAAAGTAAAATCTCTCACTGCCTCCATTTCTTCCCCTTCTATTTGCCAGGAGGTGATGGGCCCAGTGGCCATGATCTTCCTTTTTTTGATGTTGAGCTTCAAACCTATCCAGCTCAAGCCTAGGCTTTGTCAAAACAAGGTGCCTGCTTGGAGCTGTCCAAATTCATTATACTACATGTACTCTTCCCTCTGTTCAGGAAATAAAGAGTAGGACCTCTTCGTTATGAAAGAGGATGAACTATTTTCCGCATTGCCAGTGTACCCTATCAGTTCCTTCCCATTCTCACTACTTGGCTGCACTAACCATGATAATAAG
This sequence comes from Podarcis pityusensis, assembly GCF_964106645.2. Lineage (NCBI taxonomy): Eukaryota > Metazoa > Chordata > Lepidosauria > Squamata > Lacertidae > Podarcis > Podarcis pityusensis. Next base: position 87,988,717 of record NC_138032.1, read on the forward strand.
GAAGTTGTAGCACAGATCTGGAAATATATTGCGTCAGCCAGGGAAAGGTTTTGGAATAAAGTGCTGATAACCAGTGGTTAGCTGCATGTTCTGGGGCTTCTCATTTATTTTTACAGAGTGTTTATCTTTATTTTGCTGCTTTTGCTATTTTTTAACTCTTCTGCCTTATTTCATTGTCCCTGCAATAGAGATGGGTGAAAAATTCTGGTTCCACACTCTCCAACATTTCTTTTGCATGAAAATAGAGACATCCCCTCCAACATTTCTCCAATGAATATAGGGGTGTCCTAAGGAAAAGCGGGACATTCCATGATCAAATCAGAAAACAGGAAGGCTTCTATAAATCTGGAACTGTCCCTGGAAAATAGAGACACTTGGACGGTCTGTGGTTCTGCTTTGCAAAGGTCAGATTCCGGCAGATTCACATGGCCTCCAGCAACTCCCGAGGCTACCCCAGTACATGAGGCTTATCTAGGAGTTATAGAGAAATTTGGTCCAGTTGGCATTTTAATGCATCCTTACCTAATTTGCATCCCAGAAGCAATATGCAAACCAGAATGCGGCTGTCCCACAAAAGCTGCCCTTCTCCAGATTTTGCATGCAATTCTCGGAGCACTAAAATGCACACACAAAGGAACAGTGTGCATAGAAATGTAAACACAGTAACACACAGCATTGTATTGGGGGAAATCGCTTGCAAAAATGTGTTCATTGGGCAAAATTGCATACAAAAACCATGCAATTTAGGAGAAATGTGAATTAACGCTTTGACAAATTTTCAAGGGTGCTTTTTTTTTAAAAAAAGCAAAAGATTTGCATGTTGATGCAGAAATATGGTGAACTGAAGTTAATACTGGAAAAACATGAAACTCAGAGAAACCAAAAGGGACAGATTTGCCTGGTAGCATCCTGTAGTGGTTGCCGTTTTCATCATTGTGTCATGCCCAAGCTTGAAGCTTCATTTTGCATATACAGTGGTACCTCGGGTTAAGCACTTAACTCATTCCAGAGGTCCGTTCTTAACCTGAAACTGTTCTTAACCTGAAGCACCACTTTAGCTAATGGGGCTTCCCACTGCTGCCATGCTGCCGGAGCACGATTTCTGTTCTCATCCTGAAGCAAAGTTCTTAACCCGAGGTACTATTTCTGGGTTAGCGGAGTCTGTAACCTGAAGTGTATGTAACCTGAAGCGTATGTAACCTGAGGTACCACTGTATATTCACTTTTTGCTGCTGGACACACACAAACAAACACCCATCTCTAATTATAAGCTAATGAACTGTGCACAGTGGCAGCAGCTTCTACAATCTCTTCCAGCCTAGCATGAGTAGATAATTACAGAACTTTTACTATTTATTTATTTTACTTTTACTATTTCATCCTAAGGTGTTTCCCTCTTGTTGTTGTTACTTTAAATTGCTCCCACCAGTCAAACAAGCTCCTCCTCTTTGAGGAAAGGAGAAAATCAACTCTCTTAGTTTCCCCAGTGGTAATTTTAGGAACCTGGTGACAACCTGAATGCTCTTCTTCCTTGAGAAAGTAGAGACCCATCCATAGTTGCAGCAGGGGAGGAAGAAGGCACTCTGTTGTTTTATGAATTTTGGAGTGTGCATGGCATGGGCAACTGAAAAAGGATCAGTGCCTCTACATATATAGAAGGAAGACCAGAGAAGCCAAAGGGAAGATGTTAAGTTGGAAGATGGAGTCCAAGACGCCTGTGATGGCCTGGGAATCCGATTCAGAGGCTGAACTGGAGGAATCCTGGCCTGCACAGGAGTCCCCGCCTCCAGGGCCGGCTGAGCTGGGGCAGGGCCTTGCATCTGAAGCAGATCCTCAGGAGCAGGCACCAGGTGAATCCACTCTGGCTCCGGAGGTGATTGAGGACACATTGCCTACAGGTGCGCCTCTCCCAGCCCTGTCAGGGGAAGGTGAGTCTCCCCCCTGGGTCCAGTAACCCTCCAGCCTCTCCTGAGCTGCAGAGGCTTAGGGCAGAGAGGCGGAGGGAACTGGTTTCTCCCAGGAGGAGTGCTCGCCTTAAGGCCAGAAGAGGCGGGTTACCTGGGGGCCGGGACCGCCCCTGGCCATAGAGAAGATAAAGGCCAGTCAGCCCGGTCCCAGGTTGCGGGAGCAACGTCGCTGGAAACCTGCTACTGCCAGCACCCAGTCCTGTTCTTCCAGAATTCCCGACCACGCCCGGCTTCTTGCTTCGGATCCCGCTTCGCCCTGTGTGGACTGTTTCTAGACCCGTGACCCAGGACCGGACTTTGACCATGCCTCACGGTAACCTCCCCCCAGGACCAGCACAACACCATCGATAGAAACACTACACAATTCACCCACAAAGCTAGCTAGAAACTGAGCTGGAGGGGCAAAAAAGGAGACAGGGACATACTTACACATGTGGTGGAATTGCACAGTCATCCAGGAATTTTGGGAAAAATTATATAATGAATTCAAAAAGCTATTCAGATTTACATTCAGAAAAAGACCAGAAGCCTTCCTCCTAGGAATAATATCAGCGGAAATCAGAAAAGATATAAGACCATTGTTTATGTATGGAACAACAGCAGCCAGAATATTTGCGGCAAGAAATTGGAAAAACAAAACACCACCCACGAGAATAGAATGGCAGTCTCTTATGACTGAATACCTCAAACTGGCAAAGATGACGGGGAAAGTAAGAGGGCTCTCAAACCAGAAAGTATACAAAGAATGGAAAATATTCAAAGATTACCTAAAAACATATTGTCCAAATAGCAATCTCATTGTGGAATTAAGCCGATCCTTGTAAAATACAATGTGCAAATGTTAATTTGTTAGAGTACACGAAAACAAATTAGGGTAATAGAAGGCTGTGCGTTAAACCTAAATAACAATACAAGTTCAATGAGAAGAATTCGAAGTCTTTTATTTAGAAATTCAATGAACGATTGTATAATAATGCAAATTCTTGTTTTGTATGTGTGTTTTCCCCCTCTTTCTTTTCTTGTCTTAATGTTTTCTTATCTATCTATCTATCTATCTATCATCTATCTATCTATCTATCATCTATCTATCATCTATCATCTGTATTTTAATTCAATAAAGATTAAAAAGGGGGGGGGAGAGAAGGAGGATTTCAATTTCCAAGTCACTGGAGACCATTTGGAGGAAAGGGAAGCTATGGCAGGGGTCCCTGAATTACAATGAAACCAGATTGCTGGTGCATCAGTGACTATTTCTGAGCAAGTTTTAAACTAATCTATGGAACCCTGGCAAGAGCTAAGGAGCACCCAGTCTGGATGACTCAGTCAAGTTGCTGCTCAACAAGATAGGGTGGAAACTCATGGTAGTCAATTAAGAGTCATAGTCAAACTTGGATATAAAGATATATTTTTTTAACAGAAGTATGTATGCTAATGTGTGTTGTGCTGAAACAATGTACAGATATTCTGGGTATATTAAAATTTGGAGGACAGTAATCCCTTGAGCTCTGCGAGTGCAGCTTTCTCCCGATTGAAGTGCAGAGTGTTTGAGGACCGGGACATTCGCAGGGAAACCAAAATGCTTGTTTACAAAGCTATTGTACTACCAGCCTTACTGTATGCTTCTGAAACGTGGACCACTTATAAACGCCATCTCCAACTCCTTGAAAGATGCCATCAATGGTGTCTCTGAAAATTTTTACATATCACTTGAAAGACAGGTGAACTACAGTGGTACCTCTGGTTAAGAACTTAATTTGTTCCGGTCCCTTTCTAAACCTGAAACTGTTCTTAACCTGAGGTACCACTTTAGCTAATGGGGCCTCCCGCTGCCGCAGTACCACCGCCGCACAATTTCTGTTCTCATCTTGAAGCAAAGTTCTTAACCCAAGGTACTATTTCTGGGTTAGCAGAGTCTGTAACCTGAAGCGTCTGTAACCTGAAGTGTATGTAACCCGAGGTGCCAGTGTACTGGAAGAAGCAAAGGTCACCAATGTTGAAGCAATGATTCTACAACATCAAGCTTGTTGGACTGGTCATGTTGTTTGGGTGACTGACTATCATCTTCCAAAGCAATTACTCTATTCCGAGCTTAAAAATGGAAAGTGGTGGTCAACAAAAAAGGTTTAAAGACTCTCTCAAGGCAAATCTAAAAAAAATGTAGTACAAACACTGACAACTGGGAAACACTGACCTGCCAGCACTCCAGTTGGAGAACAGCCTTTACCAAAGGTGTCGTGGGCTTTGAAGATGCTCGAACTCAGGACAAAATGGAGAAACATGCTAAGAGGAAGGCACGTTTGGCAAACCCTTACCATGATCAACTCCCATTTAGAAACCTATGTCCCCACTGTGGAAGGATGTGTGGATCCAGAATTGGCCTCCACAGTCACTTACGGACTCACTGTTAAGACTGTGTTCATGGAAGACAAATTTATTTGGGTACGAGTGATCATCAAAGAAGAAGTGCTGGTGGGCACATATTGTCACATTCCCTGCAGCGCCTTCAACTCTGATGGTGATGCAGATATGGAGAAAGAAATCAAGGCAGCAGCTTAAGCAGAAATAACTATCCACACGTTGACTGCATACATGGAAATTATAATGTCCTTGCAGTCACACACGTTGACTGTACATATAGCAATGTTTGCAGTCTTTACACAGGTCAAACTCTCCTTCCAGGGGTGGTTAGAGGGTAGCCAAGAGGCCCAAGCTCATGACCTTCTGAATGGGGTCCCAGATTACCCTCCCCACACATATGTTTTTTAATAATTATTATTTTTCTTTTACTTTGCTTACAGCAGGCATAGGCAAACTCAGTCCTCCAGATTTTTGGGACTACAACTCCCATCATCCCTAGCTAACAGGACCAGTGGTCAGGGATGATGGGAATTGTAGTTTCAAAACATCTGGAGGGCCGAGTTTGCCTATGCCTGGCTTACAGGGTGATTTTCTCTCTGAAAATTAGCCTGAGTTTGCACCTCTATACGTATTTATTTTCCTTAAAAGGTAAAGGGACCCCTGACTGTTAAGTACAGTCGAGAACGACTCTGGGGTTGCTGCGCTCATCTTGCTTTACTGGCCGAGGGAGCTGGCGTTTGTCCACAGACAGCTTCCGGGTCATGTGGCCAGCATGACTAAGCTGCTTCTGGCAAACCAGAGCAGCGCACGGAAACGCCGTTTACCTTCCTGCTGGAGCAGTACCTATTTATCTACTTGCACTTTGACATGCTTTTGAACTGCTAGGTTGGCAGCAGCAGGGACCGAACTTGGGAACTCACCCCGTCCTGGGGATTTGAACTGCCGACCTTCTGATTGGCAAGCCCTAGGCTCTGTGGTTTAGACCACAGCACCACCCGCTTTTCCTTAGGACTTCCCTATTTTCACTGGAGAAATGTTGGAGCGTATGAAATTATGCAACCCCTGAGCCAAGGAGATAAGTAACTATACAACCTTTATAAGATATCCCTGTTTATGGAAGATCTTTTAAAATGTTTAATGTTTTATTATGTTCTTATATATGTTGGAAGCTGCCCAGAGTGGCTGGGGAAACCCAGTCAGATGGGCAGGGTAGAGACAACAACAACTACTACAACAACAGTTAAAATCACACCTTCAACCATCACTTTAAAAAATCAGTAAAGGAGATAGGATCAGCAGTTAGAGTCTTAAACTGGTCACCAGGCCATACAGATCGCTTTCGTTCTCTCTTCCACATCTATGCCATTTTTCAGCCTGCTCAGAACTCCACATGGAACACGATCTTCTCTTGGCTTAACTGCATTTGTTCCTGGTCATTCAGAGCTGGGAGGCCAGTCCCATGGAGCAGTTAGTAGGCAAGAACAGGTTGCTCTTTGCTCCTGCACGGACTTCCTGTTTCGCCTTTGGATGCGGAAAAAACCGATAGAGTTGGTAGTTGTGGTGGATCTGTTTTGCTCTCAAGCTGGACCTGCCAGCCTGACTGCTGCAGAGCATAAACCAAAGGCCAGGAATGAGAACAAGGGAGTAGCTTCTGAAGAAAGGTCCCTGCCAGCTGACCTTCCCTTGTCAAACGCAACTTGCTGTGGTGTTCCGACACAATGGAGAACATTCTGCTCTCTATGTACTTGGCAAATGAAGAAATGGGCGGCGGGGGTGGGGGTGGGAAGCCTTCATTGCGTGAATTATTGGCAAAGCGTTTGAAGTGCCTCCAAGATTTCTTTCTGACTGACTTGCAATTTCTCAGGAGATTTGTGTCCTTCGTTCTCCTTTCCCTGTGGTTGGAACGTAGGGCTGAGTACTCCTTTGGCCAAGGCATTTTCTCCTTTTGAAGGCCTTTCCCAGAGGTCAAATAATCTTCTTGCCTTCGAAACCTTCGGTTGAGGGCATGGCTTTCATCCTAGAAAGGCAGAATCCTACACGGAAGAAGAAAGGCTGGCATCCTGCTGCCATAGCTGTCAACCGTCCCTTATTTGGCGGGAAAGTCCCTTATCCCAGTGCCGTGTCCCACTGTTGTCCCATACTGATGATGTCCCTTAAATTTCCTGGGTTTCAAAGGAAGCAGCTCCTCTCCCTCCCTCCCTGCTGGCCAGGGAGGAGGGAGGCTCCAACTGTGTTGCTTGGCTGCGTTGCTCACCCAATAAGGAGTCTAAGAACGACTTTAGGGTGGAGCTTGCATGCCTTGTGCCGATCAAATCAGCCGCGTTGCCTGGGGACTTGCCTTTGCTCAGCGCTTCCCAGCAGAGAGGTGACGGTGGTTTTCCTTGCTGCATCCCCTTTGCTGGGTTGCTGCGCTGTGGGAACCACCGCTTGAGGCTTTGTTTGGCTGCTGGCTGGGCTTTCTGCCTTTGGCTGGGAGGGGCTCAGAAGTTGAACATAGCTGTGCTCTGAAAATCCCTTATTTTGGCTGCTGATCCCTTATTTTCTTTTAAATTTTTTTTTTATTTATAAAATTTTCAAATATAACAATAAAGGAAAAACATTCCATTCAAAATATACATCCAATTCTAATCTTTCCACTTTCAGACTTCCTTCAGTCTATCTGGAAATTTTCCATGTTATCACAATTATTCACATTTCTTCCATCTGTATTTTTTTTTTTTAAACCAAATTAATCTTAACAATTATTATAAAACAATATTTCTTTCCATTATTATCACAGAGCTTCTTGAAAGCCTACAAACATTAATTGTCCTTCACATACATTTTTAATATACTCTGTAAATTTATTCCAGTCTTCGGTAAATTTTTGGTCTCGCCGGTTCCGAATTCTCCCCGTTAGTTTGTCTAATTCTGCGTATTCCATCAACTTCATTCTCCATTCTTCTTTCGTCGGGGTTTCTTCCTGTTTCCATTTTTGTGCCACCAAAATTCTTGCCGCTGTTACTGCATATAAAAACAACTTCTCATCCTTCTTTTTTATGTCATTTCTTAGTATTCCTAACAGAAAAGCTTCTGGTTTCTTAACAAAAGTATATTTCAATATTTTTTTCAATTCATTGTAAATCATTTCCCAGAAACCTTTCATTTTTTACATTCCCACCACATATGATAGAATGTTCCTTCTTTCTCCTGACATTTCCAACATTTATTACTAACTTTATACATCTTTCCAAGTTTTACTGGTGTAACATACCATCTATATAACATTTTCATAACATTTTCTTTTATTGTAGTACATGCAGTAAATTTCATTCCTTCTTTCCACAGTCTTATCCAATCATCAAATTGAATATTATAACCAAAATCTTTGGCCCACTGAATCATTGCGACTTTAACCTCTTCATCCTTAGTATGCCACTCAAGTAATAATTTATACATTTTAGATTAAAATTTTAACATCATTATTCACAATTTCTTTTTGAAATCTAGATTTTTCATCTTGAAAACCACTTTCCAGCATCTCTTTTTTAAACATCGCATTCACTTGGAAGTAATGTAACCAATCATACACATATTTTTTAACTTCATCGTATGGTTTCAATTTCCATTTATTTCCTTCTTTTATAATTAAATTCTCATATGTAATCCAACTCCCTGTCATATTGATCTTCTTGACACTCATTACCTCCAATGGCGACAGCCAGAATGGAGTTTTAAACTCTAATATATTTTTGTACCTATTCCATACTTCAATCAGCGGACCTCGGAAAATGTGATTTTCAAAATCTTTATGCACTCTTTTTTTCTCATACCATAAATATGCGTGCCAACCAAATCTATTATCATAACCTTCTAAGTCCAAAAGTTCTGAATTTTCCAACTTTATCCATTCTTTCACCCAGCAAAGACATGCAGCCTCAAAATATAACTTTAGGTCTGGCAGGGCAAAGCCTCCTCTATCTTTTGCATCTGTTAAAATCTTAAATTTTATTCTAGGCTTCTTGCCCTGCCAGATATATCTTGATAATACTCTTTGCCATTCTTTAAATATCGTCACACCTTTAATTATTGGTATTGATTGAAATAAAAACAACATTTTTGGTAGCACATTCATTTTTACCGTTGCAATTCTTCCCCAAAATGACAACTTCATTCTTCCCCACACTTCCAGGTCCTTCCTAATCTTATTCCAAACTGGTACATAATTATTTTGAAAAAGATCAATACTCTTGGGAGTTAATATAATCCCAAGATATTTAACTTCCTTGACCACTTCCATCTCTGAAAATAAGGGACCAGCAGCCTTGAAAATAAGGGATCAGATGGAGATGAGCCAGAGCTGATCCCTTATTTTCAAGGCTGCTGGTCCCTTATTTTCAAATCTGTAAGTTGACAACTATGCCTGCTGCTCCTATTGTCTTGTCGGTGGTCTTCAAACACCACCACCACCAAAAACAAATGTGATCTGTTCAGGAGTCCCTTGACAGTCGCATACGCAGACCAGAAAGCCACCCCAGCATTCACGAATCCCTCTGCCGATAGCCTTGATAAAGCAGTTCCAAAAATCTTGTGGCATATTGGCCGCTTCTCCTTGCCCCTTTGTCAATCACGGCCTCCGAGGCCAAGCGAAAACCCAGCCTTGTTGTGCTGGGACGCAGCAGATTGGTTGCGCTTTGAGCAATGACTGAAACAGCAGCCGTAGAAACAGTATCATCACATGACTTTGAAGACACGTGAACTCAGGACGAAAGGGAGAAATGGGCTAGGAGGAAGGCACGCTTGGCAAATCCACACTGTGATCAACTCCTGCACGGGAACCAATGCCCCCACTGTGGAAGGACGTGTGGGTCCAGAATTGGCCTCCACAGTGACTTATGGACTTGTTGTTAAAACTGTGTTTATGGAAGACAATCTTACGTGGCTACGAGGGATCACAGAAGAAGAAGAAGAAGAAGAAGAAGAAGAAGAAGAAGAAGAAGAAGAAGAAGAAGAAGTTCCAGCCAATCATTTCATCTAAGAAATAACACCCCTCCCCCAATTTTCATTTGCTAGAAATTAAGCGCCCACTCCAAAACAACAACAACCCAAGCCTCATGTGGAAAGATTTCTCAGATACAGTGGTAGCTCGGGTACCACTTGGAGAAGTGTGAAATTTGAAGGGTGGCTGTGCATCGCTTTGTGTACTGGTTTGAGAATGTGAACTGGGAAGAATGGCAGATGAAGTTGATGGACTATATGGAACTGGCGGAAATGACTGGCAGAATCCGAGACCAGGGAGAAGAGTCGGTGGAAGAAGACTGGAAAAAGTTTAAAGACTATTTACAGAAATACTGTAAAATTAATGAATGTTAGAAAAATGTTGGAATGAAGTTACATGGCTTCAGTAGAAATGTTATAAGGAATTAAGTATAAATAGATTAATAGAGTATTAAAGGGGAAAATAAGGTTAGAATGTGTTAAGATAATTATAGGATAGAAAGCAGAGGAAGATGAGAAGGAATTGCTGAAACAATCAACAGAAGTGGAATACAAAAAGGGAGGTGTGAGGAGGTCATTGAAATAAGTGAATGAAAGATAAGATATTGAAATTGTTTGATGTGTTTTAAACTGTTTTTGTTTTGTTTTGTTTTGTTAGTTTAATGTGTTAGTGTTATGTAGTGTTTTTGTATTGTATTGTATTGTTCATTTTCTTTTTTTGTAGTGTTTAAATTGTTGGAAAAGTAATAAATATTATTTTCAAAAAAAAAAAGAGAATGTGAACTGGGAATGTTATTTTCCCAAAAGTGAAGAGGTCCCAACAAAAGAAGATTGGATACAGAAACTAATGGAAATACGCAGAAATGGTGAAACTTATTGGAAGAATAAGAAATGAAGACAACAAACTATTTAGAAAGGAATGGATTTGGTTTATTGAGCATTTACAAACAATCTGACAACAGATTAAGACATTGGCAGGATTATTGTAAAAACCTGCAGTTTTAATATATATAAATATATATTTAATAATATATATAAAATTAATAATATTATATATATATATATATGAGATATATATTAGAATAGACGAATAAAATAATAAGTTAAGACAATTTGGAGTATGCAGGAAAGGACAAAAATAAATGTAAGGAACAGCAGAAAGAGGGGGAAGGGAGTCAAAATTGAAAATGTTAACACTTGACAAAGTAATTGTTCTAATTAAAGCATCCCCAACCTGCGACCCTCCAGATGTTTTGGCCTACAACTCCCATGATCCCTAGCTAACAGGACCAGTGGTCAGGGATGATGGGAATTGTAGTCCAAAACATCTGGAGGGCCGAAGGTTGGGGATGCTTTCTAATGTATATAAATGGAAATTATAATTTATTTATTTATTTTTAAAAAAGAGTGTGAACAGGGTAGTTTCCCATTAACATGCAAACAAAATTGAATTGTTACCCCGTTCCTACCTCTGAGTGGCCTGGACCACGTTTTCCAGTTCCCAGAATGCTCCATGGTGTCAGGGCTGAGCTATAGGTAGCTGTCAGAGTGGGAATGGAACCCAGGGGTCAGAGGAGGGGAGAGAACTCAAGCCTTGAGATGGAGCCAAATGCCAGAGCCGAAGAAAGGGTGAAAAAATGGCGGGAGTCAGCATCAAAACACACCAGCGCCAGGAGGTCTACTGTTGCCCAGGTGAAGTCTCAGCTCAGTCGGTTAGAGCATCGTGCTGATAACGCCAAGGTTGCAGGTTCGATCCCCCGTATGGGACAGCTGCATATTCCTGCATAGCTGGGGGGTGGACTAGATGAGCCACGGGGACCCTTCCAACTGTACAGTTCTATGGTTCTATGGTTCTCTATAGCTGTTTAGGAGCTAAGCCTGAGTAGGTGGTTCCAGCCTAGAACCTGAGGACACTTCACTGCCCAGAAAGATACCGTATTTTTCGCTCCATAAGACGCATCTAGTTTTTAGAGGGGGAAAATATTATTTAAAGGGAGCGCTGAGTGGATCCTGTATGCATCCCAGGCTCTGCTCAGCGCTCCCTTTCACCAGCCGCTTGGAGCGTGTGTGCAGTGCTTGCGGGCTTTTCCCTGAGGAGGGAGAAGTGCAGCCCATCACTGACGGGTTGCCCTTCTCCCTCCTCAGGGAAAAGCCCCCAAGAGCCGCACACACGCTCCGCTTGGCTCTTTAAAGGGAGCGTGGCTCTTGCTGGCTTTTGTGGGAGGTGGAAAGGACAGAGCGCGGCTAAGCCAGAAGCTAGAACAGCGAGAGGGAGTGCTGCGCAGCGATCCCTTTTGCTGTTCTGGCTTCTGAGATAGCTCCACAGCCTGCATTCGCTCCATAAGACGCACACACATTTCCCCCTTACTTTTTAGGAGGGAAAAAGTGTGTCTTATAGAGCGAAAAATACGGTACTCCAGATTGCCTTGGGAGTCTCCACACACAGGGCAGCTATGAGTCGAACGTTTCTGAGGTGACAAACCCTGGTGATTCCTGCCACAGAGATCTGACAGGACAGTTTTCCTCCTGCAGCCCTGACATCTGAGAAATCTTTCCCCCTACCTACAGATTTAAGGGAGGAGTTGCTCTTCAAATGACAGCCCTGACTTTGCTCTTCCTAGGGCCTCGTCCACACTTCTGTTTGTTCCCCACCCCAAGGGAAAACCCTCTCCTTACTGCTGAATCGGAGCAAATGTCAACCGAATTTTCCGCAGTGTTATGTATTCAGTGGTCTGTGTTTGCCTGAGCTTGAGTCTGGACTAAGGATTCTGTGTTCTGATTGGATACATGATATCCAATCACAGAACATTTCAGGATTTGGGCCTTAAACTCTGAGTCATGATTCGCAGCTTGGCAGTTTAGACGGCCAATCACGTTGGGAGTGGGAGTGGCTCAGGCCTTCTGAAATGTATATAAGCAGTTTCTTTGCCCCTGTTTTTTTTTTAAATAATATTTATTAAAGTTTCACAAGAAAAAAAACCACATTAGTAACAATAAAAAGAAAAAAATACAAAGTAAAAAAAGAAAAAACAATTAAAAACAATTTCATCTTTTCCTCACTTCTTTTACATTTACTTGTTTCCCGGACCTCCTCTTACCTCCCTCTTTTGTATTCTAATTAAATATGTTAATCCAACAATTCCTTCCCCTCCTTTTTAATCCTAATCTTTAATCTTGATATAATATAACTTTAAATTTTAGATTTTACATATTAAAACCAATTTTTCCATATTCTTTTGGCCTGTACAGCTAGAAACCCCTTAACTTCAATCCAACATCATTCTAACATTCATTAATTTTGCAATATTTCTGTAAATAGTCTTTGAATTTCTTCCAATCTTCTTCCACCGACTCTTCTCCCTGGTCACGGATTCTGCCAGTCATTTCCGCCAGTTTCTTTGCCCCTGTTGTCCAGTTCTGTAAGTTCAAAAAAGGTTCTTGCTGTTATCAGTGTGTCTTGCCTAGTGGAAACCCACCTACACTTCACGCGGGTTGACTTCAGCAGCACAGGGCAGATTTCCCCAAGGAAAAACAGCAGGGGGAAATAGAAAACCGTGATTTTGAATCCACATTTTCTAGGTGCAGGATAAGCTCCTCTACCCCTCCACCAAGCTGTACCCATTTGCTGTCTTCCTGGACTGCCTCTTTCCTTGAAGTCATGCTTTCAAGCTTTGATCCCGCAGAGCAGGAAAGGACTTGGAACCCGGCCATTTGGCATGTTGTTGTCACCTTGCGTCGCTCCCCTCTCACCTTTTACAATGGCCAGGGAATATTGGCAGTCCAAAATCATATAGGGAGATCTGATCGGATGATTTATGCCAAAGGGGATTAGACTGGAAACCAGGAACTGTTTGTCAAGTGCTCCCAACTCCTTCGTTTAGAACAGGTATGTCCAAAGTTCGTTTTGGGGGGGGGGCTAATTCGGCCCCCATGGCGGTATATGTCCTGGGGTAAAATCCTTAAAAAAGCTCAACAACTTTGGTCGGCACTCATGCATCATTAAATCTGGCCCTCTTTGAAAAAAGGTTTGGGCACCCCTGGTTTCGAACATCCATGGGCTCCTGCCTGCCACACAGAGGAGGCAACAGTCTGAAGATGCCTTTCCAAGCCACCCCTAGTGAAGCCTGCTTTGGTATCTATCCGTAGCAGGAAAGAACAACCCGTTGCCCCTGTGATGGACAGAGCATTGTGGCAACCCACAGAAAAATGGCGTGCAAGTTCTAGTTGGCGCCCTTGTTGAGTCTTAACATGGGGGTATATAACTAAAGCAGGTGACATATTCCAGCAAATAGGACAGGCCCTCCATGTGTCCCTCATTTCCAGGGACAGCCCCTGATTTACAGAAGCTGTCCTGGTTTCCGATTTGATCCCAGAATGTCCTGCTTTTCCTTAGTAAAGCTAAAGGGACCCCTGACCATTAGGTCCAGTCGTGACCGACTCTGGGGTTGCGGCACTCATCTCGCTTAATTGGCCAAGGGAGCTGGCGTACAGCTTCCGGGTCATGTGGCCAGCATGACTAAGCCGCTTCTGGCGAACCAGAGCAGCGCATGGAAACGCCGTTTACCTTCCCGCCGGAGAGGTACCTATTTATCTACTTGCACTTTGACATGCTTTCGAACTGCTAGGTTGGCAGGAGCAGGGATTGAGCAACGGAAGCTCACCCCGTTGCGGGGATTCGAACCGCCGACCTTCTGATTGGCAAGTCCTAGGCTCTGTGGTTTAACCCACAGCACCACCCATGTCCCTGCTTTTCCTTAGGTCGTCCCTATTTTCATGGGAGAAATGTTGGACGGTATGGAGTTATGCGACCACCGAGCCAAGGAGATAAGCCACTATGCAACCTTTAGAAGACATCTGAAGGCAGCCCTGTCTAGGGAAGTTTTTTTAAAAAAATATTTAGTGTTTTATTACCGTATGTTTTTAGATATGTTGGTAGCCACTCAGAGAGGTTGGGGCAACCCAGCCAGTTGTTTGGGGTAACAACAACAACAACAACAGACTAGGGCGTCCCTATTTTCATCGGAGAAATGTTGGAGGGTATGGCAACGTGCTTCAAATGTGTGTTTGCTGTGCTCTGAATGCATGGTGTGAATCTGCCCTTAGAAAAAAGTTAGCTCCAGAGCTGCTAGTTAGAATCATAGATACCATCAAACTGTACAGGCGGAAGGGACCCTGAGGATCTGTCATAGTATACTACAGTGGTACCTCAGGTTAAGTATTTCATTCGTTCCGGAGGTCCGTTCTTAACCTGAAAGTGTTCTTAACCTGAAGCACCACTTTAGCTAATGGGGCCTCCTGCTGCCGCCGTGCCGCTGGAACACGATTTCTGTTCTCATCCTGAAGCAAAATTCTTAACCTGAGGTACTATTTCTGGGTTAGCGGAGTCTGCAACCTGAAGCGCATATAACCTGAAGCGTATGTAACCCGAGGTACCACTGTACTACTACTACTACAGTACTACTAGTACTAATAATAAGGACATCCCTATGGGAGGGTATGGAGTGGGTTTTTTTAATGCTTAATGTTCTCTTATGTTATTTTATATGTTGAAAGCCCACCCAGAATGGCTGGGGGGGGGTAGAATAATAATAATAATAATAATAATAATAATAATAACAAGAAGAAGAAGAAGAAGAAGAAGAAGAAGAAGAAGAAGAAGAATGAATAAAGGACATCTCCATTGAAGGGTCTGAAGGTTTTTTTAAAAATGTTTAATGTCTTCTTATGTTTTTTATATATGTTGAAGGCCACGCAGAATGACTGTGGCAACCCAGTCAGATGGGCTGGGTATACTACTACTAGTAATAATAATAATAAATAGGACCTCCCTATTGGAGGGTGTGAAGGTTTCTTTAATGTTTATGGTTTTCTTATGTTGTTTTATATATCCTGAAAGCCACCCAGAATGGCTGGGGCAACTCAGTCAGATGGGTGGGGTATAATAATAATAATAATAATAATAATAATAATAATAATAATAAATCCCTATTTTCATCAGGGAAATATTGGAGGGTGCACCGAAAAGCAGGCACTCTTCTTGCTACCTGGTCTGCTCTAAGCTCTAAATAAAGCAAAATGGGAGCCGGGGGTTGGGGAGAGACAGCTCTTTGTGATCCAACATTTCACCCCCCCCCCCGCAAAGGAATTAGGAGGCAGTTTGTCTTGCACTTCATCACCTTCGGACCCAATGAGGGAGGGAGAGCGTGGAGTGCCTGCCCGCCCGCCCGCCGCTCTAAACTGCACCCACGGGCGCACGCAACAGTAGCCAGGAATGTGTATTTCTGTAGATGATTAAATCAATACAATTTTGACAAGACTTGTTGGAACATGCTTCTTTATTTTACGCAATTCCTTCCCCTTCGTCGGGGGCATTTATCACCCTGCCTGCCTGTCAGCTAATGGAGATTGTTCTTAGTCCACACTTGATAGAAGGACGTTGTTATGATGCATGCCCACAGTTCAGCTCAGATGCCGGGGGTGTGAGCACGGCGGGGGCACACACAAAGAGCTCCACTAGGGGAGGGGGGCCGGGTCACTTTTTCTGCTTGGCAAAGGGCGTAAGATTATTGTTATGAATTGTGGCTGTTGTTTCCCAACTCAGTGTCCTTTCAGAGTGGAGTAACAGCACAGGAAAAAACAACAAACCCATGGCTATCGTTGCTCTTGCAGTTGGTTATTTGACAGAGTCGTGTACCCATTTTAATTAGAGGCACAAATTGAGGACAGTTGTTTTACTTTTTATCTGATGCAAGGAAGACGACAGAAAATGCCTTGATCCAAAAGGGAGATCAAAGGAATATTTCACACTGAATCTGGTTTAGATATACCGTATATTTTTGTAAAGTTATTTGAATGTATCGGCCTCTAAAGAGGTGCTATATAGCCTGGGTCACACCCCAGGCTGGGGATGAGTATTTTGTACCTGTTCGTTTACGGTGCACCTCCCCCCTCATTTTTTGTTTGCATCTGGTTTCAGTGCCATTCCCCTCCTTTGTAGCTTACTTTCAAAATAACAAAAATTAGGGCACCCAAATCAACTCCAGCGCAGCAAAACGAAGCACACTTCCAATACGGATGCAGAGCCAGTCTGTGGAACTCCCTGCCACTAGAAGTAGCAACCATCAATAACATTGCCCGCTCTGAAACAACATTTGCCTTAAAATGGGGAAGCTGAATAGTTATTTGAGGGGATGCTAAGGGCACCCATAGTATTCTATCAACCCAAGACCTATGTAATTCCTATTCCTGTAAACAGGCAGAGGCTGGGAGTCAGCTGCAGAAAATGAAGGTTTCATGTTAACACCGTGCTCTGGTCCAACCAATTCATCAGTTTTTAAGGGTTGGGAAATTGGGATCAATGGAACATGTCTCCATCTCAGCTGTGCAATGCGTATCTTGCTGTTTCACCACTCTGTTAATAATCTTTAATTAATTAAGTTTTCACCTCTTCCCGAAGTATCTCCCAATCTTTGAGAAATATAGTCAGGAGTCAGAAGACTCCTGCAGATAACTAAGGCTGAACTGTCCTCCTGGTCAGTTTCCTACAGTTCTGAGCAGTTTGCATCCTCTTGCACCAGGAGTAAACTAACCTTTTTCTGGCCCCATGGACCATACACCCTTTTTCCAATCCTTGCGGGGCTCAACACCCCCAGAGGGTATGGCCACTCCAGACTTTCACACAGGACACAAGGTATCCTCCTACGCTCAAAAAACTCCGTCAACTGATCTGTGCAGAGAAGATGAAGGGAGATGGAATACATGATCGCTTCCTCCCCAGTAATCAGAGGATTAGTTTAAGGAGCGGGGGGGGGGGCGGGGACGGACATAGGAGCCAATTCTTAGGGGCCAAGATCTCTTCAACCCCCCAAAAACAAAATATTTGAGGGCCCCCCCAAAAGCTGATGGGCATTGCCATTTAAATGTGGTGCGTGCACCATGTCTTGAGATCAGTTGTGTGGGGTGGGCCTTTCCTGCCCTCCCCAATATTTTATTCAAGTTAGCACCCCTGGGGGAGAGATAATTTGCCTCCCCAGCTGTGTCCTGGGCTGAGCAGAGACATTTAAACTTTCCCACCCACCCAAGATCCACAACCACTTTGTTTCCTTTCTGCCGCCGCCACCAAAATCCACTGGGTCGTCTTGGTCATGGGGGGCAGAAAAATGTGCTTGGGGTATGTGTGTGTGTGTGGATCAGGCCCCTTGGCCTAAAAGTTAGCTGTCCCTGCCTTACACTAACAGAGACAGCCATCCTACCTATGGGGTCTTATAGTTGTGATTGATACTGTGAAACTGCCGGGAGGGCAGCCAGGTCAGAGTTATTTGTGCTAAGCAAGTGATGTACAAAAGGGGTGATCAAAATGCCACAAAGAATCTTGCCAATCACGACACGCATGTTATGCCCGTAACGGGGGGCAGCGGCGGGGTGGGGTGGACGGGATTGTAAATAAAATTTAGCCTGCAATTTCCTCCATTCAAATGAGCAGCGTGGGGAGGAGCCGTTCCTCATTTCCCCCACTAGAAATGTCTCTCTTTCTCCTTGTCAGCGCTGCGCGGTTGGCCAGCCACCATTACTGCTGTCCCAGTGATGGATGGGGGAAGTGTGCATGTATGGATATGTGTTGTTGTGTCAGAATAGCGGAGAGGTGGGCTTCTGGGTTTTGAGAACAAATATTTTTTTTTCTTTGAAGAAGTGCACCGGAACAACCCTCAAAAAATGCACATACGTTGCCAGGGCCTGGCCTCAGTGGTGTGTATGTGTGTGTATTTCTTGCATTTTGATCTTCTACGATACACAAGGAGTCATGCATTTATCCTCCCAGTAACCCTGTAAGGTAGTTTTCGCCTCAGTTGCAAGGTGGAAGTGAGCTTAGTGACTGAGCTGGGAATGAACACGGGTTTCAGCAGTCAAAGTCGGATTCTGTATCCACTTCGCCAGACCGGCTCTCAAACTGACCTACCTGCTGACCCTGGAACTGCCAGAGCTGAACTGGGTGTCATTATATGGTGACAACACAATAATATTCTGCAAATGTTTAGTGGTCACTTTCTGTTCTAGTCAGGCTCGCAGAGAAAACTTTCCAGCAAATATGACAGACCCTCTAAGTGTCCCTATTTTCCAGGGACAGTCCCAGATTTACAGAAGCCATTCCGGTTTCTGATTTGATCCCGGAATGTCCCGCTTTTCCCTGAGGACACCCCTATTCTCACTGGAGAAAT